>NC_135886.1:76069927-77269927 GCF_964194155.1 Cetorhinus maximus | reverse complement strand
GCAGGAAGAGGAAGAATGACCTTATCCGCTCTTCCAGTGTAAGTCAACCTTCAGCTCACTCCAATCTCACACTCTCAAAATGGCCTCAAGCACTCAAAGGTTTACACTGCTCAGGGATCTCGCATAATATTAGGGAGGACACATCAGCACTGATTGTTTAACAGACACTTTAACATCACCAGCATTTCCTCTATCATGTTGCACAAACTCCATCCTCAGCCCTTACTGGGGAGGGCTCAGCACACACAGGAAACATGCATGCTTCCCAACCTCTGCTCCATCGCTTCTCATCAGATTCCATTCATTTGTCTTCATGCAGGCCAAGCTTGCCCACAACAGGAGGGAGAGATCCCAGGCTGGGGAAGGGATGGCCGACATCCAGGAGCTCACTCCCTTCAAAGACAATGCTGCTGAGCTGGCTGCGGAGGACAGGGACCGCTCCGAAGAACAAAGAACAAAGAAAAGTACAGCACAAGAACAGGCCCTTCGGCCCTCCAAGCCTGTGCCGATCATATTGCCCGTCAACTAAAACATTTCGCACTTCCGGGGTCCATATTCCTCTATTCCCATCCTATTCATGTATTTGACAAGCTGCCTCTTAAACACCACTATCGTACCTGCTTCCACCACCTCCTCTGGCAGCGAATTCCAGACCCTCACTACCCTCTGCGTAAAAAACTTGCCCCGCACATCTCCTCTATAGTTTTCTCCTCTCACATTAAATCTATGTCCCCTAGTAATTGACTCTTCCACCCTGGGAAAAAGCTTCTGACTATCTACTCTGTCCATGCCACTCATAATTTTGTAAACTTCTATCAAGTCGCCCCTTAATCTCCGTCGCTCTAGTGAGAACAATCCGAGTTTATCCAACCTCTTCTCATAGCTAATAACCTCCAGACCAGGCAGCATCCTGGTAAACTTCCTCTGCACCCTCTCCAACGCCTCCATATCCTTCTGGTAATGTGGCGACTAGAATTGCACGCAATATTCCAAATGTGGCCTAACCAAGGTTCTATACAGCGGCAGCATGACTTCCCAGCTTTTATACTCAATACCCTTGCCAATGAAGACAAGCATGCCATATGCCTTCCTGACTACCTTATCCACCTGCGTTGCTACTTTCAGTGACCTGTGGACCTGTACACCCAGATCCCTCTGCCCGTCAATGCACTTAAGGGTTCTGCCATTTACTGTATAATTCCTGCCTGTATTAGACCTTCCAAAATGCATTACCTCGCATTTGTCTGGATTAAACTCCATCTGCCATTTCTCCGCACAAATCTCCAACCGATCTATATCCCTTTGTATCCTTTGACAATCCTCTTCACTATTTGCAACTCCTCCAACCTTAGTGTCATCTGCAAACTTACTAATTAGCCCAGTTACATTTTCCTTCAAATCATTTATGTATACAACAAACAGCAAAGGTCCCAGCACTGATCCCTGTGGAACTCCACTAGTCACAGCTCTCCATTCTGAAAAGCACCCTTCCACTGCTACCCTCTGTCTTCTATGACCAAGCCAATTCTGTATCCATCTTGCCAGCTCACTTCTGATCCCGTGCAAATTTACCTTCTGAACCAGTCTACCTGAGGGACCTTGTCAAAGGCCTTACTGAAATCCATGTATATAACATCTACTGCCCTTCCATCATCGATCATCTTTGTCACTTCCTCGAAAAACTCAATCAAGTTAGTGAGACACGACCTCCCTTTCACAAAACCATGCTGCCTCTCACTAATACGCCCATTTGCTTCCAAATGGTAGTAAATCCTGTCACGAAGAATCTTCTCCAATAATTTCCCTACCACTGACATAAGGCTCACCGGCCTGTAATTTCCTGGATTATCCCTGCTACCTTTCTTAAACAATGGAACAACATTGGCCATTCTCCAGTCCTCTGGGAGCTCACCCATAGCCAGTGAGGATACAAAGATTTCTAAGGGGAAGGCGAGATCGGCCTCTCCCAGAAACCCAGTAGAGATAAGCCCTCCATTAGTTGATCACATCCTGACATTCAAGTGAGTAATATGTAGGGCAGAATCGTCCCAGGTTTGTACTAAGTGCAGTAGTGGGCAGATAAAACAACATTTTACCTGTCGGCCATAATGGTGGCTTCTCACACCATATCATCCTAAACCCGCTGCATTAATTATGCATTCCTGGGAAACACGTATTTTCCATGGCAGACAGGCTCCAATTCGCCTGACACATTGTCACCTCGCCGCTTCATCACGCTGAGTGCCACATTCAAAGCACAGCCTTGTGTTCACCTCTCAGTGCTTCCAGCCCAGGGCTGATGCAAATAAGACATGGCCCGAAAGGCAAGGAGACTGCAGCCCCCAGTGCCTTTTGGATGCCGTGGAGGCCCGCTGTTATGTCCTCCACTCCTGCTCTTGCCGCAGGAATTTCCCAGCAATCTCACCATGACGGCTTGGTAGGCGATGGCAATGGTGATCAGTGCCAATGCTGCACAGAAGAGGTTGGTCATCCTATGCAGAAAGAGGATGAATGATCTCACTCGCGCTGCCAGGGTGAGGTAACCATCTCATCACTCTAAACTCACACACTCAAGCCCATCACACATTCATTAGCATCTCACTCACTGCCAGCTCAGGGGACATCACCACTCACTCTCTCACACACACCCTCACATCTCCATCTGGCCTCATCCCCTTTGGAGACTGCTTCCTCAGCCCTCACCATCTTGAGGGCACTTGCACAGACCAACATATGTTCCACACACACCCTGGGATAGCCCACTTCCCCAGTACAGCCCTCGCTCTGCAGCCTCTTCCCTTGTCTGAGGCCATTTCTCCCACTTCCCCAAAACAAGCCCTAGCCCTGCAGCCGTACAAAGCCACCCCCGCCTTACGGCTGGTCTGGTAGGTAGAGACCTCCCTGTGAGCCTCCCTAAATGTGAAATGGTGCTGCCGGTGAAGCCTGGCACTGATGACTGCGAGTGCTGCCCGAAGCAAGGTAGGCAAAGAAACCTCGAAGTCCTGAGCAAAGTGCAGCTTGCCAGATGTACGTCACTTATGTGCTGTTGTGAAGCATGCTGGCGTGCAATCACGCCGATGCGGGTGGACGATCCAGCATGGGGAGCTGGCCTTACAATGATATGCAGGTACAGTACAATCAGGCTCCTGATGTCCAATGGCGGGGAACGCAGGCCGCCATCGACAGGATGTTCATCAACTAAATCTATCTTCTCTCTCTTACAGACACCAGCAGGTCCAGGCACTCAAGGGCACTATGAGCAGGGCCAACATAAGCCCCACCTCCCAGCCCACCTCAGAGGGGGACGCTGAGGAGCCATTAGAAGAAGGCCTGTCAGTGCGTTCACCTGCTCCCTCAACAAGCACAGAGAAACCTCGGCAGCTCATAGTTCTAGATTAGACTCGGGGGTCACATTCTGAAAAGCATCACTGACACATATCCATAGCAGTGGGAGACAGTGACAGCCCAGGTCCCTGGCACTCGGAGGACTGCTGGAGATTAGGCACCCGCTGAGTCCCCATCATATGATGAGCCTCTGCAAGTGGCTGCCGAAAAACGCTAGAGATGCAGAGACAGGTGGCAGAACATCAGGCAGAGTTGTGAGAGGCAGCCAACAGACTAGAGCAAAGGATGGAGGAGTCCATCGCGTTCTGTCTGATGTCGTGGCTCCGACATGTGGGTGCCTCGAGGTCTCCATGAGAAGGGTGGTGGCTGCCTTGGAGACCTTGGTCCAGCAGGTTCTGCAGGGATGCACTTGGGCCTGCATTCCATTGCTATAGGCATTGGTGGGATCTATTAATGGCTAGGTGAGAGGGGGCAGGGCTCCTTGACCTCCCTCAAGGTGCCCCTTCTCTTCAAGGAGTCAGGGAAGGGCCCTTGGGTGCCCACAGGAAAGATGGGCATCTGCTGGACACCTAGGGGGCCTCCACACAGAACACCCTGCTGCAGAGGCCTCCCCTAACCATGACTATCCCATCTCCAGCCCAGTGCTGAGCTAGCCAAGCCCATTGCCAACGGCTGTGAACACGTCCTACACACCAAGCTGTGCCTTATCCCAATTGAACACACAGGCCTTGCCACTCCCTGGAGCAGGAGTCCGAAGCATGTGTCATGCATAGCCCTGTAACATGGCCCGCAAAGCCTCAGGACTTCCTTTAATCTCTCTCCCCGACTGTGAGGTCCACAAAGCCCAAGGACTGCTTTTAATCTCTCACTCCGACCTGTTGGCCCCAAACCAGGGACAATGTCTTTCAAAGAGAACCCCTGTTCCCTTATGACTGATCACAACACAGTCTCCCTTCCACCACCTCCATGAGTCTCTGTGCAACCCATCCTTCTTGTGCCACACTAACACACCCACCCCCCATTCCTGTTCCGGAGTCTGCATACATCCCCTCCCATTCATACAGTTCGATTCCCATCCACCCCTTGTGTGTCTGCATTCTAGTCTTCCATTGCGGGCTCCAGCTTCCCCACCCTCATGCTCCCCTCTGTCTGCCATTATTCCCCCGCCCTGTCTTCCAACCCCTCTATATCCCATTGCCTCCCATGTGTGTGTCATTCAGCCCCATCTCCCACCCACTCCAGGTCGCAATGTTGGACTTGTTTGAGGGTGCAGCCCTGCCTGAGAGCCATTGCACAGAGGTGTCCTCCTGGATTACGGAGGAACCCACCGTGAGCAGATCAACCCTATACCCCCACCAGTATGGCGTTCCACTGCTATTGCTAATAAACCAGAGCAGTGCTGTTGTAGGTAGGCTTTGAATGTTGCACTCACCTTGAAGTCACGAGACAAATGAGGGCTGGCCAATGCATGCCACTCGTGTGTTACAGACTGGTATGAATTCCCGCTGGTGTGACACAAGATTGGAAGGCGGAACGTGATTCCGGTGAGTAGCATATTTAATAATCATTCATGACATGGTAATACGTGAAAATGACGTTCCCGACACTGATCAGCAGGATATCCAAACTACCATCAACCCACCATGAAAATGGTGGGTGGAAAATTCCAAAATGTTTTCCCACCGCCGGGAATCTGATTTTTGGCCTATCTCCAAATTTTCTGCTCCCGCCTGCCACAAAACCTGTCACAGGCAGGAGGGGAAGATTCCGGCCTAAAGAAAAATGAGACATTACTTGAATTGCTCACTAACTCCGGCAGGCTGAAGGAAGAATTGTTTCAGTGTCAATAAGGGCATTTCGTTTTCTTCCTTTCTCGCTTTACAGCCTCCATTTGTGCCACAATTCAAGGCTAAAACAATGGCTTGGTGATCTATTATCGAGCTTCCCCATATGCTGCTCTACAACTAACTGAATAGTAACTCCTTTCACCGCGCTCTCTGTATAGGGAAATACTCAACCTCCTGCCTTTGCTTCATTGCCTGACATTCTACTGCTGTTGAGGTATCAGATTTGGAAATTGCAGTCTATATTCTCTAGCAATCACTCTCTACAGACACAAGAAGATGATAGAAGAGTTAAAGGTTCCACAGAACAATTTAGTCCCCTGTTATTGGGTGAAATTAAGTTCCAGCGACATGGGTCCCCCCACCTCTTGGAGAACAAGTGGGACCCCCGCATCGCTCCTGTGGCGGAGGTCCGACGCAATTTAAGTTCACTCAGGCACTTAACTGGCCAGCATTGAGTCTCCCACATGATCAAGGACCCTGGAGAGCAGAAATACCACCCCCAAGAGTTGGCTTTCCATTGCCCACAGCGCCACTGAGAGCGATGGCAGCTGCTGGTAATGCTCTGAGGCCTCCCCGGAAGATTGGGGCAGGATCCCTGGAGACAGGTGAGTGGGGAGAGATGGGGGTTGCAGGGGCCCTCTGCCTTCCTGATGCTGGGTCCCTCAATCAGGCACTGAATGCCTATCAATGAGGGAACTCCTATGAGGCTTCAGGCAAACCCGATAGAGTTTGCTTTGTGGTCTTCAGGAGTGACAGGAGATCCATGTGAGTCCCATTGAATCCCTGAGCCACCATTAAATTCTGAAGTAATTAACTTTAAGTGAATCATTTATGAGCCTAATTGGCCTCCAAAAGGTGGGATTCCTGTGTCGGGCCACTCCTGCCCCTGGCTTAAATGGGGACAATTTTCCTGACATTGGGAATCAGATGCAATGCATTGGGGAGGTTATGGCCTAGTGGTATTGTCACTCAACTAGTAATCCAAAGACCCAGGGTAACACTCTGGGGACCTGGGTTTGAATCCTACCATGGCAGATAGTGAAATTTGAGTTCAATTTTGAAAAAAATCTGGAATTAAAAGTCTAATGATGACCATGAAATGATTGTTGTAATCTGGTTCACTAGGGAACCTGGTCTGGCCTATGTGTGACTCCAGGCCCACAGCAATGTGGTTGAAATGCCCTCTGAACAAGAGTGGGGTGGGCAATAAATGCTTGCCTAGCCAGCAATACCCATAAATTCAGCCCATTGAGACACCCAATTCCCTTAAGGTGACAGATGGTTAAGTTCAGCATAAAATGGTGCTAAACTAATAAAACAAAAATTAGAGAATAAACATTGAACATCAACTCTTAGAGTAAGCTAAGTACTTATATTATTGCTTTCATTATATTTCTACCTATCTACTCTCTGCAGTGCTATCTCGACTCAATTAATAAACTAGAGGGTGATCTGTTTCCACTCCAACATCATTCTTATCACTTGTTCTGAGGAGACAGCACAGAAAATTTGCACTTACGTATCATCTTTCACAACTACAGGATATCCAAAGGTGCTTTACATCACATGAAATTTTTTTTTGAAGTATATTCACTGATGTAGGAGACATGGCAGTCATTTTGCACATAGCAAGCTGCTACAAACAACAATGCTTATAATGACCAGATAATCTGTTTTTATAACAAATACAAAAATACCTGGAAAAACTCAGCAGGTCTGACAGCATCTGCGGAGAGGGATACAGTTGACGTTTCGAGTCCGTATGACCCTTCATCAGAACTAAACATTATAGAAATGAGATGATATATAAGCTGGTAGAGGGAGGTGGGAGGGGCTGGTAGAGAGAGGTGGGAGGGACAGGTAGAGCTCGATAGGGGGCCTCAACCTATCACTGGCCCCCTATCAAGCTCTACCTGTCCCTCCCACCCCCCTCTACCAGCTTATATTTCATCTCATTTCTATATTGTTTAGTTCTGATGAAGGGTCATACGGACTCAAAACATCAACTGTATCCCTCTCCGCAGATGCTGTCAGACCTGCTGAGTTTTTCCAGGTATTTTTGTTTTTGTTCTAGATTTCCAACATCTGCAGTATTTTACTTTTATCTGTTTTTATAATGTTGAATCAGGGATAACTCTTTGAAATAATGTCATAGAATTTTTTATGCCCACCCGAGAGGGTAGACAGAGCTTCAGTTTAACATCTAATCTGAAAGATAGAAGAGTGTTTGCATTTTAACTTGTCCAGTTTTCTCCTCCCTTCTTCTGGAAGTGTTGTGCTGAAACGGACAGGCCTAAGGCCTACCAGCTATCGAACCTGGGACCTCGTTTACATCAAACAGCACACACCATCCTCAGGCAGCTCACTGGTGAAGAATATCTGAATTTGCGGCTGCCGCATCCCGGTGGATCTTGTAAATTTGCAGGGAGGAAGGAAGTTGGCCAGGAGATGGAAACAGTGAGGACCTAGGGAGGGGGCAATTTAGGGAATGGGCAAATCAGGAGCAAGGGTCAAGGCAGCTAATGATTTTCTTATCATAGAATCAATTTAAAGATGTTGATATGCTTTAGTCAGAACTGTTTTTAATTATGTTGTCCAATGAGAATATTTGATTTTACACTTTTGCTGTACAGAAGATCATTGCAAGTGGCATCCATATTCCAGATTCCTACCCTTACCATGATATTTTCATGCGAGTCTATGATTCACTATCAGGATAAGAGTCTATGATTCACTATCAGGATAAGAGTCTATGATTCACTATCAGGATAAGAGAAACAATCATAGTGATGTGAAAGTGGGAAGCTGATGCACAGCTGCACTCTCTAAAGCCTCTGAACCATAGAAACATTAAATGTAAAAGTACATGGAGTGTCAGTGACTTCTCATAGTTTCAGGACAAGTGCTAGCTGTTACTCACAGCTTACTCACAACCCGCACAAAGTCTACACCTGACCACCATAAGACATCTTCCCCAACAATGGCTACATTTATCTTCACTGCCATATATGCCCTAAACAATTCCTGGCTATAGATGCTATCAGTAATTTTTGGTCAAAATAACTGCAAAGAAATTTAAACATGCCACAAGAAAAACAAGGGTAAGATACACGTATGAAAAATTCCTAGCAGCACTGCACTGGGTCCTTATTTTTGGGTGTATGCAAAAGTTGGTTTTATTAATTTCAAGTAGGTATGTAGCTCATTATATGCTGCAGGTAGTTGTGGATTGGCTCATTTCTGTCAGCCGAGGAAATCAATTTCTTAAGGAATGAAACCCAACAAAAGGAGTGAATTTTTCATAATTATTTTTAAAGGAGAAAAAACAGGATATATTCAATGAAGCAATGATAATATTTTACTGCCAGTTGTATTGTTCCATCCTCCTCTGTATTCAAGCATTGTAAGGGTGTAGTACAAAGTTTTTCCATGACAGCAATGCCCTTTTAAATCAGACAATGCACAGTAATCTCAAATGCAATCATTTGATGGTGTTTGCCTAGCTACCACTGAAACCACTGTGTGACCCATTCAGATTAACCAGACTTTTTGATTTAATTACATTGGGTGCTGTGGTTTAGGTATGAAAAATTTCATAAGTTTTAGAATAGAACACGTTTCCATTATCAATGCTGCCCTCTCTCTCTCGCTCACTCACTTGTTTGTTTTTTCCATTGCTGCCCCATCCATGAGTATGCAACATTGACTGATTTTTAAAACATTGCTGTAAAAATAATGCCAAGTTAACAGTGTAAGCCATCATTAAAGTGCAATTGGGCCAGCAAGTTTATGGGAATAAGAGAAATGCTGTGAGTTGTGATTCTCCAGAATTTGCTGGTCAATTTACACTGCTCCACTATTTGCTTCACACAAACAGCATGTTGGTCTTTGACTCCCGTTATTTTTATGAACTTTCTGGATTTGCCTATTAATTTCTCATTTAACTTGCCACATAAAGTTAAGCCTGATAATTAATTGTGTAAGTACTCTTTTGACCATATGATAATTATTAATGGCTATCAGCTTTAATGCTGGAGGCCTGTTATATATATTTTGATATCTCTCTCTGGTACCTTGTGCAAATGATCCAAGTGTGCAAATCTTAATAGTGAGTGTTGATTGGCTATTTGACTGTGGGGGCTTCGCAGTTTGCCTGATCGCCTGTCCCCAGCCAATATATATCTCTAACAGAGTTGTTAAACAGCAGTCAGGAGCAGGGCCCTGCACAATTTTCTATTTCAGCACTCTGAACCAATTATAGCTTCCTTACCGCTACCCTAATTTATAGCAATTAAATTGAACCCAGAACCTTCCTATCCGTGTGGTATTTGCTGATTCTTGCTTCAGCCAGAGTCTGCGCCTTGTGGAAAAAGGTAACAGTATCGAAAATAATGCGCACCACAAAAATGAAACAGTAAAATGTGCCAAAACAGTAAAATGTGCCTAAACAGTATTTCTGCAGAATGTTAGTTGCTAGCATCCTAATCTCTGAAACTCGTGGATTCAAACTCCACTCTAACCTAACTTGACACATCCAGTTGTTGTCCCTTGATGGAATGTTAAACTAACAGGCCTGACTGTGATTCAGATGAGCATTAAAATTGGCATGGCACTGTTTGAGAAAGAACCTGATGCCCTAGTCAATATTCCTACTTCAATCCACACCAGCACAAACAAACTATTTGGCCAATCACCCACTGGTGTTTGTGGGAATTCGCTGTATGGAAACTGGTGGCTATGTTACATAACAGCATGTACTGCATGCTTCAAAGTAATTGATGGATTGTGAAACACTTTGGACATGATAAAGTTGCTGAATACATGCAAGCAACTTTTTACAATACTCATCCCGCCAGTCATCCACCTGAGCTTTCCAAGCCAAATCCTTTTTGGATGCAAGTTCCAAACACCCATCTGTTTTCTCATCTGTAGCCACCTCCTTTTGTTTCTCTAGTTGGATAATAGCTTTGGGTGAACGTCAGAGTCCAGGATGGGTTAATCAAAGATACTGCAACCATCTGATTGATTCTCTGAAGAGACATGCTAGCTACACATGGCTACACTTTGTATTTTATGTTAACTCTGTAATTGTGTGGGCATTTTAGGCCATATTTTGAAGTAGCTAATCAATATTTGAAATGCCAGGTGTTGATTGCAATCAAGGACACCAGCAGCAGACAATTGTAATAAAGTCCATGTGAAAGCTGGAAAACAAAATTAGTCACAGCCAAATGTAGCTATGATAAGAAACAATGCATGCATATGAACATACAAATTAGGAGCAGGAGCAGGCCATTCGGCCCCTCAAGCCTACTCCACTATTCAATAAGATCATGGCTGATCTGATCGTGGACCCAACTCCACATTCCCGCCTACCCCCGATAACCTTTGACTCCTTCATAAAATATAAAGGTGTAAAGGGAGAGGGGTAGAAATTCACAGAATCACTGAATTGTTACAGCACAGGAGGCCATTCAGCCCATCATGTCTGCACCAGCTCTCCAATTGAGCATTTCACCTAGTGCCATTCTCCTGCCTTCTCCCCATAACCCGGCAGATCGTTAATTTTCAAATAATCATCTAATCCCCTCTTGAATGCCTCAACTGAAGCTGTCTCCACCACATTCTCAGGCAATGTATTCCAGACCTAACCACTCGATGTGTGAAGAACTTTTTTTCTCATATCGCTTTTGCTTCTTTTGCAAATTGCTTTAAATCTGTGCCCTCTCATTCTCCATCCTTTCACAAGTGGGAACAGTTTCTCCCTATCTACTCTGTCCAGATCCTTCATGCTTTTGAACACCTCTATCAAATCTCCTATCTCCAAGGAAAAGAGTCCAAACTTCTTCAATGTTGCTTCATAACTGAAGTTCCTCATCCCTGGAACCATTCTCATAAACCTCTTCTCCAATCACTCCAATGTTTGTATATCCTTCCTGTGGTGCCCAGAACTGTATGCAATACTCCAGCAGAAGTAAATTGGACTTTGTTGTGCCTGTTTTACATTGCATTGGTGTAATTTAACCAAAATTAAAGAGATGAGATTGGGCATTCCACTTCTGAGGGCAAATATCATGGAGGGGCTAACACTTAACGGGGCTAAGAGAGGTGATCTTATTGAAACATATAAGATCCTGAGGGGACTTGATAGGGTGGATACCGGAAGATGTTTCCTCTTTGGGGGGAGACTAGAACTAGGGGACACAGTTTAAGAATAAGAGATCTCCCTTTTAAGATGGAGATGAAGAGAAATGTTTTCCCTTAGAGGATCATTAGTCTGTGGAATTTTCTTCCCCAGAAAGCAGTGGAGGCTGGGTCATTAAATTTATTCAAGGCTGAGATAGATAGATTTTTGATAAACAAGGGAGTCAAAGGTCATGGGGGGGGGTAAACAGGAAGGTGGAGTTGAGACCACAACCAGATTAGCCATAATCTTCTGGCAGAGCAGGCTTGAAGGGCTGAATGGCCTACTCCTGCTCCTATGTTCCTAGATACATAGGTAATGAATCCAGAAGCATTATGAACAATTAGTTCACTTTTTTGTTGTCACTACCTCAGTTTCCCATTCTTTGGAATCTGCAATCCTAAACAGCTGGTTTGTGGCCAGATTTTGCATTTCATGATGATATGCCAAATTTTCAAATATTCAAGCCTTTTCAGATTAGGGAGTAGGTCTTAAGAGCACAAACTCTGTATGGCCCAACCCCACATTATTGGGGCAGATATGCCTGGGTAAAGAGGCATACACAGCCCTAATTTAGGGGCACATATGCTGAGTATATTGTAGTAGAAATATAATATATTGTAGGGAAAAAGGAAAACATCCTCATCTTTAGTCTCCCTCAGTGCATACTTCACTGTCACTAAAAGAGATGTGTCTAGAGTTAACATACAAACATACGAAATAGGAGCAGAAGTAAGCCATTCGGCCCCTTGAGCCTGCTCTACCATTCAATAAGATCAAGGCTGATCTGTTTATGTTCTGAATTTCACATTCCTGTCTACCTCCGATAACCTTTGATTCCCTTGCCCAACAAGAATCTACCTATATCCACCTGCCTCCACTGCCTTAGGAGGCAGAAAGTTCCAAAGTCATGCAACTCTCTGAGAGAAGAAATTTCTCCTCATCTCTATCCTAAAAGGGCAACTCCTAATTTTAAAACAGTGTCCCCTAGTTCTGGACTCACCCACAAGAGGAAACATCCTTTCCACATCCACCTTGTTAAGACCATTCAGGATCTTGTATACTTCAATCAAATCACCTCTCACTCTTCTGAACACCAGTGGAAACAAGCCCAGTCTGCTTAAACTTTCCTCATAAGACAACCCGTCCATTCCACGTATCAATCTAATAAACCTCCTCTGAACCGCCTCCAACGCATTTACATCCTTCTTTAAATAAGGAGACCAAAACTGCACACAATATTCGAGATGTGGTCTCACCAATGTCATGTATAACTGTAGCATAACATCCTTACTTTTATGTTCAATTCATCTTATAATAAAGGATAGCATTCCATTAGCTTTCTTAATTACTTGTTGTACCTGCATACTAACTTTTTGTGACCCATGCACAAGAACACTTAGAATTCTGAGGTGCAGAGGGATCTGTAGCTGTTCTCCATTTAAGTAATACTCTGCTTTTTTATTCTTCCTGCCAAAGTGAACAACTTCATATTTTGCTACATTATAGCCCATCTGCCAGATTTTTGCCCACTCACTCAGCATTACCTATATCTGTTTGCAAACTCCTTATGTCCTCTGCACAACATACTTTCCTACCTATCTTTATGTCATCTGCAAATTTCCCTCCCCTCACTCCCCTCATCTAAGTCATTGATATAAATTGTAAAAAGTTGAGGCCTCAGCACAGACCCCTGCGGGACTCCACTCATCACATCCTGCCAATCAGAAAAGGACCCATGAATGCATATTCTCTGTTTTATGCCAGTCAGCCAATCTTCTATCCACACTAATATGTTAGCCCTTACACCATGAGCTTTTACTTTCCGCAATAACCTTTGATGTGGCATCATATCAAATGCCTTCTGGATATCCAAGTACAGGACATCTGCAGGCTCCCCCTTTATCCAAAGCACATGTTACTCCTTCAAAGAACTTCAATAAATTGGTTAAACATGATTTCCCTTTCACAAACCATGCTGACTCTTCCCGATTACCTTGAGTTTCTCTAAGTGCCCAGCTATAACCTCCTCAATAATTGATTCTAACACCTTCCCTATGATAGACGTCAAGCTAACTGGCCTATAGTTTCCTGTTTTCTGCCCCCCCTCCCTTCTTGAATAGAGGGGTTATATTTGCTACTTTCGAGTCTGATGGATTCTTTCCAGAATCTAGGGAATTTTGGAAAATTAACACCAATGCATCTTCCACCTCTAGGATGAAGTCTATCAGGACCCGGAGACTTGTCAGCCCACAGGTCCATCATTTTGCTCAGTATCGCTTCCCTAGTGATTGTAACTTCACTAAGTTCCCCTCTCCCTTCCACTTTCTGATTTACAGCTATTAGCGGATTTTTTTTATACCCTCTATAGTGAAGAGAGAAGCAAAACATTTGTTTATTTCATCAGCCATTTCCTTATTATCTACTATTAATTCCCCACTGTCATTCTCAAGAGGATCAACGCTAACTCTTTTCCTTTTTAAATACCTGTAGAAACTCGTGCTATCTAATTTCTTTCTCCTGATTAACCTTTTAGGCATTCTATGTCCTTCTTTATACTCTGACCAATCATCAGACCTGCCACTCAGCTTTGCGCAGTTATATGCTTTTTCTCTAACTTCTTTAGTTAACCATGGATGGTGGGTCCTCCCCTTAGAATCCTTCTTCATAATAGGAACATACTTATTCTGAGTTTTTTTAATTCATTTGTGGGATGTGGTCTTCGCTGGCTGGACCAGCATTTATTGCCCATACCTAGTTGCCCTAAGAAGGTGGTGGTGAGCTGCCTTCTTGAACCGCTGCAGTCCATGTGATGTAGGTACACCCACAGCGCTGTTAGGGAGAGAGTTCCAGGATTTTGACCCAGTGACAGCGAAGGAATGGCAATATATTTCCAAGTCAGGATGGTGAGTGACTTGAAGGGGAACTTCCAGGTGGTGGTTTTCCCATCTATCTGCTGCCCTTGTCCTTCTAGATGGTAGTGGTCGTGGGTTTGGAAGGTGCTGTCTAAGGAACCTTGGTGAATTCCTGCAGTGCATCTTGTAGATGGTACACACTGCTGCTGCTGTGATCGGTGGTAGAGGGAGTGAATGTTTGTGCATGTGATGCCAATCAAGTGGGCTGCTTTGTCCTGGATGGTGTCGAGCTTCTTGAGTGTTATTGGAGCTGCACTCATCCAGGCAAGTGGAGAGTATTCCACCACACTCCTGACTTGTACCTTGTAGATGGTGGACATGTTTTGGGGAGTTGGTAGGTGAGTTACCTGTTCCACGATTCCTAGCCTCTGAGCTGCTTTTGTAGTCACAGTATTTATATTGTTAGTCCAGTTCAGTTTCTGGTCAATGGTAACCCCCAGGGTGTTGATAGTGGGGAATTCAGTGATGGTAATGCCATTGAACATCAAGTGGCGATGGTTAGATTCTCACTTTGCAGATGGTCATTGCCTGGCACTTGTGTGTCGTGAATGTTACTTGCCACTTGTCAGCCCAAGCCTGGATATTGTCCAGGTCTTGCTGCATTTGGACATAGACTGCTTCAGTATCTGAGGAGTCGCGAATGGCGCTGAACATTGTACAATCATCAGCGAACATCCCCACTTCTGACCTTATGATAGAAGGAAGGTCATTGATGAAGCAGCTGAAGATGGTTGGGTCGAGGACACTGCCCTGAGGAACTCCTGCAGTGATGTCCTGGAGCTGAGATGACTGACTTCCAACAACCACAACCATCTTCCTTTTTGCTTGGCATGACTGCAACCACTGAAGAGTGTTCTCCCTGATTCCCATTGAATCCAGTTTTGCTAGGGCTGCTTGATGCCACACTCGGTCAAATGCGGCCTTGATGTCGAGGGCAGTCACTCTCACCTCACCTTGGGAGTTCAGCTCTTTTGTCCATGTTTGAACCAAGGCTGTAATGAGGTCAGGAGCTGAATGGCCCTGCGGAATCCAAACTGGCCGTCAGTGAGTACATTATTGGTAAGTAAATGCCACTTGATAGCACTGTTGATGACCCCTTCCATTACTTTAATGATGATTGAGAGTAGACTGATGGGGCGGTAATTGGCCAGGTTGCATTTGTCTTGCGCGTTATGTACAGTACATACATACCTGGGCAATTTTCCACATAGCCGGAATGTACTGGAACAGCTTGACTCGGGGAGCGGCAAGTTCTGGAGCGCAAGCCTTCAGTACTATTGCTGGAATATTGTCAGGGCCCATAGTCTTTGCACTATCCAGTGCCTTCAGCCACTTCTTGATATCACGTGAAATGAATCGAATTGGCTGAGGACTGGCATCTGTGATGCTGGGAACCCCTGAGGAGGCTAAGATGGATCATCCATTCGACACTTCTGGCTGAAGATTGTTGAGAATACTTCAGGCTTATCTTTTGCACTGATGTACTGGGCTCCTCCATCATTGAGGATGGGGATATTTATGGAGCCTCCTCCTCCAGTGAGTTGTTTAACTGTCCACCACCATTCACGACTGGATGTGACAGGGCTGCAGAGCTTAGAGCTGATCTGTTGATGGTGGGATCGCTTAGCTTCGTCTATCACTCGCTGCTTATGCTGTTTGGCATGAAGGTAGTCCTGTGTTATAGTTTCACCAGGTTGATACCTCATTTTTGGGTATGCCTGGTGCTGCTCCTGGCATGCTCTCCTGCACTCTTCATTGAACCAGGGTTGATCCCCTGGCTTGATGGTAATGGTAGAGTGGGGGATATGCTGGGCCATGAGGTTACAGGTTGTGTTCGAGTGCAGTTCTGCTGCTGTTGATGGCCTACAGTGCCTTATGGATGCCCAGTTTTGAGTTGCTAGATCTGTTTGAAATCTATCCCATTTAGCATGGTGCCACACAACACAATTGAGGGTATCCTCAATGTGAAAGTGGGACTTTGTCCCCACATCAACTGTGTGGTGGTCGGTGGTCACTCCTACCGATTATGTCATGGACAGACACATCTGCGGCAGGCAGGTTGGTGAGGATGAGGTCAAATATGTTTTTCCCTCTTGATGGTTCTCTCACCACCTGCTGCAGGCCCAGTCTAGTAGCTAGTCCTTTAGGACTCGGCCAGCTCAGTCAGTAGTGGTGCTACCGAGCCACTCTCGGTGATGAACATTGAAGTCCCCCATCCAGGGGGTGTGCCCTTACCACCCTCATTGGTTCCTCCTAGTGGTGTTCAACATCAGCTGAGGGAGGGCAGTACGTGGCAATCAGCAGGAGGTTTCCTTGCCCATGTTTGATCTGATACCATGAGACTCCCTGGGGTCCAGAGTCAATGTTGAGGACTTTCAGGGCAACACTGTCATGACTGTATAGCACTGTGCCACCACCTCAGCTGGGTCTGTGGGTCTGTCCTGTCATTGGGACAAGACATATCCAGGGATGGTACTGGTGCCTGCGACATTATCTGTAAGATATGATTCCATGAGGGTGACTATGTCAGGCTGTTGCTTGACTAGTCTGTGAGACAGCTCTCCCAATTTTGGCACTAGCCCCTAGATGTTCATAATGAGGACTTTACAGGGTTGACAGGGCTGCGTTTGCCATTGTCATTTCCAGTGCCTAGGTCAATGCCGGGTGGTCTGTCCGGTTTCATTCCTTTTTTGAGACTTTGTAGCGGTTTGATACAACTGAGTGGCTTGCTAGGCCATTTCAGAGGGCATTTAAGAGTCAACCATATTGCTATGGGCCTGGAGTCATATGTAGGCCAGACCAGGTAAGAACGACAGATTTCCTTCCCTAAAGGACATTAATGAACCAGATGGGTTTTTACAACAATCAACAATGGCTTCATAGTCATCATTAGACTTTTAATTCCAGATTTTTATTGAATTCAAATTCCACCATCTGCCATGGCAGGATTCGAACCCAGTCCCCAAAGCATTACCCTCCCTGGAATATTAGTCCAGCAACAATACCACTACACCCTCACCTCCCCCGTAGTATTCTGAAATAACCCTTTAAATGTCTACCACTGTTGCTCTACTAATCTATCTCCAAGCATAGTAGCCCAGTTCATTCAGCTAGCTCAGCTTTTATGCCCGCATAGTTGTTCTTATTTAAGTTTAAAATACTGGTCTTAGACCTACTCTTCCCCCTTTCAACTGGATGTAAATTCGATCATATTGTGGTTACTGCTACCTAGGGGTGCCTTCACTCTGAGGTCATGAATTAATCCTGTCCCATTAATAATGGACGTATTACTAGATAGTTAACCAAAATAAGGGAACTGAATTATTTCATATCAAAGTCATGGGGTTACAGCACAGAAGGAGGCCAGTAGGTGCTTCCTGTCCCTGCCAGTTGTATGCAAGTGTAACTCAGCTAGTCCGACTCCCCTGCCCTTCCCCCATAGCCCAGCATTTTTTTTTTCTCTTCAGGATCTTATCCAATTCCCTTTTAAAAACCCCTGTTGTATCTGCCTCCATCACACTCTCAGGCAGTGCATTCCAGATTCTAACCACTCACTGAGTGAAAATGATTTTCCTCATAACACCCTCGGTTCAGTTGTCAATCACCATAAATCAGTATCCATTGGCTCTCGACCCTTCCGCCAATGCAACAGTTTCTATCTATCTACTCTGTTTAGATGATGAACACTTATACCAAGTCTCCTCTTAACCTTCTCTTCTCTAAGAATGATCCCAGCTTCTCCAATCTATCCAGGTAACTGACAACCCTCATCCCAGGAACAATTCTTGTCAATCATTTCTGTTCCCCCACTAAAGCTTTCATATCCTTCCTAAAGTGTAGTGCCCAGAATGATGCCAAACCAGAGGGTGATATAGGTTCATCATATTTTCTTACTTTTGTACTCTATGCCTCATTTTATAAAGCCCAGGATTGTATATAACTTTTTAACCAATTTTTCAATCTGCCCTGCTGTCTTCAACGATTTTTGCACATATGCCTTCAGGTCCCTCTGTTCCTGCACCCACTTTGGAATTGCACCTGATATTTTAGACAGCCTTTCCTACCAAAATGTATCACTTCACACTTTTCTGCATTAAGTTTCATCTGCTACGTGTCCACCCATTCTAACCAGTCTGTCCATGCCATCTTAAAGTTTATCACTATCCTCCTCTTACTTCATGTTACTTGCTTTAAGGGTTGTGGAAATAAATTCTATCCATATGAGAAAAATAAGAAGGCCAAAACTGCTGAAATGGAAAGTCAAAAATAATAAAGAATATGAAGAGCTACTTTAAATCATGCAAGAGTAGCTAGGAAGGAAATAACTAGAAGTGTTAGTGCAAAGTAGCTGAAGTGACTGGTTATTGATCTCCTGCCTCAGAAATCAAAATCTTCGCCATGCAGCTTTTCAGTCAGGTTAGTGGCACTATAGGGCAGAACATCATGCTACACAGGTGTAGAAATTCACTTGACGCCACAATATGACTTGTCCTTAATGTAACTAAAATGAGCATGGTTACAGTTTAAGCATCGACCAGTACCTTTTCTCGTGTAAACAGTCTGAGAACAGTTTCTGTATACAATCTGTATCCTTTGTGCAAATTACCATTACTTTTATATATCTGTAACTTTTTATTTTTCTTATGAAAAGGGAAAGAATTGGAGAAGACTATTCAGGTGATCAAGTTTACCCTTGTGGTATTCCAGCTCAGCCAGCTGAGCACCGAGGTGCATTTTAAAATCTGCTAAGGAGTTTTATTCCTGGTGGAATGTCCCAATATCACCACATGTCCATAGTAGTTGGTTATCTTCTTTATAATTGGTTATCTCATTTATTGAGATGGATAAAATTAACCACTTATTTTACATCAAAACAAGGTTTCCCATCAACTCCATTCCTTTCTCTGGAAACAATCTGTGATTAAACCAGTCAGTTTGCAACCTTGGTGTCATATCTGACCCTGAGATGAGCTTCCGACTTGATACTTTTGCCATCACTGAGATCGCCCATTTCCACCTCCATAACATTGATCCTGTCTCAGCTCATCTGCTGCTGAAACCCTCATTCATGCCATTACAGTCATCTCATATGCTTGTAAAGCTTATTGGAAGATGGACACATTACTTTTAAAATGCAGCATGAAATATGGACACAGTACCTGACTCTAGAGGAGTCAGGTGACTTCTTTTGTAGTTTCTAAATAGACAAGGACTAACTTCATGTCTAGACATCTCTGGAAAGTCATTAAAATGTAAATGGCCTTCCCACATGTTGATGGCTGCCCTCTCAATTTTAATTGAAGAGACTGAAAGTAATAATGGCTGTTAGACTTGCTGGCCCCATGAAGATGGGATTTCAAAAAAAGACATTCAGGAGGCTACTCATGGCTGGAATATTGATGGAATATCATTCATTCTCCATCATGTATCAATTACATCTGCCATCAGCCCATTGTGTGGACAATGAAATACATTGCCACTGTTGTCACACAACTGAAACTGGCTGGAGATCACCAATATCTTATAATCCACAAGGGCAGCCTAGTGGGATAGAAAGACCAGAGGGAAGCCATTTTTTCCATAGCACAAGATTGGACCTTACCTCGAAAACAAAATCATTTAAGGCAGTGACAGGCTAATTCATTTTATCTCCAGTATTATAAATTGTTAGTAGAGGAGCTCAGTCACAATTTAAACTGAAAAAGCCAGAAACTTCCAACTTCCATTGTCTTGAATGAACCAAGAGAGAATCCTTCAGGCCTGAAACATTTCATCCACCATCTCAGGGACTGTTTAAAGAAGTGACCTGTTTCTCTTAAGCTTTAATTGATTAAAGTGCACGTTGCACATTTAGAAATATCTTTTCTTGTGTGTGTGTATCTAGTATGTGTGAGGACTGAGTGTTTGTTATACTTACATTTCTGGTATTGTGAAAAATAAACATTCATCCTTTCTTTTGATTTAAAATTACAAGAAAGCCTGTTTTGTGCCTGTTTTTTAAAGTCACAGCACTCAAGGGGTTAAAACACTCCTTCTCAAAAATACACCTTGTTGCAGTCAGCTGACAGGTGAGAAAAAGGGGAAATTATTCCACATCTCTTCCTGTCCATAACAATGTTTCTAGACTTGACAATTCCAATGCACTTCTGGCTATTCTCCCACATTCTACCCGCTGTAAACTTGAGGTCATCCAAAACTCTGCTGCCTGTGTCCTAATGTGCACCAATCCCATTCACCCTTGTGCTTGTTGACCTACGTTGGCTAGATCTTGATTTTAAAATTCTCATCCTTGTTTTCAAGTCAGTCCATGGCCTTTCCCTTCCCTATCTCTGCAATCTCTTACAGCCCCACAGCCCTCCAAGATAAGTGTGCTTGTCTAATTCTGTCTTCTTAGGCTGCCACGGTTTTAATCGCTCCACCTTTGGTGGCTGCACCTTCAGTTGCCTTGGCCCTAAACTCTGGAATTCCCTATCTATATCTCTCCACCTCTCTACCTCACTTTTCTCCTTTAAGACACTCCTTGAAACCTACTTCCTTGACCAAGCTTTGATCATCTAACCTATATCTCCTTTTGTAGCTCAACCTCATATTTTGTTTTATAATGCTCCTGTGAAGTGCATTGGAACATTTTATTCATCGTTGTGTATTTAAACATTTCCTGATGAACCAATCATAATCTACAGAAATAATCACTCACATCCTACAAATGAAGGAAAGCTAGCATGTCAGATCCCTGTCCAACTAAACACCAGCCCCTGGATCCTGCTTAAAAAAGAGAGATGCTGCTTTCATTGGCAGAGATCAGAATTGATCCATTCAAGTCTAAGAGCAAAGCCACACACAATGTATTTATATTTTGGCTTACAGCCTCAAGCTAATCCTTGATTAAAATCACTTCCCACTAGTGCAACTTGTTCCACTGCTGCCAACATTGGCACTAACCACAGACACACTCCTCCTAGTCCCACACAAAACAATCCCCACTGAACCTGACCTCCAAACATTTTAAAACACCATAAAAAATTACTGGGTCTCTCCTGTGGCCTTGGCGGTAAAGAAAGTATTCATTGCAGCAGAGAACACAAGGTCTTAGGTTTCAATTCAAAACCATGTTGCATTTTCTGATTGCATCTCAGTTGTGATGGTGGGAGTGGTGCTGCTGAAGGACTCAAAGTTGCTGGATTATAGAAGTGCTGCTGCCACTGATAGCTATCTAATGAATACTGCTGGAAACTATGGATTGAATTTTCACTATGGAGGTGGGAAACAGGAGTCAGGTTTGTTTGAGTCAGAAACCTGCTTCCAGTGGGAAAGTAACATTAAGATTTTCACAGAGGTGAGCCCTTAAATCCATGGAAACAGGTTCCCTATCCAATTAGAGCCAGTATGGGTGGGAATAGAGATGGGTCTGACGAAGTCTGGTACTGATTTTGAGTCCCCATGGCAGCCAATATGAGCACCTCTCTATTCAATTCCTTCTAAAACACCTTAAAAATTGGAGGTGTAGGGAGAATATCCTTCTCCCTACACCTCCATTTCCTCTTCCTCTCTCACCTCATGCCCGAATTCCTCCACAAATGAACAGTCTTCTTTCAGGGTCTCACTATACTCAAGGCCTACAAATCTCTGGAAGACCATGTTATGGAGAACGCTGCAGACCACCACAATGACCGATACTCTTGCATAGGTATTGGCAGGCAAGACCTGGCTGGTTCAGGCACCAGAATCACATTTTTAGAAGCCTGCTCAATGGTTGTCCTACTAAGCAGGAGGCACTGGCAGTACCACCTCAGTGCCTCTGTCTGGGGGTCCTGCAGAGGAGTCAGTATTCATCTCTTCAAGGGATTTCCCTTGTCCTCTCAAATCGATCCACCTAGCGGGTGGAGTGAAGATCTAAGGCAGCCTGGACTGGTAGAGGATGAAGGAATCATGGCAGATGCCAGGAAAGTGAGCACAAATGTGGAGGAAGCTCTTGTTGTGGTCACAGACATCTGAACATTGAGGGAAGGGAAGCCCTTAATGGATCTCACTGCTGGTCAGAATGCCTTGATGGCCACATGGGTGCAATCAGTGATGCCTTGCACCTAAGGGAATCCAGCAAGGGTGACAAAACCTAATGCCCACTGTCCCTAGGAGGCTGTGCCTAACAATAAATGAGGGGTTCAGTGACCAGTTGCAGTGATGTGCAGCCACTTGCAAGATGTCCATGAGGTTCACAGCTGATCGTTGGAAGGAGCCAGAAGTTCAGAAAGTTCAGACACTTGGTATCCATGGAGAGGTTGCAAACTGGATTCGAAATTGGCTGTGTGGGAGAAGACAGAGAGTGGTAGTGGATGATTGCTTCTCAGACTGGAGGTCTGTGACTAGTTGTGTGCCTCAGGGATCTGTACTGGGACCATTGTTGTTTGTTGTCTATATCAATGACTTGGATGATAATGTGGTGAATTGGATCAGCAAGTTTGCTGATGACACTAAGATTGGAGGCATTGTGGACAGCGAGGAAGGCTTTCAAAGCTTGCAGAGAGATCTGGACCAACTGGAAAAATGGGCCAGAAAATGGCAGATGGAATTTAATGCAGAAAAGTGTGAGGTGTTACATTTTGAAAGGTCAAACCAAGGTAGGACATACACAGTAAATGGTAGGGCACTGAGGAGTGCGGAGGAACAAAGGAATCTGGGAGTTCAGATACATAATTCCCTGAAAGTGGCATCACAGGTAGACAAGGTTGTAAAGAAAGCTTTTGGCATACTGGCCTTCATAAATCAAAGTATTGAGTATAGGAGTTGGAATGTTATGGTGAGGTTGTATAAGACATTGGTGAGGCCAACTTTGGAGTATTGTGTGCAGTTCTGGTTGCCTAACTACAGGAAGGATATCAGTAAGATTGAGTGAGTGCAGAGAAGATTTACTAGGATGTTGCCGGGTCTTAAGGAGTTGAGTTACAGGGAAAGATTAAACAGGTTAGGACTTTATTCCTTGGAGCGTAGAAGAATGAGGGGAGATTTGATAGAAGTTTACAAAATTGTGAGGGGTATAGACAGAGTAAATGAGAGTAGGCTCTTTCCACTTAGATTAGGAGAGATAAACACGAGAGGACATGGCTTTAGGGTGAAAGAGGAAAGGTTTAGGGGGAACTTCTTCACTCAGAGAGTGGTGAGAGTGTGGAACGAGCTACCATCTGATGTGGTAAATGCGGGCTCACTCTTAAGTTTTAAGAATAAATTAGATAGATACATGGATGGGAGAGGTCTGGAGGGTTATGGACTAGGTGCAGGTCAATGGGACTAGCGGCACAGACTAGACAGGCCGAATAGCCTGTTTTCTGTGCTGTAGTGTTCTATGGTTTTATGGTTCTAAGTGAAGAGGTTCAAGGCCATAGTGGTTTTGATGGCTACTGGCAGGGGATGGCGACTAGTAATGTGAGGGCTTTGCTGATGGGGGCACAGGTGTCTGACCATCTGCCTGGAGAGTCCATCCTCCCTGCAGAGGGTTTTGACCTAATTGCCAAAATCTGACAATTGTGCCTCCATTGTCAGCTGTAGCCTTCCTTTATAGGTGGCCTCCCTATTGTGAATGGCACAATAAAAAAAATCAGAATATAAACAATTTTTGAATGGTTTTAACATAGAACTATGACTAAATTAGCATTTAATTTATGAAGTGCTTTGATAAATATATATTGAAACCATTTTCAATGATTAGGGTAATGAGTAATTTTGATTACTCTAAAGTAAATTAAAATTGAACACTGAAAATGGTTTTGGTAATTTTTTAAACTAAATTTCCTAAGGGATAATTTTGGCAGTAATGGCATTATTACACAAGTATGTTAGGTAGGCTGGTTGCATGCAGCATCTCACCTAAGTGAACATTATTCATGTGCAACAGTAGGTTAGCTGCTTTGAATCTGAAGTGGCCTCTTCAAAATTTCACTCTTGCCCTCAGGCAAGCTCTTAAAGAGCATCTTAACAACATGAATTGGTCTCAATAGGGCACTGAGTCGAATCCCTATCCTACCCTGGTTTACATTGCCGCCATAGGGAACAACATCTTGAAATTGACATGGTAGCCAACCTGATATTTTTGGGCCTCTGTTCTTGTCCTTGGGGAACCCAAAAACTCATTACGTGCATGGGCATCTCGTGAGGACAGATTTTGTTTTCCTTCAACTGCACAAACAAATTTGCATCAGACAGCAGATGGTATAACAAAGTGGTGTCTCAACATGCTGAACCATAAAGCAGTAGGATGCCAACTCATACTTGTAATTCTTCATGTCTTGAGCTTGAAATTTCAGCAATGTTATCTGGAGTGGTGCAAATGATAACCAGATGTTTCCTCTGCAGGACTGAAAATGAGAAAGCAGGAACCTTAACTCCCAATTACTGATAGTAAAACTGAGAGAGTGGCAATGATAGGTGTCTGGAACTAGCTGTATGCTTTACCATACCAACTCAGCATGGTGACTCTGATTGTCCTAACTGAAGACTGACTTAGGCCCAAATTTTTGCTCCTGGGTCAGATGTGTAGAGACGGGAGAATTCTTGGCTCTGCAAATCCTACCTTTAAATTAAAGCCCAGCAGAGTTAAATCCAATGAGTTTATGCACAATAATATCTACTTTTAACAATCCAAAAGAGTACCTTACCTACCCCAAAGGGTGCCTTACCTCTTACATGGGTGTCTCTGGACCAGATCCAAAGGGATACCTTACCCCACCAAAGGGGTACCCTGGCTATCCAAACAAATCCACCAAGTTCAGACCAGCTCTTACCTGGTCTAATCAGCACACTCAGGGTTTCACACTCCTGGCCTACCAAAATCCCACTTCAGTGGAGGGAGCTGATGATTTAAATGGCCAGCTAAGTCCATAAAACATGCATATGTGAACCCCAGCCCAACTCCAATCCCACCCTGGCAAAAATAAGAAATGCTGTGTACAGTGGTGGGCCTTAGGATTTTCGGCCATTTCCACCATTCTCCGTTGTGGCAAAAATCTGGGCCTTAGTCTTTCATTTCCATTTCTTCCCTGTGAGGTCTTGCTTCGCCTACATTTGTCATCCTCGTCAGCAGCACCATCCAGAATGAGAACCCAGTTATGGTTGCAAACCCCTTGTTAACTGAATAGTGATGTCTTGGTTAACACGGAGCAGAGGCTAGGCACCTTCCTGAGTGTTAGCAAAATTCTGGAAATTAGCTTTTCTAAAAGAAATAAGACAACCTATTAACACACTGTTGCACCTTGACACATTTGGTGAACTTTACATATAGAGAGACTCCATTCTCTGGATCATGTTTGATGCTGGTGGCTTATTTTGCCATTTGTATGGAGGATGCTGCACAAGTGTCTTGCAAGAGAGAAGTATCTAAATAAAACTTTGCCTTTTTTATAACATGCAGGCTGATCTTGTGCTTCAGGACGTTTTGTCATCACTGGAAGGTGTCTAATGAGACAGAGACAAAAGAAAAGAGCCAAATAAATTTATGTTCTGCAGTCTGATTTTACCCAGTGAGTTAAATGTGCATAAACTCATTGGATCATACTTCTAAAATAAAGCTCTGTCCATAGTCTGAGATCTTGTTAGAATAATATTTAAATGATGGAAGATTCAGAATCGTATTACCTATATTCAATTAATGATAAAAATAAGGAAGCAATGTTTTAGAGGGCACACTGCAAGACTTATATATTATATATAGCCCTCACTTTAATGCGCAGTTCATTTAGCAATGCAATCTTAATCTGAGACTAGGGTCCAAACCAAACTAATATCAACAACAACTTGCATTTATATAATACCTGTAATGTAATAAAGCATCCTAAGTTTCTTCACAGCAGTGTTATCAAACAAATTTTGACACCCAAAAAGGTATTAGGGTGGGTGACCAAAAATTTGTCAAGGAGGTGGGTTTTAAGCAGTGTCTTAAAGAAGGAGAGTAAGATTTAGGAAGGGAATTTGAGAGTTTAGAGCTTTGGCAGCTGAAGGCACGGCCATTAACAGTGAAACAATTAAAATTAGGGATGCTTAACATGCCAGAATTGGAGGATCTTAGATCTCTCAGAGGGTTATAGGACTAGAGGAGATTACAGAGATAGGGAGGGGCAAGGTCATGGAAGAAGTTGAAAACAAGGATGAGGATTTTAAAGTTCAAGATGACACAAAGGCCCAGCAAATCTGAATCCCCAGCAACACCACTAAGCAAGGTGGGCACTGTTGAGGCAGGTCGGGGACTTTTGAGGTGCCTCAAAATGGACGTGCCCTTGTAGAGGTTAAGTAAAAATTAAAATTCAGGATAGCCAAGGCGAAAAACCCCACCAATCATAGGGCTAACCTCTCTGGGACGCAGCCTTTCCTGCCTGCTGCTCCCTCTGTGGATTATGGAGCTTTAGGCTCCTTTGGCACCCCTTCCCCCTCCCCACCTTTTCCCCTCCCCCCCTCTTCCCCTCCCCTCCTCTTCCCCCCCCTCTCCCCTCCTCTTCCCTCCTCTTCCCTCCTCTTCCCCTCCTCTTCCTCTCCTCTTCCCCCCCTCTTCCCCCCACTCTTCCCCCCCTCTTCCCCCCTCCCCCTTCTTCCCCCTCTTCCCCCTCTTCCCTCCCCTCTCCCCCCTCCCCTAACTCCCTCCCTCTCCCTCACCACCCCCCCCCAATGCTTGGTCAAAGAGGTAGGTTTCAAAGAGCATCTTAAAGATAGAAGAGGCGGAGAGGTTTAGAGAGGGAATTCCAGAGTTTAGGACCTTGGCATAGCCACCAATGGTGGAGTAATTAAAGGAGGAGATGCACAAATGGATAGATTAAAGAACCAAACACAGAAGGTGACTATTCAACTCATCATGCCTCATATGGCTTTTGAAAGAGCGATCCAATTTTTAAACAAGCCAGAATTTCTGCATATAACAATGATGTACATCATAGATGATGCAAGTTTTCAGCAATTGCAGGCCCAGTCTTCAGGCAGGTTGTAATCTGCAAACCCATAATATCCATTTTTGTCTGGAGGAGGAACACACTTGTAGGCATACAATTTCAAAATTTGCAACCAACTCCAAATTATTGAGCTTATTTAACATGAATAAATTTGCAGAATGAGTGTGTAATTGGCAAATTAATTTTAGTGAAGATAACTGTGAGATTGTAGTGCATTACAGTAGGAAAAATAAGGAGGCCACATACTGCTTGGAAAATAAGAGACTAAATAAGCTAGAGGAGCAAAAGGAATTTATGGGTATATGAGGAAAGGCCCGTGTATAAGGCCCACCTGCCATAGGATGCTGAGGACTTGGAAACTTTGTAAAATCCCTCAGGCTATGTATTTGGCATGAAATTAATATTGTCAATATAAGCTGTAATTGTAAGTGTAATGAGGCACCTCAGAATGCCACATACTGTATTGAAAGAAACTGATTTGTTTTGCACTTAATGCAGTGATAAATTTAAACTGTTACATAATGTACCTTTACAAATTTTATGAACAGAGTGTAATTTTGGGGAAAAAAAACGATGGATATTCTTAATAGGAAAGGCTGAAGATGCTGGGACTCTCCTTTCTTTAAAAAAATAGGCTGAGGCATAATACAAGAAATAGGAGGAGTAGACCATATGCCCCATCAAGCCTGCTCTGGCATTCAATTCGATCATGGTTGATCTTGGGCTTCAACTCCATTTTCCTGCCCATTCCCCATATCCCTTAATTCTCTGAGAGACCAAAAATCTGTCTCTCCCAGCCTTAAATGTACTCAACGATGAAGCATCCAAAACCCTCTGGGGTAGAGAATTCCAAAGATTCACAACCCTTTGAGAGAAGTAATTTCTCCTCATCTCGGTCCTAAATGATTGGCCCCTTATCCTGAGAATGTGCACCCGCGTGTTTTAGATTCTCGACCAGTGGAAACAATCCCTTAGCATCTACCTTATCAAGCCCCTTCAGAATGTTGTAGGTTTCAATGAGACCCTCGCCTCTCATTCTTCTAAACTCCAGACACTATAGGACTAATTTACTTAGCTTCACATCATAGGGCAACCCCTCATCCCAGGGACCAATCTAGTGAACTGTTGCTGTACCTCCACCAGTGAAAGTATATTCTTTCTTAAATGTAGATACCAAAACTGCACACAGTATTCCAGAAGTAGTCTCACCATAACCCTGTACAATTGCAACAAGACTTCTCTGTACTAGCACACCCAAATCTCTTTGAACATCATCACTTACAAATTTCACACCTTTAAAAAAATATTCTGCTTTTCTGCTCTTAAGACCAAAGTGAATAACATCATAAGTTAGGCATGACCTGATAGTCATTTTTAAAATTCTGAGATTGAGAAGGTAGATGTAGAGGTGTTTCCACTTGTGGGGAAGTCTAAAACTAGTCACTAATAAATCCAACAGGGAATTCAGGAGAAAGCTCTTTATTCAGAGTGGTCAGAATGTGGAATGTATTACCACATTAAGGCAAATAGCATAGGTGCACTTAAAGGGAGGCTAGATATGCACATCAGAGAGACAGAAATAGAAAGTTATTCTAATGGATAGGAGGATATTCTTCTGGCACATTCAAGGCAGCATTGAGCTGTTGGGCCCAGTGGCTGTTTCTATGCTGTAGATTCGATGTTACAGGACGTACAGGGTGAATTCACTCTATCACGCCAGACCTGACTCACAGCTGCAGTCATCGCTTCAGTGGGTTGGCTTTTAAGTGGAAAGTACAACTTTGAAATAATAGACATATGCCTCGGAAAGTACACTTTTTTTCCGGGCGGTGAAAAGGACACAGTAGTCATCGTTACACAATGAACTGACCAAAAAGACAAGGTCGGTGGCGTGGGCTGTTAGACAAGAACATTGCGTGTGCTCACAATTGCCACATGTGCAGATGAGTTGGGACTGCAATACGGGGGAAAGGGTGAGGGTTGTGACCCGCAGCAAAACTGGTCAGTTCATTAATCAAACCCAAAACCAAAACCCACGATCAGCTCATTTTGAAGTTCTGCTAGGGATCGGACAATCTCTTCCGCTTTCCTTTATGTTCGGAAAGTCCCGGGGCATTTTCTAAAACCGCAGAGATCACATCCGCCCAACTTTGTAGCCTCAGTGTATGTATTCACGTGATGAAAAGGTTTTTTTTAAATAATGGGCGTTTTGCATCCACATGATAACACCCAGTGTTTTGGAAAAGAGTGAGCTGAAAGTGATTGACTGAAGAACTGGTATAAGATTTACTTATGATTCAAAATTATAAGATAAATATGAATCATTCGCAGGTCCTGGCTACTTTCAAACGGTCGGGTTTCCTTTCGTTTGTTTTAATATAAAATTAGGAGGGTTGTTAACGCCGGGTATTCAGCTGGTCTGTACAACTTGCACCTGATGCTGAGTAAATTTCCTCCTGAAACTGAATCAAAGCCACTTCCTCTTTTGCAGCATGTAGGTTGAAGATTCGGTGACAGGGGACTGGGATTTTTGTAGATAACCGGAGGGTCAGGGGAGACTGAAGTCTGCGGCTAGACTGTAATTGAAGAATGGAAGGCCAAGTTGTCTTGCTGCCCCACTCCGCTCACAGCCTTGAGCTGCAGCCGATCCTCGACAAAGTTTCCAAGATTCACCAGGGGGAGGAAAGAAAAGACGCCATAACAGCTGAAATTACTTTTGGGTGAGTTGATTGTCAACTTTTTTAATACAGACCTTCTTCCATCTCCCCTATCCTCTACAGCTGTAGCCACCAGCTAACCCCCCCCCCCCCCCCAAAAAAAAAGAGGAAAATGAGGCAGGATTCAGGGGTCCTTAACTAGATCTGAATTTTTGAGTAAGCACAGGGTTAAGTTTAGCGCTGAGGCCTCCTATGGTCAAATAGTTTGCTGTCGAGGTTCAAGTGTGAAAAATTGTCACTCGAGTGAGATATGCGAAGATACTAGAGTCCAGCAAGGGAGAAGAAACACTTAGCAGACAAAAAAGTTGGCAAAAGTAAAACATTTTCTAAATTTAAAATATTCTTAATGCTGTTATGTATAGAGTTTAATTGCTTAATGAGTTTAATTGTGATTAAACCTCATCATGAAATATTAAAACCAGGTATTCCAACTTTCAGAATCCCATTTCAGTGAGTCACTGCCAAACCAGTTTCGAAATGCTGTATGCAAGCTCATTAAGATAATTTTTATTGTGTGTTTTTATTGAGGCACATCTAGGTAGGGAATTTTAGTTTATGATGGCATTTCAATCATGGAGATGGCTGAAGATTTTGCTTGTCGTCTATTTTTGCTATTTCCTTACTTTTTGTAGAATAATAATGTGATATGCATTGAATCCCCTCAATTTCACAACACTTCAGGTATTCTACAGACAGAATTGTATTCCTCTGAATAAAACTTGAGGGGCAGTAGAATCTAGACACAAGATAGTCCTGTAAATTAGGAGCAGTTAGGAGATCTATTTTAAAAACATGAGCCAAAAGATAGGTTGCCATTTCACAGAGCTCGTGAAGAAGCCTAAACCTGTATTTCAGGCATTTCTGGATTCACACACCAGTCACAAAGTTAGTTTTGGGTAGCATATAACTTATGCCTCTATCAGTTTATTTACAAAACTGTTAATGTGTAATCTGTTATTTTCATGATTCTCTGACCTAATTTTAATGTTTATTTGTTTCCTACAAAAACTAACAACTTGTTGATTTTCAAATCGCTTTCTCCTTTGATAATTAACCATAAAGTATTTTCCAAATCATCTTTGTCAGCTTTCATGGTCCCTTTACGGAGATGAATTTAAAAAAAAACACTTTTGTGGGTAGCGAACTAATATTAAAGGCCCTTTGTTTTCAACCAAATGAACACTCAGATATGCAAGACCGATATAGTTGTATCATGGGTTCATTTTTGCGTGGCTAAAAAATATGTATGCTCTTTGAAAGCATTAATCCTTATCTCTCTTATAATTAAAATAATAGTTAGGAGTCAGATAACAACAGCAACGCCAGTCCTTAAGCAACACCAAAGCCTCGTAATTCAACAAAAAATAAAAACAGGGATGGGCCAATAACTTTTGCTGAGGAAACTGTTCAAAATCCATTTTTGAGTTTATTCAAATTAGTCAGGCATATTAAACCTTAAACATTTGCATATTGAATCTCCTACCTTTGGATGTTTGGTAATGGTTGATATGAAATGATATAAGATGTATTTTATTGTTTTTTTTATACCTTAAATGAGCTCTGGCAGTCAGTTCAGACATATGGGTTGAAACCCTAGCCAGTGTTTTGAAGTCAATGCGTTGAAATCACATTCTGTGAAATAAGTAACAAATTTTAATCTTCTATTCACATGACATTCACCTCTGCTGTTATAACAAGGGAATGAACCACTTAAAATGAATGGGCTCACATCTTTATTAAAATATTGCATGGAGCTGTCAACTTCAGTGACGACACAAAAATTGGACGCCCATTATGAAGCCAATGGGAATGAAAATTAAGAATTAAGTTGCTATTTGTGGAAGAGAATTCTGAATTCTGCCAACTTTTGCATGTAGAAGTGCTTCCTACATCACTCCTCAGGTTTGGATCTAATTTTTAGGCTATGGTCCTTTGTCCTAGATTCCCCAACCAGAAGGAATAGTTTCTCATTGTCTGTAATATTGGCTTCCCTTAGTTTTGATGAAATAACCTCTTCTGAATTCCAGGGAATGCAATCCTGTTTTATGTAATCTCTCCTCTTAATTTAGTTCAGGGCAGGATTTTCAGAGGCTGATGGGAGATGGGAGGGTGGGGGAGCGAAAACTGAGGTGGGCAGGCAAGTCATTTTGCGCTACTGGCCAGTGTTTTGGTCTGTCCGTTAAGGCCCCTTTCCCAAGCCAACTGGAATTTTCATCCCATTAGGGACATGGCCCTTGGGCCACAGCTGTGGCCACTAGCCGTCCAGTGGAGGAGTTGCCCCTTCACAATCACAGCTGGGCAGCTATGGCCTTTTTTAATTTAAATTTTTTTTACCAGATCTTCAGAAAGAAGATTGGCAGCTCCCACCTCGGTGGAGGATGGGGTTGATGATATACTATCACTGGAGGGCTTCTTATTGGCCCTCCATCTTTGAGAGCCCACCCATTGTCTTTAATTAGATGGCGAATACACCCTCTGACCACTAATTGACCAACCTAACATAAATAAATGCTAGGTAACTGCAGCAGACACAGTGCAGTGTTGGGACCCGCATTTGACCCCAATACCAGAGTCCCGACCAAAAATTAATAATGCTGTTCCAGGCATCATTCTACAGTAAATCTACGCTGCATTGCTGCATGGCCAGTATATCCTTCCTAAGTAATGGTGCCCAGAACTGAACACGGTACTCCAGGTGTGCTCTACCCAGGGTTTTGTATAGCTGTAGCTTGGCTTCTACCCTGAGAGAAGAATTTTCCCGTCAGCGAGCAGGGGCAGGGTCCGCTGTCCGATGCGTAAAATGACGTGCGGTGAAGTCGGGCAGGTGTCCTGACGTCACTCCGTGTCATTTAGATTTTCAGTTCGGCGAGCATGCAGCTGAACTATCAAAGGCCCATTAAGGTCATTTAAAACCTAATTAATTCAATTTAATGAGCTGCCCATCCAACCTCAAGGTTGGCGGGCAGGCAAAGAGCCCAGGCGGCCTTCGTGTTTTTCATAAAACCTCATCCGCGGGTGGGATGAAGTTTCATGAAGTGTTTTAAAATCTAATAAAAATGTATACATTATTCTTTGACATGTCCCAGCTCATGTGATAATGTCACATGAGAGGGCATGTTTTAAAAGTGTTAAGAACCTTTATTTAAAACTTTAGCACTGAAACAAATCTCCCTGAGGCACCTTTGTGCCCCGGGGAGATCTCTGTGCTCTTTCGCGCACATGCGCAAAAGAGCACAGGGAACCCCTCAGGGAATCCTCCCCCCCCCCACTCCTGCCCGCACAGGGAGTGCTCAGCGCTTCTAGACGAGTGTCACGCTGGGCGGGCCTTAATTGGCCTGACCACGTAAAATGACAGCGCGTCCCCAATTGGGGGCGCTGATCGGATTCGCACCCGCCCCCGCACAACCCCCCCCAAACAAGGGGAAATTTCTGGCCTTAAGCAGTGGAAAGCACAGCTGGTAATTGTGGAGCGATGAAAATTGGGTGCACAAGAAGCAATCAAGGGAGGAGTGTACGGATCCTGGAAGGTTGTCGGGCCAGAGAAAGTTGCAGAGATAGGTTGGGGCAAAACCAATGGCCTCTCACGTTCAACCTGTTTCTCTCCTTTTCTAACTGTTTGCCTCAGGAGGTTTGTTTAGTTTTAAAATTCAACTGGTTCTTTCTGAAAGTTGAACTATCACCATGTAAAATAAATCTGAATTTTTTGTTCTCTCTCTCTCATACATACAAACAGATATGCATACAGAACATATGCAGCTTTTAAAAAAAATACATTATAAATTTTACTTCAATAAAGCTTTTGAAATCATTCGCATATTTAATAACATTCAATGAGATACTACAGTACAGAAATTAAAGAAGATATTTCATCGTTGTAGCTGACTAAACAGTACTGAGATTCTGAAAAGCTGTTTATACTCAGGTTATACATTTCAGCTTTAGCTCTGAGAGGCACAACTTTGGTTTAAAAATATCAAATCAAGCTGAAGAAGTAGGTGGTATCAAGTAAAAACCATTCTGAAGGCTTTGCTGAACAAAAGTACAGTTCAATGGATAAGTTTAATTAAACTATGTAAAATACATATTTTTTTGTTTACATTTTATTTGAACCATATTTTAGACATTATAAATTTCAGTTACTGAGAAAATAATGCTTTGTGGGAACAAAAATAGTATCAAGAATCGTTTTGAACAATCGTGTGATCCTGATTGTTATTGCACCATCTGACAGAGTGACAAATTATATAACGGGCAGAATTTTCAAACTGATATGTGGGTCAGAACGGAAGTGGGCTGGCGCATAAACTCATGCTGTCAGCCAGCATGATGGTTTGCCAACACCTCCCCATCCCTCCGGCCATTTTCCTGGAGGCTGCCTCCAAGTGGTGTCAGGAACAGGCAAGTTGCCTGGCGGTAGCATTTGGCAACAGGCCAGGGAGCCAGGTCTCCAGACAAGCTTGGAGGCCCTCCCTGCCTGCCCAATGACAGCTATGACCGCAGGCCACTCTGTGGAGGGACTCCCTTCTATGCTGGTAGTCTGGCAGGTGTGGGCATAAGGTTTTTATTTGAAAAGTTTGAAAAATGCTGAAAGTGTGATTTAAGCTGGAGGCACTCTGTGGGCGGAAACATCCCAAATTTTCACAAAGTGCGGTAGTGGGTGGGACAAAGGACTTTTTACCCACTGGCTGCAATGGTGGCCTTCCACGCCGTATTGTCCCATTCCAGACGCATCCCCCCTCACTCAGAATGCATTCCCAAGAAACGTGCCAGGTCATTGGCGGAGCAGACTCTGATTCCAATGCTCTGCTGTCATCTCAGGCCTTCAGTAACCTGGGCATCATATTTAAAGGGTGCCCCTCCACAGAGCTCGTACTCTCTAGGGGATTGAAATTTGCTGCAAAGTCATGGCTGCATGAAACATGCTGCCTCTAAATTTAGCAACACCTCCCTCGGGTGCCCACTGGACACTTTGGAAGCCCGCCATGCAGTTATCTACCCAACTCTGGGCGAAGACCAGCAACTGAGGTCACCAATCCAGCATGAGAGGCAGTGGCAGTGGTGGTCAGCACCAATGCTGTGCAAAAGAGGGCACCCACACGGTGCCGAAAAAGAATGAATGATCTCCTCCATTCCGGCAGAGAAAGTCGCTCTTTAAATCACTCTCAACTCTCACACTCCCAAACCCATCACAAATCCACTGCTAGCTCAAGGGACATCACCACTCACTCTCTCACACACACCTTCATCTGTCCTGCGAATCATGTCCTCATCCTGCCCATGGTACCACTCACCACCCACACATGCCAGGCATTCTTCTCATCTGAAAAAAAAACAGAAAATGCTTGAAAAACTCAGCAGGTCTTACAGCATCTGCGGAATGAGAAACAGAGTTGATGTTTTGAGCCCACATTCTTCGAAACGTCAACTCTGTTTCTCTCTCCACAAATGCTGTCAGACCTGCTGGGTTTTTCCAGCATTTTCTGTTTTTGTTTCAGATTTCCAACATCTGCAGTATTTTGCTTCTTTCTTCTCAATTGGTCTGGCAGGTGTCCTGCTTACACTCTATCCATCTACATTCATGCAGGACAAGCTGGCACACAACAAAAGGGAGAGGTCGCAGACTGTTGGAGGAATGCCCAACATCAAGGTCCTCACAGACTTTGAAAATAGTCATCCAGCTGGCCAGTGACGATCTGGACCATTCTTATACTGACGTTCAGGCTGGTGATGCTCAATCAAGTGAGGGTCCAGCAGTGCAACATCCATCAGATAACCACGCTGTGAGTCAGTTCCCCTGTTCCGCAGTCCCCATGCCAAGCACTAATTATCTCTCCTTGTTTTCGCAGGCACATCTGGGAAACAGCCGAGGGGGTCCACAAGCCAGGTCATTGACTCAAGCCCCGAAGATATCTCAGAAGAAGAATCTGGTAACACCCTCATTGAAGACCCATCACAACGCTCACCCCCACCCTCCACCAGCGCAAAGACACACACCTCGGTGGGACCTGGTTCTAGAGTAGCCTCGGGGTCAAATTCTGCTGAGCACATCACACTGTCTGATTCACAGCAGGCGACGGCAGGGACTTCCTAGGTGTCCAGCAGGTGGAGGACTGCTGGAGGCCAGAAATCTGCTGAGTCTGAGTCATACGAGGTGCCTCTGGACTCAGTCATGTCACAGTTGCTGGAGCTGCAAAGGCAAGTTCGGGAACATCCGGAAGGGATGTCCGCTGCATTCCTCAGATTGCAAGGCACAATGGAGGATTCCGTTCAGCTTCAGCCTGATAGCATCGGCATGCCAATGCACTGAGATCAACGCTGGTAGGATGGCGACTGCCATGGAGACCTTGGTCCAGGACATTGGTCCACCACTGTTGCATGGGTCGAACTCCATAGCAGACGTCATGGTTGTCCTCCAACAGTCAACGTGAGAGGGGTGCGGGGCAGCTTGATCTCATTCCAGCTACCCCTTCTCAAGGAGTCAGCTGGGGGCCCTTGGGCACCCATAGGGAGGAGGATCAGCCGGAAGTGTCCGGCCCTTCGAATCCTCTCTTCCAGTGACCTCAGTAGCTCCAGCTCCATAAGCTGAAGAGGATGCACTGCCACACAGCAGGACCCCTGAAAGCAGGCTGGGGCCCTCCAGGTCTCAGCCCTCCAGAGGGTGCTTGCCAAGGTAATAACAGACAGGGCGTAGCCATCAGCAGGCTGCCTCCACTTCCACTGTGGATGTCGGGGAAGCACCAAGACGTAGCGGCAGGGTTAGGAAGGTTAAGGTGAGCAGCATGGGTATTAATCACTTCTACTTAATGTTCATTATTGCAGATAAACTCCCTGGAATATCTCCCTGCCTATGGCTCCTTGTTCTTATGAGCAGTGTTTGTGTCACTCAGATGTGAAACCTTTGTGTACAAGATAAAGGCAGGTGTCTCAATCCTGGGCCTCTTCCCTGTGCAGTGTGTAACCTTCAGACCAAAGTGATGGCCTGACTTAACACTCACTGGACACATCAGTGATGCCTGCACCTTGATGGTGCTTGTCATTGCTGCCAGAATGTTGTGGGCAGGCGTCACAGAGTTCCCTCATTCTCTCTGTGTGCTCTCAGCACCTTTTTTAAGGTGAAGCTGGCCCCTATCTCTTCAGCTTCAGTGACCAGTGATGCTGTGCTCCTGGAGGGGTCAGGCGCTGAAGGCAGACAAAGGATCAGGTATGCTTAAAGTTTCACGGCTGCTTTCCCATGATATGACCCTGCTCACAGAGCACAAGCGAGCTGCCCTCAGCCAGACAGGAGTCGGACATTCACAATGGCTATGTGAAGACCTATGAAGTGTCCTCACAGCAGATGCATGGGAACACCACCACCTCGAAGTTCCCCTCCACTCACCATCCTGACTTGAAAATATATCGCTGTTCCTTCACTGTCGCTGGGTCAAAACCCTGGAACCCCTCCCTAACAGCACTGTTGGTGTACTTATGCTACATGGACTGCAGCCGTTCAAAAAGGCAACTCTCCACTGCCTTCTCAAGGGCAATTAGGGATGGGCAATAAATGATGGCCTAGCCAATGACGCCCACATCCTGTCAATGAATAATAAAAAGAAAATTCCTCCTGGAATCTAGCGACTATTAGGGCCTCCGCTACGTCCCCATGACATGAGCCTAAGCACTGAGGGTATGTGCGCTGCCATCAGCCACACGGGAGTCAAACATTCACAGAAGCAAGGTGAGGATGTCAGGACTGTCCTCACTGCATCTCGTCATCATCCTCCACGAATCCTGCTGCTATGAGGGCCTCCCGAGCGCACCTGCTTCACCTGGCCAGTGCAATGGCCTCATCACCGGCATCCTCACCTTTGAGGACCTCTCACAGTCATCCTCTTCGATGTCGTCCTCATCGGAGGATATGTGCAGCTGCCCCACCTCCTCCTCAGCCAGGTCCTTCCTTGTTTGCAGTGCCAGGTTGTGGAGCATGCAGCAAGCGATGATGATACACAATATCCTCGGTGGACTGTATTGCAGTGCTCCGCCGGACCTTCTGAGGCACTGGAATCTCATATTCAAAATGCCTTTAATATGCTCCACCAAAGTCTTGTTTGCAGCATGAGCCTCATTTTACCATCGCTGTGTTGCAGTTTGAGGCCGTCGAACAGGTGTCATTAGCCATTTCCTCTGTGGGCAGCCCTTGTCCCCAAGGAGTCAACCCTGCAGCCTTTCTGGACCCTGGAAGACGTCAGGGATCTGAGACCTGCTAAGCCTGTAGGATTCAACGATGCTCCCAGGGAATCATGCGCAGACCTATAGGATGTGTTTGGTTGCTGCACACCAGCTGAACATCAGCGAGTGGAAGCCCCTGCGGTCGACATAGTTGACTGCTTGTTGCCATGGAGATCTGAGCGCCACATGAGTGCAGTCGATGGCACTGCAGCTGAACAGTCTCAGCTGTGTAAGAATGCTCACATTTGACAAGCTTTTCCAAGTGCGTGGCTGCTTCACCACCACCACCACCACCTCCCCAATCCCAGCATGTGTTTGAGTATTTCCTTCAGTCTGTGCTGCCTTGCGCCCACTCTCAGCCTTCCGACCTGACCCTCACTGGAACCCTTGCCCTGGCATCACGCTGTAAGCCAGCCAGTAAAAAGCGACTTGCCTGTTCCCCCTGCGAATGCGCAGTGCCTCTTCCTTATTGACCTACGGGCGATGCTCACAAGCACTGCTCGTAAGTGCCGCACAATGTTGTGCACACTCACCTCCGAGTTCACCTTGAAGTTCAGGCGACCAGGTGCATACCTTTTAAAGGCAGTCATGAAGCACGCCGGTCTGTAGTCACACCAATGTGGGTGGTAAATTTGAGGTGCGGGGATGATTCCGGTGAGTACGTATTGAAATTATGTTCCCGATGTGTGGCGATGGGAAATGCGGCGCGTCATTGATGGGTAGAGCGGACAATCGCAAATTGATTTCATGATGGCGTAAAACCAATTTTTGCCGTCTCGACATATCCCCCTCCCTCCCGCCCGCCATGACGCCCGACCCCAACAGGGCTGGAAAATTCCAGCCTGTCTTTCCCTTAACTGAAATACTAGTGTTCATCTCCTTCCATGCTGTAGGGCCTCCTGTTGGGAAAAATTGACACAAAGTATGATACATTTTGATAACAAAGTCAAGTCGAGCATGAGGCAGAAAGCATAAGCAGACATAAGATGTTTAATAAATTACAACAAAACATAGTTTTGATAAAAGGCTGGTATAAGTACTGAGTTGTTCCCTGAGACATTTGTTGAGCATTACATTCTTTTTATTTGACTTAAACCAGGTTTGAGAAAGATATTTGAATTAGATTTAATTAATTTTCTTTGAGTGTTGACAATTCTGGAAGATTCCAGTGCGACTAAGGGTCAAATAATAGCTAGAAAAAGTTGTAAGAGAATTGAACCTTAACATTTAGCAGACAAGTAATCCATATCATTACGAAAAATCTTGTCCACAACTTTTTTCCCTCATTATCATGAATTCTGGTTATGCTTTTGTTTTAATGTACACAATTGTAAATTGCTATGTCAACATTCCATTTTACTGTCAACTGTCACAACATAGACTCTGACCCCTAGGTGATTTAGTGGAGTGTTTCACTTTCATGTACCTCTGTAAGCATCATTGGCACTGTTTAGAAAAAAAATACTCTCGCATTCAACTGAATATGGACAATGTCATGAATAATTTACTGATATTGCTGATACAAGCATTACATTCACGAGCTGCATCGAAGAGACTTGCTCTGGTCACTTTGTGTAGTTTTTTAGATATGTTTCTGATTTTGCTTCAGACCTTGTCGAGAATAAGTCTTCAAAAATTATTTAAGGTAATGTTCTACATAGAAACTAGAAAAAATATTTCCCAGCAGTACTATCGAGGAGCCTGACTTATGCTGCTTACAGTAGGTAGATATTTACAATTGCTAATACTTGCTTTGTATTTGAATTGCATTTAGAATTTTGCTTTTTCAAAGGTAAAGTGGTAAATTAGCCCAACTATGATCTGACTAATGTAATCGTTCAGTGTGTTGCTAAGATTCTCAGTAACCAGAGAAGCATGGCTTTGCACCATGTACAAAGTGATTTTCCCTTCAAAAGGAAGCAAACACTTGTCGTTTGTTCCAGACAGCACTTTAATTAAAATTGTTGGCTGATTCGCTACTTAATCTCTTGAAAAGTGGGAAGAATATATTAAGGATGGAATTGGAAACAAAATATAAATTGAAGGATTTTTTTTAAACAGACTAGATGGCAGTTTCTATGGGGGAACTATTGTTAAAAATTTTCTTATGCAGTGCATGACCTAGATTAAACAGCTTGGCATGGTTATTTTCATGTCAGATCTAAAGATATTTTCTTGCTATGTGCAAATGAATATTTGGGTAATTTTACTGGAATTTGATATGCATTGCACTGAAGTGAGTCTCCGTTCTAATGTTTGCATGAGAGATGCCTATCTGTAGTATAAAGGTGACTGGAAGTTTGCTCTTTATTTTTCATGGGTAACTTATTAGTTGACAATGAGGTGTCACTGATTATATAAAGCTAAAGGAGTATTGATATTCTACAAAAGATTTTTTGCGAGTATAAGTTGGAGCATGCAGTCAGCTGATCGTTGATGTAAATGCATAAACTTATCGTGTCAACCACTAAACTATTTGTTTTATTGAACATTAAGGGAACATAACTGTGCAAAAAACCACAACAAAGTAGTTTGTGCTGCAGCTGTTGTAACATGGGATGTGACACGCTTATGTTTGATGCAGATAATATGATGGCACTTAATTTTTGTAAAGAAATGGTTTCATGAACTGGCAGCGCTTAAAGTTCCCTTAAATTTAAAGATGCCCCTTTAACAACTTTTGGGTGAACCACATATAGGTGATACTTAAATGTTTTGTGAGTTCACAATTTATCATTTTCTGAACTGCACTGGAGGCAGCGAATGCCACACACAGCAGAGGGTGGTTAGAAAATAACGAAAACAAGTGAATATTTTGCTGGAATTGTTACCAGTGAAATATGGCTTATTGCCATGAAGTTATGGTTGAGAAACACATGAGATGTATCGAATACTTTAATTAGTGGTTTCCCCTGCCCACCATGGAAATGTGAATTGCACTTTAGGTGTTGCAAAATACTACAGTCTGGTATGATTAAGATCAGGCGATTGTTTCAAGATCTTTTATGTCTCATTTCACTTCCTAACTTGTTGCCATCAATAAATCAAGAATAGTGGATCTATAAAGATACATTGGCATGCCATAAAGCACAGGGTTCACAGGAAACTGCCTCTATTACAGAATTACTGAGCACTGTCTTTCCATGTTTATTGTCATGATATTCAGCACTATCTTAATTCATTACAGAATGTACCTCATTACCAAGGATTGTGTTATAAAAAAAACATAATTGGACATTCTCTTACACACGTAAGCAGGTGCAAGGTACTTCCCTCTCTCCCTTTCTGTTCCTGGCTGGGAAACAAAGGAATGTTTCAGCTTCTAAGTACTATCAGTGTGTTAATTACCTACTCTTCCCCATTTTTTTCTCCCTACTTCTTGCTACTCTTAACCCTTTGAAGTCTGTAATTCTGTCCAACCTGAGTAGGTCATTGTTTCAGAAAAGGAAATCTTGATTCTTTTATTTCAGATTACTTGATTTATTGCTGAGGCAAAATAAATAATTCTGATTTTATTTAATTAACATGAACCTTAGTAAATTTCAATTAGAATTTAAAAACAAACAATAAATCTTAGGGCAAGAGTAACTTTTGAAAGTATTTGTCTAGTACCAGGGTGGAATATATATTGCTTAGCTCTAATATGTAAGTGGCAAGACAAAATTGTTTTTGTAGATTTTAATTAGGCAGAATCTTCTCCCAGTAAAGAATGAAAAGAAACACTTGCATTAATATAGCCCCTTTCATGAACACCAGACGTCTCAAAGTGCTTTACAGCCAATTAAATACTTTTGAAGTGTAGTCACTGTTGCAGCATATGAAATGCAGCAGGCAATTTACACACAGCAAGGTCCCACATGTCATAACCAGATGACTTCTTGTGGTGTTGATTGAAGGGTAAATATTGGCCAGGACACCAAGGATAATCTCCTGCTTTGAAATAGTGGCATGGGATCTTTTATGTCCAACTAAGGGCAGATGGGCCTCGCTTTAATGTCTCATCAGTGCAGCACACCCTCACTACCTCACACCACTTGCATGTCATCAAAGATTTTTGTCCTTGTGTCCCAATGTGGGACTTGAACCTGGAACCTTCTGACTCATAGGCAAGAGTGCTGTCGGCTGAGCCACAGCTGATGCAGCGCTGAATTGAGAATAACTCTGTCCTTTCCCAACAATTTTCAATCTTCCCCTCCTATACCATTGTAGCATTAAATGAATGGATGGAAAATCAGAGGCTATACACATAGATGTGGATTCTACAAGCACAGCTCCTTAAGGGCTGTGTCAGATTGCAGAATCTCCCTGATATCCGCTTATGCTGCACTAAATCTGGGAAATAAAGACAGTGCGCCTGAACTCCTCAGAGGGGGAGTCCTATGGTGCAGGAGGGTGAGGCGGGGAGTGCGGGGAAGTCCCCTGGGTCTATATAATAGTTAATCAGAAGTTATAAGTGGTTTTAACCCTTTTAACTTTTTCTGGGTAACTATTGATGTAACCCAGTCGCGACCATCTGAAATTTGCTATTTATATCGCATTTTCAGATGGTTCCCAGCACAGGACCATTGCCCATGGGAAGTTTGCACTTCTGGGCAATTGCCATGTAAACCATACCTGGGAACATCAGAAGCGGATTCCCCAGCGTACCTTTGGGATATCCCCCCAATCCCATGCTGGGAAGCTCGGAAGTTACAGCCCCATTCAAGGTTTTATCGTCAGCAGGGCCATCCTTTATCTTTATGTATAGAAAAGGCATTTGAAAATCTTTTAGAAGGTAGGATACTATTTATTTGGTAGAAAAACAATTTAAAGCTGATAACTAAGGACACAGCAGAGTGGGGGGGGGCGGGGGGTGGGGTGATGTAATTTTCACTTCCACTGCCTGGGCAGTGAGATGGTAAAGTGGATTTCAGTAGGATGAAAATCAGTGGATTCTACAAAGCCAGGTTATCTGTTCCACCAGATTAACACCCTGTCAGTGAAACTGCAAATGAACCTCAGAGAATTCAAATAAATTTATCATTTTCAGAAAATATACCTGTCTTGCAGAGTAGCTTTATATATAATTTCTTTTAGAAGGAATAACACTGCAAGGAAAATGACCTTTGTCCAACACCATAGCTCAGACTGGTTGCCTAGCATATCGGCCGCAAAGGACCTCACATTACTGAGCTCGATCTGTCACGGCACAATGTAGCCTCTTTCTACAAGTAACCGTGTTGGCGTTTACACCACATGCTGCATTCCCCATGCTGCAGTAAAGTCACCATCTGCATCACAAAGCTGCAGGATATAGATCAATCATAATCTCACTCTAAGAATGGAACTATTTAACTCCTGACTCTCTAGCTTCATTAGACATTGACTGTTTATGACGTTTGGTCTCTGCCATCTATGCGTGCGCTGATAGTTTCTAAAATATTATTAGTTTAAAGATGTACGTTATTAAATAAGCACTATTCTGCTCACCACGTTAACCTGATTATGCTCGCAATCTAACTGAGTGAATAGATGTTTTCATTCAGTCAGTCACCTTGTTCCTATAACAATCAAGTTAACCCCTTTTATTGAGGGAAGTCATGCTTAAATGATTTGATGGCTCAGTCTGGACAGAGCTGGGTGTGTTATTCATATCCCATACATGTTATACTTCAAGACTGTGTGAAAGAATTTGTAAGGAAATGCAGCTTTGAAATAATATAAACATTGGAAGTGTTAATAATAGCAACATGATTGGATGAAATCCAAGTTGAAATGAAAATACATCAATTGGGGATTCCGAAATATTATTGAATAAGAAAGAACATCATAGTTCACAGGAGCACAAGGGCTATGAAATTCAGCTTCGTGTCCTGCCCGAACTGCACCAAAATTGTGCCGGCAGAGCACAAGCATTCTTCTGGAGCTAACCGCACGGACACCATTTTGGAGAGGGCATCAGCACATGCACAGGGACTGTCCACTGAAAATATGCAGATTAACAGTCAATGTGTAATGCTGATTTGATACCAGCGCTGCCATTTTGGAGATCATCATTCGAGCTAATGCCCTCTTTTAACCTTGCACAGCCAAACATGCATTCAACAGCAGGAAGTCCCCCCACAAGCTCTATTGAAAGGGATCATCAACCAGTTTCAAGTCAGTTGCTGACTAATTTTTACTGGCTGTTGCTGCGATTGTAGAAGTATTTGGTGGTTTCCAGGGCTGGTTAAAGTTGTTGAAGTCTACAGGGAGTGATGTGGCATGTGCTGAAGGATTTTGTGTTGACTGTAAAGTTTCCGCACAAACCACTCACTTCCAAACGTGGGTGCAGAAGTTTGTATCTCTTGAACTACAGCATGATAGGGAGAGGCAACACAGAACAGGATAGGCTGCTGGAAGAGGGATTAGGAGGAGTGCTTTCAGCAGGAGACCATATTCGTCCAGGGTATGTAAGGAGCAATTCCCCTACCTCAAACTCAATTAAGAACAGTGTCAGACATCTGTGCTTCACTAAGGATATCCTCAGTGAAAGCTGACATATGCTACAGCTTCAACTGGTTGCAGAGCCTGGTGAGGAAAGCATTACCAGTGACTATGCCCATGATCTTTCATGCATTTGCTCCTTTCAGGATGGAACAGTTGATTTTTGCAATGCCTCCCAGCTAAACACTTATTGTTGTGTAAGGGAAGCCACTGAGACTCTGTATGCAAAGACAGATGAATACATTTCATTCTCTCTTGCCAGAGAGAAGCTGGTGGAGCAAGTACAGAGCTTCAGTGGGATAACAGGCTACCCCATGGTGCAGGATGCTACTGACTGCACATATTATGGACACCACATGTCAACCATGAAATTTACTTCAGTTGGAAAGAATTCCACTTTCTCCAAGCCCAGCATCACAGATGCCAGTTTTCAGCCAATTTGATTCACTCCACGTGATATCAAGAAACGGCTGAAGGCACTGGATACTGCAAAGACTATGGGCCCTGACAATATTCCGGCAATAGTACTGAAGACTTGTGCTCCAGAACTTGCCGCGCCCCTAGCCAAGCTGTTCTCGTACAGCTACAGCACTGGCATCTACCCAGCTATGTAGAAAATTGCTCAGATATGTCCTGTACACGAAAAGCGGGACAAGTCCAACTGGCCAATTACCACCCCATCAGTCTACTGTCGATCATCATCAGTGAAGCAAAGGAAGGGGTCATCAACAGTGCTATCAAGCGGCACTTCCTTAGCAATAACCTGCTCACTGATGCTCAGTTTGGGTTCCACTGGGGCCACTCGGCTCCTGACCTCATTACAGCCTTGGGTCAAACATGGACAAAAGAGCTGAACTCCCAAGGAGAGATGAGAAGGGAGCATTCGAATGAGTGTGGCATCAAGGAGCCCTAGCAAAACTGGGGTTAATAGGAATCAGGGTGTAAACTCTCTGCTGGTTGGATTCATACCTAGCACAAAGGAAGATGGTTGTCGTTGTTGGAGTTCAACCATCTCTGTTCCAAGACATCACTGCAGTAGTTCCTCAGGGTAGTGTCCTAGGCCCAACCATCTTCAGCTGCGTTATCAATGACCTTCTATCATAACGTCCAAAGTGGGGATGTTCGCTGATGATCGCACAATGTTCACCATTCGCAACTCCTCAGATACTGAAGCAGTCCATGTTCAAATGCAGCAAAACCTGAACAATATTCAGGTTTGGGCTGACTATTGGCAAGTAAAATTCATGCCCCACAAGTGCCAAGCAATGACCATCTGCAACAAAAGAAAATCTAACCATCACTCTTGACATTTAATGGCATTACCATCGCTGAATGCCCCATTATCAACATCCTGGAGGTCACCATTGACCAGAAACTGAACTGACTAGTCATATGAATACTGTGACTACAAGAATAGCTCAGAGGCTAGGAACCCTGTGGCAAGTAACACACCTCCTGACTCCCCAAAGCCTGTCCACCATCTATAAGGCACAAGTCAGGATTGTGATGGAACACTCACCACTTGCCTGGATGAGTGCAGCTCCAACAACACTCAAGAAGCCCGACACCATCCAGCACAAATCAACCCGCTTGATTGACACCCCATCCACAAACATTCAATCCCTCCACCAACGATGCACAGTGGCAGCTGTGTGTACCATCTACAAGATACACTGCAGAAACTCACCAAGGCTCCTTAGACAGTACCTTCCAAAACCATGACTGCTACCATCTAGAAGGACAAGGGCAGCAGATAGATGGGAACACCACCACCTGCAAGTTCCCCTCCAAGTCACTCACCATCCTGACTTGGAAATATATCACTGTTCCTTCACTGTCACTGGGTCAAAATCCTGTAACTCCTTCCCTAGCAGCACTGTGGGTGTACATACTGCAGCGGATCAAGGAGGCAGCTCACCACCACCTTCCCAAGGGCAATTAGGGATGGGCAATAAACGCTGACCTAGCCAGCGAAGCCCACATCCCATGACTGAATTTTAAAAAAACCTTCAACCTTTTTCTGTGCAACCCCCTAACATCAAAGTTGCCATCTGAGTCCTCTGCAGCATGACCTCACCCCTCACCCTCTCTTGAGCCAATACCAACCCTACCTTTGACCCCTGCGTGGCTGCAGGCTGCTCATACCCAGTGCCTCACCACATGCAAATCTCGTCTCCATGATATCCTTTAAAGCATATGCACCATGTCAGTATCTGAGCTGGTGGCCGCCTGTCTGAGAGCTAGTGATGGTGTTTCTTTATCATCACTGTCTTCCAGCTCTTCCACCACTGCTGGCTAAAAATAGGAAAAAAACAGCTTGTGTTTCTCTAGTGCCTTTCATGACCACTGGATGTCTCGAGTGCTTTATGGCCAATGAAGTACTTTTGAAGTGTAGTCACTGTTGTAATGTAGGAACTGCATCAGTTAATTTGCGCACAACAAACTCCCAGAAAGAACAACATATTAATGACCAGATAATCTGTTTTTGATGTTGATTGACTCAGGAGTTCCTGAGTATTTGAAAAGAGAAAGGCACAGGGTAAGGTTGAGTTGTGGGGATGGTGGAAAAATAAGAGGTGCATGCTAACACCATATGTAGCTAGTAAATCAGAAGAGATTGTAGGATGAGGGAAGTGGGATGTGAGAAAGGGAGATTAGGTATGAGGATATGATCATTTTTGGTTGCAGCCCCATGGCTGGCCACAGACTCAGCCACAGTTGTTCCAATGATGGACCATCTCCTCCATGGGTTAAGGACATGTAGCTGTGCCTGTCTCCCATGGGTTAGGTGCTGCTGCTTCTGGTTATGCAGGACCTCATCCTGGAGGAGAGGGGGAAGTGTGTCATTGAGAGTGGCGCAATCTGTTTGATTGAATAGCTAGCAGTGTGTGCAAGCAGCGAGATGTGGGCATAAAGCTTGCAGCAGTACTAAGTGTGTGAGGGAGAGATGAAGCTATAAATGTGAGGTATGAGCCCTTATCGATAGTGAGTGATGAGTGTGTGGTGCATTGAGCGGTACATGAGGCTGATGCTACAGTTGGTGGGATATGCCATTTGAAAATACCTTCACTAGTCTCGACCACACCGATTAGATCACTGAACTTCTTGTGCCCTGCATCCAGGTCCTCACTCCTGACATTGAGGACCATGGCTTCCCTGTCTTTGAAAAGTTAGTCTGGAGGTTCTCCTGACCCCTGTAGATAGATGACAGCTTTCCAGCTCTCTGCCTCCTGGATTAAGGTGCTGGCTGCCTTTATGTAAGGAAGTCTAGCTCTAACCTGTGATAACTTCTCATGATTTTATGGTCCCTGCTCAGGCATGCAGGCGCTCAATAGTGTGCTCAGTGCTGGCTGCATGCTATAATCATTTAAATTAACAGCACCAAGTTCGTGTGCTGCCTGCATCAGAAGCACTGGATGTGGCGGTAATTCTGCATTGCCTGTTTTTGGGTCCTGACCAATTTAGTGGCCAAGATGCTTTTCTCATTAATGGGAAAGCTCTGCACTTAAACTCCACTGCTTGTGACAACTGTTCGAATTACCCCGTACGTCAGATTAAACCAAAATTACCTACAAGACATTCTAAGACTTAAAATCTAAATAGTGCAGTGCTGCTGGTCTAATTTATTGTGCTATATGATTGTCTGACTGCAGTGCCCCAGGTTCCTGAGTATTCACATTAAACAATATCTCTTTTTTTCAGAGAAAATACCTCAAGAACACCAAATGAACCATTCCAATTGATCCAAAATGTGAATGAATTTGGAGCTGAGGAGAATGTGACCTTTATCACAGAGAGCATGAGTGTAACTACTGCAGATGAGGAAAAACTGCTACTGCTGAACAGGAACACTGAACTGAGGCGCATGAACAAAGAGGTAGTTTTTTCCTCTTCCACTTCTCTATTCTTGTTAAGCAATTTGAGTACACCAGATCATTTATATTAGCAAAGTCTATTAAGCAAAACCCTGTTGGAGTTTCCCTTCTGACCCAAGAACAACACTGACAGCCATTTATAATTAACACAGTCCTCTTCTCTGCAAAATAAAATCTGTCAAGCCTGTAGTTATTAAAATGCCATGAGAATATTTATGTTCTGATGTCTGCTGTTGGACACTTGCCCCTGAGATGTCGGTGATCTGTCCAGCATCACATCAAGGCAGCACATATAATTAATATAAACATATACAATAATGTAAGCCACATTATTACTAGTGCTATTGTGGGAGAGATTGCCTATGTTGATCATCAAGATATTTAGAATATGTTGTGGTTTCATTCCATTCATTCTGTAGTTAAATGATGTTCTGTGCACTTTTCAGATTTATTTTAAAAAAACCTGTCTAATGAATGAGTATGACTCTGAAATGATATTCTAGGCACAGGTGCTCAGTGCAATTGAAAAACTGAAACGACTCATTGGATTTAGAAAGAAATAAGAAATAACGTGTTCATATATGCAATATATACATTATATCAGATTATATATTTACATTTATATGTATAGCACCTTTCATGACTTTAGGATGTCCCAAAGCCTGTTGCAGTCAATAAAGTACTTTTGAAGTCCAGTTGTTGTTGTAATGTAGAAAAGCAACAGTCAATTTGCACTCAAAGTCCCACAAATAGCAATGAGATAAATGATTAGGTCATTTGATTTGATTGTTATTTAAGACAAGGAAAATGGGAGAATTCCTCTGCTCTTTGCATTATTTCAAATTTTGTCAAGTTTGAATCATTCGGAATTGTGACCCTTGCATGTGCATGTACAGAGGATAATGAAATACCCAACATTATTTTATTGCGGATTTCCTTAGGAATTGCTCAAAATGAGTCGAAAAATGTAAATTATATTTAGGGTGCTGTTGTTGTAAGCCAAAGTGGTGCTCCCAAAGTTTGTGACCCGCTGCAGAAGCTTGTGCCAGAGTAACTTTTATTTAGCCACTGGATATTTTCTGCTTGTTTGGGTGTATTTTTTCTCCTGTAGAGAGAGATATAAAAAATGAGTGCATATTGCCAACAAAAAGGAAGGAGAACAGCAGGGATACAAAGCAGTCGATTGCAGAGTGAGTGTGCTGCTGTATAACTCTGAGTTGGATGACACAGCAGAAGGAAACAAAGTTGTAGACTGAGTGCTTTCCAGGGTATACTTGTATGGATTAGTCAAAAGCACTGCTTAACAGAGATGTCAGTTGTGGTAGTGGTTATTGCACGTGGTGACCCACACTCCAAGGGTTTAAGCTCACGCAGTCGCACGCAATGAACATTTCCTTTGCAAAGAAATGAGGATCAAACTGTTTAATTCAGGCTTTGTTTTCAACAGCTGTTGCTTTATTTTATAAATTGTGTAGTAACTTCTGTTTTAGATTTATTGTAATGTGGTTGTAGGGTGAAATCAGGGGAAATGGTTTTTCTGTGCATGTTGTATTCTTGGATGAGGAGCAATTACTGATACAGGCAATAGCGACTGAGTAAACAGAAAGTGGCTAAGAGAGGTGTGTCCATTCAAGACAGACACGAGTGACACTGATGCACAACTAGGCAATTGCAAATTTATTAAGTGAGTACTTTATACTCTTTTTCTACTGTGAAAATGAATACAAAGTACCAATGATAGAAGAGAAGCTAAAAGAAATCAAGGGGAGGAACCTATTGGATCCAATACAAGTAACAAAATGGTAAAGGAGAAAATAATGGTATTTAAAATAGATAATTATCCAGGCCCTGGTGATTCCACCCCAGGATATTAAAGTAATTACAAAAGCAGTGTATTGTGGATGCTAGAAATCTGAACTAAAAACAAAAGGTGCTAAAAATACTCAGCAGGACAGTTAGCATCTGTGGAGAGAAATAGAGTTAACATTTCAGGTCAATGATCTTTCAAAACACAGATGAAATGTTAACTCTGTTTCTCTTCACAGATACTGCCAAAACCTGCTGAGTCTTTCTAGAATGTTTTGTTTTATTAAACTAATTAGGTAAGTGAATTGCAAAAGCATTAGTCATAATCTTCCATAGCTCTCTTGATTTGTGAATTGTGCAGTTTGGAAATTTTCCAATGTCATTCCATTATTTAAAAAGGGTAGGAGACAGATACTCCAGGCCTGTCAGTTTAACAGCATTTTTCGTGAAGTTACTAGAATCTGTCATTAGGGTTAAAAAGTATTAATGTCGCTTTGTTGAGGATAAGTCATGTATGAATAATTTAATTGAATTTTTTGAGGAAGTCACTATATAAAGGTAGGTAAATGTATATGGATGTTATCTAGGTGGACTTTTAGATAGCACTCATTAAAGTTCCACTATTATCTGAAATGAGAGCACTTGGAATTGGAGATAGCCTTTGACTTGACTCAAAAATTGGCTTGGAGGCAGGGAACAGAGTGTGGCAATAACAGATTGCTGGTATGTGACAAATGGTATTTCTAAGGGATTTGTTCAAGTGCCTCAAACTTTCAACATATCCATTAGTAGTTTGAATGAATGAGTAGAGAATTGTGTATCCAAGTTTACAGGTGACATTAAATTAGGAGGTACGGTAAGTGGGGAGCAGCAAGCTGCAAAGGATCATAGACAGATTAAGTGAATGGCAAAACTGCTGTCACCGTGAGGTCACCCACATTGAGCCCAAGAAAGATAAAGGTAAATTGGAGTATTTTCTAAGTGGTGAGAAACTAGGAACTGTGAATGAGCAAAGAGATTTGGGAGTCCAAGTACACAAATCATTAAAAAGTTAGTAGATGGCTACATACGGTAATCAACAAGGCTAATGAAATATTGGCTTTTATCTCAACGGGGCTGAAATATAAAGAGGAGTAAGTTCTACTTGTATAAAGCCTTGGGTAGACATTATCTGGAGTGCTGCATTCAGTTTTGGAGACCGCACATGAGGAAAGATATATTGCACTTGGAAGGGGTGCAGTGCAGATTCACAAGAATGATACCAGTGCTTTAAGGGTTAAATTAAAAGGACACTGACTTGGTTTGTTGCCCCTTAAGTACAGAAGGATGAGGGTGATCTAATTGAGATATTTAAAATGTTAAAAGGATTTGACAAGGTATATGGAGAAACTATTTTGTGATCATTGTTTCAGAATCTATTAATCAGTGCAGTACTTGTCCCTAACAAATGATAAAAAAAAGTATTGTTCATTGGGTCAATACTGCTAGTTTACTGAGACAGAATGACCAATTGATCAGGAAATTCTCTTTAGAAGTAGATGTAATCCATTAAAAGGAAAACTGGAGAATGTGGCTGTCAGCAGTCACTGAACACCAATTAAATGGATTATCTGCTTCATTCTTATATAATCCTTCTTTCAGCTGATGAAGCTCAACCAAGACTGGGACCAGATCTATCGAGCGACTACAACAGGACTTCAGCAAAGAGTGACAGCATTGCAGATGGAAGTTTCAGATACCAATCAGCATGCTAATGCACTTTCCAAGAAACTGGATAATGAGCAGGTATAGATAGCACCACCAACCAGAATTACTGATCAATGACAGATTTCTAGTAAAATCCCTTTTCTCGTATATGTCAAACATTAGTGCTTTTCTCTGACAGTCAGCATTTTAGGCTAATCAATGTTTGGGCACAAATGAGTGTCACTGGATCCCTGTTTAACTAGCTAGCTGGCTTTTCTGGTATACTGGCTTATACACCAGACAGGTCTGCTCCTCCCAGAATTAATAGCCTAGGTTGCTATGTGTACGCTGAAAGCAGAAACTTTTCCAAGAACTAGAACTCCTCCATAGTTGGCAATCCCAATCAATAGACCTGTGAGCACACTGACAGGAGGAATGAGGCTGAACTGGTGTGTAAGCATTGGGCTAGGTTAGGAGGGTTGATAACCAATAGAAAACGAACAATATTTGAAGAAGACAGAATGCATGACATGGAGGGAAATGGATACAGAGAGAAAGGAAAGAATGGATCACAATGGGAGGGTGTGGATTGCAGCGAAAGATAGGGAGTAGCAGTAAGTAGCTGAAAATGAAAGGGAGATGGAAGGGAAAATTGAAGAGCACTGGGAAGATATTGTCATGGGCAATAAAGAAGGGGGTAAATGGATGAGAATAAAGGAAAAGGTGAAATGAATGGCAATGAAGCGGAAAGAGAAAGAGCAGAAGAGTATGCTGAGGATAAGAAAGGAGAAGCTAAGAGAGACACTTTTGAGCTAGTGGAGAAGGAGAATACCAGCAGTAGCTGTGAGGGGATGGGGAGAGAGTTTGCCAGCATGAATAGGCAGGGGTGCGGGCTCAGGCCACTGCTTTGCCACAGGCAAATATGAATTGGAAGAAAAGTATCAGATTAATTAGGTCAGGGAAGGTGAAGAATGATGAAGGTCAAGAAGGAAAGGGAGAATTGCACCAGTCTAAACTAGGAGAATTGAAGAAGAGAGCATCTCCCTAAAAGAGTGGGGGGTTAAATGGGGTCTAGTGTTTGTGAATTGGATCTAGAGCAGGTTGTGTGTTTTTATGAACTGAATGGTGGAGGTTGCATGTGAGACAATGCCAGCTGAGGGTTGTATGTGGATTAGTAAAAGTTGACACAACTTTTGGGTAGGTACTGGTCTGTTCAAAATCTATGTCCCATTGGTTTTCACTTATTACCTTAAAAATCTATTAATTTCTTAAAAATAAAAGTGTTCAGGACAAAATTCCTCAGGGGATCCTCCAGTTTTATAATGGAGATCCACCTGTAGTCATGGTGGCACCTGCCTGCCCCATGCAGATATCAGTGCTGGAGGGTCCTGATGGGCGCACGCCAGGGCCAGGATCTTGAGGTCAGTGAGCGGGAAGCGGGGCCTGCTCACCGACATGTAAAATGATGCGGGATGACGTCGGGCGGAACACCCGATGCCACCCTGCGTCATTTCAATTTTCAGGTCGGTGGGGGCGCAGCCAAATCAGCTGTGCATCCACCAGTCTGTCAACGGCCTATTGAGGCCATTGACAAAGTCATTAACCCCATTAATGGACTTGTCCGTCCAACCTTAAGGTTGGCAGGCAGACCGGGAGCCCTGGCGGGCTTCAGAAAAAGCATGAAACCTCATCCACGGGCGGGATGACGTTTCATGAGGGTTCTTAAAAATTTAATAAATATTTGATTTAAAGTGATGGACATGTCCCAACTCATGTGACAGTGTCATATGAGGGGACATTTCAGGGAAATTTTGTTTGTGCACCTTTACCATTTTTACATTTGGAGCCAATCGCCCTGAGGCAGCGCTTAGCCTCAGGGAGATGAGTACGCTCTTTCGTGCGCATGTGCGAAAGGGCACACTCTCAGCTGAGGGAATCCCCCTGCCCGCACAAGGAGCGCATAGTGCTTCCTGGCGGACGTCACACTGTGCGGGCCTTAATTGGTTCGTCCACGTAAAATGGCGGCGGGCCCCCAATTGGGGGCGCCGATTGGAGGCGCGCCTGCTCGCGCTCGCTCCTGCACTTCCCTCCCCGACGGGGGGGGGGGGGGATTCTTCCCCAGGTGTAAATGAGAAATTTTGGCCCAATTAAGATTAACCATAAATCACATAAAGGCTATTCTTGAGTTGTCGACATTTTGTGAACTGTCAGTTTTTCTGAAGCTGCTGATCAGCTTCTGCTATTTTCCTAGATTGGCTCAAAAGTTTTCTTGCGATATGATCAAGAGTGCTTTCATTACAAAGGTGTAACGCATACCCTCTTCCTGTTATGTGACATGAGAATTTTCTTGTAAACATTTTAATGGTGGTCTAATATACAATGGGACCCAGTAAACTGAAGGAGTAGCAAGATGCCTGTCAGGTGTACTGCAGAGAAGTATGTACTGGTATGAGTATAAAATAAATAAACCATGTTAGACCCTGAAGAGTTTTAGGAACCTTACCAAAGTGACTTCACTGCTTTGGGTGCCATGAGGAATCCCAAATTATATTGCCACCTTAAACTATTGTCTCAGCACCTCTTAGATAGAAATACATTTTCTCCTTCATTTATTATAGAATATTCTGAAAGTCTGCGCAAGAAGAATCTATTTCTTTGCAGTAACAGTGGTCTCTACCGATTACCCCATTTTACAAGTCTGTATTTATAACCAGAATCCAATGCAGTGCCACTTATAAAAATAATAAGGTCCGTACATGCAAAATCATAAGCATAATCTTAACCAGTTCTCTGTATAATAAATGTGCAATTCTCATGCTAACCTCACAGTAATGGGCCCCACTCGATAAGAGGAGAGTATTTTTTTCCTCAGAACAGTCATCTTATCATGCCGAGTTATATTTTCTGAAGGAAAGCACATTTTAAAGTTATATATTTGAATACAATGATCTTTAGAGCTGCAAATTGATTAAAGCCCATCATTTATTTTACTGCTTGCTAGACAATAGTAAATTGCTGCACACAAACTTCTTTGCAACAAGTTCAATCACAGTAAATTGGTAATAGAAGACATACAGAATCTACAATTTTTAAAGTATCAGTTGAATAAAGTCAATGGTGGATTCTTTATCTCAATTGCATTGTTTATGAAGGTCACTTTACTGATTCTCTAGAGAATACCAGCTGTAATTGTAACATTGTGGCCAGTTGGATTCATCTCAGTATTGCCTTTTCTGTTGCCAGACTTCCTGTTGCAAACAGCAGCAAAGGCAACAAATATTGCAGTGATTAACCTTAATTGTTTATTTAAAGCAGGACACTCGTTGTAGTATAGAACTTTAAAAGAGAACATAATTGACCAAAAATCTAATGGGAAAAACGTATTGATTCCCCTGCGGCAGGCAAAACAGGTGCCAGTTCCCAGGCAATGTCCTTCATTGATACCACTGAAGAACAGCAGGCAGGTAGTGGCCCACAGCGCTGCTTGCCCTGGTGAATTGACATATGTCTGCACAGTGGTGGAAGCAGTGCTACACAAACAATTTCTTCCCTAAATGTTCCAGTTCTCCCTAGTTTGCTCCCTTCAGGAATTTGAATTATTATAATTGTGAGATCCACACTGTACCTTCTTGGAACTTGGCTTTCAGGCACCTACCAGATGCCTGCACTGGGTCAGTGGTAGCACTCTTGTCTCTGAGTCAGAAACTTGTGGGTTCAAGCAGAATTCCAAAGATTTGAGCATATAATTTAGGGTTGATGCTTCAAAGCAGTTCTAAGAACATGCTTTATGATTAGAGGTGCCATCATTCAGATAAATTGTTAAACTGAGGCCCACCTGTCCTCTCAGATGAATGTAAATTATATTACAAGTCCATTCAATGAAGAACAGGGAAGAACTCACTGGTCAAAAACAAAAATACCTGGAAAAACTCAGCAGGTCTGACAGCATCTGCGGAGAGGAACACAGTTAACATTTCGAGTCCGTATGACTCTTCACCAGAACTAAGGAAAAATAGAAAAGAGGTGAAATATAAGCTGGTTTAATGGGGGGTGGGACAGGTAGAGTTGGATAGAGGACCAGTGATAGGTGGAGATTGCCAAAAGATGTCATAGACATAAGGACAAAGAGGTGTTGACGGTGGTGATATTAGCTAAGAAACTCCCTGGTGTCTAGGCCAACATTTAGCCCTCCACAAACACCACCAAAATATGTTTTTTCTGGTGAATTACCACGTTTCTATTTGTGGGACCCTGCTTGACTCAAAATGTCTGCTGTGTGTTCCTCTATTTCAACAGTGATCACACTTCAAAAGTGCTTAATTGGCTGCAAATGCTTCAGGACAGCTTAAGGATATGAAATGCTCTTATCTTGCAAAAAATACCTTGCATATATGTTAAACTGACTGGACAGCTCAACCAGGCCTGTCTTAATCAACAATGGACAGTTAGGAACAAATTCAATGAACTATTAAAAGATCCAAGTACAAAGTCAGATGTGGAATCATCCAAAAAGAATACAAGTAGCCATTGTTTAATTGGAGTTGTGCTTACATTGTGACCAATTCATGCCAAGTATTAAACAGTGGTTTAATCCAGGTGCCGATTCATGGTTAACAATTTACAGAAAATCAAGATTTTAAATGTATTCATTAGTTCAGAAGTATTTAAGAAAACTAGCAAAATAACTTTGTTTATAGCACAGCATAGACATTGCTTTCCCTCAACATATTGTCGCTGAAGTGTCTTATTGATGTGGGGGGAAATTGATGAAGACCCTTATATACCGGTGTCATTCAGAAAGACAGTATGACTCCTCACAAAGCCTTTCTGAACAGGATTTGAATTATTCAAATACACTAAACTGAATCCAAACTCTGTCTAGTGTAAGAGACGAGTTAAGTTTTCTATGGCTTGTGCCCTGAGGAACATTTTCTTTCCCAGATATGAAGCCCAGTAGAAAGGGGGGAGATCCATGATGGCACCTCCCACCCCTTCATGTTGCTTTAGGGCTTTCTGGACTTTCCCTGGGAGGGAATGTGGTCAGAATGCTGGTGCTGATGTTAACTGCAGGTATATCAATGAAGTGGGCGGGAACATTCCTGTTACTTCTGCCTCAATTTGTGTCTATAGCATGAAGGCCCCGCAGCTAAAAGGCAACCCCACTCCCACTGCAGCAATGCCTGACATTCCACCTTCAATTCCAAGTGCAGCTCCCTACCATGGGGCACAGTGCGGCAATGCAAATGACCAGAATTACAAATTCAGTTGAGGCTGCTGGTTCAGTTTGGGTTAAGCCCTTTGGATGTACTGTGCTGAAGCAGAACTCAAGCACAGGAGAAATCAGAAAATCAGTCTCGGGAGTATATTTGTAATCATCGTGCCCAGTTTAGAATCAAATGTCCTTGTTCCTAAGAAATAAAGATCTCCTTGTAGACTTCTTTACAATGCCCCTGTTCACTGAAGCTGAGTAAAATATGGAAGCCCCTTGCCATCACTTTCTCTCATATACTGTGCCTTCTGCTATAATGTTCACTCTTTCTGGTTTTAGTGACGGTGCTAGAGAAATCAGGTGGCACAGAGCAGTAGATCAGAAATATTAAGCAACCCGAGTTATGGAAGTTTTGCTACTATTCTTGATATTACCAGCATGGTTGAACAGGCTACTCATGGGGGGAGAGAGCTGATTGGGGGTTTCACTGGGCTTTGACCTTGCAGCCAGCTTTTTTAACGCAAGCTTTCATTAAATTAGTCAGGTTACATATCCAGCAATACTTCATTTTCAGCAGCTTGACTGCATTACCTCACAAACATTCTTGCCGTGCTCTCACTCTACACTTTGACAGACTATTCTACACCCTCACGCTGCCTTAGCCACACACAGACCGCCTCCCCGCAAACCCTCACACTGCCTTAGTTGCACACAGATCATGCCCCAGCCCCCAAGACCTCACACTGCCTCAGTAATACAGTCTTCACATGGAGGATACTCTCTATCATGTTGTGTGGCACTACCGCTGTGCTAAATGGGTTAGATTTCGAACAGATCTAGCAACTCAAGACAAGGCATCCATGAGGTGCTGTGGGGCAGCAGCAGCAGAATTGTACTCAACCACAATTTGTAATCTCATGGCCCGGCATATCCTCCAATCTACCATTATCACCAAGCTGGGGATCAACCCTGGCTCAATGAAGAGTGCAGGAGGGCATGCCAGGAGCAGCAGCAAGCATACCTAAAAATGAGGTGTCAACCCGATGAAGCTATAACACAGGACTATCTTCATGCCAAATAGCATAAGCAACAAGTGATAGACCAAGCTAAGCGATTCCACAATCAATGGATCAGACTGAAGCTCTGCAGTCCTGCCACATCCAGTCGTGATTGGTGGTGGACAGTTAAACAACTCACTGGAGGAGGAGGCTCCACAAATATCCCCATCCTCAATGATGGAGGAGCCCGGCACATCAGTGCAAAAGATAAGGCTGAAGCATTTGCGACAATCTTCAGCCAAAAGTGCTGAGTAGATGATCCACCTCGGCCTCCTCCGGAGGTCCCCAGCATTACAGATACCAGTCTTCAGCCAATTCGATTCACTCCATGTGATATCAAGAAACAGCTGAAGGCACTGGATACTGCAAAGGCTATGGGCCCTGACAATATTCCAGCGATAGTATTGAAGATTGTGCTCCAGAACTTGCTGTACACCTAGCCAAGCTGTTCCAGTACAGCTACAACACTGACATTTATCCAGCAATGTGGAAAATTGCCCAGCTATGTCCCGTCCACAAAAAGGTCAAATCTAAACCAGCCAATTACTGCCCCATCGACCTACTCTCGATCATCAGTGAAGTGATGGAAGGGGTCATCAACAGTGCTATCAAGTGGCACTTGCTTAGCAATAATCTGCTCACTGATGCTCAGTACGGGTTCTGCCAGAGCCATTCAGCTCCTGTCCTCATTACAGCGTTGGTTCAAACATGGGCATAAGAGGTGAACTCCTGAGGTGAGGTGAAAGTGACTGCCCTTGACATCTGGGCAGCATTTGACTAAGTGTGGTGTCAAGGAGCCCTCGCAAAACTGGGGTCAATGGGAATCAGGGGGAAAACTCTCGGTTGGAGTCATAGCGAGCACAAAGAAAGATGGGTTGTTGTTGGAGCTCAATCATCTCAGTTCCAGGGCATTACTGCAGGAGTTCCTCAGGGTAGTGTCCTAGGCCTAACCACCTCCAGCTGCTTCATCAATGACCTTCCTTCCATCAGAAGTGGGGACGTTTGCTGAAGAATGCACAATGTTCAGCACCATTCACAATAACTCAAATACTGAAACAGTCCATGTCCAAATGCAGCAAGACCTGGCCAATATCCAGGCTTGGGCTGACAATTGGCAAGTAATAATCATGCCACACAGGTGTCAAGCAATGACCATCTCTGACAAGAAAGAATCTAACCATCGCCCTTTATGTTCAATGGCATTACCATCACTGAATCCCCCACTATCAACATACTGGGAGTTACTGTTGACCAGAAACTGCATTGGACTAGCCATATAAATTCTGTGGCTACAAGAGCAGGCCAGAGGCTAGGAATCCTGCAGCGAGTACTCACCTCCTGATTCCCCAATGCCTGTCCCCCATCTACAATGCACAATCAGGAGTTTGATGAAATGCTCTCCACTTGCCTGGATGAGTGCCGCTCCAACAACAACACAAGAAGCTGGAGAAAGCAGCCTGCTTGTTTGGCACCCCATCCACAAACATTCACTCCCTCCAGCACCGATGCACAGTGGCAAAAGTGTCTACCACCTACAAGATGCACTGCAGGAACTCGCCAAGCCTCCTTAGACAGCACCTTCCAAACCCACGACCATTAGAAGAGCAAGGGCAGCAGACACATGGAAACACCACCACCTGCAAGTTCCTCTCCAAGCCACACGCCATCCTGACTTGGAAATATATCGCCGTTCCTTCACTGTCACTGGGTCAGGATACTGGAACTGCCTCCCTAACAGCACTGTGGATGTAATTGCACATGGACTGCAGCAGTTCAAGAAGGCAGCTCACCACCATCTTCTCAAGGGCAACTAGGGATAGGCAATAAATGCTGGCCTATGCCGGGGATGCTCAGCTTCCATGAACGACTTTTTAAAAAAAAAACCCTACCCCCTCTGCTTCAGTCACACACACATCCCCTCTTTACAAGCCTTCACGCTGCCTCAGTCACACACCCCTAGCTTTGTAACTGCTTGAGTCTCTTCCACTTACCCCACCTCACCTCCCAAATGTCTTATTAACCCTACCTTTCAGGTTGCAATAAGAAGAGCCAACAGAATCCATACGAACCAGAAAGCTCATTTTGCATTCCATTAATGATGGTGCTTCAGTCTTGAATCTTTATATTGTTCAGCTTACTGGTATTTTCAAACAGTTATGCTGTGGCAGTGTCATATGACTACCAGTATAATTATGTTTTGTCATTTTTAAAGTATTCCAACACTTCTGAAATCGTTGTAAGGCTTAGTTATTATAATGTGCAGAATATGGTAGCAGACTACTGAAATAATGTTGAAATTTATCTCTCTCACTCGCTTGGAGCCTCAAATTAGCACCTGCCCAATACTACCTCAGTCACACAAAGACCAGAAACATTTACAGCAGCCTTCAACCAGCCAGAGCAACCAAGTTGTGCTCAGCTGCATTCTGGGAAGACTTTAGCACAATGTTGCAAGTTTAAATTCCCGGTTCCTTTTTCTATCAGTAAGTATTGACAAACAGGCAACAGAGTGAAAATGCTGAGGGCTGGTTAATATGTCTACTTCCTAATTTACTTCTTCAACTTAGTTGCTGTTAAATCCAAATTTGACCATTAGTGCATCAACGGCACAGACAGTTTCTCCAAATTAACCTCTGGGGATCTTGGTCGTTGCTATGAGTCAGTAGAACAACACTGCCAGTTGGTTTAGTATTCTGTGTTTTTAATCGAACATGTATTCTCTCATCTCCCAAAGAGTTCAATTATTTAGTTAGATCCTACACGGAAACTTAAGAACTTCAGAATCTCTTGCTTAAGTCTCTAGTATCAACAGTTTCTCCTACCATTTATTTATATCAGTGCAGGATAACTAGCCTCATTATTTGAATGGATATAATGTCAAAAATATGGTTTGTTAATTTGCTAAGCAGGTTCACTTGACTTGGCTCTCAACCTTAGATATCCATGTTGCCATTAATTAATGTATTTAATACTTCTGTTCATTTTGAAATTAGCGCAAAAGGGAGTATTATGAGCAATCCTTAATCCAAGAGATGAAGAGAAATCAACAGTTCCAGGAATATGTGAGACAATTGGAAAGTAAATTACACAGCACGAGAGAGACAGTCCAACCACCCTTGGTAAGTCTTTGAATTCTATTCCAACTTCTTACAGGTTATCATTATGCGCTGGGTGAAATTTATTCTCCTTTTATTGTGAATGGTCAGTAAATCTTGCTTCAAGTCAAGGACAAAGACCTTTCTGTCCATCAAAGCTTGTTCGCTCCAGCACTGCAGCACATCGAGCATTGTTTCCAACCGCATTTTAAACATCCTTAACTCTCTCTAAGTAAATTATTCCTAGCATAAAAGATCCTACAGATTTCTACACTCATCATGTATAATGAAATCTGCTGCCACATCACTGCAGAAAAATCCCAGAGGTAATGAAAATGCCAATTTTTGAACAGTTATTTACAATAATAAATCACATCCTAACAATGCTAAACATTTATCACCCTTTGAGTAAAAATTTATTTTATTACTAACCAGTGTAAAGTTACATTTCACTAATTTAAATTTATGCTCTGTGCTTCAAATGACCTGGCTCAATGTGAATTTATAATCTGGATTTACCTTACCTATAAAATTTAATATTCTACATATGTCAATACGTTTGACTGGAGACAGTAATGCTTACATTTCTATTAACTGTTCCCCCTGGCTTATTGCCTTTACACAGATTGTTCTTGATTATTTTTGCATTCTTAATGGTGATGCTCATTAATGAACATTAAAATGTACTGGTCAGAACATAATTGGAGTAAAGGGAGTGTGCAGTGTACAACTCCCCCATACTTTTAATGAATCAGTGGAAGACTTGGAACTAGAATATAAACCTATTCTAAAGATGATTGGATGTCTGTTCGCAAACCCATTGTTACAGCCCTGCAGTGCAGTGGTAAAAAGCACTGTTTGTGGAAGTTAGATAGATTAGGATTAAGTCCTGAGCCAGCATGTGAAACAATTTGGTTAAGGTGAGAAAAATAATGTTCCTTATTTTATCTTGCCACAAAGATATGCTGAACAATGCTATTTCTCCTTTTGTTAAAGTAATGTATAGACTGCATGATGGGGAATTTCCCTTTCTATTATTTCCATCCCATTTGTCTAACCTACCTAGAACGAGCAATTTCAGATTATACTTCCTGCTCCTATGGTATGTGGCTGAATCAGATTCCTGGGATGGCAACCTGCAGCCCTCAAATTAGTAGAGACTTGAGCTCTTTGGGGACCTCATTAACAGTCTTTGAAGCAACAGTTTGAGATTTTCAGTTGGGAGGCACAGGGAAAATGGAGGGTCTGAGATGCAGCTGTCATGAACAGAGCAGGGAGCCATGACTGCTAATGAATGCATTGTTCAACAATTGAGAAATGGGAATTGAGAACTCAGCTGCTCATCCAGTGGCCCAGAGGCACTATCGTTGGTGCCGAGAAGTTTGTATTTATAACCAGTGAGTGGTTGGACTCCTGAGTGTCACATGAATCTGCTGGCATCACTTGGGCATCAGAGATTGGTAGAGGAAGCCCTAGTGAAACAATGAGTGGCAGTCTACGTTGACATTGGAGAGAGCAGCGAGGAGGAGATGCAGTAGATGCATCCTTCTGTTCCGGGGAGGCCAGAGGAGCATACGAGAGGCTAAAAGGGAAAGAACTCTCTACCCATGACATTGGGTGTTCTTCCTAAGATTTAGGTACCCGCAAGTGGCAGTGTGCCAGTGCTGTAAAGGTCTGTGCCCATACAGGCATATGGTCTCGGACGTTTCTGCTCTAGTCCATAATGATCTGAAGCCTCCAGGCCGCTTTGCAGTCCCCTACCAGCTGCCATCAAGACCAAGGTGGCACTAAATTTTTATGCATCAGGATCAGTCAAGGAACCAGCTGTGGACCTGGGTGGCAACTTGCAGCCAGCAGCTATTCACACCATCAGGCAGGTCATGGATGTCCTCTTCCACAGAGCAGGAAACTATGCCAATTTTCAGACAAATGGGCCAATACAGGCACAGAGGACCTTGGGATTTGCCAGAATTGATGGATTTCCTCAGGTTCAGGAGGGTCATCGATTGTACCCAAGTAGCAATTAAGGTACCAACAGACCAGCTAGCCAGATTTCCCAACTGAAAAGACTTCCACTCATTGAATGTGCAGTTGGAAAGTGACTACAAGGATCTCATCTTGCAGGTCTGTGCTTGCTTCCCAGGCAGCTGTCACAATTCCTTCATCCTGCGAGAGTCCCAAGTGCCTCACCACCTCTTCAGGCCAACATCTGGACTCCGTGGGTGGCTGCTGGGGTATAAGGGTTATTCCCTGAAGAGCTGGCTCCCAGCACCCAGACACAGAGCAGGGAGAAGCTACAGCCCAAGCCATCCCCTAAAATGAAGCTGTTTGAGCAGACCATTGGCATCTTGAAAATGCACTTCTATCGCCTTGATTTGTTGGGTGGTACACACCAACCCAGGCGTCTCATATTGTGGTTGTTTGCTATGTGATGCCAATATGATAATACAAAGAGGCATGGAGCTGGATGAAGAGGAAGACCTGGAATGCCACTCCTTCCTTAGACGAGGCAATTAAGGAATGGGCAATTAGGGATAGGCAATAAATGCTGGCCTTGCCAGTGATGCCTACGTCCCATAAAAGAAAGGGATAGGGAGGAGGAAGAAGAAGAGAAAGATACAGACAAAGGGTGTGCTCCAGAGGAATCCAGTGCCCAGGCATGGAGGAAGTCGTCCTAGCCCACCCCAGGCCTCACACCGATTGGCAGTCTGACATGGCCACAAAGGCTATGCTATTCAGCAATGTTCCACTTGAGCAGCTCCCAACTCTTGTGACAGATGACCCTGTAACTCCCCTTTCACCAGGGAGAGAGAGAAATTACTCAGTAAGCACACAGACCCAAATAATCCCTTTGCCACCCAAATAAATTGAAAATGGGGTCTCCACCGCCAACCGTCTCCGCCAACATAGACCATGACCGTAGGAAAGCCAGGTCCCCAACCACCCCTGGCTCTTCATTCCATGGCCTTCTTGACATCAGGCAATGGTATTTACACAAGAATGATTTGTGTGTTATCCCTACACCAGTGAAAATGCAGGTGTTACCGGTCTGCTGAACTAGATTGTGCATTCCAACATCATTACATTCTTGCTGCACTATACTCCCAGGTACAGAGGTTCCAAGTGCAAGCTGCTTTTGGATCAATTCCAATGACTGTGTGTGTGTGTGTAAGATGGATGAAGCACTGTATCTAGTTTCTGTTACGTTGGATGTTTGTGTGCCTGCATGTGTGCATATATAACAATGTAAGCTAATAACCAAGTTACTTGACTTTAAATCTTCCTCAAGTAATGTTCAAACGCTCTGTCTTTTTCCATTCCGCTCAATTATCATGTAATATTAACATCGGGCCTGAATTTGCTAAAATCTTGATGTGATATGAAAACTATGGTAAGGTAGGGTCAGTATTATCTGAACTTTTTTGTATCCTTGTTTAGAAAGAGGAGCCATGGAGACAAATTCGACGCAATGAAAAAACAAATGACGTCTATCACCAATCACAACCGGATTATAAAGACACAATACCCTCATCACCAAAACATGTACAGGTCTCAGAGAAGCCAAGGGACCACAGTCAGTGCAGACTGGGAAAACCAGAAGCAGCTCGACACATAACCAGCAATGCAATTTCACAAAAGGAGTGTAAAGAGCTTCGAGACCAGATGCTTGCTCTCGTATGTCAGGTAAGGTGTAATCTTTCTCCTCGGGATCTTGTTTTCTTCCTTCAAATCAAGCTGTGATAGGATGATACTGCGGAGGTGAAGGGAAATTTTTAAAAAAATGTTAACCAACATCTGTGGAGAGGGAAACTGAGTTAGCAGGTGGAATCTTACTACCTTCAAAGATTTTGAGCGGTTGGGACCAAAAGTGGGTCCCGACCCTGCTGGTGATACCTGGAAGCCTGTGTGTTCTTGCCGGAGGTGATCAATTAAGAGGTTGTCTCCAGGAGCATCATCCAATTAAGAATAGTAGGCGGGACATGTACGTGGCTGGGCCAATGGGAGGACCTGCAGAATTGTCACGCCAGCAGCCCCACTGGGGCAGGTGGGCACTGCTGTGGGAGGCAGGAGAATGTGAGGATGCTTCAATGTGGAGGTGCCCTCTGAAGATGTAGGAAAATTTTAAAGTTATTTGTGGTCACAACTGCCAGGCTGTCATTTGCAGAGGGACACCTTCCACAGAAGCAGCTGAGGGCAGTGAGTTGGGGGGGAAATGCGTAAATAAAGAAGGTCTCACTGGCCTGCAAGCCTGCTGCCAGAAGGCTGCTTCCAGAGACCTGTTGGGCTTCACCTGCAGTATGGGGTCCACCCGTCTGCTGACCACCAAAGCCACCTCCGCGCAACTGGGCAGATTTATCCCAATGTTTCAGGTCGATGAACTTTCATCGGAACTGGTAAAAGTTAGAGATGTAATAGGTTTTGGGCAAGTGAAAGCAATGAGGGTGGGAAAGAGAACAAAAGGGAAGGCCTGTGACAGGGTGGAAGACCCGAGAGGTTAAATGACAGAAGGATGGGTAGTGCAAGTCAAAAGGAGTGGTAATGGGATAGATAAAGGGAAAAAAAGGATGTGTCTGGAGGAGGTGTGAATGGCAGAATGTTGAACAACTGCTGTCTGACAGCAAAGAAAAGAGTAAAACAAGTGAGTAAAATCAACAACAGCAAAGAGGAACAAAATAGGGACACAAGTTTCAGGCTAAAATTGTTGAACTTAACATTGAGTCAAAAAGGCTGTCAAGTGCCTAATGAAAAGATGAGATGCTGTTCCTTGAACTAACATTGAGCTTCACTGAAATGCAGCAGGAGGCCAAGGACAGAAAAGTCAGAGTGGGAGCAAATTGGAAATTGAAAATGACAGGCGGCTGGAAGCTCAGTGTCTTGCTTGCAGGCTGAACAGTGGTATTCAGCAAATTGGTTACTCAGTCTGTGTTTGGTCTCCCCAATATAGTGCAAACTGTATTGTGAGCAGCAAACATTGTATACTAAATTGAAGGAAGTACAAATAAATTGCTGTTTCAACTGAGAGTGTTTGCAACCTTGGATGGTGAGAAGGGAGGCGGTAAATGGGCAGGTGTTGCATCTCCGGCACTTGTATGGAAGGGGATGGATTGTGGGGGGTGATTGAATAGTGACAAGGGTGTCGCAGAGGGAACAGTCCTTTCAGAATGCTAAAATGGGCAGGGAGGTGAAGATTGGTGGTAGCCATCATTCTGGAGGTGGTGGAAATGATGGTGGATGATCTGTTGAGAAGATGACAACAAGGGGAACACTATCATGGTTCTGGGAGGGAGAGGGAGGGGAAGGGGTGAGTGCAGAAGTGCAGCAAATGGAAGAGACGGTCAAGGGCTCTGTCAAATAAGATGGTGGGAATCCTCAGTTGAGGAAAAGGGAAGACTTATCAGAAGTGCGAGTATAGGGATAGGCCATCAACAAATATTTACTATAAGCCTCCCGTTGACTCCCACAGCTACTTCAACTACATTTCCTCATGCCCCACTTCCTTTAAGGACCCTATTTCATTCTTCCAGTTTCTCCATCTCTGTTGTACCTGTTCTGATGATGCAACCTTCCATGTCTATTCAGTTCTGGATATTTCAAAACTTATCTTCTTGATGACATGAAGTCCCAAGATCTGTTTTTACTAATTGAAGCTGGTAGTAGCACTGGCACTAGCTGGCTTCCTCAGGGTAAACCAATCTTGTAGCAGGGGCTTCAAACAAGCGTTAAGTCCTTTACTTGCCAATACAAAGACCTAATGCATCTTTCAGATCTGGACGGGGGTCTTGCATTTATATAGCACCTTTATAATATCTGAAAACATCCAAAGGTGTTTTATAGCAATGTTATCATTTCTTTTCCCAATATGGCCGGAAATATATATGAGCCCCATGCCACCATATTGGGACCTTAGTGCCTGCAAAACGTGCATTGGATGGCCAAATTTGCTGGCCTTTGATTCTAACTATGGCAAAAATTATTGAGGTTTAATGTAGAATCTGTCCAAAATTTGATTCATAATTTTCTTAAATATAGACCAAGCTTTATGAATCTGATTATAAGACGGAACGCAAAGACCGACAGCGCACTCAAGCTGAAAATGAAAAGCTGAGGAAGAAAACAGATGAAATGTATCTGCAAATGAACCTTCTGCAGCAACAGGTTAGTTAAACTTATTTATTCCAACCTTGGTATCGTTTTCGACCTTGAAATGAGTTTCCAACCACATCTGTACCATCTCCAAGACTGCGTACTTCCACCTCTGTAACATCACCTAAATTTCCCCATCTCATCTCATCTGCTTCTGAAACCCTCATTCATGTCATTGTCACTTCTAGACTTACCATTCAAATGCTCTCCTGGCTGGCCTTCCATAAATTTGAGGTTGTACAAAACTCTGCTGTCCATGTCCTACCTTTCACCTGTCAACCCTGACCTACATTGGTTCCCAGTCCAACAATGCCTCAATTTCAAAATTCTCATCTTTGTTTTGAAATCCCTCCTCATCTCTACAACCTTCTTCAGCCCCACAGCCCTCTGAGATGTCTGCGCTCACCTAATTGTGACCTATTGTAGATGTGATCTGCTTAAGAGCAGCCCCTCTGCTCATTTATTCATGCCTCGCAGTCTTGGACCACATTGCTTATAGGCGCCTCCCATTTTCAATTTCAATGAACAATATGACTAGAGAAAAGAATACATGAGGTGGTTTCCTGTTGCCTTCTCAAGTGTGTTTAAAGGAGCCACAAGTCCCCTTTTCAGAGGATCCTCCACTTCTAAGCAGCCATTGTCCCTCAAAGTTTCTAGCTCTTCTGCCATCACCACTGAAAATTCACCACCAAAAGTTCTGCCTTTGCCCATGGCTCATACCCTGAGCGTGGAACCCTTACCCGCACCTATTGCACATCTTCAATTTTAATCACTCTGCCCTTGATGGCTGTGTTTTTAGATACCTTGGCCCTAAACTCTGGAATTCCCTTCCTAAACCTCTCTGCTTCTCTACCCCTCCTTCCTCCTTTAAGATGCTTTTTAAAACCTAATCCTTTCATCTGTCTTAGTATCTCCTTCTATGGATTGGTGTGAAATTTCATTTGATAATGTTGCTATGAAACACCTTCGGATGTTTTCAAATGTTATAAATGTGCTGTATAAATGCAGGTTTTTTGAGTTGGTGTTTAAGCTAGTTGGAGGAGACTTTAGGATTCACATGGGCTAGAGATGATCTAATCTACTGTGATAGTAGTAGGGAGAGAAATCAGTAATCTTAAGTCAAAATAATAGAGTGCTGGCTGCAACATATAGTTGGAGCTGTTATTACAGTCATAAAGATGTTAGTAACTAGACTATATTAGTTGCTGTTTTGCTTAATTTATGAATGAATGTATTGAACAATTAATATGCAGTGAATCCTCTGAGTGACGTACTCAAATCAATCGACACAGCAGAAATTGTTGCTTCAGTGTTTGTTGCTGAACTCCTATGTTAATTACTTTCTTTCATTGTTTTTGGGAGTCATAAACCATAGCCAGATTGACAACATGGTTCTTCCTTTAGTTTAATTAAACATTCCACATATGCATAGGCCACCAGAAAGAATTTGACCACTCACAGAGCACAATGTTTTGTAATATTTGCAGGTTGTTATGATACTGGGAACACAGACTTAACAACCACCTTAGTATCTGGTCACATTCATTCATGAGGCTTGATGAGAACTTGCGCCAGCAGCTCCAATTTACTGGACACTTCCCCTGAAGTTTTAGTGTGCTTCCTATAATCCCCGATGGGTTTTCCCTCCGGTCACGGTGCAGTTACTCTTTCTCAAGATCCTTACTGGTTAATCTCTAAAGTTTTAATGTCGGGAGCTTCCTCCAATGACTGTGTAAGAACACAAGAAAGAATATAACAGTTTTTATGAGGGTGAAAAATAACTTGTTGCATAAAGAAAGCTTTCCTTATCTAGGCTAGATTGTAAAAGAAATGCAGAACATCATCTTCCACCCAGGGCCTGTCCTTTGAAATGTGCTACTGTGCCAGTGAGCAGGGCTGAACTTGAGAACAATGGTAACGCAGAGCAAATCAGCTGACCTTACATTCAGCACATACTTTGCTGACCAGCACGAGAACATGTTTCCAAAGGCAGGCCACAACTGCTTCAAGAAGCTCTCGAGTGCATTACAGTATACTTTAAAAAAAATACTGCTGAACAGTTAAGAACATATAGTTGGAGCTGTTGTTGGAACTTAGTTGGTTGAAACAGAAATATTAAACATTTCAACTTTGGCATTCCATTAACGTTTGAGGAATTGTTTCCTGCACCAAATTCTGGTTAAATGGAGCTTACTGTTCATTGGAAGTGCTGAGAGTAAGTTAATGGATTTTGTTTCTTCTCCTGCCTCTGTGAAGTGCTTTAGGATGTTTTATTGCATTACAAGCACTATAGAAGTCTAAATTGTTGTCATATTGAACCAGTTATATTGGGTGTCCTAAAACTGCATTAAAATCGTTGTCAAAGTGAAACTGGTCCCTGGATTGTATCTTCATTACTTCAGCACTGACGCTGATGACATATACTGTAAACTGGTAACCAAAATATGGCCAGTTTGTGAACCAGTCCAGCCTTTGATCTGTAACATAAGCAGGGCCTTGGATAAAAAATGAAAAGAAAACGTACATGCCTGTGTTTTGGTAGTCACATATTTTCTAATGGACAAGCAATGACTTTAATGTCACAGCAGTGTTGTGCAATATGATGTCACACAAGGAATGCATTGGAGGGGCTTAGTGTAGTTGATGCTTAACTTGTTTTGCAGTAGACATGCTCCTCGCTAATTTCAATGCACCGCAGAATAGCCGGACATTAATGACATTAGCCAAGCTGCAACCGTACTCCCACAGAATCATATGTCCATCAAGTGGGTAGAAAGCTGAGAGGGGAGTTTCACTGAAAGACCTGTCACTATGAATCATAAAAACTGTAGTACAAAGAAATGTCACTTTCCCTGCTGGTAATGATTTCTATATAAGTTACAGGAAGCAAGACAAAGGATTGTTTCATGGGTAACCTATTGAAATGTGCAGTTCTCCTTTTAAAAGTACATATTGTCCTCCAAAAATTAAAGTATCAGTGGTTAAGACTCAGGATCTTATTTCTCAGTTTTCAGACCTCACAAGTGACAGACATTGCCCATTATTGCAGCCACATGATGAGAGAAACCCCATAGAACTCCTGACATTGACTCATGTAACCAGCGTTGATCCATTGTCTCTTCTTTCCTTCTCTCATTTTTAGCCATGTAGCTGATGATTAGCAATTTATCATTACAAAACATTGACATGCTCCCATCAGAATTCCTGGGCTATTAATTATTATTTCCCTTAATGGTTTTAAATGTTGTTCCAGCTTTTCCCCCCTTAGGCTGGGTAGATGACCCTCTTCCAGGCCCCTATCAATGCTACTGTGTAAGCAAAGACTAAAACATGTATACAAGCTTCTTTAAAGGACTTGTTTTTTTATTTAGTCTTGTTCTCCTTGCACAAGTGTCTGCCGGCACTCAGCTTTTCTCCAAGTTAACCTGACTGTAATCTTGAATCCATCACAAAGGAAGAATTCATTGCCCATAATGGTGGAAGCGGAAATGATCAATGATTTCAAAGGAAAACTGGATAAACGCTTGAAGGAAATAAGCATGTAGGGCTATGGGGATCAAGCGGGGGAGTATGATTGACAGGATTGCTCTGCAAAGAGCCGGCATAGACTCAATAGGCCAAATGGCCTCCTCCTGTGACATCACCTGTGTCAACTATGAAATAAGCCTATAAGCATATTCACAGTTATGTTACATATAGTGAGTAGACAATACCTTCTTCCAATAGTATAAATAATAGCTATACAATCATGAAATAATCCTTCAGTACACCAACATATTTCAACACTGGCACAGCAGTCTTATTCATTTTATGGTTTGGGAAGTTTTCCTAAACTTCCTAAATCAAGAATTAATTCTTGATTTTTCTCTAGTTTGGTATCTAGTGACGTTAGTGTCCAACCAAGGAAAATATTTTCCAAGGGTATCTTTATGGTCAGTAATAAGTTGCCAGTGTGGATGGAATACTGTATGTGGGGAGGTATTAGAGCAACTACTCAAGGTTACTTTTAACCATTGCTGCAGAATATTTATTTGATAAGAACAACCTTCTTCCATGACATCAATGGACAAGGACTACAATCTTGTCTTGTCAACATTTCATGATCAAATACCTTGTGAATGTTTGTTTGTTTCTTATGTAAAGAATCATGGATGCTGGAAGGTTGCCAGCATCTGTACAATCTAACTCTAAGAGACAAATCCTTTGGAAGAAGAGGGGATAAATTGGCTCAGGGGCTGAAATAAAAAGCAGAATTTGCTCTGTGCTGAAAGGCTAACACTGTGCTTCCCTCCTTCCTTAGCTCAAGATTTACGAGGATGACTTTAAAAGGGAAAGATCTGACAAGGAAATTCTACAGCGTCTTCTAAAGAGTAAATCGGAAAGTAAGGAGCCAGTTCTGGTTCATCGGTGCAACAACACTCACCAGAAATCTCCAGAGATTAGGAGAGTACAGTGTGGCAAGCACTGCGTTGAACGACATGCCGAATGTTCAAATCACCATAGGTTCAGAGTTGCAGAAATTCAGGCAGAGCCATACTCCATTGACTATCATTAGAGCAAACACTTGGAAGAAGACAGGTACAAACAAGAGCATTGTCAATACTTTGGAAGATTGCCACACTTATGTTTTTACTCACAAATTAAGAAAATCCATGACCATAACATATAATGTATAATTTACACCTCTCTGATTTTCATGCCCTCTAAATATAGGAGAGCAACTTAAACACATGAACGCATTAACACGTTTATATAAAATTTCATTGTCTTTCATTTTATAAATGGGTTCATATAATGCTGTAGTTAAAATAGCAGACTGAAGTATGTTACATGAACACATGCATATGTTTCTTACTAATATCCCTCAGTGCAATTTCGAACCAAATTCATGGCTTCAAAATCATGTATTTTTAAATAAAACAGATATCATTAAAGTTATGAATGATTTTTTACACGTGTAACATAAAGCTAGATTTTGTTGTTCTGTCTTTCCTGAATGTACAGGATACAGTCACATTTTCTTAACTGGTCTAAAGAGAAAAAAACACTTTCTTGCTTAAGTGGGTACTTCATATTGAGTATGCATAAATATTACAGATATGTTAACATCTTTCATTTTGAACCAGTAAAAAGATTTGTGATTTACTTTGCACCACAACAAAATGGTGACATCACAGTGCTGCTGATGTTTTTAATTCTTGGAGTGAAAATATTGGAATCAGATTTTGCTAATGAATTGCTGCTGTACACAATTCAGTGGGAACAGACCCATGACTTGATTCGGGTAAAGTGTGACATCTGACCTGAGTCTGGTAGACTGTCAGGAAGTTGGCAATCTCATCCACAATATACATCATTCCTGACACATTGCACTTTCATGCCTTTTTTTTTAGAAAATTAGTGTATCACACTTATTCACAGAATATGTTGAGTCTGATACACTCATCAAATGGTTACCCCTGGGAACCACAGCAGTGTAATTTTGGACCCAAGTGTAGAATTTGAGTTCCAAGGCTGACCTTCACACTCAGACTTTGCATGGGGTTGAATTACCCAGCTTTGGCCAGACTGGTAAATATTGTGCTTAGGGCTACTGTGGAGTTGAATTGGCTAGCATAGTACAGTGGAAGCATCCCTTGGCCTGTTCAAGAAGGACCATCCCAACCATTAAGGCAATGATTTTCAGTGTTAACTGAAGCAAAGGGAAAGCATGTTAGCCCCTACTGATATATGTACTGATGGATGAATGAAACAAAACAGCAACCTGGATTACTTCAGACCTGCCTGGCTCACTAATCTGATTTTTCAGCATTTGTCATAGTGGATCACTGGGTTCCATTTCCTGTCACCAGACTTTATCCCAAAGACTCAGAGAATAATCATTTTTTAGTCATTATACAACTGATGAGCAAGAGTTCAGCCTTACTACGCCAACAGCAGATACTAGGATGGTCAGGACAACCAATAAAACTCACCATAAGATATTGGAATTCGTTGTCACCAACGTCCTGACCACAGCATAGATCACAGCATTCTTCATTGAATGAGGGGTTCCACCAGTTGAAGGTAAGGTTTAGTGGCAATTTTAAGCTAGTCAAGGGAGGCAGCAAACTTTAGATATATAAGTACAGTTTCCATGTAACTCTTCCACAGTTGTCACCCGATATTTCCTCACTACCTAAATGAGTGATATCTACTTTCAAAGTGGTATGCAGGATAGTTTATGACATGCCATCTATCTTGATATTCTAAATCTTGTGTTATATTTCAGGCTTACTTGTCACCAACTGATTAATTAAGGTTCAAATTGAAATGTTTTAGCAAAGAGATGTGCCAACTATGTAGCTCATTCATTGCCCAGGTGCTAAATAATAGGGCCAATGCAGACACATTATCTTGTCATTATCATGTTGCTTTTGTGGAACCTTGCTGTGAGCAAATTGATGCCGCGTTTCCTACATTACAACAGTGATAACACTTAAGAAGGACTTCACTAGTTGCAAAGTGCTTTGGGGTGCCCTGATAGCATGAAATGTGCCATACAGAAGTAAGGCATTCTTTCTAGTGTAAATGAAGCTACATTTCTTATGTTGCTAATATTGAAGTGCATTTTACTTTTCATGTATTTACACACACTATTTTAAAATTATCTGCATCTGGGGGAAAGGTTAAAAAGTGGAAGAAATTATTTCATGCTATTTGTAAAAAAAAATCTTGTTTATTTAGTAGCCTGTTTGTGCATCATTTTAGACTAAAGAGGCTAATGATTTGTTAAAATAAAGCATGAGAACTGTTTAATGACCATGTTGAGATTTGCACTGAGAAATTTCTATCCCATAGTTCCTGACAGTCAAGCAGAACAAAGTTGTGTAGAACATAGAGTGGAATTTTAAAACCCCGTCACAGCGGGAACGGAAGATCCCGCTTGAGGGAGGGGCCATAAAATTCTGCCCATAATCTTTTGGTTTATTGGGTTTTCCTCAGAGTAAAGTTTGTAACTTATAGCTAATAAAACTCCATTAGGAGTAAATACAGTTTTGGTTTCTTCGAGATATTAATTTAAAAGATTGCTAACTTGTTATGGGATGAATTGCATCACTTGTGAGGATGAATCAAGGAACCTAGGCCTTAATCTGGTGTCTCTGAAAAGTAGACAAACAAGATAATTTTGACACCAGCCTTCTATAGCTTTGTATGTCCAGTGCTAATTCAGCTAAATATTTTAAAAACTGATATGCTTGGTCTTTGTATTGTATACAGATTCAGCCTTTAGGGTGCAAACCCATTATGTTATTTGTAAGGTGCTCCATGTAAATATTTTGACACTTCTGCTGCCTTATTGAGGTATGTGCATCTGCGTCATAGTGACCTCAACAGAAGCATTTGCTGTAAAAACATCCTGTGATATAAATAGTCATCAATAGGCATTCCAAATTGGCAGAAGAACAAGGGATCTGTTAAGCCAGTAGAATATGTTGAAATTTGATATATTATATAGAAAAACAAGAACTTGATATGTTTAATACGCTTTAGACAAATCACCTTTGGTTCATTTCAATTCTGCAAGGGAAGCAACTTAAGTTCTTATATGTTCTTGTTCAGAGGATGATATCACTGTGAGGATGATATCACTGTTTAAAATATAATAGCAAACCTGGTGTCACTTTTACTCATGACAAAATAAATTAAAACTGTCATGATCATTAGATTCTGAGTGTACAGAACTAATTACATGTTGAAAGATAGTATTTTACTTAAGAAATATCAAGACCTGAATATTTTATGAAGTATGGTATTGTACTTATGGTTGAGTGGCTGATTTCACTGTTCCCTACTCTCCTGTCCCAGTATAGTGCAAAAATGTGTTGCACAGTGGACGGCGGAGTTCTTTCACTATCTAATAGGAGAGATTGAAGTGTTGTACCCTAAGTGTGTTGCCACTTACCTAATCTTCTCAGCACTATGCAGTCTATGCAGAGCTGGTCTGTACTAGAAATAACATAGCGGTACAAGCTAGTTACCGCCTCTAAGACACACACCACAGTTGAATTTGCCACCGATTGGAATGGAGGTGGGGGAGAATTGCAACTCAGTTAAATATGATGACAGTTCCATGTAATATCTTGCTGTAAAATAATTGTGCCTTTAAATGTTTATGTACCTTATTAATACAGCCATTGCAATATGAATAGCCATTCTTCTGAATTAAAAGCTGTTGTTTAATGATTTACTGATTTTTGAAATATTTGTTTACATGGAAATCAAACCACAGATGTTTAATTACATTTTTAAAAAGTATTTGTCAGATTTTCCAACTTCAGTTTTATTTTCCCCCCAAATTCCTGCCATTCATTTATATCAAAGACACTTAACCATGGTGAGGTGTGGTTTCATGAGGGCTAACAGGTCTTTCTTCATTCATCATCTGTGAGTGCTACATGCTTGTCAATTATATTACAGCTGACCCTGGTGCTTTCCTTAACCAAAGATCTCTCACTTTTCGCCTGAGGTCACTGGAGAGTTATGAGAAGCTGGAACACATTTCCACTCCTTAGATTAGGTGCAGAGGCCATTGCAGCATTCTTAATGTCGCTCCAGATGAGATCAGTTCATTCAACTGAGATTAGAATCAAATTTAAGGATAATTCTGGTTTGCATAGTGTTACCCTACAGGTAACAGATACATGAAAGGGCAAAAGCTGAAGTTCATTCTGCACCAGTCTGGTTTCACAATATCTGAGAAACAACTCTTTCATATTCCCTTCTTTCCATCCTGTTTGATTGTCATGGCTGTCGAACATCAGCAGTAGCACTCTCACTCCTGAACCATATGGTTCAAGTCACACTCCAGGACATGGCAGAATCTAGGCTGAAACTTGAGTACTGAGGGAGTGCTGCACTGCTGGAGGTGCCATCTTATGAATAGCATATTAAGCTGCCACTCTTACCTATTCAGATAGACATAAAAGATCCCATGGAACAATTTGGAGAAGAGCAGGGGAGTTCTACTCTCCTAGCAAACATTTATTCCTCAAGTAAGATGACCAGAACAGATTAACTGATTACTGCTTTTTCTGAGACCTTGTCTTGTGCAAATTGGTTTCTGTGTTTGCCGACAGTGATTACACTTCAGATTAATTTATGAATTGTGAGACACTTTGGGACATCTTGAACAATGAAAGGCATGATATAAATACAATTCTTTTTGCCTTTCTTAATTGTTAGCAGACTTCCCCAGTATCTGACAGAATGATCCAACCATCTCCTGCTGAGATAAGGGTGATCCAGCCAAAATAATAAGGGGAATGGTTATATTCAACGCAACTTGTTCTCTCTGCTTTATCTGCTCCCAAAAGAAAGAGGCTCCCCTACCGCATCAGCACCAATATAACAGTTCTTAAAGGATATATAGATACATGAAATATTCAAGAAATTATTGATTGTAAGGCTGGGTGCATTTCTTCAAACAAAGAAAATTGATAACAGGCGAATTGGCTTTCGGAAGCTGATGGATAAAGCAATGAGTTTTGCTAGTGTTTTGTCATTAATTCTTTACAAATACTAGTCATACATTAACCTGATAAAATTAAACAATTAATCAGTGATGATTGTTCCTTTTGACTGCATTACAATCTCCCTTTAACGGTCTCCCAAAAAGATTTATTTTGTTTACAAAGTGAGAAGCCTATTACTGATACAATAAAATGCTTAAAGCCGTTCAGTAATTGCAAGCCATTTACTCAAGCTGTCTGTACAACATTCAATTGCACAATGCATGCACAACAGATTTAAAATATCTGCAGCAATAAATAAGAAATTCAGCTTACAATGAAACCTGACTCTTGCCTGTCAATTTGTGCACACTTTCACCTTCTTTCTTATTGATTATCAATGTGAAAAATATTGGAAACAAAAATAGAAAAAAATGAGAAATGTAACAAGCAGATCAGCATCTCTGCAGAGGAAATACATTTAATATGTTCAGCTTCTGCCCTTCCTTAGAACTGAAAAACAAGCTGAAGAAACATGTTAATAGATTCAGAAGAAAAGGAAGCAGGAAATGGGGAAAATGCAAACAAAGAGGGAGTGCAAATGAAATAATTATTGAACGAACAGATCATCTGGGTCGAGTAAAGGAAAGAAGCATTAACCACATTGTACAGCACCATTAACATAGAGGAAACCCCTAAAGTGCTTCACAGAGGCTGAATCAGAGAAAACTGGATGTCAAGTTAAAGGAGGATATATTAGGATTGGTGACTGAAAGCTTGGTAAAAGAGGTGGATTTTAAAGGAAGGTCTTAAAGGAAGAGAGGAAGTAGGAGAAGTTCAGGAAGGGAATCCTAGAGCATGGGGCCTATATGGCTTTAGATATGGTCAGCAATGGTAATGTGAAGGTACAGGTGTGTGAAGGATAAACTTAAGAAACAAACACCTGGATATTAACAGAGCTGGGTGGAGTTTCAGGTGGAAAACCCGGAAGTCAGGGTTCCCCACATACTGTGGAGTCTAAACTGGGGAGTTTGTGTCTTTTCTTCTTGACAGGTTCCTAATCAGAAACCATTACTGATAGACCGGTTTGGCTTCCAGTTAAGTGGGGAGCAGGTCACAGCTGCAGGTAGCCTTGATCCATGATCTGTTGAGGGTGGGGGAATTGCAAGACCCATTCCCAACCTTGAGGGAGATCTTTCTTTGGGGAGTAGGGAAGTCTTTATATGGGGAGAACACTGCTGCTCCTGCTCACCCACAAGCAGTGCTGAAAAGAACAGGGCAGCCCCACAACACAATGCTAATCTCACTGGACCTACTATGATAAGCATAAACGAGACTGTCCAATCAGAGGAGACTTGCTTTTCACACCTCATCTGGGCACATCTTTTGTTTCTTTACTATGCCCATTACTACTCCCTTTGGATTTGTACCATGAAACCTATTGTCATTTAATCTCACCTGCCATCCACCCTATCACAGACCTTTCCTTTTGTTCTTCCTTGTCCCCACCCCCCCACCCCCCCCAATCTATGTCACTTCCATGCTCATTCACTCACTATACATTGTAGGGAATAAATAAACCCTATAGTGACAATAATAGATGGATAAAAAAGTCGTTCATTCATAACTTGCCACTTCCTTAAAAATAACCTTTTACTAAAGGCCAATGAAAGTTTCAATCACCTAGGCCCTCTAAAGGATCCATAGCCAAAACTGCAAGTACTTGAAACCTCTTTATCTTGTATAAGTAAACATTGTGAAATTAACAGGAGAGATCAGAGAGACAGAGCTATGAAGCAAACAATGCTTTCCTGTGGCAAAGGTATTTCTGTACTCTAGTGGATGCCTGGGCTCTAAGAATACCTTAGCAATGGGGCATGAGGGGCAACAGGCTATGGGTGGGGGCCATACCTTGGTATGGGGAGTATGAGGAGCTATAGCGGGTGGATGGGGGTCATACCTTCGTATGGGAGGCATGAGGAAGACCTTTTGAACTTACCTTTCAAAAGCTTCCCTCATGTAGACTATGGTTCAGGACTCTGAAAAGCTGGCCTGACTCCATGAACATTGTGGAGTTCTAGGACATGCCAATGGAGCCAGCCAGGTCAGGAGTGCAGGGTGCAAGCTCACTACCCAAACCAGCCCGCACCCTCAAAATGCACTCCTGAAAACCGGAAAGCCTAGGAATGAGGTCAGGAATCCGGGAATTGGATCTCGGCCGCCATTTTCACCCCTCCACTGAATCTTCCCAACTCCCCGAAAATACAGCCCATTAACTCTGTTTCTCTCCACAGATACTGTCTAACCTGCTGAGCATTTTCAACTTATTCTATTTTTATTTGAGACTTGAATTTTGCTTTTCTAACCTTCTCACCACAGGGTGGAGCTGCAGTGCTTAACATTTATGGAGGAAATGAGTTTAATCAACAGTACAACCAGATACATTGCAATTCACAGAGTACAGTTCTACATCAAGGATAATAGTGCACATACCAACACATTGACCACAATGTATAAATAACACATAAACTTGTTAGCTTGTACTGTAAGGCAAAAAAATTGAGAGACAGAAAACACCACAAAGCTAAGTGGAGTGCCAATGATTTAACATATCATGCCCTCTAATATTCTTTAACATAGACAAGTGGAGTTGTGGGCAATGAATTCAGGCCATTTGGCAAGTTTTTCTTGGTGGTGAATGTCATTACAATAGTGATAGAAAACAGATGTTAATATTTCTGTGACTGGAAGACAGTGAGATCAGAATCCTTAGAGGAACAACACACCCTTGCACATGAAACAGAACTTTCAGTATCTCCTTGGTTTAATTAAATATAATTGCAAATGATGAGCTAAAACTTCTCTGAACGGGACACCTCACCATGCGTGATGTTAGTTATGTTTCTCCTGCATCCTTCAGCTCTAAATATTTTTTCAGCTTAACTTGCTGGAACTGCAAGCTAATAATGACAAATCAGCAAAGGCAACAAGGCATGTGGAACTTTAACATATGACAAGTCCAAAATGACAGGTCCAACAGTCTATCTCCTTAACCAATGGGAAAGAAATAGAGGAGCAATGGAGAAGGAGAGTGAATTAGAATCAAAGCAGGTAGCAGAAAGATTGGATTAAGAGAGAGTGAGAGAAAGAAAAGAGAGATGATAAAACAAATTAAGAAATAAAAAATGCAATTTTAAAATCACCTTGAAGAATTTACTATATGCAGAAATAAAACTCAACAGATTTAACCACTCCCTTTCTGTGCTGGAGAGATTAATTGTCATTGCATTAACAGTTATCACATCATTAAAAAAAGTGCCTACACTGGAAATTATGAACCCTAACTTTCTGCAGCAATTAATCTACATATCCAATAAATTTCATAAAAAGAACTGGGCTTAATAGTCAGGTGTCATTCTTGGGAATCCTTAAATTCTTCCTCTGAATGTGTGCATTATTAACTGTATGTGTTTTGCACTCAATGTTATTTTTCCAGGAAGATTTAACTCATTGTCTACTGTGGAAATTAAGGCTCTTTCACCATGAAGAATTGCATTTGAGACAACCTCATAGAGGTTGTATAGTACAGTATGGTACAGTTGTGTAGTACAGTATGGTACAGTTGTGTAGTACAGTATAGTACAAAACAAAAACAGAATTACCTGGAAAAACTCAGCAGGTCTGGCAGCATCGGTGGAGAAGAAATCAGTTAATGTTTCGAGTCTTCATGACCCTTCGGCAGAACTGAAGCATAGATAGGAGAAAGGTGAAATATAAGCTGGTTTAAGGTGGGGGGGCGGGGGGAGAGAGAAGTTGAGGGTGTGGTGATTGTGGAGATAAGCAAGCAGTGATAGGAGCAGATAATCAAAAGATGTCACAGACAAAAGGATCAAAGAGGTGTTGAAGGTGGTGATATTGTCTAAGAAAAGTGCTAATTAAGAATGGAAGACAGGATACTCAAGGTACAGCTCTAGTGGGGGTGGGGTGGAAAGACTAACAAAGTTTTAGTTTTAGATTTAAAAATAATGGAAATAGGTGGGAAAAGAAGAATCTATATAAATTATTGAAAAAAAAGGGAGGGGGGAGAAACGGGGTGGGGATGGGGGGAGGGGGAGTTTAAGATCTAAAGTTGTTGAATTCAATATTCAGCCCAGAAGGCTGTAAAGTGCCTAGTCGGAAGATGAGGTGCTGTTCCTCCAGTTTGCGTTGGGCTTCACTGGAATAATGCAGCAAGCCAAGGACAGACATGTGGGCAAGAGAACAGGGTGGAGTGTTAAAATGGCAAGCGACAGGGAGGTTTGGGTCTTTCTTGCGGACAGACCGCAGGCGGAAATGGCGGAGGATGATCCTTTGAATGCAGAGGCTGGTGGGGTGATAAGTGAGGACAAGGGGGACCCTATCATGTTTCTGGGAAGGAGGAGAAGGCGTGAGGGAGGATGCGCGGGATATGGGCCGGACACAGTTGAGGGCCCTGTCAAAGACCGTGGGTGGAAAACCTCGGTTAAGGAAGAAGGAGGACATGTCAGAGGAGCTGTTTTTGAAGGTGTTTTTCATCCTCCGCCATTTCCGCCAACTCCACCAAACACATCTTCCCTTCACCCCCCCTGACGGCATTCCGTAGGGATCGTTCCCTCCGGGACACCCTGGTCCACTCCTCCATCACCCCCTACTCCTCAACCCCTACCTATGGCACCTCCCCATGCCCATGCAGAAGATGCAACACCTGCCCCTTCACTTCCTCTTTCCTCACCGTCCAAGGGCCCAAACACTCCTTTCAAGTGAAGCAGCATTTCACTTGCATTTCCCCTAACTTAGTCTACTGCATTCGTTGCTCCCAATGCGGTCTCCTCTACATTGGAGAGACCAAACGCAAACTGGGCGACCGCTTTGCAGAACACCTGCGGTCTGTCCGCAAGAAAGACCCAAACCTCCCTGTCGCTTGCCATTTTAACACTCCACCCTGTTCTCTTGCCCACATGTCTGTCCTTGGCTTGCTGCATTGTTCCAGTGAAGCCCAACGCAAACTGGAGGAACAGCACCTCATCTTCTGACTAGGCACTTTACAGCCTTCTGGGCTGAATATTGAATTCAACAACTTTAGATCTTAAACTCCCCCTCCCCCCATCCCCACCCCGTTTCTCCCCCCTCCCTTTTTTTTCAATAATTTATATAGATTCTTCTTTTCCCACCTATTTCCATTATTTTTAAATCTAAAACTAAAACTTTGTTAGTCTTTCCACCCCACCCCCACTAGAGCTGTACCTTGAGTATCCTGTCTTCCATTCTTAATTAGCACTTTTCTTAGACAATATCACCACCTTCAACACCTCTTTGATCCTTTTGTCTGTGACATCTTTTGATTATCTGCTCCTATCACTGCTTGCTTATCTCCACAATCACCACACCCTCAACTTCTCTCTCCCCCCGCCCCCCCACCTTAAACCAGCTTATATTTCACCTTTCTCCTATCTATGCTTCAGTTCTGCTGAAGGGTCATGAAGACTCGAAACGTTAACTGATTTCTTCTCCACCGATGCTGCCAGACCTGCTGAGTTTTTCCAGGTAATTCTGTTTTTGTTTTGGTTTTCCAGCATCCGCAGTAGCTTTTAGCTTTTTGTTTTTATCACAGTATAGTACAGTTGTGTAGTATAGAAAAGGTAAATCTGGAAGACAGTTAGTATGAGATCTGAATTAAAGTCTGCTGAGAGGGCAGAGACTTGGCTGTTATATTGCATGAATCAATGACAATATAATAATAGCAAAGGGCACCTCAACACACCCTGCTTTTTCTTAACACCAGAATTCCCCTAGGGCCCCACACATGCCTTTTCTCTACTGCTTTTACTTTCACAACATGTGTGGGCCAGGATTGTGGGAAGTGATTAGTTCCTCATGCGGGCCTTGTCTTGTGGCAGCTTGCGCCTGTCAGGGAGCCACTGCTGGCTGCAGCTCTGGGCCTTACCGCCTGATGTGACCTTGCAAGTTCCAATGTTGTGGTGACCTTTGGGGAAATGTCTGGCATGTGCTACTGAAAGGACAGATATCTGTATCAGGCAAGTCAACACAAGTCATTGCCATTCCACCAAGCCCAGGACCTATGGCCCCAGTTAGCAGTGGGATGGCTCATCTAACAACCGTGAACAGATCGTGAAGACTTTTAAAAGACAGCAGCATGCATCATGGACAACATGGAAGCTGCTCTTTATCGCTCTCCTATTTCTTCTTAGCAGGGCATCTGCTGCAGATTCCATTGAAGCTGCCATTTTCTCAATTGGTTCTTGCTTTTATGTTTATGCAATACTTACATTTGTATTCTGTGCATCCATAAAGTTGGAACTTAAAGCTTGCAAATAAATATAGTATTCCTTTAGCATCCTTATTTTCAGGTGAGTACCAATCAGTTCTGGATCCCACAACTCCAAAACCATGGGCAGCCTGCTTTTCAGCCTCTGCTGGGAAGGTGACATATCCTCACTCACTTTTTAGTCCTTAAGTTACCTCAAGCTCTGTGAATCCCACAGTGTCATCAACTCATTAACAATATCCAATTATGCCCAGATGGTCTGAGCTGCTGCCTAGGTATGGAGTGGTAAGTGCCACAGGTCATCATGAAAGCACAGGGGAGAGATATATGGGCAAGATGATTTTCCAGGGACCCCTGTTCTCATCGTCCTGGTCAATGTTATCAACATTATTGTTAACAAGATAGCAATGTCTTTTCTGCTGCTCCATCTCTTCAGCCTCATCCTCTTTCCTTCATCATTCTCCGTCCCTCCATTACTGAAATGGATCTGCAGAAGAGGAGGTCACCAGCTAAGAATGGGTGAACAACAACCCCTTGATATTAAGGAGACAGAGCAAGGAAGTTGAAGGTACTGCATGTGATGCTGAGGTGACAGTGCAGGTCATCAATCACAGACATGGCTTCAGCATTATGCAAGTGTCTTTACCATTTGTTGTCAGAATGTCTATTCTTTGCACATTAGAAGTTTCATAGTGAAAATGTCCCCCTGCCGGCCAATCTCTGTCGAGCATTCTGCACTATTTTCTACCTTAAGAGATGAGTGTAAGGCTGACAGTTAAGGAGTATATGCTAAGCACATGGGAAAGCTGACTCAAGAGATGCAAATATGTAAAGGTGTGATTAAGAGCCTGATAAAGTGGAGAAAGTGGTTTTAGAGTTGTGTGTTTAAACAATTGTTGTTAGGAGAGCTGTTAGCTATAGAACAGGATGCCAAGTTAAAGCTCCCATTAACCAGGGTATATTGTGAACAACTGGCTGCTTAAATGGTGTTTTAAAAGGATGAAGAGTGTGCTATTGCCCAGATGGTCGAAGAAGGAAAAGAGTGTTAGGTGTGTTACCTCGCCAGCCCTGATAATGTCATTGACTATCATTCAGCAATGTTTTGCATTCTGGAGGTGAAGGAGTTGGCACTCAATGCCAGCTTCCACTAAACATCACAAGTGATGTTCCAGCTGGCTTGCTAGCACACACCTGGGCATCTTTGTTTTCTCCAGAAGGTCCTGGAACATAGTTGTAAAATGTTTACTTTTCTTGTTTAGTTTCCTGCCCTGTTGCCTTCCCGGGCCATTTGGTGAATCTGTTGCTGAGAGAAATATAATTCTTGAAAAGTATCCTGAAACAATTGATGGGACATGCACCAATGTTTTTGGAGATTAAAGTGAGTGAGGTTCAGACCTGTTCCTTCCCCAGCTTTATGTGTGCAGTTGAACTGCCTTTATGAAAACTGCACTCCAATTTCTATGCACTTCAACTCATTACATCTGCTTTACACAAGATTTACACCAATGATTACTCTAATATATGCTAAATCATGTTTACCCAGGAGCCCTGTGTAACTACCTCTTTAGGGGCCAAAGGATGTAAATCTTTTTTCATTGGCATAACAACAGCTCAGTTTACTCGGAGGAAATTCAAAGCCCACCCCCCACCACAGCATTCAATGTGAATAGTGATTCATTATTGATCAAGTGCAGAATAAGTCAAAAATTCATGATGCATGTGCAACATACTCCCACTATATCACTTTATCATACCATGGTGCACCAATCTTCTGCAGTTCTCCATGCATGAAATGATAACTTGCATTTACATAGTACCATTAACATGGTAAAATGTCACAGTGCTTCACAGAACTACAATCAAACAGAACCAAAGGAGGAGATGTTAGGAGTGTTGGCTAAAAGCTTGGTCACAAAGGTGGGTTTTAAGGATGTGCAAACTAAGCTCCTCAAAGATTGAAGACCTACAAAGGGATCACTAATTGCTCTAGGGGGTTCTCCTACAATAAAGTTTCCACAGCAGTCCAAGGGGCAATACGCAGGATAACTGTTGCAGACTTCCACCATAACCAAAAGAGGGACTTTGCTGATAATTCTACATTTTATAAAGCCTATTTGCAAAAATATTTAATTTGCTGACGTGAGGTCACATTGTGCAGTAGAAAAAGTTTTCTATTGGTGTTATGGCACAGCAGCTGCTAAAGGCTGAGTTGTTTAAACCCCAGAGGGGAACTTGAACAACTGTCATAAACTATATTTTCATTTGGTATATTTGAGATGTAGCTCTGAATTCAGGAATAAGACCACTGAGGCTCAAGAGGTTTTTTTATATAAAACGAATTAAATATTTAGAAATTTACAACAAATTAAACACATATACATATCTACAAATTACTACCATAATAACTTTTAATCAAATCCCCAAATTAATCACTCCCACCAAGGCAACAGTAACCCATGGGCCAGAATTTTCCGTTTGCGGGCAGGTGGCCGATTGCTGCTGAAGAAACGGGCCACGCCGCCATTTTCCAAGGGTGGGTCAATTAACGCCCGTCCCGCGGTTAAGCGACTCCTGTGGAGAAAGGGAAAATAGTCATGGTGGCGGGCGGCTAATTGGGAACCAGCAGCCTGCATAAAGAGTGGCCAGGCAGCCTGTTTGAGGCAGTGCACCATGGCCACTCATGGAGAGAGGGAGGGAGGTGTGAGTGGAGAGCAGCATGAGCATGAGGAGGAGGAGGGGGGCAGGCTGCAGGAAAGGCCAGCGGAGGGCCAATGTGCCCATTGATTCTCCGATGCACGCCTTGCTGTCCTCCTGCAAGAGGTGGGCATCCGTCAGCACCTTCTGTATCCAGAGGATGGGAGGCGGAGGGCCCCCCATGTCACCAGCCAGGCGTGGCAGGAGGTGGGTGACGCTGTAAGTGCCCATGATGATGTGTGGCGCACTGGCACACAGTGCAGGAAACGATTCAATGATTTGCTGCTTTCTGGACGGGTGAGTACCATGTCTGTCTTGGCCATTTGACCCAGAAGGCAGCCTTAGCCTTTGACCCCCCCACCCCACGTCTTGCTATCATTACTGCATAGGGCATCTGTCGCATGCTGGGTGGGCAAATGGGTACTGACCATGCTTACACCAGCCTTAGTGGTTGAGGAGAAGCTGGGTTCTCCCTGCAGCATATGTTGGTGTTTGTTGCATTTGAGTAGCCTGGGGGAAACCTGCAGGGGAGGCAGCTAGACACATACTCAGAACTCCAACACATGTCATATTGATCGTAATGAGATGGTCCAAGGGGAGCTTCAAGGTGTTTTAGGCAACTGCCATCTGCTGGCATTGGCGTTGAACCTAGTTGCGTCTCCTTGCCATGGGCACTAAGACCCGTGTGTTATTCAAAGTGATGGATGCTGAATGTGTCCAAGGTGTCCGTTGGGGGAGGGGGTTGGGAGCAGCCGTACTATCTTCTGAGGACTGATCACCAGTAGTGTGGACAGGAGCCGCTGGAGGCCTCAGATGGGCCACTGTGGTTGGGGTGCGGCGTGCACGTGCAGAGTACATGAGCGATCAGCCCCAATAAATGGTCTTCTCTGTTTTGCAGGCAAAAAGTCACCACAATGCCCGCGAGCACCTGAGGACTGGAGGTGGGCGAGCCCTCCTCCAGCGCCTCACAACCTTCGAAGAACAGGCCATGGAGCTGGGCAGGAGGTAGGAGGCCAGGGTGGCCGGGGGTGGCGAGGCTGGGGTCCAGCGGGCAGGTATTTGAGGTCCACAGTCCCATCCACTCTGTCTGCCCACCATCCAAACCACTGATGGTTGCTGCAATTGTTAATGCTGAAACACTGCTCATCCACAGACTGAGACTCTCTGACGTGTGGGTCATACAGAAGGGACCCTCATCCCCTTGAGGAATAGCGTCTCCACCACCCTCCAAAGTCACCTTATCCCATTTGTGACCACTATCCCCATGGTCTAACATGCCATTGGATCGCTGCTGCACAGCCAAAGACTTATTTCATCTGAGGGTGTTTGGAACATCCAGCACCCTTTCAGCCAGTGCGCCCAACATTACTTTATCCAAAAGGTCCTCAGCACCTCAGCTGTGAACCTCATGGCACTCAACTTAGATGAATGCCACCATGTTACTCATTCCTGCGCCAAGGGGAAATGTTGCCTTCTGCCCACCCAGTCTATGCCCCTCCTAACACAATGAAGGCCAATAATGTGACCTCTCAATCTCATGTGATCAGCGGAAAATGTCGTTACTGTTTGAGATTTTTCCTCAGCCACGCAACTATCCGGGCAACGATGCATCCGCATCAGGTACCTCTGCACTCTCCTCACTCCTATGGTTCATAACATGCCATGTGGCATTCCTGAGGCCATCTGACCAGCCTGTCTGCATGTGCGTTTAATGTTTGGGGCTCGTCTTGACTCATTTCCACCTCACCTCACCACCTCCTTAGGGTCTTGAAGGATGAGCAACTTATGAGGCTGAGGGGGGAAAGGGATGAAAGGCATTACTGCCTGAACATTAACTGATGCACTGTCCTTGTTGTTAATTTCAGCATCACCACCGCATGGCCGCGCCCAACAACACCGCAGCCCCCCCTTCACACCTGAGGGCCAACATGTGCAACTTGCGGCACATCAGTTCAGCCAGCCAGGCACCAGCGCAGACACATACACCTCGGTGGGAACTTTACTGTCGGCTAGTATCCCGGGTCACAGTGGAGAGGGCACATCACGATCGCAGGAGGAGATGGTAGGGGCAGAGAGTGCCGATGACGCCAGCAGCCAGAGGGCTGCAGGAGACGAGGCACATGCTGAGTCCGGCACTGATGACATGCCTCTGGAGTTGTCCCCATTGCAGCAGCTGCAGGACAGGCGGTAGGAAGTGCATTTGAATCTGGCAGGGTTGCATGAGGGAGTGGTTCAGTTGCTCTCTGCGACGGAGGAGTCTGGGCAGAGTGCACATGAAGATTCCGCCCTCAGGACAGAGCTTCAGGCTTCCTCCAATGGGAGATTGGCGACTCTCATACAGAGGAGTTTCCACCAAATGGATCAAAATGTGATTGGGTTACGCTCTGACCTGCAAGCCCCCACAGCGGTTCTGGCCACAGGTGGTGTTTTCCACTGTGGGAGATGTTGTGGACACCAAGCGCCGGCACTCGGTGCCCATGCATCTGCGGTGAGCAGCGAGGTAGATTTGGACCTCACGTCAATGCAACAGCTGCCTGTCGTTGCTGCGAGCTCCTCTCAGGGCGCTCCGGATGAGGGCAGCAGCTCCTCCGCCCCTCTGCCAGTCAACGTAGCTTCCATTGAGGCTGTGACAACTTGGGAGGTGCCAGTTCTGGAACTGGCCACACCCTCCCAGGCAGCGCCATCACAGGCTCCATGGGCCAGATGACGCCCGCCAATGTAATCGAGGCCAAGAGGACAGCAGAGTCAGCAGGCTGTCTCACAAGCCACTCCGAGCGATGGGGTGGCACCTAGACGTAGCACCCGAAAATGTAAGTATAAGGCATGTTAGGCACTCCCCGGATTTGTCACTGGTGATTTTGTGTTGTCCTTAGAATGGGGACCCATATTTTTGTGATCGCTAACAAGTGATGTGTGTCTTTGTTTTGGACAAAATAAAGTCCACCTTTGTAAACATGGCTGAGGGTCTTTTGTTTGTGGTGCATTTTTCTTTTTCACAGATTTATCATGAGTGTTTGAGTTGACATTGATGTTTCTGTACTAAGCCCTTATTGGCTGCTGAACAGGTGGAAGATGTAGCACCTAAGTGCCACGTGTGGAAGCGCCAGGCAATGTTGGTCTTGCTGATCCATGTGTGTGGAGCTAGCTGAAGGTTCTTTGGATTAAATTGTCGCCAGTGCCCCTGCCTCCTTGGTGTAAATGCGAGTCATCGTTCTGCCCCTCATCATCACCCTGTGCTTCCTCATCCTCTGAGGCCCTGCTGGATTCATCATGTGCAGCCTCATCCAGTGCGTCAAGGTCTTCATCGTCAACTGCATCCCCCCTTTCCAGTGCAAGATTGTGCAGGGCACAGCAGACTACCACAATCAGAGACATGATCTGGGGGTACTGGAGTGCGCCCCCTGAGCAGTCCAGGCAATGGAAGCGCATTTTGAGAAGACCGATGGTTCTCTCCACCACAGCCCTTGTGGTGCCGTGGCTCCTGTTGTACCGCTGCTCAACTTCTGCTCTTGGACGGCGGAGAGACATCATGAGCCACCTTCTGAGGGGATAGCCCTTGTCACCCAGCAGCCAACCATCCAGCCAAGCCGGAGCACTGAAGAGCCCCGGCACCTGGGGGTGTCTGAGAATGTAGGCATTGTGGGAGCTGCCTGGGTACCTTGCACAGACTTGTAGAATCAGCATCCTGTGATCACACACTATCTGCACGTTCATGGAGTGGAAGCTCTTCCTGTTGACGAAGGCACCGGGCTCATCTGCTGATGCCTTGATAGCCACAAGTGTACAGTCTATAGCACCCTGGACACGGGGGAAGCCAGCAATGGCCGCGAAGCCTCTGGCTCGCTGTGTCTGACTTGCCTGGTCACAGCGGAAGTGGATGAAGGTCAATACCCGTCTGAACAGAGCATCTGTAACCTGCTTGACACAAGTGTGGACAGCTGATTGGGAGACACCCCAAAGATCACCCACCGAGCCCTGGAAGGAGCCAGAGGCATAGAAGTGGAGGGCAACTGGGAGCTTCAGAGTCCCTGGCATGGGGTGTCCACCCACACAGTTAGGGGAGATCTCAGGGCCAATCATCTGACAGATATAGTTGACTGTCTTCCTTGAGAGTCAGAGCCTCCTTCGACACTGCACCTCAGTCATATTGAGGTCGATGCTTTGCCGCCTGTATACCCTGGCAGCAGGATAGTGGTGTCTTCTGCGGACCCTTTCACCTTGGACAACCTCTTGGCCCTGTGCCCCCTGTGCCTGTGCCTGGCCTCCCCTGGAGGCTGATTGTCCATTCCTAGCCTCTTCCTTATTCTATCTCTCCCTTCCTCCTCAGGGGAGCTGCCTCCAGTGCAGAGGTCAGAACCCATATCCCCAGGCTAAATGGAGGCCTCCAGAAAGCTGCAGGCCCGAGAAAGATTACTGTCTGCAGACTGGTTTCAAAGTACACAAGAGGCTCTTGGAAATCGATGAGAACTACTAACAATCACACAGACAACTTTTAAACACTTTCATCAATTATAACTTCGTCAAAAACATGAACAACCCCTCTGAGTCCACATATCCTGACATTGCAAAAGTTTTCTTAAATAATCTCCTACCTGCTTGCCTGTTGGGCCCGTGCACCGACCCGAAGTTCGCACGGGCCCCTCAAAATCGTACACAATTGGCAAGTTAAGGGGCTTAATGAGCCCTTCAATTAATGGCGGGCGAACTGAGCGCGCCCGCCCACCGAAATTTCGCAATGTCACGCGCTGACGTCGGCACGCTCATGCGACATCAGCGCGCATCATTTGACGTGCTGATGTGCAGGCTACACCATCCACACATCAGCTGGAAAATTCTGGCCATAGACTTTAAACAGACACCAAGCAAAGCACATTTGACCATACAAATTCAAAATGAGGTTCCTTTCAGTGTGGTTCCTTTGCAGACACAATTGTAGGCTTACATGCTGGTTAGATCTTAAATGTCTCTGACTTACACACACAAACTCCTTTCTGTTTATACCTAGCTTTTCCTTTGAATGTAAACTTTCCATTGTATCCCAGGCTTTTAACGTCACATCTTCTAACAATAACATTTTCATCCCACTCATTTTATTAGTAATATAAACACATTGCTTGGCATCTCCCAGCCAGGTGCAAGATTTTACTCCCACTCTTCAATGCTTTATTCAAGAAAATGTAAATTTACAAGTTGCCTTTTATCCTCCTTACTGCTTTCCTAATTAACATCTCAAACTACTATACATCAAAGCACCCAGACTAGCTGGCTTTAATCCAATTAAGACACACACATAGACACAGACCCCAGTACTATTCCACTTTAAAATAATTTCCAATAACATTATAGACATTAATATCTCTTCATGACAATATGAGCAAAATTACTGTTGCATAATTTCGGTTCACAACACAATAGCTGCTAGAAAATGCATTTGTCAATTCTGGCAGATGTGAGTACTTAATTCAGTGATGTATTCAAAAGTAAGAGAGATCTAAAAAAACTTTAACCCTTTTTGAACCTCTCACTATCTTGTGTTACAAACTAAATCAGTATTCAGATGTTTCCAAAATACTCTACTGGGTTTATTGATACTTCCTGAGATGTCCACAAGTATCACTAACAAGTTCATAGGAGGTGCTGCAGATGTTTGGTGGTTGAATAGTGATTGTATTCAGAAAGGAGAAAGGATGTTAGTAGCAGGTTACAACAGCAACAACTGTGGCAATGTATATACATTGCATCTTTATCATAACATAATTCAGCGTTCTTCATGATGAGAGAAGAACAGATACCGAGCAGGAATTGGGAAATGAGCTATAGGAGATAAAGAGGTAGGTTTTGAGGTAACAGTGACGTTGGAAAGGGAATTATTTGGTACCTCTGTCGCAGCAGCACCCCACAGAGAGTCGCAGCAGTCTTGGAAATTGAAGTCAATGCCATTTAAAGAAGGCTGGAATGGCTGGGAAGGGGAGGGATATTATAGGAACAAGATTGAAGAGGAATGAGATGCTGGAAGAAAGTTGACTCATTCAGTTAAGGGTATTTGTTTTCTATTTTACACAACATCTAGACTGCTTGATGCAGCACATTAAAACACTGCTTTATTAATCCAGGGACCTGAATTTAATTCTTTAATTATGGTGAACATTTTTGGATTGTTTTTTATGAGTCCAAACTGAATTTGGACAGTCTCCAATTTAGTTTACAGCAAAACGTGCCTATAACTGGGAAATAATTAACAGAATTTTGGTAATCTGACTCAGAGCAAATGCACTACACTTGGCACAAGTTTGGATATTTCTGGAGATTTTCTGATCTCATTGGGAAGCTAATCATTTTGTGGGTTATTGAACTCAATGTATAACATGGGATATGCTGAACAGATGTTGCCCCTTAAGTGATATTTAGAATTAGGACATTAGGTATCTTGTTACTTATGCACCATGACCTTATATTTAAATATTTGGCAGGCATCAAGAATTCTACAAAATGGAAGTGAATGGTATGTGGTCTGAAGGTTTATGTCTAGTCTGTCTATGCGTTTATTAAAAGTTGACTATTCTTCACGCTGTTAAAGAACTTTATGATGTGTACAACATTTACTATTACTTAAATTCATATTGCGCAACAGGACTGTCCTTACTGGGTCTGCCCTATATGTGTCTCCAGACCCACAGCAATGTGACTGACTCTTAACTCTCCTCTGAAATGGCCTCACAAGCCACTCAGTTTAAGGGCAATTAGGGATGGGCAACAAATTCTGGCCTTGCCAGTGATGCCCACATCCCATGAAAGAATAACAAAAAGCATAGATTTAATGGAGAAAATGATGGAAATACTAGTTATGTAGCAAGCTATGTGGTATCATCAGTCTGACTGCTACCCAGGTTAATTTAAATTTACATTCTGTTGTCAGTGCAATATTGAGAAAGCTTACATAAACTCAAAGCTCAGTCTACTTCAGCTGAATACCCTTTATCTAATTTAGAACCTATTAATGGGAGCAGACGTGTTGCTTCCTCAGCTAATTAAGCATATACAATAAAAATACAGTGTATTACAACTAGACGTAGAAGGAATTAATTTGAAAAAACAAATTAAATGCACGCATAACTCTATCCAAGTTCTGGCAGGAATCCTTCTAATAAGTTTTGTCTCTGAGAAGGAGCTTATATTTTCTCCTTTTCTGAAGATTCCTTGTAACATTAGCCTTCCTGGCCCAGTGCAGTTTTGGCCAATGACCACATTAACTCTTTCCTTTCTCCCCGAGACATACTAAGACCACAGTAATTTCATTCCTAGTGTTCATTCTATATCCTCGATTGCTCCAAGATGTCCACCCCTGCATTTGTCAACCCCATGTCCCTGATCACTCTTCTCAGTTGCCCCTCGGTTCTCCCAGAATCTATTTTCCACATCAATACTCCCAGCCTCAGTCGCTACTTTCCATCTTAATGCTCCCAATATACTACCACCTCCATTGACTGACAACCGATGTCTTCAGTGTGGGAGAGCCTGGAAGGCTAAGATAGGACTCATTAGCCATCTGCAAACCCACAGGGTGGAATTTTCCATTCCGGACACTAAAAGTGCGGTGGTGGGCAGGAAAGTCGGTGTGATTCCCGTTGGGTGGCAGGGCAAAGCTTTGCACCCTATTTTCTGCTTTTCAGTTCATTAATTATGCATCAACGAGGGGCTTGTCGAATCTTGCAGTGGGGCAGGCAAGTATTCATCCGCCCCGCCATTACCTCATGGGGCTGAAGGTCCTGGCACTATACTTAAACGGCACCCAGATAGACATTCATTCCCTTCAGGCCAGGCATGTTGTGAGCTTTTGCATTACCATGGTGCCCAAGCAAGACAAACCCTCAGCTCTACAGTTCTGCAAGGCCTCCCTGGGGATTCTCCTCCAGGCTGCCAGGAAAGCTGGGAGGTCCTCTTTCCTCAGGATGGGAGCAGGAGGTCCTCCCCCCTGACTATGTCATCCTGGGAGGAGGTCACCAGGGAGCTCAGCACCTGTGGAAAACAAAAAGAACTGACCTGTAGTGCAGGAAATAAATGAATGATCTGTTCCGTTCCATCACTGTAAGTGAAACCCCAATCACTCCAAAATCACCCTCTCATAAGAGCATCAGGCAGTCTAAGGTTAGAGTCCAAAGGGATGTCACACATGACCAGCGGATGGGACATGAGCACTGATTGTCTGCCAGCCACTTTAAGATTATCATCTTGTGTAAGATTCTGCACAAACAGCATCTTAATCCTTTACTGGGGAAGGTTCAGCAAACACAACAGGCAGGTATGCTTCTGAACCATGTTTTACCTGTCGGCTGCAATGGTGGCTTCACACGCTGCATCGACCCAAACCCGCTGCATTAATTATGTATTCCTGGGAAACACACTGTTTACATGTTGAGTGGGCTCTCATTCGCCTGCCACGCCATCACCTTACGCTTCATCACACCGGGCATCGTAATTAAAGTGCATACGCGCGCATACTTCTCAGTGCTTCCAGCCCACGACTGCTGCAAGAAGACATGGCCATGAAAGGCAAAATGACTGCAGCTCCCAGGTTCAATGATGCATCCCTCATGTGCTTTTTGGATGCTGCGGAAGCTTGCTGTGATGTCCTCTACCCCCGCTCTGGCTGCAGGATGGGGATCAAAATCACTAACCTGGCTTGGGTGGCGATGGCTGCGGTGGTCAGTGCCAATGCCCTGCAAAAGAGGACAACCACCCAGTGCTGCAGGAGGATGAATGATCTCCTCCGTTCCACCAGGGGAAGTCACTCTTCTCATCACTTTCAACTCACACACTCACAGACCCAACACATAGCCAAAGGGCCCTCACTCACTACCGGTTCAAGGGACACCACCATTCATTCCCTCATACACACCTTCATTGTCTTTGTCCCGTCCATGGTACTGCTCACCACCCACTCATGCCAGGCATGCTTATCATCTGGCCTGGCAGGCACCCTGCTTACGCTCTTTCCATCTCTATTTATGCAGGACAAGTTGGCACACAACAAGGGGGAGAGGTCACTTACCGGTGGAGGAATGCCTGAAATTAATGTCCTCACGGACGTTGAAAATAGAGCCATCAAGCTGGCCGGTGAGGATCCGGACCATTCCAAGTGAGGATCCAGCAGTGCAACATCCATCAGACAACCATGCTGTGAGTGATGTGTCCTCTTTCACAGGCCACTGCCACGCACTAATCTCTATCTTATCTCTCCTTGCTTTCACAGGCACACCTGCCAAACAGCCGACAGAGTCTATGACCCAGAGCCTCCAATCAAGTCCCGAAGAAACCTCTGAAGCGGAATCTGGAGACACCCTTCTTGAAGTCCTGTCACAGCACTCACCCACACCCTCCACCAGTGCAGAGACACACACCTCAGTGGGACATAGAGTTAGAGTAGCCTCAGGATCACAATCACACTTTCTGATCCACAGCAGGCAGCGGCAGGGAATTCCCAGGTGCCCGGCACTTGGAGGACTGTTGGAGGCCAGAAATTTGCTGAGTTCGAGTCGGATGATGGGCCTCTGGACTCGGTCACGTCACAGATGGTGGAGCTGCAAATGCAAGCTCGGGAACATCAGAAAGGGATGTCCGCTGCACTCCTCAGATTGCAAAGCACAATGGAGGAGCCTGTCCACCCTCAGGCTGAGATGATAGCGCCGGCATGCCAATGCACCGAGGTCATCACTGGTATGATGATGGCCGCCATGGAGACCTTAGTCCAGGACGTCACTCCTGCACTGCTGCATGGGCTCAACTCCATCATTGAAGCCATAGTTGGCCTCCAACAGTATGCAAGAGGGGTGTGGAGCAGCCCGGTCTCACTCCAGCTACCCCTTCTCCTCAAAGAGTCAGCTACCCGCAGGATCAGCAGGTGCACACACCGGGGCCATGCACCCAGGTGACTCTGGGGGTTTCCAGCCCATCCAAATCCCCTCTTCCTGAGACCCCTGTAGCTCCAGCTCCACAGCTCGAGGAGAATAGCACTGCCGGAAAGCAGGCAGGGGCCCTCCAGGTCTTGGCACTCCAGAGGACGCCCATCAAAGTCATCACAGACAGGAGGTAGCAATCAGCAGGCTGCCTCCACCTCCACTGTGGATGTCCGGGGAGCACCAAGACATAGTGGCAGGTTTAGGAAGGTTAAGAAGATGTAACTCTTTTGTTACAAAACAAATAAACTAAATTAACAAATCAAGGGTCAAAGTAAAAGCAGCCCCCTAACTGCAAAAACAGACGACAAAATTTAAAGGAAACTTACCAATATTAAATCAAAATGTGATTAAAGGGTTGATATAACACCCCAGTCCCCGCGGTGCCCACCAAGCACGGAAGGTCTCAAAGGTGCTGGCAGACACCGCATGCTCCCTCTCCAAGGACACCCGGCTGTGAACATAGCCACGGAAGACGGGCAGACAGTCAGGTCAGATGACCCCCTCGATCGCCCACTGCCTGAACCTGTTAATGGCCAACTTGGCCAGGCCCAAGAGCAGGTTCACAAGGAAGTTGTATTTCCTCCCAGCTCCCCTCAACAACGGATGCCAGTAGATCAGGAGCGTGGGGCTGAAGTGCAAACAAAACATCAGTAAAAGGTTTTTCAAGAAACTGAAAAGGGGGTGCAGCCTACAACAACCAACATGCACGTGGTTCACGGACTCCACAGGGCCGCAAAAGACATAGGCATCTTGGGAGTCCGTGAGCCGACACATCCTGCGGTTGTAAGGGACTGCTGCATGCAACACCTTCCACCCCAGGTCCCCAATGGAAAGCGGGAGCACACCTCTGTAGAAGGCCCCCCAGTGGGGACTTCTGCCACTGGACAGCAACAATGCACACCAGGGCACGTCCGAGCAGTGGGTGAGGGCGAGGAAGTGAAGGGTGTGCAGCAGCAGTCCATGCAGGAAACGCCTCTATGCTGTGCTAAAGGGCAAGGAGGGCATTTCCGCGAGGCGACTCAGGTTGTGGGGCACCTGCTCCCGAGGGAGGGTTCGGGGCATGGAGCCAATGTGGAATTCCATCGGAACAGGGGAACGCTCAGATGGAAGACCACCGTGCACCTGCGCCACCTTGAGACCCAGTATAACGTCGGGGCCGAGCATGACCGTCCTAAGGTCTTGAATGGCACTGGCACGAGCCGGAAGTCCACCGACGCGCGACACGCCAACTCCTGTGGAAGCATCCAGCCCACTCCTCCGCCACCCAGCACAGCCCCGATCCTGGTCATCCCAACAACCACAGCCCCCCTCTCTGCCAGCCAATGAAAAGGGCGGAGGGGCGGATTCCTGAGCAGCTCTCTGACGATAGCCGCTACTCCTGACAGGGGAGAGCTGCATCGCAAGGCGACCATGTTCCAGACTTTGATCAGGTCCTGGTAAAAGACGGGCAACACCTGCAAGGAGCCACCGAGGCCCCTCAGGTCTATAAACAGGAGTTGCACGTCATAATTCAGGCCGTGCACGTGGTGGAAGAAATACGTCACCAGGGCAACCATCTCGGAGGGGGCTCGACGTAAAGGTATCGCTGCAGGGTCTGAAGGCGGAAGATTGCCACCTGGGTGCGTAGGCACACCAGCGCCTGACCGCCCTCCCTAAGCAGGAGACTCAGAACCTCAGCAGCGACCCAGTGCAGCCTTTTGTCCCAGAAGAAATCAACGAGCATCCTCTGGACTTCTGTGACAAAATCCGGGGAGGGGTCAAAGTGACCTGCCGGTACCACAACATGGCGGCAATCATCTGGTTTATGACCAGAACTTGACCCCGGTAAGTTAGCATTCGGAGCAGTCCTGTCCAGCGCCGCAGGCGAGTGGTGACTTTGGCCTTCAGCTCCTGCCAGTTCACCGGCCAGGATTCCTCAGCAGGGCAGAGGTGGATCCCCAGGTAGAGGAGGCTGGTCCTGCTCCAGGTGAAAGGCCTGAACTCCTCAGGTAGGGGATCTATCTGCCACTGACCTACCAGGAGTCCAGAACACTTGTCCCAGTTAATGCTGGCAGAGGACACAGCAGAGTAGACCTCCTGGCACTCACGCATCCTCCGCAGGTCAGCCGGGTCGGTGAACATGAGGAGCTCGTCATCAGCATAAGCGGAGAGGACCACCCCGATGCCTGGCCCGCGCAGGACCAATCCCGACAACCTCCTCCGCAAGTGGCGCAGGAAAGGCTCCACGCAAATAGAATACAACTGGCCAGACAGGGGGCAGCCCCGACGTACCCCTCTCCCAAAGCGAAGGGGCGCCATCAGGGTCCCGTTATCCTTAACTAGACACTCTGCGGCAGAGTACAGAAATCGGATCTGGGTGACGAAATGAGGCCTGAACCCGAATGCTCGCAGGGTTCCAAATAAATATTCATGATCCAACCTGTCAAACACCTTCTCCTGGTCAGGAGACAGGAAGGCGCTCAACAGACTTCTGCGAACAGTGGATGATGTCCCAGATCACATGGATATTATCAAAAATAGTATGGTCCAGGACCATGTAGGACTGGTCAGGGTGGATCATGTGGTCCAACATGGTGCCAAAGCGGGAAGACATTGCCCTGGCAAAGATCTTGTAATCCGTGCTGAGGAGGGAGACCGGGCGCCAATTTTTAAGAAGGTGGAGATCCCCCTTCCTAGGCAGCAGGGCAATGACTGCCTTGCGCCACGAAAGGGGCATCTCCCTGGTAGCGATACTCTCCCTCAGGATCCCCCAGAACGCGCTGAAGAACTCCTCAGTCAGCCCATCCAGCCCTGGGGATTTGTCCCTGGAGAGGCTGTCAAGGGCGCCAGTCAGCTCCCCCAGATTTATAGGGGAGTCAATCTTTCCGGCGCCCTCCGGGCCGACCTGTGGCAGGTCCTCTCACAAAACTCCGTGAGCATCCTCGGTGGACGGATCCAGAGAGAACAGGGCAGTGTAATAGTCTCAGGCGATGGCCCTGATGCCCTCCAGATCCGAGACAAGGGATCCGTCGTCGGCCAGCAGCGTAAGGAGCTGCTGACGGACCCCGTGCTTTTTTTCCAGTGAGTGGAAGAAGGGGGAGCCACGGTCCAGGTCCGTGAGGAACCGGATCCGTGACCTCACGTACGCACCCCGGGACCTGACGAGTTGCAGGTCCCGCAGCGCGCCCTTCTTCTCATCGTACACCAACCGCAGGGCCGGGTCCGCGTCGGGCTGACGGAGACGTGCCTCCAGGTCGAGCACCTCCTTCTCCAACTCCTCAACCCTGGATTTCTATCTCCTTGTCGACCCCCTCGTGCATTCCTGACAGAAGCCGCAGACGTGAGTCTTGCCCATGTCCCACCAAAGCCTCAAGGAGGGGAAGCCTCCCCGCTTCCTTCTCCAGCCACCCAGAAACGATGAAACGAATCCAGGAACCGCTCGTCCTCCAGCAACAGGTTGTTAAAGTGCCAGTACACGGACCCCGTCCGAGCGCAGAACGGAGTGAGCTCCGCCCACACCAGACGGTGGTCCGTGCGGCACCCGCCGCACAGAAGCCGATGGAACGCAGGACATGAACTCCTTGGAAACGTAAAGGCGATCGAGTCTGGACACTGACTCCAGGTGACACAAAAGTGAAAAAGCTGGAGTCAGGATGGAGATGTCACCAGACGTCCACCAAGTCGAAGGACCCGACTAGGTCCCGCAACTTACTCACACCTAGCGTGCAGTGCTGGGCGCCATGACGGTCCCTGGCCCTGAGGGTACAGTTGAAATCCTCCGAGGATGATGCACTCGCCTGTGTCGATGGAGCCGAGACGAGTGGACACTTTCTGAAAGAAGCTCGCTTGCTGCTGTGCACCCAGGGGAGCGTATACATTCACAAAGTGAAGCGCCGCGCCCCCCAGGTGCACAGTAAGGTGCAGCAACCGGCCTGGCACCGGCTCCTTGACCCCCAAGATCTCTGGCTGAAAATTTGGGGCCAACAAGACAGCCACCCCGCCAGAATTGGGGGCTGGGTGAATCATGTAGACCCCCCCTCGCCACTCCAGGAGAGACGTAGCTTTGTCTCCCGGAGCGGTATGGGGTTCCTGCAGGAAGCACACCGCACACTTCCCATCCCGGAGGACTGAGAAGTTCTGGAACCTGCGCTGTGCGTCCCTGCTGCTGTGGATGTTGAGGCTGGCTATGGTAGTCTTCATTGTCAGGAGTATGTGCAACCATAACCTAATGCAAAGTGCAAGGAGGAGGGGACAATTTTAATTCGCCCTCTCCTTCAGGAGCCCAGCGAGAAATGTGTGGACCTTCCTGTTAGCATTCCGATCCAGCCCAGGGGCCTTGAGGGCCTCGCGGGCGGACCAGAACACAAAAGGAAAAGAATGCCACTGGTCCAGACTGGACCCTGTCTCAGAGACCGCGATTACTCGCTAAAAAATCCTGGAGCTCCTGTAAAAGGATGAGGGGAGAGTCAGCGGGGGACACCAGGGGATCCACCAACTCACACTCCAATGACTCTAAGTCGTCCCCGGTGCTCACCACCGAAACCCCGCCCTCCTCCAGGTCATCACCTCCAACTTCCAACCCCTCCCCCATATTGAGTATGGGGGCTGGTTCGGAGCTGCCAGTCGGCTCCACCTCCACCTCGATCCCACCCACAGGATCAAGGGCAGAGGGGTCCTCTCTGGTCTCTTCTTGGGGCTAAAGGGCGGCGGCGATTCAGAGTCCCCCTCCCCCTCAGGCACCAGGTTGCCCAGTGAGACCGGAAAAAGTTCCGGAACTAGGACAGAGGCGTCCGGCGCTAAAGGTTGGGTGGGAGCGAGAAGGCCTTCCTTGCCACTGCAGCCTGATAACCCAGCAGTCAGGGCCATGAATGGACTGTCGCAGTCCCTGGCAGGTCATCTTGGGGGTATAAGGTGCGTCAGGTGGGGCACCACTGCAAGGGTGATACCCTCACCAACCCCCAAGGTGCCCTGCTCAAGGGACTGAAGCAAGGTTTCAGGGATTAGGGATCCTCCCTGGGGGGAGGCCTCCACATGGCGGGTCTTCCGTCGCACCTTCTTCCGGCGCGGGGTCTCTCCCCCCATCTCGCCGACAGCTGCAATGGAAGTGGCTGCTGACGGCACCTCCCCATGCATGGAGGAAGATGGAGTGATGGTGGAGAGGAGCGGCGGTGACAGCCACGGCTGCCTGAGTGACATTGGTGGCCTTGGATGTGGGGCAGTTCTTTCAGACATGACCCACCTCCTTGCAGGCCTGGCACCACACGCCATCCGCCAACCAGAAGACGTGGTTGGCAGCCCTCTCAAAGGTGACATCAAACCACCCCTCTGTGCCCTCCTCCCGGGCCAGGCAAACAAAGACCTGGCACCGGAAGGAGTACACGGGTGGAGACTGGGCTCCCTGAGGCCGAGCGGGATCAGCACCACCCCAGACCTGACCTCCCCCAGTTGCTGAAGGTGGGGGAGGCGGAGCTCACCTGGATAAGACAAGCCTCTCGCGGTGACCTTAAGAGGATCCACCGCCAGGTAGGACCCGCCTATGGTGAGCCCCTTGACCAGGGCCTGGTGCACCGCCTGCTCGGACCTCAGGAAGAACACCGCCTTCTCGTACACGTGTGAGGCTGAGGGGCCGACAACCCCAGCCAAAGCTTTCACGCACGTTTCTCCAGTCATCTCGGGGTGAATGTCGCTCTTTACCCCCATGGCCTTGGTCAGGAGGCTGAACGGTGATGGGGCCGTGGGAGCAGCGGAGGCCAAGCAGACCAGTCACTCCCACACAGGCCTTCTTGGTGGCCCCGCCACTGGTGATAGCGCCGCCTCCACAGCTGCCCCGGAGGGCCCAGCCAGTGACCCCGCGGCAGCCACTGGGGGATGAGACGCACCCACCCCAAGCTCTGTCGGCGGTAGGAACAGCGTTTACAAAGGGGGGAAAGGGGGAAAAGAAGGATTACCCTCTCCGTCCTGATGGTGTGAAGACAGAAGGGGAGGAGAGAGAGAGGGAAAAAGGAGAGGGAGGCACAGGAGGGGTAAGGGTAATGGGTGCAGGGTGGGTGGGTGCCTCTGGGTGGAGTGGAGTGGGGTGGCGGGGGCCTAAATGTTCTTCCTGTACCGGGGGTGGGGGGGCGATGTCTTCATTTTCGTCAAGCAGCCGGAAGTCAGGTCCGTCCCTGTTCACCAGGCAGCATCTGCTATCTGGACTTGGACACAGGCGGGGCAAGGGTGGCAAGATGTTAAATGGACACTCGCATGCACCCCTTCTCCCCGAGTCCCTTCAGTAGTCTTCTCCCTCCCCCTACAAAACAACACGGTCTTCACAGTCCCCACCAAACAAAAGTCCAGACACCCACCGCAGATGTAATGAAAAAAAATCCCTGCCTCCTGGCCTCCCTGTCTTGCAGCGCCTCCTCTCTCTGTCCTCCAATTCTTCAGGCCTCAGGCCTTGCAGGCTCCAGGCCCCTGCAGCCCTGGCAGTAAGCTTCTAGTGTCCCTTGGGCAACAAGAGAACCAGAGCAGCTTGTAAAAGTCCAGAGGAGTATGTTGGAAAAAGCAATAGCAGCAGCAGCAGCAGCAGCAGGGTGCACCTCTCCCAGTAGCAGCAGCCACAGCCAGCACACAGCACACTGCACACAGCAACAGCAACAGCTCAGGCAGGGACGCGCTGCACTCGAACCCAGTCAGGAAGCTGTAAGCTCCACAACCTGGGCACGGGTGTTAATCACTTGTACATAATGTTCACTATTGTAAATAAACTCCCAAGAATGTCTCCCTGCCTGTGGCTCCCAGAAAGAAGAAACAGCTCGGACCAGTACGCTTCTTTCCCAGTTCCTATTTTTTACCTTCTGTGTCCTTGTTCTGATGAGCAGTGTTCGTGTCACTCAGATCTGAAACATTTCTGCACAAGATAAAGGCAGATATCTCAGTCCAGGGCCTCTTCCCTATGCTTTGTGCAGCCTTCAGACCAAAGTGATCGTTCTGCCTCACACTCCCTGGACACATTACTGATGCCTGCACTTCGACGGTGCTTGTCATTGCTGCCAGAATGTAGTGGGCAGGCATCACAGAGTTCCATCATTCTCTCTGTGTGCTCTCAGCATCTTCAAGGTGGGGCTGGCCCCCCATCTCTTCAGCAACTGTGATTAGTGATGCTGTGCTCCTTAAGGGGTCAGGTGCTGGAGGCGGACAAAGGATCAGATGCTTATAAAGTTTCATGGCTGCGTCTCTATGATATGACTCTGATCACAGATCACAAGTGAGCTGCCCTCAGCCAGGCAGGAGTCAGACATTCTCAGAAACTATGTAAAGATCTATGGAGTGTCCTCACTGCATGTCGTCATCATCCTCCAGTAATTGAGCAACCATTAGGGCGTCCACTGTGTCTCCATGACAGGGACATTATCACAGAGGGAATGTGCACTGCCATAAGGCAGACTGGAGTCACACATTCATAGATGCAAGGTGAGGATCTTATGGTGTCTCTTCACTGCATGTCATCATCATCCTCCACAAATTTAACACTTATGAGGGCCTCCTGAGCATGCCTGCCTCGTCTGGCCAGTGCAAGGACCTCATCGCCGTCATTGTCATCTTCGAGGACCTCCTCACCCTCATCCCCGTCGACATCCTCCTCATCGGAGACCTCAGCTCCTGCATCTCCACCTCAGTCAGCTGCTCTCCCTGTTGCAGCGCCAGGCGATGACGATATGTGACACCCTCTGTGAACTGACTGGGCCACGCCTCTTCCAGATGCCAAGGCAATGCAGGACGTAAACTTGGCATGTTCCTGATGAATGCAGGGTTATGAGTCTTTGTCAATAATCACACAATGGTCCTGCTGAACCACTCTGTGAGTACAATGCTAACATAACTTGCAGCTTTGGGTCCATGCTGTCATGTAATAGATCACTGTGTCACGGTGTTCGATGGCATCCTGGGGCTCAGTATCAAGGTGAGGCCTCTGCATTAATCATGCATGATAGCTGGCAGCTGGGGAGATGGTACTGTCCGGATCCAGCTCCCTTTTGAGATGTTAACCATTGACAGATGTTTTTCCTCTTAGAGCTGCCTTGCTAAGCAGCTGTCACACTAGCACGAGTGCGTCGAAAAGTGCAGTAACATTTCTGTCTCTTGAAGGCTGCCATGGCCACTGATTTGTTGCTGCGATAGTTGAAAGGACCTGCACTACATGTAGTTGCTTAACGATGTGTGCTAGTGGATGCTAAGCAAACTGCACAGCGGCCACATGGTCCCTAGGCTTCTGCGCCTTCCAAGGATGACCCCTTATGTTTCTTCAATGATGATTGTGAGATTGATGACCTTTCGTGACATGTTGAAGATGACAATGAAGGTGTCGTAGTGTCCCCTGCATCAAAGCATGAAAAGATCTGCTCATAACAACTTGTCTTTACATTATTCCTCCTGGAATCTTGTATCTGTGAGGTTATCATTGGCATGTCTTCCGCAACATGCCCATGCAATGGCATCCTCATGTGGCTCATCCTTGCCCTCTTCAGATTCATCCCCTTCAACGTCCTCCTGGTCTGAGGAGACATATCTCCTCCATGTTTCCTTCTGGCAACATGTCCCCTCTTTGCATGACTAGGTTGTGCAGGGTGCAGCAAACAACAATGATGCAGGATGTCCTCTAAGATGAGTATTGGAGAACCCCGCCTGATGGTCCAAATATCGGAAACACATCTTTACGAAACCCATTATCTGCTTTATTAAGGAACTTATGGCTGAATGTGTAGCATTGTTTCTCTCCTCAGATGCACCCTGTGGATGATGAATGGGCGTGATTAGCTATATCTTTAGGGGGCACTCCCTATCACCAAGGAGCCAAACCTCGAAGTGCCAAGGTCCCTCAAATATCTCTGGTACCTGGGAGTGACTCAAAATGTATGAGTCATGTGAGCTCCCTGTGTAGCTAGCAAAAACATGCTGGTTCTACTTTCTGTGATCGCAAATAGCTGGATGTTCAGAGAGTGAAACCCTTTTCTATTAATGAATCTCACAGGCTGCTGCCAGGGAGCTCTCAAGGCCACATGTGTGCTCTGCACTTGCGGGAAGCCTGAGATTATAGTGAATCCCACAGCTCTGAGAGCCTAGCTTGCTTCATCCATGTGGGATTGCATATAATGGTGAGCTTTAGTGAAAAGAGCATCTGTCACCTCCCTTATGCATTTGTGTGTTGCCAATTGTGAGATTCTACAAAGGAAGGATCCACAGGCAAAAATATTCTGTATGGCAGTAACCTTCAGGGCAACTGGCATTGGATGCCTTCCAAGTCTATGCAGAGTGAGTTCCTCATGGAGAATGTGGCACATATGAGCTACCACATCCCTAGACAAGTGAATGTGTCTGTTGCACTGTCTTTCACTCATCTCCAAGTATGAGCCTCATCTTTTGTAGATGCCTTGGTCACACCAAATGTCTCCGTAGATTTGGGCCCTCCTCGTCAGCATCTGGGTCTTCCTGGGGTCCCTCTGGCGCTTATTCCTCTGGGCGATGATCTTCCCTTAGCTGTGCCAATCGGCAACAGACCCTTCTTCTCTTCATTCTAATCAAAGCTATCAAGAAGGCTGCATTGCCTGCAGCCTGCATTCTCCACTCCTCCTTGTATCTACGAATGGATACAATTGAGCAATCAACAGTAGTTCCCATGGAAAGGTCTCCCTCCATATAGAAGGCAGGAATACAGTCTCCAGTCCTTGACTTTCTCTAAGTCTGCACATTGCATACCAAGGTCACCCCTTGCAGGATTATATCATCCTGGGACAACATGTGGCTGAGGTTTGCCCTCAGATGTGACTGCACATTCACAACGAGCGTCTCAATCAGGGTCAAAAGACCCAAATCCTAGGAGCCACATTCAGCCTTGTGTTGGTTGTCCACCAGTGGTCTCAACAATAACTACCGATACCCAATCCTTGCACTTATGTCCTGACTGCAAGCATGGTGCCTTGAATGCCATGAGCTGTGCACTGGGGACATGGAGGCTTGTAGGACCCATGCTGCCTCTGTGCACCAGACGTGCCCATTGATTTTTTGACCCTACATCCATTCTCACATGATTCTGTAAGGATCACATGGCAGTTAAGACCATATGCACCACAGTACCTAAAAGTCATGGATTCTCACCTGAATATGCACCATTAATAAAGGAGCAAACTCATTCATTGTACATTAGTCCCTCGAGTCCAGCACCCAGCTAACCAATGCTCTCCATGGTTTGAGCAAGACAATTATAGGATGCCCCTTCAATCAGCCAGGAATTGCTGTGCTGAACTCCTCCCAAGCACAGCTCAGGGAAGATCATCGCACAGAGGAACAAGTGCCAGAAGGGACCCCGGGAAGATCATCGCTCAGAGGAACAAGTGCCAGAAGGGACCCCAGGAAGACCCAGATGCTGATGAGGAGGGCCCAAATCTACGGAGACGTTTGGTGTGACCAAGGCGTCTACAGGAGATGAAGTTCATACTTGGATGCACCCCTCCCTGGCTGACTTTTTTCTAGTTTGTTTTTCAAACTGCTTCATTATAAAATGAGATTGAAAATGTTGCTGCTGACCTTCATCTGGGAGACCAGCTTCCAATCTCCCTATTACCCGCCAAGTTCCTCCCATCCTCCTCTATAGTCACCACGTTCTAATTCCCATTTGATCTGTCACTATCCAGCCTCTTCCTGTTACCCTTGAACCCATCATTATTTATGTGGATATTCTTGCTCTCCCCCTGAACACTTTAGTGATGATGCCTACATGCCCTTTGTTGACTTGATCCCTCCCTTTCTTGAGGCTACATGCACCCTTACTTTTCAGGAACCCGCCCCCACCCTGCCACTCCCAAAAGACCACCCACCCCCACTTGACTTTTCAGCTACCAACTTACAGGATCCAGATGCCGACCCTGAATGTGCCTCTGCCCCACAACACCATGACTATAACCCACAGGACCAAATTCCTTAGGTGTCTGACCACGCCCTGCACAACATTCTTGCATAGCTGTCACTGCCCAGAGAGACGCTGCTGCACCCAAGACCGCAAACAAGACATGCCTGCCATGCAGGACCCTATAACATGGCCCGTAGAGCCCCAAGACAGTCTGTTCAAAATGGCCTTGACAGATTGGCCTCAGTCCTCAGACAATTTGTTCAATATGCTGAAACAAAAGAACTGAACTCCTGAGGTGAGGTGAGTGTGACTGCCCTTGACATCAAAGCAGCATTTTACTGAGTGTGGCATCAAGGAGCCTTAGCAAAACTGGATTCAATGAGAATCAGGGGCAAAACTCTCTGCTGGTTGGAGTCATACCTTGTACAAAGCAAAATGGTTGTGGTTGTTGGAAGTCAATCATCTCAGTTCCAGGACATCACAGCAGGAGTTCCTCAGGGTAATGTCCTAGGCCCAACCATCTTCAGTTGCTTCATCAATGACCTTCTTTCCATAATGAGATTATAAGTGGGGATGTTCGCTAATGACTGCACAATGTTTAGCACCATTCGTGACTCCTCAGATACTGAAGTAGTCCATATCCAAATGCAGAAAGACAATATTCAGGCTTGGACTGACAAGTGGCAAGTGAAATTCATGCCAAACAAGAGCCAGGCAATGACAATGTCCAACAAAGGAGAATCTAACCATTGCCCCATGACATTCAATGGCATACCATTGCTGAATCCCCCATTATCAATATCCTGGGGGTTACCATTGACCAGAAACTAAACTGGACTAGCCACATAAATACTGTGGCTACAGGAGCAGGTCGGAGGCTCGGAATCCTGTGATGAGCAACTCACCTCCTGACTCCCCAAAGTCTGTCTACCAGCTACAAGACACAAGTCAGGAGTGTGATGGAATACTTTCCGCTTGCCTGGATGATTGTAGCTCCAACAACACTCAAGAAGCTGGACACTGTCCAGGACAAAGGAGTCTGCTTGATTCGCACCTTGTGCACAAACATTCACTCCCTCCACCACCAATGCACAGTAGCAGCAGTATGTACCATCTACAAGATGCACTGAAGAAACTCACTAAAACTCCTTAGGCAGCACCTCCCAAACCCACAACCACTACCATGTAGCAGGACAAGGGCAGCAGACACATGGGAACACCACCACTTAGAAGGTTACCTCCAAGCCACTCACCGTCCTGACTTGTAAATACATCACCGTTCCTTCACTGTGTCTGGATCAAAATCCTGGAACTCCCTCCATAACAGCACTATGTGTGTACCTACACCACATGGACCGCAGCAGTTCAAGGAGACAGTTCACCACCACCTTCTCAAGGGCAATTAGGGATGGGCAATTAAGGTTGGCCTAGCAAGCAATGCCCACCTCCCATGAATGAATAAAAAATATGCCCCTGACAGCATGGCCTCAGCCCAAGGGCAGTCTATTACTCCCCCTTGGACAGTCTTATAAATCTTGCTCCAGGACAGTCTTTCACTACTCCACTCTGTTCCTTGACCACCTCCTAGACCTGCCTCTGTCTCCCCCCTCCCCTTTCGTGTTTCGCCCATTCTCCCCAGTCAATGTCCCCCTCCCTGCCCATGTTCCACAGTCCCCTATCTCAGCCCTGCCTCTGTATCCCCCCTCCGTGCTTGTATTGCCTCCCATGCCCAGCCTTGGTGCAGCTGGTGATACAGGCACCCGCTATCTTGCAGCAACACTCTTAAGGTAAGCGAAAGCAGGGTCTAATGATCTCAAAGTTGTTGATGAACTGAAGCTCGCCAGGTGCATGCCACTTATATACAGTCAGGAAACAGAGCATTCTAATTATTCGCTAGCGGGGCACTGAATTTGAAGAGGGAACATAATCCGGCAATTTGGCCTTTTAAAGAGCATTCATAAAATATAAATGAATGTAAATGCTGTTCCCGGCATAGATCAGCGGGAAATTTGACCCACCTTTAACCCGCCACCAAAGTCAGGAGAACAAAACTCCAAATTAATTTCCCACCAGCGGGTAACTGACTTTTTCCATTGTGCCAAACTTAGTACCCCTGCCCACCACGATTTCCATCACTGTTGGGAGTGGAAAATTCCGCCCATAGCCAACACTGAGATCTTACTTAAACCCACCCATCCACAAGGAACAATCATCTTTGACACGAGGGATTGCTGATGAGCATGCTGGTGTTGACATTGAATAATACACATGTGCCAAAATAAGGATTATCTTCTGATGCTGAATCCATCTGCTAGTTTGTATTATACTTTCTGCACAACAACCAGGGCATTTTGCATTTCATTAAATTATGGGCATTTCTATACAATTTTATTTACAAACTTAAGGACAAATAATAGTGAAGGTTAGCGATGATGTGAAAATAATTTTTAAGCAGACGAGTCAGCTGTTGAAAGAGGATCTTGTTGATGAAAAGAACACAGGTCCACTGGGGGACTTTAATAGCGCACTGTGCTCACTGGGAATCTTGCATTCATTGGTTCAGTCTGAGTTGCTATGGAAGCTTTGGGTAAAAACTATGTCAAATGACATTCTACTGCTGTGCCTTACAGCAATGGCTAGAGACTCCATAAGCTTGTTTGAAATAATCTTAGTGTGTCCATGCTTGACATCGAATCAGTTTAGTTGAAAATCATTTTCTGCACATTACCCAGCAGGTTTGGAACCTTGTACAATGACTTCCCATAATGATCAGTAAAATCAGTGATAAATTTGATATTACCAATTCATGGACACTGTGTCCATAGTTTAACGATAAATGCTATATTCAAAATTTAGACAGTTTTTAATTATTATTTTAAATGATAAAATATCACTCAGATTAATTCTGTGAAAAATAATACATTTCTTGATCTTTCGTAGTATTGTTTGCTTTTCCATGTCAGCACTGTTTTAGTATTGTAACATTAGGATTGATGGTATAAGATTGATATATTTTAGGAAGGATGCAAAGACATGGGAGACAGTGCAGAAAAGATTCACAGGAATGGTTCTGGGGAACCAGGAACTTCAATTATGAAGATAGATTGTGTTATGATCCTAGACCAAACCCCCAAGTTTTTGGTGAGAACCAGTTAGGGACCAATAACGTATTGTTTAAAGTAGACAAAGTTTGAGATTCAAGACACTTGCTAAGACAATAAAGCCACAAGATTCCAAAGGTTTTGAACAAAGATAAACTTTACTATACATGGCCAAAAAAGATAGAACAATTTACAATATCTGTCTTGTACACCAAGATTCAGGGTTAATATTAGGTACATGTGAATTAACAGGCAAACCGTGGTTGAACACACCGCACTTTACAATAAATAGCAAATGCAACTAAAACAGATCCCATGGATTTCTCATCAACCCACCAGGCATCAGTAAACACCATGAGCCAACCAATCTTGTTGAAACTCTGTCTCCTTCATGAGGGATTCTAAACTTTTCACTTTCGAAGATCAAGCCTCTGAATTCCCTCAAAGTTGCTCCATCTCGGGCAGCCTCAATGACTGCACATCTCACAGGGTTTCAGTCTCATCTCCTGAGACTCCGTTCCCCTAGATTACTGAGTCTGCACTCCAGCCTCCACTCACTGGGGCAGTTTCAGCTCTTTAATAGTCAGTTAGATTCATAGGGCTGGCACGCCCCTGGATTTCACCAAGCTCCAATTTCCCCACCTACAGCAAGCTACAAATGGTTCCCAGGGCTCCTTATGAGCTCTAATCTTTTCCAGCACTGAGCCAGTGACCTTCTGCCACCTCCTCACTTGCTTTAGACTTCTCCTGAGCCCCAACTACACAGAGCTATCAAACAGATCCTGGGGCTTCTCCTGGACCCTAACCACACAGAGGCAGCTAACAGCAGCAATTCTGCTGCCTGGAGCCTGCTAACAGCAGCATCTTCTTCCCCTGCTGCAGCATATTCATTATCTCCCTCAGCAAACACACAGATAAATTGAAACCTTAGAACTTTGTTAGGATCTACCCATCATCATGGCAATGCAGCCTTCCAGGGCTCACTGAATGCTTTTAAATTAATTGTAGCTTTAACTTCTAAAACAACACAACTCCCTGGGCTGCATTTCTTCGCAAGCAGTGTAGGCATCTCATCTCCAATTCTCCAGCTGAGTAAGCCCATCTTCTGTTTTACGATCTTACCTTTCTAGCTCTTAACCCCTTAAGTCAACACGGCCCCAAACTTTTAAGCTTAACTCCAAGCTGCTTTAATTGCATTTATTCCATTTTCTACAGTTAAACTTTAATCTTCCCAGAACTAAAAATTACCTCTAAAATATTACTATGAACCATGAATTAGGTATTCACAACAATTGGAGGAGTTAGGACAGTTTTCTTTGGAGAAAAGGAGGCTGACAGGAGATTTGATAGAGGTATTCAAAATAATAGGGGTCTGGAAGAGTCCTTAGGGAGAAACTGTTCCCACTCATGACAGGATTGAGAACGATAGGGCACAGATTGAAATTAATTGGCAAAAGGAGCAAAAATGATATGAGAAAAAAACTTTTTCATTACAGCGAGTGGTTAAGGTCTGAAATGCACTGCCTGATAGTGTGGTGGAGGTAGGTTTAATCAAAGCATTCAGAAGAGAATTAGACTGTTATCTGAAAAGGAAGAATGTGCAGGGTTACAGGAAGGTGGGAAAATGGCACTAAATGAATTGTCCATTTGGAGAGCCAATGCAAATACAATGGGTTCAATGGCTTCCTTTTATACTGTAACAATTCTGTGAATTTTACTTTAACTTCAATTTATTGAGATGTCCTTCATAATTGGAATCGATAATTTCTATTGTTTTCTTCCATAAAATGTACTGATCAAAGGTGGCTTTTAACATACAACGTTTACCAAATAATTACAGCAGGATAGTCTGAAGAGAAACAGTTTTCTTATCTTTTAACCAGGATCTAAATTAGAATTGTGGACAACTTTCTAGAGAGAGATTTATTCTTGCTCTTTTTTATTCAGTGGTGGAATATGGGCACCGCTGACAAGGCCTGCATTTATTGCCCATCCTTAATGCCCTTGAGAAGGTGATGGTGAACCACCTTCTTTAACCTCTAAAGTTCCGGTGGTGAAGGTAGTCCCACAGTGCTGTTGGGAAGGGAGTTACAGGATTTTCACCCTGTGATTATGACAAAATAGCATGTATTTTCAAGTCAGTATATTGTATGACTTGGTGGGGAACTTTCAGGTGGTGGTGTTCCCATGTGCCTGCTGCCCTTGTCCATCTAGGTGGTAGAGTTTGGAAGATGCTGTTGAAGAAGCCTGGGTGAGTTGCTACAGTGCATCTTGTAGGTGGTCCACAAGGCTACCACCGTGTACCAATGTGCATCACCTTAACCACTCACTCCCTCTACAACTGGCACACAGTGACAGCAGTTTGCACCTGGGGTGAGTCTGGGGAATTGTTGATAGAAAATAAGGGAATGGCAGAGGCTTTGAACAGGTATTTTGCTTCTGCCTTCACTGTAGAACACTTGGAAAACTTCCCAAAGATACTTCAAAATCAAGAAGAGAACGGGAGGGAGGAACTTAAAACAATCAATATCACTAGGGAAAAGGTGCTGGGAAAACTATTAGACCTAAAGGCTGATAAGCCCCCAGGACCAGATGGCTTGCATCTTAGGGTTTAAAAGAAGTGGCTGCAGAGATAGTGGATGCTATCTTCCAAAATTCCTTTGGGCAAAATTTTTAGCTCAGCGGGCGGGCACACGCCTGCCCTACTCGGATGTAAAATGACGCACGTTGACATCTGGTGAGCATTCCGACATCAACGTGCAAACGTGCAGTCACGTAATATTTCATTCAGCAGGCACACACCAGAGTTGGCAGCGCACCCACCCACAATTGAAAGGCCTGTTAAGGCCTTTAACAAGGTTATTAAATTAAATTTTTTGCTGGTGAAAAGCCCAAGTGGCCTTTGTACTTTTTAGGAAACCTCATCCATCGGTGGGATGAGGTTTCCGAAAGCAAATAAAAATAAAATAAAAAATTTAAAATTATATAATAACTTGTCCCTGCTTATGTGACAGAGGGGACAAGTTTTATTACATTATTTATTTCTTCATTATTGTTTTTGAAATTGCTTCATCTCCTTGAGGCAGCTCTGTACTTCAGGGAGATTATGAAGCATGCACTAGCGTACATGCGTGAAGGTTGCACTTGCCCTGCTTGCACTTCACCCCCATCTACACAGGCATTGTTGAGCGCTGCCACTTGCGTTTCACGCAGGGTGGGCCTTAATAGGCCCGCCAGCATGAAATTGCCTTCCGGCCTCAATTGCAGGCAGCGGTCGGCTTCCCAATCACCCCTGCTGAGCTCACTCAACAAGGTCAAGATTCTGCCCTTAGATTCTGGAACGGTCGCAGTAGATTGGAAAATAGCGAATGTAACGACTTTATTAAAGAAAGGAGGGAGTCAGAAAGCAGAAAACTGTAGGCCAATTAGCCTAACATCTGTCATAGGGAAATTGCTAGAATCCATCACTAAGGAGGTTATTGCAGGATACTTAGAAAATCATAATTTGTTCAGGCAGATTCAACATGAGTTTGTGAAAGGGAAATCGTGTTTAACTAAGTTACTAGAATTTTTTGAGGAAGCAACAAGCAAGGTGGATAAAGGGGAACCCATAGATGTGGTGTGCTTGGATTTCAAAAAGGCATTTGATAAGGTGTCACATCGTGTTCCATGTGGGAATCTGGGAACATTTCCAGTGCCCGGGACCAGCACATGTGTAGAAAGTGTGTCCAGCTGCAGCTCCTGGAAGCTCGGGTTTCAGAGCTGGAACGGCGGCTGGGGACACTGTGGAGCATCCACGAGTCTGAGAGCATCATGGATCGCACGCTTAAAGAGGTGGTCACACCGCAGCTGAAGGGACTTGAGGAAGGAAGGGAATGGGTGACCACCAGGCAGTCCAAGAGAAACAGGCAGGTAGTTCAGGACTACCCTGGGGTCCACAGGGATCTGTGCTGGGTCCCTTATTATTCGTAATTTATGTAAATGACATAGATGACTATGTGGGGGGTAGGATTAGTAAGTTTGCGGATGACACAAAGATTGGCCTGGTGGTTAACAGTGAGGTTGAGTGTCTTGGGCTACAGGAAGATGTAGACGGGATGGTCAAATGAGCAGATAAGTGGCAGATGGAATTTAACCCTGAAAGTGTGAGGTGATACACTTTGGAAGGAGTAATTTGACAAGGAAGTATTCAATGAATGGCATGACACTAGGAAGTTATGAGGAACAAAGGGACCTTGGCTTGTGTGTCCAGAGATCTCTGAAGGCGGAGGGGCATGTTTTTTGGGGTGGTGAAAAGGGCATATGGGACACTTGCCTTTATCAATCGAGGCAGAGATTACAAAAGTAAGGAGGTCATGTTGGAGTTGTATAAACCTTGGTGAGGCCACAGCTGGAGTACTGTGTGCAGTTCTGATCACCACATTATAGGAAGGATGTGGGTGTGCAGAGGAGGTTCAACAGGATGCTGCCTGGGATGAAACATTTAAGTTATGAAGAGAAGTTGGATAGACTTGGGTTGTTTTCATTGGAGCAGAGAAGACTGAGAGGTGACCTGATCGAGATGTCCATGATTATGAGGGGCATGGACAGGGTGGATAGGGAGCAGCTGTTCCCCTTAGTTGAAGGATCAGTCATGAGGGGACACAAGTTCAAGGTGAGGGGCAGGATGTTTATGGGGGATGTGAGGAAAAACTTTTTAACCCAGAGGTTGGTGACGGTCTTGAATGCGCTGCCTAGGAGGGTGGTGGAGGCGGGTTGCCTCACATCCTTTAAAATGTACCTGGATGAGCATTTGGCACATCAAAACATTCAAGGCTATGGGCCAAGTGCTGGTAAATGGGATTAGGTAGGTAGGTCAGTTGTTTCTCACGTGTTGGTGCAGACTCGACGGACCGAAGGGCCTCTTCTGCACTGTGTGATTCTGTAATTCTGTGATCAAAGGTTACTATACAAGATAAGATTACATGGTGTAGGGGGTAGCATATTATCATAGAAAAAAAAGATTGGTCAGAAAGCAAGAAACAGAGAGTATGGATAAATGGGTAATTTTCAGGTTGGCAAGCCGTAACTAGTGGAGTGCCACAAGGATCAGTGTTGAGGCCTCAACTATTTTCAATCCACATCAATGACTTGGATGAAGGGACCGAATGTATGGTGGCTAAATTTGCCGATGACACCAAGATAGGTTGGAGAGTAAGTTGTCAAGAGGAGGTAAAGAGTTTGCAAAGGGGCAGAGGGAAGTTAGTGAGTGCGAAAAAATTTGGCAGATGGAGTATAATGTGGGAAAATGTGAACTTGTCCACTTTGGCAGGAAGAATAGAAAAGCTGTATACTATTTAAATGGAGGGAGATTGCAAAACTCGAAGGTACAGAGGGATCTCGGTGTTCTGATGCATGAATCACAAAAAGTTAGTGTGCAGGTACAGCTAGTGATTAGAATGGTAAATGGAATGTTGATGTTTATTAAAGGAGGAATGGGATATAAAAGTAGAGAAGCTTTATTACAGCTGTACAGGGCCTTGGTGAGACCACATCTGGAACGCTGTGTACAGTTTTGGTTTCCTTATTTGACAAAAATATATAATTGCATTAGAAGCAGTCCAGAGAAGGTTCACTCAAGAAATTCCTGGGGTGAGGGGCTTATCTTATAAAGTAAAGTTCAACAGGTTGGGTTTATACCTATTAGAGTACAGGAGAATGAGAGTTGATCTTATTGAGACATGTAAGATCCTGAAGGGACTTAATAGGGTGGTTACCAGAAGGATATTTCCACCTATGGGGGAGTCTAGAATTAGGTGATACAGTTAAGAATAAGAGGTCTCCCTTTGAGGATGGAGATGAGAAGAATTTTTTTCTCCAAGTGGAATTCTCTTCCCCAGAGAACAGTGGAGATTGGGTCATTGAATTTATTCAAGGCAGAGTTAGACCATTTTTTTGATAGACAAGGCAGTCAAGGGTTATGGGAGCAGGCAGCAAAGTGGAGTTGAGACCACAACCAGATCAGCCATGATCCTATTGAATGGCGGAGCAGGCCCAAAGGGCTGAATAGCCTACTCCTGCTCCTAAGTCCTATGTTCCTATGTTACTAAAGGGTCCTTGTGCAATTCCCTTGCCTTGCAGGTGCACTTAATGAACACTGTTGACACATACACAACTTTGCTTTAGTATGTTAGGTTAGAAATGTTCTGATTTGTAGCAAATATTTGATTTCTATTCTTTACTGCTTTTGAGAGGGCTAAATAAATCCAAATCAGTCCCTGTAAATTTTTCAATCATAGAATTAAAATGCTGGGCTGTAATCACGCTAGGTCATAACAATCATGCTAGGTCATATCAACTTTCATATATATGATGTTACGGACCAGAGGGGGATTAGTTTAAACAGCCCTGATTTCAACTCTCGCTACCTATCCATGAACAGAAAGGTGTTTTTGATTTCTAATTTCCCCCTTTATAAGTGGTGATATGTTTTCCCTAGCCCTTCAATTTGGAGTTATCCAATCCTCTATCAATAACTCCACAGCAAACTCGAAATAAGGTAAAATAAGAGGGTTGGTTTATTTTACACAAACACACAAAATGCAGGAAAGGGGTTTTGTAATACCCGCCCCTTTTTGCATTCATACAATAAAAGAGGTATAAGGAAAAGAAAGAGGTCCAGGGCAGAGGCCACGATAAAAATAAGAATTATGGTTTCACATGAGTCCAGAGTGCAAAATCAAAAGTCCAGTGGTGTATTTCTTAAAAGGTTAGCAGTCAGAAACTGTTGCAGGGTGGTCCGACATTCCAGAAGTGAGGATTTCCATGATGGGAGGCGGCATGTAGAGATGAATTAGTCTTGCAGGCACATATACAGTTGTTCCAAGGTTCCAGTGGTTCACAGTATAGATGAGGGCCAGGCCATTGTCCTGGACAGAGCTCATTCTGCTGCTACCTGTTGGATGGAAAAATGGTAGACAGAGAAAGGCCTAGAGTCCTGCTTCTCTTCTGAGGTCAAAACAGGGGCTGAAGATAAAATTCAAAAGCTGTCTAATTAAAGGAATTCAAACAGCTCCAGTCTTGGTCATGTAACAGGGTGGTTTTGGATTGAGTTAACGAGGCACCCTTGTTAAACCCATTTTATTTTGAGCAGGCAACTGAAGAACCACTAGTACAGCTCTGAAGAAAGGTCTTAAGGACTCGAAACGTTAACTCTGTTTCTATCTCCACAGATGCTGCTAGACCTGCTGAGTTTTTCCAGCATTTTCTGTTTTTGTTTCGGATTTCCAGCATCCGCAGTGTTTTGCGGTTTTGCTTTGACCATTAGTACAACATTGAAGATGGTGAGTCCCAAGCAACTCTGCCTTTGTCCAGAGATGGCTGGTACAAATGTATAGCCTACAAATTCTTTGTGTTGGCTTGGCTGGAATGTTTGGTGCAAGGTGTGTTACATTCCAGCGGGTTTGATGTCTTAGCCTTCGTTCATGTTTCAACTGCTCAGAAGCTTCCAGAAACTACCATCATGTGGTCAGCTGTAGCCATTTTATCAGACCAGCAATTGTCCATTTTGAAAAACAGAAAAAAAGTGATTTTATAAAGTAGCCAGGCGACGTAGGTATATATAGACTTTTTTCTTCCTTTCTTCTGGCCGGGACAATGATGACAGCTCTATCGCTCCACTGCCTCATTTGACCTCTCGACACTATCTATTATCAGACTTCTTCTCCAACATCATGGCATGGCTGAGATACAAGTTCTTCCAACTTTTTGGCGAGGAAAACAATGTTATAATTTTTGTCCAATACCAAATACGCCACTCACTCACTCACTACTGATTCCAGCCCTTTCCACAGCCGCGTGGGCAAGCTGCACCACGCTATGCAATATCTTCATGTTCAGTTTGAATCACAGGTGAGTTTCAAACTCTACATGTTAGCCATAACCAAGATAATTATTTCCACTTTGGCAACATTGCCTGCATCGAATCATTACTTTCAACCCAATCAAGACTGAAACCTTTATCCATAAACTTTTAACCTCTAGAGTCAACTTCTGTTTTCCTTGCTGACCTCCCATTTTCAAATGCACCTTAAATTTTCGTTTCCAATCCTCATGTCTCCCACTATAGCTCAGTATTCATTTCTTTAGCCTTTTGTATTTGTGACATATTTATGTCCACCTTTCAAAATCTTCAAATAATCCAAAGTGCAGCTGCTTATATTCTGGCTACACTATGCGACCACCACCACCAACAACCCCCCCTGACTCTCGTCTTTGATTCCTCATCTGAACTTTGCAATTTTCTCCAACCATGTATCTCATCCTATGCACTTCAGTTCTCTGGTTCGAGCCTGCATGTTGTTAAATGTTTTTGCAATCATGTGTTCTGACTGAAAGGTGGCAGTTATATTGAAGAGCCCTCAAGTTCAACCTTATTGAACTACATGGTTTGGGACTATACCTTGTGAAAAAGGACATTTGGTGCTGCTGCTTGTTTAGGTTTCACCAGTGAAATTGAGGGCATTTGTGTTTTGCATTAGTAATAGTGAGGAAGTCTATTAAACTATGCAACCACAGTGCTGGGAGGGCCTTCAGAGGCCTCAAGCATTCGCTCTGGAATCCCTACTATACTACTGCATCTAACCAGCTCATTCTCCATTAAAAACTTGTCAGAACCAATTTTTAAATCAAACATTTTTGTTTCCCACCCTAATGTCCCGCACTATAGCTCAGTATTCATTCCTTTAGCTTTTTGTATTTGTGACGTACTCTGGGACATATTTATATTGAAGTTGCAATGCAACTTATTTTTGTTTTTAGCCAAGTAAGTGGAACAGGCATCTCCCTTGCGGAATGTCAATCTTCATATTCTTAGGCCAGGATGGTAGGAATTGAGAGGATTGGGATTGCTAAATATTTGAGAAAATGATTCTTCTTGCTGCAAGTAATGCAAATTCTATTTGCTGTTCCCCTGTCCCCCTGGCTAGAGCCCCAGCAGACTGGACAGTCAGGACAGAGATTATGAGAGTATACCCAAGCCCAGCCTGATTGACATCTACAAATGTGTTTCCCCTACCAATTTGTACATCACTTTGTCTATCATAGTACAAAAATACTCCCTGTTAAAATAATTGGATAAACAATTTACCAAGGTGTTGATAATCTAAAATAAAAGCCCGGAGTCACTGTGGTAATTTCCACTCATTTTATATATTTGTACATGGAATGTGGGCATCGCTGATGAGGCCAAGATTATTGCCCAACCCTAATTGCACTTAAAGTGGTGGTGAACCACCTTCTACATATAATTTAGTGGTTTGCTAGGCCATTTCAGATAACAGTCAAGAGTCAACCCCACTGCTGTGGGTCTGGAATCTCATGTAGGCAAGACCAAGTAAGGACAGCAGGTTCCCTTCCTTAAAGGATACTAATGAGACAGTTGGATTTTTATGACAATCACATTACTATTGTTAGCCTTCTAATTTCAGATTTATTTAATTGAATTTAAATTCAAGCTGTTGCAATGGGATTTGAACTCGTGTCTCCGGATTTATCCAGTAACATAACCATTATGCCATCATACCCCTTGAGTTGTATTAAATTCATTATAATACACTTTATACAAAATGCAGCGTACCATAGCAATGGATTTTTGATGGGGCCAGCAGTTTTCAGTCTTCACTGGGTCAGAAATGATTGAATTTATGAATACAGTAGCGTTTAGGGATGTCTTCAATTCACTGAAACTTTGGCTGCTCAATTGAATTAAAAAGGTGCTGCTCAAATCTAACTAATGTATTGTGCGATATTTCATTTTAACAGTTAACCTTAATTCTCCTTTTTGTTTAACATAGATTCATGAGCATTGATATAGTAGTTCAATGAAAATGAAGTTACGTTGCTTTCAATAATTAAATGGCCTAAGAAAATTCAAAAAGCAGATGGCTTCAAAGTGAGGTAGTAGCTTGAGTCACAGAGAGTTGCAGGCCCATAAAATCGCAAATTTCTGGCCCAAAATTTGATCAGATATCCAATCTTTTTTTCATTTTTCCATGGGATGCAGTGTTGCTGCCTAGGCCAGGATTTGTTGCTCATTGCTAATTGCCTTTGAGAAGATGGCGGTGAGTCTATCTGGAATAGGTGCACTTACAAAGCTGTTAGGAAGTGAGTTCCAGGTTTTTGACCCAGTGACAATGAAGGAATGGTGATATAGGCCCAGATTTTTGCTGAGTTGGAGCAGTTCAGGAGCCCTTTAAAAATGTGCAGGATTGATTCTGGGATTCTCTCCTCCTTTCCTGTTTCCAATAATTTCCGCTTGCCCTGCATCAGGGTACGGGTAGCTCACCCATACACAGCACTCCTGTGCTTGCCAGCTGCATTATGGGGGTGGGCAGTCTGATCCCCCAGCCCATCATTTCTGTGGAGTCAGGCCCCTTCTGTAAGATTATGTGACTCACTGCACCTCAGAGGAAACATGAATCATGGCGGAATCCCAGTCTCAATTGGGGATCAACAAGAAACAATCAGTTGCTCTTGGAATTCTTTCACTGAGAGGCTTTGAAATACTAAAAAAAAACTATTATTTTAGTTTCAATGGGTTAGATGCTGTGATTGATTATAGGGCTCTGTCCTGCAAATATAAGTTGATCAGTATTGTGCAAATGTTTTCCCGAGGAAAAACTTCCATTATGCACTCAAAACTGAAGAAAACAGTGCTCGAGAACTCCAAGAATCATGATCTGAAGTGATTTGAAGTTTTCGACGCTCTTTGAAATTGAAACAAACCTATTCTGCAGCTTCCCCTTAGAGGGTAAAAAGACAGACACCTGCTGCTGGAATGCATTGATTGACAGACCATCTTGTGTAGTTTAGACAAAATATATAGCCAGCTGTTTTTGCAATTTCAGAAGGCTTCAGTGTCTGTGAGCTGCTATGGTTTGTTATGATAGCTCAGCCCATTATGAATGCTTGGCTAGGTTTCAAAAGCCACATAACCACTTACCTCAGCAGAAGGTTGTGTGCACAGTTTGATTGACAGTTTCAAGAGTTTATTAAATGATTATCTGTCTTAAATATGGATTCTGAATCAATATTTGATTTTACAACAGATTTACCTATTGAGGAGATTTAAATTTTTTTGAAATGTCTTTTTTGAATGAGAGCCTTTTTTCCCAGTATGAAGTGTGTTTGAGAGATAGCTCTATTAAATTGTTATAAACTTTATATTTTTTTAGTATCCATTTTAACGATTTGGTTCTTGGGGTCTTCCCATGGAAGATACACGGAGACATGGAGGTATGAGAGCGCAAGGGGGTATGGAAGGGGAATGGAGGGAGCATGGGGACATGTGGGGTGGGTGGGAGCCTAAGCAGGTGAGAGCTCGAGAGCCTGAAATTCATCATTACAACTGGGCCAATGTATCAGTAAATGAAGGCAGGCGTTCTAGCCTGCTAGCCTCGCCATCCTCCGTCCATCCCCGTTTCAACCTCAAGCCTGTCTCCAGAGGCGGTGGGCTTAACTCCATCTTGCCCTATGCTCCCTGGAGCAGAAATAAGGCAGGCGGGGGCTCTTTTAAAACAGGCGGGTCTGAATCCTGAAGTTTCCCGACTCGACCTTCCTGCCTCCTCCACGAAAATCTGGCCCATTGTTCCAAGTCATCATGGTGTGTGGCTTGGAGGGGAACTTCAAGTAACTTGGTAAGTTTTGTGTTGCCACTTGGCTGCTGCCCTTGTCCTTCTAGGTGGTACAAGTCACAGATTTGGAAGGTGCTCTCAAAGGAGATTTGGCACATTGCTGCAGTGCATCTTATAGACTGTACACACTTCTGCTACTGTGCATCCACGGGGAAGGGAGTGAATGTTTAAGTTGGTGGATGCAGTACCAATCAAGCGGTTGCTTTGTCCTGGGTGGTGTTGAGCTTCTAGCGTGTTATTGGAGCTGCACACATCCAGGCATGTGGAGACTATTCCACCATGCTTCTGATTTATTCCTTGTAGATGGTAGACACACGTTGGCATTCAGGAGGCTAGTTCTTTACTGCAGAATTCCCAACTTCTGACATGCTTTTGTAGCCACAGCATTTATATGGCTAGTCCAGTTACATTTTTGGTGGTAACCCCCAGACATTGATGGTGGGGGATTCAATGGTGGTAATGCCATTAAATGTCAAGGGGAGATGGTTAGATTCTCTGTTGTTGGAGATGGCCCTTGCCTAGCACTTGTGTTACTTGCCATTTATCAGCCTAAGCCAGAAGGTTGTCCAGGTCCTGTTGCATAGGGGCATAAACTTCTTCAGCAGTCAAGGAATCGTGAATGATACTGAATACTGTGCAATCATCAGTGAATGTCCCACCTCGAACCTTCTGCTGGAGGGAAGGTCATTGAAGAAGAGGCTGAAGATGGTTGGGCCCCAGGACACTGCCCTAAGGAACTCCTGTAGCAATGTCCTAGGGCTGAGATGTTTGTCATCCAACAACCTCAACTATTTTCCTTTATACTGGGTGTGACTCCAACCAGTGGAGAGTCTCCCCATAATTCCCGCTGATTTAATTTTTCCAGGCTCCTTGATGCCAATCATGGTCAAATGCTCCCTTGATGTCAAGTGCAGTCACTCTCCCCTCAGCATTTGAATTCAACTTGTTTGTCCATGTCTGAATCAAGGCTTCGATGAGGTCAGGAGCTGAGTGGCCCTGGCAGAACCAAACTGAGAGTCATGAGCAGGTTTTTGCTGAGTAAATGCTGCTTGATAGCACTGCCAACGACACCTTCTATCACTTTGCTGATGATCGAGAGTAGACTGATGGGGTGTTAATTGATTGGATTGTCTTTGTCCTTTGCACTGGACATACCTTGGCAATTTTCCACATTGTCAGGTGGATATCAAAGTTGTAGCTGTACTGGAAAAGTTTGGCCAGAGGCACAGCTAGTTATGGAGCACAAATATTAAGCACTACTGGATGTTGTAAGGACTCCCAGCCTTTGCTGTATTCAGTGCCTTCAGCTCTTTCTTCATCTCGCAAGCCGTAGTCCCAGGTGACCATAGGCTGCTCTCTCATTAGAGACAGAGACAACTGGTAGTGACTTTAACCACATCTCAGGTGAGGGGCAAGGTTGAGAAGGTAGGGCCTTCATGAGTGACCTCAGCCAGTACAGGAATTGAATCCGCACTGCTGGTGTCACTCTGGGGACCTCAGGAGGATGGCACTTCTGGCTGAAGATGGTTGCAAATGCTTCCGCCCTGACTTTTGCTCTGACATGTAGGGCTCCTCCATCACCGAGAATGGGAATATTGTGGAAATTCATCTTCCAGTTAGTTGTTTAATTGTCTACCACCATTCACAACTGGATGTGGCAAAACTGCAGGGCTTTGGATTGATCCATTGGTTGTGGGATTATTAACACTGTCTATCACATGCTGCTTCTGCTGTTTGGCATGCAAGTAGTCCTGTGATGTAATTTCACCAGGTTGACACCCCATTTTTAGATATGCCTGATGCTGCTCTTGGATTACTCTCCTACATTCCTCATTCAACTGGGGTTGATCCCTTGGCTTGATGGTTATGATAGAATGAGATGCTGGGCCATGAGTTTACAGATTGTGGTGCAATACAATTCTGCTTCTGTTAATGGCCCACGGTGCCTCATAGTTGCTCAGTCTTGAGCTGCTAGTTCTGTTCCAAATTTAACCCATTTAGCATGGGGTAGTACCACACAACATGATGGATAGTATCCTTGGTGTGAAGATGGGACTTCAACGTCACAAGGACTTTGTGGTGATTAATCATACCAATACCATCATGGACAGATGCATTTGTGACTGGTAGGTTGGTGAGGGCAAGGTCAAGCAGGATTTTCCCTTTTGCTGGTTCCCTCACCACCTACTGCAGGCCTAGGCTGTCTGTTATTGTTGGGATTGTGCTCATCAATGCCTTACAGAACTGACCATGTCATAGTGTTCAGGTCAAAGCGAAGAAACTTAATTAGTGTAAGGCCAGTAGACAACCCATTCAGAGCTGTACAATCCTGGTACCTGCCAATCTAGACAGGCTAGAAACACTGCCACTGTCTGAGGAAAGGAACTCAGTCCTCTCCCACTGCAATGTCCAGAGTCCAGAGATAATTTGTTGATTTGTTGTTATTTCTGTCCCCTTCGTAAGAGGACCGATAAAGTCAGAATTTTAAGAATGATCTACCTGGTCTTCAGGGTCCTATTCTCTTCTCTGCCCTGAATGCCTCAGTGGGACATACTTGCAGCCTGCAGAAGTCCAATATAAATTAATTCTTGAAAACTTACACTGTGTTTCTTGGAGGCTACAACATGGGAATTCTTAAGTACAGGAAGTCCTTGCCCTCAGCATTGCCACATCTACATCGGTAGCTCTACCCCATCAAGGCCAATGGAAATCCACATGCCAGAGTAAAATCCAGCCTCTGTTTTCTGTTTTGTCTATAGTTGACAGTACTTGCCAGCTGAGAGTCTGGAAGAGGCTCCTTGATCAGCCAACTTCAACAGTCCTATTGGTGTAGAGTCTGTCTTGCCATGCCGATTTCCAAACTTATTGATGATATAGGAGACAGGGTCAAAGAGGAAATGTTGAAAGTAGAAGAAACATTTAGATTCTCCACTGCCAGGTTATTATTAAGGTACACCCGGACCCTCTCCAACTCTGCATCTGGTCTTTTTGAGGGCAGGCACTCAGAAACTCTGAATGTTGGAAGCTCTTGTCCCCTTCTTGCTCTGACATTTTTCAAGACAGGCCAATTGAGAATTCACATGTTAGGCCAGAATACAGCTCACCTGGCCAAGACCTAAGTTCACACTCTTCTGGCATACTCCTGCCAAAGTTATGGTGGGTGAGATAGTGAGAGTTCAAAACAAATAAGTTGCACAAAGGAAAGCAACTCACTGGTCTCGATCCCCTGGATGGCAAAGAGCATACAGAGTTGGGTACAGCAAAAATGGCTTACAATAGATAGAGAGAGCAAAAGTGGTTAAGAACATAAGAAATAGGAGCAAGAGTAGACCATTCGGTCCCTGGAGCCCTAGTGGAGGATAGAAGGTGCAGGGTGAAATTAAAAAGGAAATTAGGAAAACAAATAGAGGGCCTGAAAAAAAACTGGGAAGTTAAAAATCATGGAAAACCCAAGGGTGATTTATAAATATATAAAAAGAAAGAAGATAACTAAAGAAAGAGTAGGCCTTATTATTAGTATTAAGTGATTTAACATATTTGAATGTGGTTAAATCACCAGACCATATTAAAATGCGACCTGGGCTGCTAAAAGAAGCAGAGGGTCTGGCCATCGTTTTACAATCCTCTCAGCATACAGGTGTGATGTGTAGGGCTGGAGGACTGCTAACGCTGTACATTATTTAAAAAGAAGAAAGGAATAGACCAAGTAACTACAGGCCAATCAACCAGATCTCAGTTGTCAGCAAATTATTGGAAAAAGTTCTGAGGGACAGTATAAATCATAATTTAGAAAGGATTAATCAAAGACAATTAATGTGGATTTGTTAAGGGAAGATTGTGTCCAACTAACTTGATTGAATTTTTGAGGAGGCAAACAAGGGGTTTGCAGATGATACAAAACTTGGCCATGCCTTTGATAGTAAGAAAGAAAACTGTAGACTGCAGGAAGATATCAATGGAGATAAGGAGAAAGGTTGAGCAGATTAGGCCTACACTCATTGGAGTTTAGAAGAATGATGTGATCTTATTGAAACATATATGATTCAGGGGGCTTCACATGGTAGATGCTGAGAGGATGCCCTTGTGGGGGAATCTAGAACTAGGGGGCACAATTTCAAAATAAAGAATCACCCATGTACGATGGAGATGAGGAGGAATTTATTCTCCGAGGGTCATTAATCTTTGGAATTCTCTGCTCCAGAGAGCAGTGGAGACTGGGTTGTTGAAACTATTCAAGGCTGAATTAAGACAGATATTTGATCTACTGGGGAGTCGAGTTATGGGGAACAGTTACAAGCAGGAAAATGAAGTTGAGGCCACTGTCAGATCAGCCATGATCATATTGAGTGGTGGAACAGGCTCCAGGGGCTGAATGGTCAACTCTTGCTCCTATTTCTTATGTTCTTACTCTTCCTGTAATGCAGTAATCAAAATTGTATGTAATACTTCAGCTGTGGCCTAACTAGTGTTTTGCACAGTTCTAGCATAACCTCTCTGCTCCTATATACAATGCCTCAGCTAATTAAGGAAAGTAATCTACATGTCTTATTAACCATTTATCTGATCAGCTAAGGAGACAAGTGGCAAATGGAATTCAATCTGGGGAAGTGTGAGGTCATGCATTTGGGGAGGGCAAGCAAGGCAAGGGTTACACAACAAATGATGGGATACTGAGAATGTAGAGGAACAGAGGGACCTTGGAGAGCATGTCCACAGATCATTGTAGTTAGAGATAAAGTGGTTAACAAGGCATATAGATTACTTTCCTTAATTAGCTGAGGTGATAGTGTGGATAGGGATAGTGTGGAGGTGATGTGTAGTGCTGAATTTCCCAATCATTTACAAAGCACCTGAATTCTTCACTTGTGAACTGAGGGCCATTGTCGCTCATTAAAATGTGAGGAATGATATAACAAATCAAATGTGCTTTCAGGCATTGTACAATCTCACTGGTAGTCTTTGATATCAGTTTGTCTAACTCCCAGTATTCTGAATTCTAGTCAAATGTGACAAGATAATCAGTTTCAGAGAGAGTGAAGAGGTCTATTCCAAGCTTTCTCTATGATCTGTTTGTGATGTCATGAGTCATAAGCAGCTTTTTATCTTGATATTCGTTATGTGCTGCACTGATTAATATGGTCCTTTGATCTACGCACACTCTCAGCTTTCCTAGTTGTTTCACTGTGGCAATTTCATAGTTTTGCCATTGAGTGGAAGAATTTCCAACTTATTTTCAAATCTGCCTTGATCTCCATAGGAAAATATACAAAAATGTTCAAAGCCAAGCTGACTTACCCAGTGATCAATGTCCTGTACAAAATTGAAGATTGAAATTATAATTATTCACTGCTGTCTCTTACAGCTATCAAAATCCACCCAATTTCAGTTGCACACTCCTGACACCATATTCCAAGTGATCAATTAAATGGCTTCTGCTCTCAAGTCTTTATACACCAAGGATGGCATCAGAGGTCACATGATCGTGGCAAGCCACATTGCACAAAGGCACTTCTCCAAACACAACTAATTTCTCCAGTCACCAGCAGTCCAACCCTATGATTAACTGTCAGTATTCTTGAAGCAGGTGCACAGCTCTGGCATCTGCCTTACAGCTGACCTAGAGCTTCAGTGGCCACTTCGACAACATTACCTCTCCCAGTAAATAAGGATGGAAAATACTAATAGATAAGCACATTTGGAATAGTCTGAGTTGTTTGACACATTTAAATTCCTCCAAAACTTCTTCAATCAGTACAGGTAAAGGGAGAATTCCATTCATAAATGTGCTATTGGTAAGAATAGATAGACAGCGAGTGACAGACAACTAGAAAGCGACAGAAAGTCAGCTAGAGGAAAATAGAGGTATAGGGCTGGATTTTCACCTTTGAGGTGGGTAGCCGGAGCTGTGAAATTTCCCAGCTCGGCCCGCCCGCCCCTGGAGAAAGTGCCAGCAAAGCTGGGATAACAGCAGCCTGGCTCGCTGCTTGGGAAAGAGTTCAGAGGCAGCCAATGGGGCTGCTGGGTGCCAAAGTGGGCTGCTTAAAAGGCCCACTTTGATGGTCTGGAATTTAATTCCCATTTAATAAAACAGCTAGGCCCCCTAGCCCTCACCCCTCACACCCCATCAACCCCCCCCACACACACCCCATGACCCATCCATGGACACCTCATGCCCCCCACCCAACCTCCATGGCCCCTTATACCTTCCATGTATAAAGAGGATTGGCTGAGAGCCCAGACATCCATTAGAGTATTGAAACAGCTGCAACAGGGAAAACCTTGCTTCATTGATAGCTCTGGATCTCTGATCTATTTTGTCAATTTCACAATGTTTATTTACACAAGATAAAGAGGTTTCAAGTGCTTGCAGTTTCAGCTAGTGATACTTTAAAGCAGGCTTGTCTAATCTTTTCGCTTGGGGGCCACATCTGCATTTTTTTCTCACCCAAGGAGCCAATGAGAAAATTTTGGAAAGATAAGGTTTGGTACAATAATAAACTGAATTTCAAAAGAATTGAGTTATTAAGAAAAGAAATAAAAGCAAAATTAAAGCAATGTCATAACAATAAACTGCTAAGTTAAAAAAGAGTAATTAATAAAGATCACCAGAGTGTGAGTGGGTCAGTGTGTGTGTCCGGCTCACTCCCTGCCTCAGGGTGCTCAATCACTCATCCTCACCCACTGTGAGTGGGTATATAGATGTGTGCTGGTGTGTGGTGATGAGGTTGAGTAAGAAACCCAAGATGGGAGTAAGGCAGACACTCACTCACTCTCTCCCTCTCTCCCACACACTCTCTCCCTCTCTCACGCCTACACACACACACACACACTCTCATTTCCACGCGCACACACTCTCACTCTCACGTGCACACACAAACACACAACACTTTTTCACTCCCGCACTCACTTTCTCACTGTGCCCCCCCCACCACACACTTTCACACTCACACATATGCACTCAGTATCCCACACATGCATGCTCTCATTTCCACACACACGCACACACACACATAAACACACACGCACACGCACACACACACACACACACAGACACACAGGCCTAAATTTTACCTTTGGTGGGTGGGCACGATCGGTGGGCCTATGGCCGGTTCGGAAATGGGCCGCTGCCTTACATCACCCCCCAACTGCGATTTCGTGCTGGCTGGCCAATTAAGGCCTTCCCACCATGAAACGTGCCCTTCCAATGGTCAGGAAGGGGCGGGTAGGGATGGAGGCCTGTCGGACACCAGGTCCAATGGCAACCTGGTGGCCAATTTAAAAATGGTACAGGCAGCTCCTTGAAGGCTGCCAGGGAAGAACATATCTTTCCTGTTGTGAACACTGAAGTTATGGCATCAAGTGCGGCTGGAGACGCCAGGTGAGGGGGGGTAGGTCAGGTGGGCGCTCTGCCCCTTGGTTTTCGGGCGAGTGCCTCGCGGTGCTATTGGAGGAGGTGGCTGCCAGGAAGGACACCCTTGTCCCCAGAGATGGAAGGAGGAGGCCAACAAAAGCTTGGGAGAAGGTGATGCTCTGACACGACGTTGTGCCATGCACATGGTTCAGAACCGCAGAAGGTTAACAACCTGCTGTGCTCAGGAAGGGTGAGTACCGTGTTGGCATGAGATCAGCTTGGAGAAGTGTTAAGGGCTGGCTATTCTCCCCGTGGAGCTCAGGAGTGTTAGAGTCTGAGTGCCAACTGTCAATGACATTGGAGCTGGCCAAGGGGGTGAGCCCTGGCTACTTGGACTGAGTGCCTTGTGACTCGAGGGCCACGACTTGGACGTGCCCTGCCAAGTGTTCCTCAGGTGGTTGTTGGCCAGGCTTCAATGGCGCTGCAGGTAAGGAGTGGACTAATCAATGCTCCTTTGTCCTTTCAGGACAGGTGGAGACCCCCCAAACCTCCTAATCCTATCCAGATTCGAGCTGGAGAGGCACCATGCACCTCGGTCAAATGGCTGCGGAGAGGCTGGTGTGTCAGATGAAGGTAAGAGTGCAGTGCACTGAGGTGAGAGTTTCAGATGGTGCAAAGATTCTAGTGTAGTCTCTTCATTGATGGAGCCTCAAAATTAGATTCCCCATTGATCATTAAAAGCCAATGGCACCATGATGCCGACCTCCATTGTCTATCTAGGGTGCCTGGCATGCACAGTGACAGTGTGATTACTTAAACTAATGACATATTGTTGTTCTCCCTTACATTCGCCAGCAGGCAGTCATACGCAGGACCCCGAAGAGCCACCCCTGATGCCAGAGAACCGCCAAGCTTCACATACACCTGCGTCACACTCGCTCTCTGAACCAGGCACCAGAGCAGATACCAGCACCTCAGTGGGCGTTAGATCTTCGGCTAGAATGTCAGAGTACAGCGGTCAGGGCACTTCACACTCACTTGAGGAGCAGGAGGAGGCAGAGAGTGCACAGGGCACCGACAATCGGAGGACTGTTGGAGACCAGGACAATGCTCAGTCGAAGGCAGATGATGAGCCTCTGGAGTCGTCCATTAGGCGGCAGATGCTGGATGTCCAGCGAAATGTGCGGGAGTACCTGGTGGAGATCTATGAGGGTCTGTGTGCCATGGTCTATGTTGTGAAGGAGTCCATGCGGAGCATGAACACTGTTGCCCCTCATGGCCGAGCGCATTGCCTCCTCCATTGAGAGAGTGGCGGCTCTCATGAAGAGGCAGCTCAAGGAACAGAATCAGGGATTCCTGGGGTTGTGCTCGGACCTGTAAGCCCTCACATAGGCAACAACCTCAGGTGGTCAGTGCCAGTGTGGGAGATGGATGAGGAACCCAGTATCCCAGCTAGGTGCCTGTCCATCAGTGGCAAGCAGGGAGGTCCAGAGCAACCTCATGTTGGCATACGAGTTGCTTGTCGTCACTGCGTGCTCCTCTCAGGGCACTCCGGATGATGGCAGCAGCTCCTCCGCCCCTCTGCCAGTGACCATGGTATTTGATGAGGCTGCGATGACTGGGAGATGCAAGCCATGGCACTGGCTGCTCTCTCTCTGGCGGGACCAGCACAGGCTCCACTGTCCAGAGGACAACCGCAACGTCATCAAGGCCAACAAGACACCAGAGTCAGCAAGCTGCATCCAATGCTGCTGCCAGCGACGGGGACGGGGACGGGGACGGGGTGGTGATGGCATTGGTGGTGCAACAAGACACGGCACTCGCAAAAGTAATTTTCAGGCAGCATGAGCAGAAGAGGGACAGTTCGCAGGTGATTTTTCTGTTCATTTATGTTTGGTTTATACATCCGCTGGCGTGGACATCAAAACTAGTGGTTCTAACGTCATAATTATTTCAACGTGACAATAATATAAAATTTGCTTTGGTTCTGATGACCTGAGTATGCTTCACATTGTTTCCTTCTGGTGCAGGGTACGCCAGTATGTAATGCTGGACGTGAGTGGCTGGATACTTTATTGCACAGGCACTGAGTGGGCTTTGGGTTCACATAAAAGGGTTGTTTCTGACATCCAGGGTCGAGGCAGCAACCTTTACATCAGGTGGAAGCTGATCTTTGGTAGCCTAACTGAAGGAGCATTGGATCAAATCTTCCCAGGTGTACCTGCCTCCTTGAAGGATACAGAGGTCTACCTCCATGCCCTCAGCATTCTCCTCACCATGTTCCTCTTCTGACTCACTACTGGATTCATCCTCTGAAGCCTGTAGAGTAGCGTGAACATCTTCATCCTGCAGTGGGTCCCCCCTTGCCAGTGCCAGATTGTGGGAAGCACAGCTTGCAACCACTATCAGTGACACCCACTCTGGGGAAGGGGCAGGGGAGTTGGGGGGGTGGGGGGGGGTGGGGAGGGTGGGTGGCATTGTAGTGCTTCCCCTAAACGCTCCAGGCATTGGAAGCACATCTTCAGAAGACTTATGGTCCTCTCTATCACTGCCCTTGTGGAGGCATGACTCCTATTGTAACGCTGCTCTCCCTCTTTTCTTGGGTGGTGAAATACTATGAGCCACCTTGTCACCCAGCAGCCATCCATCCAGCCGGGCTGGAGCACAGAAGAGCCTCAGCACCTGGGAGTGTCTGAGGATGTAAGCATCATGGGAGCTGCCAGGGTACCTTGCACAGACTTGCAGAATCTGCATCCTGTGGCTACACACAATTGCACGTTCATGGAGTGGAATCCCTTCCTGTTGACAAAGTGGGTGACCACTGGCACCTTGATGGCCACATGTGTGCAGTCAATTACACCCTGGAAGTGGGGGGAACCCAGCAATCGCTGCAAAGCCTCTGTCTTGCTCAGCCTGGCTGGCCTCATCCATATGGAAATGAATAAATGTCATTACCCACCTGTACAGAGCTTCTGTTACCAGCTTGACGCAACTGTGGACAGCTGATTGGGAGACTCCATAAAGATCCCTAATGACCCCTGGAAAGAGCCGGAGGCATAGAAGTTGAGGGCCACTGTGACCTTCAGGGCCACTGGCATGGGGTTTTCACCCACACAGTTGGAGCTGATCTCAGGCCCAATCATCTGACAAACGGAGGTCACGTTCTCCCTGGAGAGGTGGAGCCTCCTTCGGCATTGCACCTCGGACATATTGAGGTAGCTGCATCGCCGCCTGTAACCCCTGGCAGCAGGATAATGGCATCTTCTGCGGCCATTTGCACTTGGACTACCTGCTGGCCCTGCGCCCCTTGTGCCTGCACCTCTCCTCCCACAGGCTCCTCTCCTGGAAGCTGCATTGGGACACCTGGCCTCCTCTCCCTTCTGCCCCTCCCTTCCTCCTCAGAGGAGGTGCCTCCTGCGGAGACCACAATCCCCATTACCAGGGTAATGGAAGGCAGTCTGATACATGGAAGGATTTACATGGTCTGAATCCTCCAGGGGCCTTGGAGACACCAAGGAGACCAGAAACGAAGCCTGGCAATGCTAAGAACGAAGCTCCGAACAGAGATGAAGCTGCCAAGTACCAATAAGTCACCAGCAGCAAATTATGTACCAAACTCACAACTACTGACACAGGCAATGCTGCTCACCCCTTTGTTCCTGCCCCTGGATGAGGTTTTTGAAATTGCTGGCTGGCTGCCTGCCCTGTTTGCCCGTGCGACGTGCATGAAATCACTCGGGCAATGAAATATCGCCGTCATTTGGCTTTTTGATGGTCTTAAGTGGCCTTTTAATTAATGGCGGGTGCAGCTCTGGCACCCACTCACGCCCTCCGACTGATTTATCCCGTGAGTGCGCGATGATGTCGGGATGCTCACCTGATGTCATCGCGCACTATTTTACACCCGATCAGGTCGGGCGCGTGTCCGCCCGCGGGATGTAAAATTCTGCCCACACACACACTCACACACACTAAAGCACATTCTCTCTCACTCCCACACACACACTCTCTCTCTCACTCCCACACACACACACAAATACTCTCTCTCACTTCCACACACACACATATTCTCTCATTCCCACACAAACACTCTCACTCCCACACACATACTCTCACTCCCACATACACACTCTCACTCCCACACACACACTCTCACTCCCACACACACACTCTCACTCCCACATACACACACTCACTCACACACACTCACTCCCACACACACACGCTCTCTCTCTCACTCCCACACACACACACACAAATACTCTCTCTCACTTCCACACATACACACATTCTCTCATTCCCACACACACACTCTCACTCCCACATACACACACTCACTCACACACACTCTCACACACACACTCTCACTCCCACGTACACACACTCACACACACACTCTCACTCCCACACACACGCTCTCACTCTCACATACACTCTCACCCCCACACACGCACTCACTCCCACAGACACACTCACTCTCTCACTCCCACACACACTCATTCTCACTCCAACACACTTACACACTCTCACTCCCACACTCACTGTCGCACTCCCACACACACTCACTGTCACACTCCCACACACACTCACTCTTTGGGTCTCCCTGGGCCCACCAAAACTTCACCTTGCCTTGGCCTGCCAAAACATTGCCCTGCTAGGGCTCCAGCCCCACTGTGGCTTATCTCCCAGGTCTCCGGCCCTACTTTACCGTGACTCCCCGGGCTCCGGCCTCACTTCATCTTGACTCCCTGGGCATCCGGACTCACTGAACCTTTGCTTCCCTTGGACCCAGCAACCCTCAGCACACTGACCACTGCCAGCGTTTGCCGCTCCTCCAGTCAAGAGTCTGTTTGTCTCCCTCAAACATGGGAAAGGCCTGTGATTGGAGGAGCAGCCCCTTACAAAATCTTGAACTTCACTTACCAACTTTTGAATAGTGGCTCCCTGGGCCGCCAGTCGGACAAGCCTGCTTTAAAGGGTCTGGATGATTGGCACTTTTATTGGCCTGTAGTAAAAATGAGTTTTTTTTCCAGAAAGTGGAAAGTTTTTAATGAATTACTTTCTTTGAAGCTTTATTTTAACACTTCCTAATGTCACTATTGGGTCTGTTGCTTCTTTACAGAGTGTATGCTGGGTGAATGGGCATGGAAGTGCCCATTACCACCCGTCAAAAATAAATCTTGCACTTTCAAAGCTTGTACAATATTTCCTTTCAGGATTGAATGTGTACTTAATAAGATAAATTCAGCCATCTCAATAATCCAACACAATAAAGTGCTTGAACTGGCTGTGGGTGGGCGAATATACATTACACTTTTGTAATCTGAGCTTTCATCCATGGGTCTGGATTTCGTAGTCAACAGCGCCACGAACCACGAAGAAAGCTGCTCACAAAGATCTAGTGATCTCTGTGGTGTAGATTTCCCCTTTCCTGACTTTGGACCCCCCCCCACCCAAGGGGTTCTCCAGATTTCAGTAACAGTGATGTCATCAAGCAGACTAAGCAGCCAATCATCAAGTAAGAATTCTCACAGACAGCAAGGCAGGAAGCAAAAAAAACTGATCATCCTTCACTTTGTAATTATTTTACGGACTATGAGATATAGATTGGGACATACGCGTAGATTAAGATAGAAACTGAGATACCAAGAATAAACTTTTCTTTAAAAGTTATTTTTCAAAAACCTGTGATTTTTTTTTATGATGTTGAAGAACCATGGCAAGCCACAGATATAAAAATTGTTTCTTCAGGGCCAGGGAGGTTATTCAATAGTAGTTATGAATTAAATATGCTGTTAAACCCAGTTACACCTTATTCGACAAGGGGATTTTTTTTGTGTTTTTTTTGCAGTGAGATTAATGGTGTAACAGTAGAAAGGTTGCATCCCATTCCCATTCGGTTCTGGTGACTTTTGAAGTTGAAGTGCAACCAACCTTTCTGGTACATCCTCTTCATCAAGTTTTAGTCCATCCAGTATCTCAACTGCCTGCTCTTTCATTATGACTTTGGCAGTGCCTTCTTCCTTGGTTTAAAGAAAAACAGATACAAAGTACTCGTTTATTAGCTCAGCCATGCCCTTTGCCTCCTTTATCCTATCAAAACTCATTGTTGTCAAAGTGTAAATCAGATAGCAGCTTCCAGTGACCACACATATGTACTTAAACCTGGAAATCAAGACATTGCTGCTTGAGTTATCCTGCTCCTCCAGGACTTTCACTATACAGGATCTTAACAAGAGACTCGGCATTGAAACATGTAGAAAAGTGCAATGCTGCGGTACATGTGTGGAACACATTAAATGGACTTCTAACTGTGTGATAAGTTTTAATTATTGTCAAACAACCTCTCTAAAACTAAAATTTAACTTTTACAAGTGTGGAGACTTATTTCTTCAGATTTAAAAAAAAAAATTCTGTGTCTTGTCTCTCTTCCTCCCTCTCTCTCTTAATCCCATCTCTCTTAATTTGACTTGCTGTGCATAATTTTACATTGAATTAAATATTCTAACTTATACTTCCTGGTTTAGACTCTGCAGTGCTCATTAAGGATTTTTCAATGTGACTGGTTAAGGGGATAGACAGTTGCTTACTTTGCTCAAAAAAGCCTCAGATCCTCTGTGATAGAGACCTGCGACAAAATGACTTTCTAATCACAGCTAGTTCCTATGCAAAAACCCATTAAATATCTGTAATGAATGGCTAGTGCTATGCATTCATCACTGACCACAAAATCCAAGCCATAAAGTATTAACGGGCTGTAACCTCCGACTAACATCGGAAGGTGATGGCCCGCAGGAATTAGAAGAAATAAATACCTACATACCTGGTCTTGGAAATTAAGTTGTCACTTCCATTCATTGGAGCTCATTGGGGCCTACATCAAAAGACTCCTTGCAGGCCCCAACCAAGTGTAGCTCCAAAGTATTCAAGGAGGCCCCCCCTCACTTTTTTACGGCACTAGCTGCCGTCAAGCAGGTAAGCTCAAAGGGCCAGGGAAATTGACAGGCCAGGGAGAAGGTAAGTATCTAAGGTAAATGCATAGGATGCGTGGGGTGGGGGTATTGGGGGGGGGTGTGGGGAGAGGTTCGGGGGCAGTCCGGGGGGGTGGGAGGCAGTCTGGGAGGGGGTGCAGTGTTGGCTGGAGGTACAGTGGGTCAGTTGGAGGTCTGGGTGGGGGTGTCAGAGTTTGGAAGGTGGGCGTATCAGAGGTTGGGAGGTGGGGTGTGTCCCATGTTGAGGGGGGCTGGGGGGGTTGGGGGTGTGGGGGGGTCCCATGGCGTTGGTCTGGGTCTTTACAATAGTTACTCAGAAGTTAGAAGAGGTTTTAATTCTTCTAACTTTTTCTGAGTAACTACTGGACTAATGGTATAATTCCAACGGAACCATCCAAAGTTTGCAATCTAAACTGCATTTTCAGATGGTTCCCAGAGCAGCGCAATTATCCAGAGGAAGTGTGTACTTCTGGGCAATTACTGTGCAAACCCTTATTTGGGAACTTCCCAGAGGGATTCCCCAACGCATCTTTGGGGTACCCCCCCAAATCTGACACTGGGGAGCTTGGACGTTACGGGCAAATAAATGTAGTTCCTGTGACAAAGCATCCTCATGCATTATAATACATTAATTATTGGATTTGTTATTGAAAACAAACAGTAGGCTGTTTTCTAGATAAAGCTACTGAAACTTGATTTATGACAGAACATGCATCTCTTCTTTCATAAAAACTATTGCAGTCAGAAACCAAGGTTACTGAATATTGTTCCAAATGTATTCTTCTTGGACAACAACATTGTAGGTTATTGGACATTGCATTAATGGGGCATGATTGCAAGGGAACAGTTCACTGCAAAAAGAAATAATGATCTTCAGACATTGATCTTCATATTTTCACCATCACAGTGGCCATCTTCTCATCAAATGAACATCCATGACACTAGCACACAATAGGAGGATGATTCTAACTAGAATATCCTGTCGACATTTGACAATCTTTCAATCACAGTAACGTTGAAATAGATAAAGAATAAAATCTATCCAAAATTCATTACATTGTATCTAATCAGATGACCAATGACTCCAATTCCTCTTTCTGTAAGGTTTATTTTAAATATTGAACTTGCTGCCAAAATATAAGGAAAGTCCAGGCACAGTACAACTGGTTCAAGTACTCTCCATTTTCATTGGGAAAGATAATAGACTTACCAGGGAGTCCACTGCTATTTTTAAAAAATTACGATTTCCTTCCTTGGGTAGTGTCCTGGAGTGAAGGCCCCACTCTATAGTTTTACAAAAAATTATACATGTATCATCATGGCCAATTTATAATTTTAAAAAAGGCTTTAAAATGACTAAAGCCATTGCTGGCTATGACTCAAACAAAAGGAACTTCCTGACACTCAGAATAGCTGCCACCTCGTTATCTCTGAAGAGACACGAATGACCTCTGTGACTGCAGAGATCAAACCCAAGTGAATTGTACAAAGACCATTTACATTTCTAAGGTCAAGGCCTAGCCAACAGAAGTGACCAGTCTGATAGGACAAATGACACCCACCACCACCCCCCCTCCTCCTCCCAGGTATTACAACCAGTTACCCTGCCTTGTAGAGCTGCAAAACAGACTGCCATTTTCCATCAACCAAGAAGCAATTCAGAACAAGGGCTTGGTCCAGCTTGGCCCCAGCTACACTTTTTCTATTGAAACTTCTGAACTTCTGTGCCATTGACTGCAAGATTAATTCGTCTCTGCATGCCCATCTCATCATAGAAGTCATCTGTACTGGAAAAGTGAGTTATCCAGCATCTGTCGTCAACCTGCCGACTCTGTGAAAGAATACACACCATTGGACTTTGATTCTGGACACTAGATTCACGTGAAACAATAATCCTTATTTTCTCTGTGGTCTTTGCCCTGGACCTCTTTTATTATTTATCCCTCTTTTATTGTATGAATGTAGTGAGGGCTATGTGGTGACAGCCCCCCTCCCATATTTGAGTATGTGCAAATAAACTAACCCTCTGATTTTACCCTATCTTGAGTTTGCTGCGGGGTTATTAATAGAAATTGGATCACACCAAAAATGAGGGGTTGGGAAATACACGCCACCACTCATAAAGGGGAAAATCAAAATTAAAACATCTTTCTGTTAATGGACAGGTGATGAGAGGAGAATTCAGGGCTGTTTAAATTAATCTCACCTCCTGTCCGTAACAGAAATTGGGAGCTCAAGTCCCGGAAAACCCAATTTGAATTTGACCAGAGTCCAAGTTAAGAGGTGAGGCAAATCTGATGTAAAAGAGCCAATTGGAAGCTAAGAGGAAAACTCAGCAGCTGGACAAATTTTAAAACACAAGTAACTTACCACAGCAAATCCCTTTTCTGCTAACACTAAGAAAATGACAAAATTTGATGCCCAGCTGTTTATTCAGCAAAGGAATTTAAATGGTGAAATTTTGGCGGCCGTTAGCATGGGACTAGCTAGGGAGGTACAGTTAAAATTGCCCAGTGAAGTGAAAAGAAGTGAACTGATCCAGTTGTTAGTGGAACATTTGGATCTCATGTTACCGATAGAGCAGTTAGATGTAGAGCTTAGTCATGACCCCGAATACCCTCCCCTAGCCAATTTCAAACTGGAAAAGATCAAATTGCAACTAGAATTTCATGAGAGGGGAAAATAAAGGAAAAGGGAAAGAGAGATAGAGAGAGAGCAAGGGAACGAGAGACAGGAAAAGAGAATAGGAGAGAGAAGAATTCCAGCTCCGAAAATTGGAAATGGAGCTAGCAACTCAGCAGGATAGAGAGCCCCAACACTTGGAAGCTGCAAGGGAGAATCTCTCTCTACCCGGTAGCACCTCCTATCTCCCTAACCCTGAACCACTCCCTGAGGCCCTCAAGTATGCTAGATTTATTCCCAAATTCAAAAAGAGTGATGCGGAGTCATTTTTTGCCACTTTTGAGAAAATAGCAGGACAGCTAAAATGGCCCTCAGATACCTGGACATTTTTATTTCAATGGCAGTTGTCAGGGACAGCCCAAGAAGTCTTCTCCATGCTGACTCCTGATGTGTCTGTGAATTATGAGCAGACCAAGGCTGCCGTCCTAAGTGCCTATGATTTAGTCCTGGAGGTATCCACCAGCAAGTCCGGAAGCTTGTAAGTAGCCAACCCATACCTACAGTGAGTTTGAGCGGCTGAAGCAAATTTCGTTCGACTGATGGATAAGATCTCTAAGAATCCCACGCACCTATGAGGAGTTGCGTGATCTAGTACTGTTGGAGAAATTCAAAAATTGCCTACCCTCCAATCTGCGATTGCACCTAGAGGAGTAGAGAATCGTCACAGCCAGGGATGCAGCCGTCACAACAGACAGCTGTGATCTCACCCATAGGCCTGGAAACTCAGGCAGGCTCTATCCAAACCATTCCCATGAGCATTGGAAAGATAAGCAGGGCGATCTAAATAGGGGAGGCCCCTCCACCCAGAAAAGAAAACACTAAAAAGAGTGCGAGGAGCCCTCCTACAGCCCGAAAGGAGAACTCCCAGAGGCCGGTGTGTGCTCATTGCAAAAAAATAAGCCATTCCAGTCCTGAGTGCTGGAGATTGCATGGCAGGCCCGGTGGCCTAGTAGGGCTCCATATGAATAGTGGTCCTAAGACCGCCCCAATGGGTGGTGCAGCAGAACAGGCAGAGACTCTTGCTACACGACATGGCCAACCATCTTTGGAATGGGGTACTTGTCTAGTTTTGCTGCCTTTTTTACTGTTAATTTATAGTCCCCACAAATGCATGTGGCTTGGTCAGGCTTAACCACTGCAACTATGGGTGCTGCCTATTCAGAGAATTGGGCAGGTTGGTGATGCCCAGCTTTTATAACTGGCACAGTTCTGCATCCACCTTCTCCTTCAGTGCATAAGGTACAGGTCTGGCCTTAAAGAAACACAGTGTTGCCTGGGGATTCACATATATCTTGCCCTGCATGCCTTTTAACTTCCCCAATTCATCCCAAAATATCATGTCATACTTCCTTAGCAGTTCAGGAACTCCTCCTGTTTTCAGATGAAATATCTTAGACTGGTCCAGTCAAGTTTGATCTTCTGTAACCAGTCGTGGCCTAAAAGGCTGGGTCCTTCTCCTTTCACTATTATCACAGGGGGCTGGGCTGTCTGTTGCCTATAAGACACTGATAATGGCTTTCTACCTTCATTAAGGTATTTGAATGTGTGCTCTCCCACCACTGTAGTTGAGGCACTCGTACCCACCTCTATTATTAGTGGCTTCTCATTAACTTGGATTGTGACAGTGATAGGTTCGGTTTTTACAGCGGTGACGTTATACAGGGAATAAATGTTGGTGTCAGCAGCTTCAGGTTCTGCTGCATTTTTTAATTCAATCATGTTAGTTTGCTGCTTTACGCGCTGTTTCAACTTTGCCCTGCATTGCCTTACTACCTGACCTTTCTTATGGCAACAATGGCATTCTGCATCCTTGAATCTGCAGGTGTCCGGTCAGTGGTCATCTCCACATCTATAGCAACTTAATCTTGGAGTTGATACTGAAGTGTTTCTACTAGGCCTTTTCATGTTTCTAACAGCGGACATTGCCTCTTGCTTCGATGCTGTGGGTCTGGTTCCCACCCCACATGAAGAACAGCACCATGTTGTATGTGTTGTAAACCCTGTGAGTCTCTCGCAGCACTTTCCATGGCAAGGGAGATTTCTGGGGCGCGCTTAAAGTCGATGTCGACCTCAGCGAGTAAATGGTGCTGAATGGCATCATCCTGAACTCCATAAGCTAATCGGTCCTGCAGCACATCATTTAATGTATCCCCAAAGTCGCAGTGTTTTTGTCAACTGCTTAAGGTTCGTAAGATGCAAAGGACTCTCCTGGGACCCTAACTCTGGAATTAAATTTAAAATGCTGCAGTATTACGGATGGCTTCAGTTGGAAGTGCATTTTTACGAGGTCCACCAATTCATTAAAGGGCTTAGAAATGGGCGCATTCAGGGCCATGATGAGATTGAATGTCTTACTGTCACGTTCGCTCAAAAGGATGGCTTTCTGCTTTTCCTCTGTGGTAATTTTGTGTGCTACGAAATAAAATCCGAGATGGTCTACATAGTGCATACTACATACCAGTCTTCCATTGGTGCATCATAAGGACCGATTCTGCTGAAGAGTGGCGTGAGTGGGTGGGTGAGTAGTCTTTTCCCTTTTTCTTAAGATTCAGTGTACTCACATTAACAAGGTGAGGTGCAGCGTCGGAGCTATTTTACCCTTGTCACCAAATGTAATGACTCGATGGAGAGGACAGGTTTCAACAAGAAACAGATAACTTTATTATAGATAGATTTTCAGGTGCTACATTCTTGCTCAGGACTCTAGTCAGGAAGCCCCACCCTCCAGATTGCCCGTGCTTAGGGCTCTTTGTCCGGAACCTCCTAGGACATCACGTGAACCCTGATAGATAGCAGGAGAGGCTATATCGTCAGTTACTATGCTCCCATTCTAATCTGCGATGGTGTAATGTATTTAATCCAAGGGTCACCAACCAGTTCCCATATATCTTTGTCTGCTTTCTGCCTCATAAATCATTTTTTTCTCATATAAGGCGCCCCCTCATAGAAATGTTTCCAGCAGTATTCACACACCAAGCATGCTCCATAATCCCTTTCACTTCCCAGGTTTGCTCTTTACCTTTCAAGGAACAATCAGTAGTACAATGACTCTTAATTTCCCCTGTATCCTCCCAGGGTCCTATCGTCCCTACATTGCCTGGTATCACCTGTGGAGAATCAGAAGCAACGTCATGATCAGTCAAATGTGTCCAATTAAAGTGTGTGCCTTTTAAACTTAAAGCAGGAAGATAGTGCACCAATGGATCCATAGTTTTGAAGCTTCCATCCTTTGAGATATAGATCACTGCCAATGACAGATCATGCCGGAATCCACATCTCTGTTGTTTATCTGCTGGCCTGCGAGACAAGTGTAGCATTTAGTCTTATATAGTTTTCAACTGATTAATGTAATTCCACTTAGCTTTGTGGCATTTCCCTGTCCCTTTCTCCAAAATTTCGATCAGATAAACTGCTGGATTTATTTTGTCAATTACACTATATGGTTCCCTTTATTCAGGCTCAAAAGAGTGTTCTTTCTCACTGTGATTCATTACCATAACCTGATCTCCCACTTGATATTCCACAGGTTTGACCCATTTATCAAATTGCTTCTTAATCTGGGTCTTCGACATCCCCAGACCTCTTGCAAGAAATCTGCTCACTGTATTTATATACTGCACCAATTGTTCTGCACCAATTTCACACTACAGGGCTGAAAGATTAGGGGAGTGGTTCCGGTCAAGATTAAGTGACTTGGGATTCTTATCTGTCTATCCATTATAGTCTCATATGGGGGCATTTGTCTTGTTTTGTGTGAGGTAAATCGAATCGCCATTAGACACATAGACAACATATTAACCCATTGAGCGGGGTGTTCTGTATACAATTTAGTCAACATCATTTTCAATGTTTTATTCCCTCTCTCTACGATTCCTGATGACTGAAGATAAAATGATATGTAAAGTTTGTGTTTGACACCTAACAATTTCAGCAATTGTGAGAAAATTTCATCCATAAAATGTGATCCCTGGTTATTATCAACTTGCAATGGTCATCCACACCTGTAGAACACTCTTGTCAGCAGTGAGTGCTGTAATGTTCCTACAGGGAAATGCTTCAATCCACTTAGTGAACTGATGCATGACAACCAAAACATATTCATAATTGTCTTGAGATTTAGTAAGTGGACCAATGAAATCAATCTGAATGTGGCTCCAGGAGCCTTCTGGAGGAGGCTAGCTTTGAAGAAGTGCATGGTGGATGCTACTAGGGGGATTAACTTGCAAACATGGAAGACATTGATTAACTTACATCTGTACACCTTGTACCATGCCTGGCCACCATCCTATTGTTGCAAGTTTGGCAAGAGTGGTGTCTGCAGAGTAGAGACCTGCAGTTGAATGAGAATGAAAAAGGGAAATAAGATCATTGCTCAAGGAAGGAGGCACACAAATAACAGGAGTAGGGTTGGAGGGTGTTTTAATTACAAGGAGTGGTGCCAATCCTTGCATTTGAACTGAACTGTCAGTGGCCCATGGCATAGGAGCAGCTAAAGGTTGACCTTGCTCATGCCAAGCCAGTACAGTGCGGAAGCGGGGATAACTCTGCTCTAAGTCAGTTAAGTCAAACAAGGCTTTTACTGAGGAAACTGGTACCTTAAGGCCTTCAATTCCAAAAGTGGTTTCTCATTGGAGATGGCAGTCTCTTCAGCAGCTACATTGGCTGCAGCATTACCTTGAGCACGGGCTGGGGCATCATGCTGGTGAGCAGTTACCTTCCCAATGTGACAAGGGGCAGATCGCTGACTTAGGAGTTTGCCATAACTGCATGAACTAAACATTTACCATCAAGTGAGTGTTAGAAGTTTTAATGGTACAGGGGAAGACTCAATACAACATTTATGACAAAAGCACTATCAGACCAAATATTAACTTCCTGAGTGTCAATTTCATGAACAGAAAGCATGAGGGCAAGTATCTCTGCATACAGAGGGAATGCGGTTCCAGCTTATACTTTAATATCCAATCAGGGAAAACAAAAGCACAGCCAGGGGAGCCTTCAATTTGATATGATGAACCATCCACATACATTTCCATAGTATCCTATATAGGATGTACATTACACAGGATGTTCGTCAAAGTCGGTAAGTGGGAGGGGACACTTATGAGGATCGCCTTCATAGGCCAGCATCAACAGAAGGAGGGTCGTTCATGCAGATGTTATATCGAGATCCTGTTGGAGAAACTCTAAAGTCCATTAATTTAATCGCTGCGAGGAAATAAGAGAATCACCAGGCTTAAGCAAAAAGTTCAATGAAGTATGAGGTTTATGTAAAATGACCTTCTGTAATCCCATAATATATATGAAATGCTTAAGAGCCCAAAACGTAGCCAATAAATGGCGGTCACACAAAGGATAATTCACTTTGGGTCCTTGAATACTGCAGGATGCAGATGCAATCAATGCAGGCACTTTCCTACCTCCAGACTCAATACTGCAGTAAAACTGGTGCGATGATTATATGTTAAACCATTTCTTACTGTTATGGGGATCATGTGACTGTATAGACCAACCAGTTCTAAGCACGTAGAATCTTAGGGGCAGACATTTTTAGCCTTGGTCTGGGAACAAGCATGTGGTCTCCTTTGAAGTCTGTTAATATGGTTTCCTTTGAAGTCTGTTCATAAAGTTCACTGTTTCTTACAAGAAACCCCTACTGCACTCTCCAAGTTTATTACAACTGGCAAAGAGGATAAAAAGCGTAGACGCAGCACCTCGCTTTGCGACTGTGAGTACTCCGGTATTTTAAGGGAAGAAAAGAAATGTACTCATCAGCAATGCCTCACTTTGGTAGAATTGACCTGCACAATTCATCTGTCAAGAACTGGAGTCAATACCCTGAGGGATTAGGTTTTTTCTTTTTAGCTAATGAAATAACAGCGGAGGAGAAACAGAAGGCAATAAGTGTCTGCGGGAGCAAAACCTATAATCTAATCCATAGCTTGACAGATCCGAATGTGTCAAATTCCAGATCCTTCACCAAGCTAGTCGACTTCATCAAAGGACATTTTCAGCCAAACCCTCAGTGATCATGCAAAGGTTTAAGTTTAATTCTTGAATAAGGGCCCCCTTAATGAGTTGATAGCAATGTATATCACAAATTTAAAACAGTTAATGCAGCACTGTGACTTCGGTGATACTTTAAATAACATGTTGCGAGATCATTTAGTTTGCAGCATAAACGACGACGCCATTCGGTGCTGTTTGCTTGCAGAAGTTGATATAGACCTGAAGCACGCCAGGACAATAGCGCTAGCAATGGAGAGTGCTGAGAAAGACTTGCAGGCTTTGCAGAATGTGCAACATGGCGCCGTTTTGCAACTAGGGTGGGAACCTGCCACTGGGCGTGGCGCATGTAGGGAGGCTACAGTGAAACAAGACACAGTTCCTACCACTAGAAAAGTAAAATGAAATGCTGAAGGCAGCTTTCCAGTAACCCAGAAGTTAAAGTGTTACTGTTATGGGGGAAATCATGCACCCGAAGTTTGTAGACTTAAAGAGGCATGAAAAAGGTTACATAGTTAAATAGTTCAGGACTAGATCAAAGCAGTCATTCAGACTCAGGTCAAGTTAAATGAAGTGCACAATATAGATGAGCCAGAAGTTACTGAGGCTGACATTTATTCCCTACACAACCTAAGGACAGGAAAACTGAACAATCACTGTTACACTTCAAGTAAATGGAAAAACATTACTCATGGAGGTGGACACGGGAGCGTTGGCCACAGTGGTGTGAGAACACATCATTAAGTACCTCAGAGAAGGCAATCAGCCATTGAGTTTGGAGAAAACCACTGCTCAGTTAAAAACATGTACAGAAGAAGCAATACAGTTGAAAGGCATCACCTCTGTACCTGTATCACACAGGCAACAAGCAGCTCAGCTACCAATAACTGTTGTAACTAGAGAAGGCCATAGATTATGGGCTGTGATTGGTTGAAAGAAATTAAACTAAATTGGTCAGAAATTTTTCAGGTCAAGACTGCAGGAAGTCCAGAGTTGCTGAAAAAGTATGACAGTGTATTCCGAGATGAGTTGGAGAAAATCAAAGGTCTGCAAGCTAAAATATACGTGGACTCTGAAGCAACACCCAGGTTTTTTAAAGCAAGACTGAGCCTTATGTACCAAAGTAAAAGGTTGATGCGGAATTATGTCATTTGGAGAAATTAAGAATAATACAGCCAGTCCAACTCTCAGAGTGGCAGCACCCACAGTCCCTTGTACTAAAGCTTGACCAAACCATGAACATCTGTAGGGATTATAAATTAATGGTAAAGAAGGCCATGAAGCTAGACAAATACCCAATCCCAAAGATTAAGATCTGTATGCTAAACTCGCAGGAGAAAGATCCAATACTAAACTGGACATAAGCCATGCATATCAGCAGCTCAAATTGGACAATACATCAAGTTATGTCACCATAATCACACACAAGGGCCTGTACCAATATATACACCTACCCTTCAGTGTGTCCTCTGCCTGTGCGATTTTCCAGAGAACTATGGGAAGCTTACTACAAGGACTACCCTGAGCTATAGTGTACCTGAACGATGTCCTAATCACAGATCCACTGAAGCAGAACATGTGGCAAATCTGGAAGAGGTTCTGAAGAGACTTTTAGAGGCTGGCGTTTGTTTCAAGAAAGAAAAGGGCACCTTCCAAGCAAAGGAAGTTGCATACCTGGGTCATCGAGTGGATGCCCAAAGGTTGCATCCATTAGAGGAGAAAGTCAGTGCCATCAAGGAAGCGCCTTCTCTCACTAACATCTCAAGTTTTTGGGCATTGTAAACTACTATCTTCGATTTTTGCCTAATCGATCTACAGTTTTAACCCCTTTGCATTTATGATTGAAGAAGAACCACAGGTGGTCCTGGAAGGCTCAGCAAGAGGAATGGGGCTAAAGGCCAATAAGTCTCCCGGGCCTGATGAGTTGCACCCTAGGATATTAAAGGAAGTAGCTACAGAGATAGTGGATGAACTGGTTGTAATCTTCCAAGAATCCTTAGATTCTGGAAAAGTCCCAGAGGATTGGAAAACTGCCAATGTAGCATCTTTATTGAAAAAGGGTGGGAGAGAAAAAACAGTTAACGATAGGCTAATTAGCCTAACACCCATCATTAGGAAAATGTTAGAGTCTATTATAAAAGATGTAATAGCAGAGCATTTCGAAATACATAATATAATCCAGCAGAGTCAACAGGGCTTCATGAAGGAGAAATCATGCCCGACAAATTTATTAGAATTCTTTGAGGAGGGAACAAGCAGGATAGATAAAGTGGAACCAGTAAATGTAATTTATTTGGATTTCCAAAAGGTGTTTAATAAGTAACTGCACAAAGGCTACTTAATAAGGTAAGAGCCCATGGTGTTGGGGGTAGTATATTAGCATGGGTAGAGGATTGGCTAACTAACAGAGGACACAGATTTGGGATAAGGGGGCCATTTTCAGGATGGTAACCTATAACTAGTGGAGTGGCACAGGAATCAGTGCTGGGCCCACAATTATTTACAATATATATTAATGATTTGAATGAGGGAAATGAATGTACTATTGCCAAGTTTACGGATGACACAAAAAGAGGTGCGAAAGCAAGCAGTGAGTATGACACAAAGAGTCTACAAGGAGTTTTGGACAGGTTAAGTGAACGGGCAAAAACTTGGCAGATGAAATATAATGTGGGAAAATGTGAGGTTATGCGCTTTGGCAGGAAGAATAGAGAAGCTGAATATTATTTAAATGGAGAAAGACTGCAGAAAGCTGCAGCACAGAGAGATTTGAGAGTCCTTGTGCATGAATCCCAAAAAGCTAACATACAAGTTCAGCAGGTAATAGGGAAGGCAAATGTAATGTTGGCTTTTATTTCAAAGGGAATGGAGTATAAAAATAGGGAAGTCTTATTAAAACTGTACAAGGCACTAGTTGGACCGCACCTAGAATACTGTGAACAGTTTTGGTCCCCTTATCTAAGAAAAGATATATTGGCATTGGAGGAAGTCCAGAGAAGATTCACTAGGTTGATCCCAGGTATGTGTGGATTTTCTTATGAGGAAAGGTTGAGTAGGTTGGGCCTGTACTCATTGGAGTTTAGAAGAATGAGAGGCAACCTTATTGAAACATATAAGATTCTTAGGGGGCTTGACAGGGTAGATGCTGAGAGGTTGTTTCCCCTTGTGGGAGAGACTAGGACCAGAGGGCATAATCTCAGAGTAAGGGGTCACCCATTTAAGACAGAGATGAGGAGGGATTTCTTCTCTCAGAGGGTAGTGAGTCTATGGAATTATTTACTGCAGAGGGCTGTAGAGATTGGGTGGTTAAATATATTCAAGGCTGAGATAGACAGATTTTTAATCAGTAAGGGAATCAAGGGTTATGGGGGAAAAGGCCAGAAAGTGGAATTGTGGATTATCAGATCAGCCATGATCTCATTGAATGGCAGAGCAGACTCGATGGGCTGAATGGTTTACTTCTGCTTCTCCATCTTATGGTCTTATAAGAAGCCTTCACTAGAGTTAAGAAGCTTTTACACTTATCATATCTACTAGAGCACTATGACTAGTCTAAGGAATTGATACTCACTTGTGATGCATCTCCCTACGGAGTAGGAGCAGTTTTGTCACACAAGATGGAGGATGGATCTAAAAGACCGATAAGATAATGTATCCAGAACCCTGTCTGCAGCCGAGAAAGGATACTCGCAACTTGAAATAGAAGGCTTATCTATCTGTAGTAAAGAAGTTCCATCAATATTTACACAGTTGACAATTCACCATAGTGTCAGGTCACAAACACTGTTAGGCTTGTTTAATGAAGATGAGGCAATCCAACCAATAGCTTCAAAGATGGGCTTTAATTTTGTTGGCATACAAGTATATTTTTATGCATCATCCGGGTGTGCATATAGCAAATGCAGGCGCCCGCAGTATCTCTCTTTGCCAGATAGTATTAAACATGTTCCAGTACCTCAAGAGGTAGTACTTGTGTTGAATTTCCTGGACTCCTCACCAGTCTGTGCGAGACAGATAAAGAATTGGATGAATTGGGTTCCAGTTTTAGCAAGAGTCTGTGAACAAGTGTTACAAGGGTGGTCAAATGCACAAGCCTCTGAAAAATTAAAACCATTCTTTGTACATAGATCCGAACTGAGTTGTCAAGATGGTATCTTATTATGGGGAGCAAGAGTTGTTATCCCTGTGCAAGGAAGAGAACCATTATTAGAAAAACTTCATAGTGTGCAGGCTGGTATTTCAAAAATGAAGATGCTCACATGAAGTTATATCTGGTGGCCGGGTATAGATAGTGATATAGAAAAAATGGTGAAACACTGGCTGGGATTTTCCGTGTCCGTCGGCGTCGGGCGTGTTCAGTGGCATGAATGGACAATATGTCGCGCTCCATTTCACAATGGTGTGAAACCAGTTCGCGATCGTCCGCACAGCCATCCAACAGAGCGCCACGTTTCCCACCATTGGACCTTGGGAACCTCATTGTAATACATCTGCATATTGTTATTAGGCCAGACCGGCAGAATCGTCACCCCCCCGCTGGATCGTCTGTCCACATGGGCGGAAATGCACACCGACATGTTTCACAACAGCATATAAAAGGCGTGCACTTGGCAGGCTGCACTTTGAGTGGAACTCAGAGTTGAGTACACAGCAACGTTGTGCATTGCTTGCCAGGGTCGCCTGTTGGACTTCAAGCTTGGCAAGCGTTTGGGATGGGGACGGTCAAGGGCAGCCGTTGAGGCAACTTGTGGAGGGACAGCAAGAGTAGCCCTGCCGCTGAGGCGACTTTGGGTGGGGGGCAATGGCAGCTCTGCCATTGAATATAGCGCACAAGCATTCAGGGTGGGCGTAGTGTGAGCGAGGGAAACAGCCACACATTAGGATACATATAATGTGACCACTCCTCTGCAGCTGAGACAGTTCGAGCGCAGTCACGTTGATATGATTGGAGTCGGGCCTCAAGATTATCTGCCCACTCAGGCAATGCAGAGGTATCAAAGTGCCATCAAGTGCTCCAGAGCTTTTCACCCTCACTCCCTGGCACAGACTGCAAAGTCATGAGCATTTTAGTGGACCACAGAACAGTTGGACAGCTGCACACGTTGTACAATCTCCTTGCTAAAGCTAGCCATAGAGCAGTAACTGCTGGAGATGCTCACAGCCCCTTGCAATGTCATCATTCAGGTTTGGACCAGACTCCCCAATGGTTCAAGCTAACAGGGCATGCTTTGCAGAGTGGGTTAGGAGAATGCCTGCACCTGAGCAGAGAGCAAAGCATGCAGTCCAGTGAGTGAAGCTGCTGCCAATCGGTCAGATGGAGTGGGATGGAACTAATCTCTGGCCGTCCAAATGGTGGCCAACAATCTCCGGGAAACAGTAAGGGGCAGGAAAGGTTCTTAGTACACTCATGTTAACCCACATGTCTCCCTTTCATACCGCAGGAGGAGTATATCAGGATCATGGAGCCTCGTGAACTAACTGTCTGCCTGATGGTCTACAGAGAGCGAATGGAGGAAAGAGCAACTGAGGCTCCTGGCTGGGCAGAGGCAGGAGCAGCAACCTCAGGCAGAAGGGGCAGCTGGGGCTCCGGTACATACAGCCGGTGCTGCTCGGCGTTTAGTGACACCATTCCTGCAGATGACCAAGAACCAAGTGAGGCGAAGGCTGTGCATATCTAGCATGTCAGTCACACCTGCCAGCTACTGCAGCTACTTGGCACAACGGGGACGTGGAGGGCATCCATTGCTAGTGGCTGTGAAAGTGACCATGGCACTCAATTTCTATGCTAGTGGTTCCTTTCAGAGCTCCACAGGTGACCTCTGTGGGACCTCACAAGCCGCCACCCACAAATGCATCCATGAGGTCACAGATGTCATCTTTGCGAGGGCACACAACTTTGTGCATTTCGCCCGGGACCAGGAGAGCCAAGATGCAAGAGTGATTGGTTTCACCCAGATCTTGGGTTTCCCACAGGTGCAGGGTGCGATCGACTGCATTCACATAGCGCTCAGATCACCATCGCAACACTCGGTCAACGACATCAACCGCAAGGGCTTCCACTCGCTGAATGTGCAACTGGTGGGCAACCACCTGAAAGGCATCCTGCAGATGTGCGCATGGTTTCCAGGGAGTGTGCAGGACTTCTACATCCTCGGCTGGTCATAGATCCCTGCAGTCTCCCAGGGTCCACAGAGGCTGCAGGGATGGCACCTCAGGGACAAGGGCTACCTGCAGAGGCCGTGGCTGATGACACCCGGTTTGGACTACAGCAGAGTGAAGTTATAATGAGGCTCATGCTACAACTCACAACTTGGTGGAGTAGACCATCGGGATGCTGAAGATGATGCTCCAGTGCCTGGACCTGTCTGCTGGAGCCCTGCAATACAGTCTGCTGAGGGTAAGATCCCACACAGCTCACCTGTATCGTCTTCGTCTACCACGCCCTTTACAACCTGGTGCAACGGGAGACAAGCTGGCTGAGGAGGAGATGGAGGAGCTGGAGGCGTCCTCCAATGACGACGCCACTGACAGGGATGAGGATGAGGAGGTCCTCAAAGGTGACAATGATGGGGATGAGGACCTCACACTGGGTAGACAAGGCAGGCGCACTCAGAGGCTCTCATGTGGAGGATGATGACGACATGCAGTGAGGTGACCCCATAGATCCTCAGAACGTTTGACTCCAGTCTGGCTTATGGGAGCGTGAATACCCTCTGTGAGAATGCTCCTGTCATGGAGATGCAGTGGAGGCCATAATAGTTGCTTGATTGCAAGGGGATAAAGATGACATGCAGTGAGGACACTCCATAAATCTTCACATAGCCTCTGTGAATGTCTGAGTCCTGTCTGGCCGAGGGCAGTTCGCTTGTGCTCAGTGATCAGGATCATATCATTAGAGATGCAGCCATGAAACTTTAGAAGCACCTGATCATTTTCCACCTTCAGCACCTGAGCCCTTCAGGAGCACAGCATCAGTGGTCACGGATGCTGAAGAGATGGGGGCCAATCCCATCTTAAAGGTGCTGAGAGCACAGAGAGAGAATGATGGAACTCTGTGATGCCTGCCCACAACATTCTTGCAGCAATGACAAACACCATCAAGGTGCAGGCATCAGTAATGTCTTCAGGGAGTGTAAGGCTGGACCATCACTGTGGTCTGAAGGCTGCACAGAGCACAGGGAAGAGGCCTGGACTGAGGCACCTGGCTTTATCTTGTGCAGAAAGGTTTCACATCTGAGTGACAAGGACACTGTTCATTAGGAAATGGAGCCATAGGTAGGGAGACATTCTTGGGAGTTTATTGGCAATAGTGAACAGTCTGTACGCCCGTTCCTAGGCTGTGCAACTAATTGATCTTAACTGTCCTAACCCTGCTGCTATGTCTTGGTTCTCCCTGGACATCCACAGCATGCTGACTCCTATGCCCTGTCTGTGATGACCTTGGCGGGCGTCCTCTGGAGGACTGAGACCTGGACAGCACAGGCCTACTTCCAGGGTCCTGCTGTGTGGCAGTGGCACCATCCTCGGCCTGTGGAGCTGGAGCTGCTGAGGTTACAGGAAGAGGGGATTCGGATGGGCCGGATACTGTCGAAGTCACCTGGATGGATGATCTGGGGGTGTGCACCTGCTGATCCTCCTCCCTATGGGTGCCCAGGGGCCCCAGGTTGACTCCTTAAGGAGAAGGGTGGCTGGAGTGAGATTGAGCTGCCTGGCATGCCTCTCGCGTACACACTGTTGGAGGCCAACTATGGCATCAACAATGGAGTTGAGCCCACGCAGCAATGCAGGAGCGGCATCCTGGATCAAGGTTTCCATGGCAGCCGCCATCCTACCAGTGTTGACCTCAGTGCCGGCATGACAACGCATTCCGGCGCTATCACCTCAGCCTGAAAGTGGACGGACTTCTCCATTGTGCCTTGCAATCTGAGGAATGCAGCGGCCATTCCTTCCTGATGTTCCCTCGCTTGCCTTTGCAGCTCCAGCAACTGTGACATGACCAAGTCCAGAGGCTCATCATCTGACTCGGATTCAGCAAATTTCTGGCCTCTAGCAGCCCTCCGAATGCCAGACACCAGGGAAGTCCCTGCTGCTGCCTGCAGTGGATTAGACAGTGCGATGTGCTCACCAGATTGTGGTGATTTTAAAGCTAGGTCCCACCGAATGTGTGTCTCAGAGCTAGTGGAGGGTGTGGGTGAGCGCTGTGATGAGACTCCAGGGAGGGTGCCTCCAGATTCTTCTTCAGAGGTTTCTTCGGGGCTTGATTGGAGGCCCTGGGTCATGGACTCTGTTGGCTGTTTGGCAGATATGCCTGCGAAAGCAAGGGGAGACAATTAGTGCATGGCAGTGGCCTGTAAAAGAGGATACATCATTCACAGCATGGTTATCTGATGGATGTTGTACTGCTGGATCCTCATTTGATAGAGCAGCGCTGACCTCACCATCAGCACAGGAATGGTCCAGATTGTCATCGGCCAGCTGGATGGCTCTGTTTTCAAAGTCCGTGAGGACCTTGATTTCAGGCATTCCTCCACCAGTTTGTGACCTCTTCCTTTTGTTGTGTGGCAGCTTGTCCTGCATGAATACAGATAGAGAGAGTGTAAGCAGGATGCCTGCCGTGTCAGATGATAAGTAAGCCGGGCCTGTGTAGGTGGTAAGTGGTCACATGGATGGGATGAGGACAATGACGGTGAGTGGGAGAGAATGAATGGTGATGTCCCTTGAACCGGCAGTGAGTGCGGGCCCTGTGGATGTGTGATGGGTTTGTGAGTGTGTGAGTTGAGAGTGATGAGAAAAGTGACTTGCCCTGGTGGAATGAAGGAGATCATTCATCCTCTTGCGGCACTGGGTAGCTGTTGTGAGTGGTGGCCAAGTTGGTACTATTGATAGAGTTGATCAGCAGACACTTCTTAGGTGGAAACTTTTAGTTTATTTACAAAAGTACTCAACAGCAACTAAAGGTGTGCTTCCAACTTGACCTCTATCTCTACAGTACTAACGACTAACTACAGAGGTGGCCTGCACTACTCTCCTATTGGGTACTAAAGAGCATGTGATCTTCCTCAACAAGCATTCTTCTTAAAGGTATATTACACACTAACTAAAACCACAATTACCACAGTGGCTGTACTCTTTTGCAGGGTGTTGGCACTGACCACCACTGCCACTGCTTCCCAAGCCTGGTTGGTGATGCCGCTGCCCATTCTGCAGCCAGAGTGGGGTAGAGGACTTTGCAGTGGACCTTCATGGCATCCAAAAGGCATTCCAGTGATGCATTGCTAAGCCTGGGGGCTGCAGTCATCTTGCCTTTCGTGGGCATCTTCCCTGCAGTAGTCATGGGCTGGAAGAGATGTGGTGTATAGGGTTGGACTTTAATATGGTGCCTGGTGTGATGAAGCGATGAGGTGATGGCAGGTGGGCGAATGAGAGCCCACCCACCATGGAAACAGCATGTTTTTGTGAATGCATAAATAATGTGACAGGTTTTGGACGATACGGCATGAAAACCCGCCATTGCAGCCAGGGGGTAAAACGTCGTTTTACCTGCCCGCTGCTGCACTTAGTGCAAATATGGGTAGATTCCACCCACTGTCTACAGTGCCAGCAACAGAAGACGTTTCCTGTTTCAGCCCCACTGCATCCATGGGAGTGGCCTGATTGACCCTGGGTTAGATTACATATAGACTATGTAGGTCCATTTCTAGGTAGCATGTTTCTCATGATTATCAACACACATTCCAAATGGATGGACTTAGTTGAAGTGAGATCACCCACTTGGTCTGCAACCATTGAAAAACTGTGCCAAAGTTCAGTGTTCATGGTTTACTATGTGTCAGACGATGGCACGGCTTTCACTAGCACTGAATTCCAAAGATTTGTGAACCTAAGTGGGATTAAACACATCAGAACAGCATCATACCATCCCTCTTCCAATGGCTTGGCAGAAAGAGCAGTACAAACTTTTAAAAAAGGCATGGAGAAACTATCAGAGGGAATATTAGAAACACGAATTTCAAGATTCCTGTTCAGCTTTTATACAACCCCTCATGTAACCACTGGTTTAACAGCTTTAGAATTATTAATGAAGCACCGACTTCATACGAGATAGAGTTTAGTATTCCCTAACTTAGAGGGGAAGGTGAAGAGAAACCAGGGGAGTCAGAAAGTAAATGATGACGTTCACAGTAAAGGTCGAGAGTTTATCGTGGGAGAGACAGTTTTTGTACGAAATTTTGCAACTGGACTGAGATGGATCCCTGGTACAATCATCTCTGAAACAGGACCTTTACCTTATCAGGTAGAAGTGGAAAATGGGATTGTTAGGAAACACATGGGTCATCTCAGAAGTCGACAAACCTTCCAACAACCAGTTAACCTAGCTGAAATCAAAGTCGAAACTTCGACACCTAAGGTGCCAGATTGACAAAGATTAGACATACCTGATGTCTCTGCTGAGGTAAATAATTCTGAACTTCCATTGTCTAGGGAAGTCCCTGAAGCTGCAGTTCCTTGTCAAGTCGATCCAATGGAAGAACCTCCAGTTGTAGGGTTGTAGCTCTACCCGAATCTGAAAACCTCCTCAAAGACTGAATTTATAATGGGACGAACTGTATATAATTGTATATAATATGGGTTCAGATGTTTTGTAAATAGGAGGGTAAAAAAAAGTAAAGGGGGAGGAATGTAATGATTGTAAGTTAAACCATTTCTTACTTTTATGGGGATCATGTGACTGTATAGACCAATCAGTCCTAAACATGGGGAATCTTAGGGGTGGAACTTTTTAGCCTTGGTCTGGGATCAAGCATGTAATCTTCTCTGAAGTCTGTTAATAAAGTTCGCTGTCTTACAAGAAACCTGACCAGCACTATCCATGTTTATTACTGCTGGTCTCGGTGGAAGGGACTTCTAAATGAAATGGCTGGGTGGGGTCAGGAGCAGTTAGGCAGGTCGGCCTGGGCAGCGGCTTTCTTCAGGGCCTCCATGACTTTTGTGTATTCAGAACCCCATCTGCCTTAACCTGGTCACCTATCCCTTTGAGGAGTTCATACAACAGCTTAGCTATCTCAGCGAAATTAAAGGTGAAATTGCATTGATGCCCCATTAAACCCAGAAAGGACCTCAGAGCTAGTTTTGAAGCCGGGAGAGATAGTCTTTGAGTAATAGCCATATGTGTTGGTCTGGGCTAAAACCACAGGGTGATACAGGTACTCCTAGAAAGGTAACATCATCCCTCACTAGCTGTACCTTTTCAGGGTTAACTTTGAGACCTGCTGCAGTTAGAAAAGTTAACAATTCATCTAGGAGAATTAAATGTTCATTGACAGTCTCAGTGGGAAGTGAAAGACCATCTACATACTGAAGAAGGCAATCTGGTTTTGAAAAGCCTTTTAAAACCTGAACCATATGTTGATGAAAAATAGTGGGCAAGTTGTGAAAGCCTTGAAGCAACCATGTCCATGTGTACCCTTGACCTTCAAAGGTGAAAGTGAATTTATCTTGATCTTCCTGAGCTACTGGAATACTCCAAAAACCATTGGAGATGTCAAATGTTGAAAAGATCTTGGCTTTAGATGGCATCGTAAAGTGGGTGCCTCATTTACAATAGAAGCTTGATGTGGCATAGCTTTATTCAGTGCTCGGCAGTCAATGGCGAGACGCCAAGAACCATCTGGCTTCCGCACTGGCCACACAGGAGAATTGGTCGTAAAAGTGCCCTGCTGTAAAATACCTTGATTAAGGAGATAGTTAATAAGATCTGTAAGAAAGGGAACACTCTCATTAGGTATGGGATATTATTTAGCTGGGGAATGGGGATGATCCTCAATGGACTCTGGTCCTGCAAGTTTACCACAATCATGTTTATGAGTGGCAAAAACTGTAATATGGTCTTGAATCCATTGTTGGACATTTTTGTCTGGGTGTGTGAAGGGTTCATACTGGTCGGCCTTTTTAATTGCAAATGCTAAATGTACGTCTGATATTTCGATCACCTCACTACCGTCTGTCCCGAACCATATACAGTTGTGACTGCAATCAATAATAGCCAAATTCTCACATAATGCTTTACTACTAATAATACCTCAACCGTCTGGCATGCACATATAACTTGGTGACACAATTTGAATTACCGATTTGTTGAACAATCATTAAATAGGATTTCCCAAATATCTTTTGGGCAGAGACAATATCATCCACAGTTGTAGCAATTCCCTGAAAATTTAGAAGGGGCTGGAGGGGCAGATGGAGTGGTTTTAGGACCTTCAACTACATTGACAAGCTTTTTAGGCCCTTTCGGTTGAGCCTGTAGGGATCTTTAGCCATATTCCATGCTTTCTCGGAAGCTGCCAATATGTCCCCAAAGGCAGATTCCTGATCAACCATTGCTCCCATGCAGAGGTATTCCAGGAGACATGGAACAAGTTAGGAGGGCACCCCCTCCAAAGCCAAGGGCCCCAGCTAGAAAGCCACTGATTGGTCCAGCCAGTTTAATTTAATTTAATTCGCTTTATGGTGAATTTAAATGTGGACCAGAAAAGTTCCCAGATTGGCTCAGAAAGAATGATGGTGATGCCTCACTTAGTTGAAAAGCCTTCAGGAGGCACAGCAAGAACTGGCCATCCACCAGAGGGCAGTAGTGTCCCAAAAGACAGAACCTACTGTGCAGCTGACCAGCAGAGGGACCCAAGCCAGATTGGACCCCATGCTCACCCACTTTAATGCAGAATCACAAGGTGATGAGACAAGGTTGCCCCCTGCAGTTAAAATGATCCAGAACAACCCACCAGGCTGCAACCCTGTAGCCCTATCTGGTATGGTTGTGGGAGAGGCCCCTACCAGAGGGCCATCTTCATCATCCAGGCCCTAAATGGCTGGCCCAAATTCAGGAGACAACTTCCTGCCTGTTGCCATGCCAACCCACAGCACCTAACAACAGAAGCTGGAACTCGACTGTTGTGCTAGCACCCAAGCTGGACCCTGAACTTGAATCCCCTAAAGGAGCCAAAGTCCCTTTAAAATACATCAATTTCCTAATAATCAGCCTAACCACAATCCTTGGGTCTAAACAGCTGAACCCACAGTGGACAGGCAGGAGCTAAGGTGGGCAAGAGACACAGCTGTATGATCCAAGGGCCAGGTACCCCTTAGAGTTAGGTGCCCAGCATTCCCCTGTGGATAACCCAGAGCAGCTTGACCACTCGACCCTGAATGCTAACCATGCTGTAAAACCCCCAGACCCTTTAGAGGGTGCTTAATCAGGAGTTGGTCAGGCAGAGTTCTGAAACCAAGGGCTTTGCTTATGCTTGATTGCCAACAGAAGGAATTCAGAACTCTACACCCAAACAGACTTTCCCATACACAAGTATTTTGAATCTTCCTAAGTCACCTAAACCTTCCACATCACTAGAAAGGACAATGTCCTTGCGGATGCCTTCTCCTGGGTTTAAACCTCAAAAAGAAAATACAGCAGGGAGCTGCCGTTACCCTTGCTAGCTGTCTTTCTGATACGCCAATGTGAATGAGACAATGCATGTTCCTATTCTTCCATCATAAGACCACATAAGAAAAAAATAAATTGAATGCATTTTTTTCTCCAAGGCAGCAAGGGATGTCCTGGAATTAAAACCTCACTCTATATTTTTATAAAAGTTACATATATATCATCATGGCCAATTTATAACCTTTAAAATTACTGAAGCCATAATTGGCTATGGCTCAAACAGAAGAAACTTCCTGGCATTCAGAACAGCTGCCACCTCATTATCTCTGAAGAGATGTTAATGACCCCTGTGAATTGTACAAAGGAATTGTACAAAGACCATCTATGTTTCTAAGGCCAAGGCTTGGCCAACGAAGATGACCAGTCTGATAGGACCCTGAAACCTCTTTTGAAATTATTAATGGTTGAAACATTAACCATCTCAAGAATACAGACAAAGGAATATAGATCCTTTGTCCAAACCAAAGTGGGAAAACCAGTTACCCTGTCTTGTGGAGCTGCAAAGCAGACTGCCATCTTCCATCAATCAAACAGCAGCTCAGAACAAGGGCTCGGTCCAGATGAATGCCTGGCCCCCATTAACACTATTTCTACTGGAACTTCTGTGCCATCACCTATAAGACTACTTCACCTCTGCGTACCCATCTCATCATGGAAGTCATCTCTACTGGAAAAGTGAATTATCCAGCATTAGTCTTCAACCTACTGACTCTGTGAAAGAATACACCATTGGGATTTGATTCTGGACTCTAGACTCATGTGAAACAATAATTCTTATTTTCTCTGTGGTCTTTGCTCTGTACCTCTTTCTTTCTCTATCCCTCTTTCATTGTATGAATATACCGGGGGGTACGTAATGACACTACTGCTAATTTTACCCGATCTTGAGTTTACTGTGGTTATTAATAGGAATTGGATCACAACAAAACTGAGGGGCTGGGAAAGACACGCCACCGCTCATAAAGGGGAACATCAAAATCAAAACATCTTTCTGTTAATGGACAGGCGGTGAGAGGAGTAATCAGGGCTGTTTAAATTAAACCTCCTCCTGTCCACAACAGTAGAAACAAACAAGAGAGTGACATTTATAATACACCTTTAACATAGAAAATATCCTGAGAGACATCACAGATGTGAGGGTGAAAATGGGCTTCGAGTCAAAGATGGATAACCAAATGAAGGTTTTAAGGTGGGCCTCAATAGAAGAAAAACAATCCCAACATCCAGTAGCTAGCAAAAACATGCCTCATTTCTTTCAATACAGTAGAATTTAAGCTCATAATTGGGGTTAGTACATATTGATATGGCCAGTCTGTGCAAAATAGTGGGTACCTCCTGGGTTATTTTTCCACCTCTATGCACCTCAGGTCTGCCAAAAAGTTAGTTGGTAGGGGAGGGGCAATGGTAGAAACCCAAGGCTCATTATTTTACTTGAAAGCAAAAGCATTATCACATTCCTCTAGAATCTCATGATCAAATCCAATGGAGGAGTTACTCACAGTTCTCCCAACCCTATCTGAATTCATATTTATAAAGGGGAGGCTGAAATGCAGTGGGAATTAACATAAAGCTTCCATGCTATATGGCATCAATGCATTGTTTCAAATGGGCCATAAAATGTACTGCATTTTAGACATTGACATTTTTGTTGTGTAGGACTAAAATATGCACTTGGAAATTCACGGTAACTAAAAATTCTAATGTACAGAAACTTCATGTGAAAGCTTAATGGGAACATATTAAAATCCAATGTCTGCTATTATAACATGGCTTTTAACTATTGGATAATGTCTTCAAATTATATATTAACATTACCCCATTCAAAATTTAAAATGGAATAAAGAAAATGAAGGAGCTAGCTGTTACCCACTGTGCCGTAGTAATGAGCTGGTGGTCTAATTTTGAAACTAATGCTGATCGAACTAAAGGACAGATTCTCCTTTCAGTGAATTGAACAAAATAAGCCACAATTCCACTGTTGTGCTTCTAAGACTCTCCATAAACATGAGAGGGTGTAATCAGGTAGCAATCACAGCAGCTTCAATGAAGGAACTTTATCACTACTTTGCTTATTCTCTTTAATGAAAACTAAAACGATTTCTCAAGACCTGAATTATAACTTGTGGAAAATTATACTGTGATGTTGAGTGTTTTATGCAATTCTGCTAACCACAGTCTTCATGCTAGCCAGTGATACAGTATCAAGGAAGTATGACAATGACAAAATAGTGCAATATGCCACAGCTCCTAGAAGTGCACCAGGACATCAAAATGCATTACTAAGAATATAAGATGCTGTTGCAACCATGATGTAATGTTACAATGGCTGAAATGCGCTTCCCATTTCTAGCTGTAATTTCCTAACCCTGCACTCTTGAAACAGGTCAAAGCAGAATGACCAAGAGCATTACCAAAAGTTTGTCTGAAACTCCACTAGTAACAGGGAAAATACTGATAACATGAGGATTATGCGGAAATGGCCAAATGGCCTCTCCTACATAGTGTCACAGGTGAAACCCAACCTCTTTATCATAAACTACATTCCTCTTTCTTAACCAGGGTTACTTAAAGCGCTAGCAAGTCCAAAGCTGAAGGGCTCTCAGCCTTCAGTAAATGCAAGAGTAATCTTACAGGCAAATGTATGTAAAACGTCCCTACCATTTGTCAGCACTGTATTCCAATCAAAATAACACTCTTCTTCCATATTTTCAATTCATTATTTTGAATTCAGCAGCTATTCGCTTCAAGATTGACCATATTGATCTACTAAGATCCCAATATGATGGACAGCAAGCGTGCACACATTTTGAGCCAGAAGAGCACCATGCCTGCTATATTGGTGAAGGTGGTTGAGCTGGCATCAGGGGTGCATGCCAGGAGTATTTAAACAGCAATTCCATTTATTTAAATTAGTGTCTGGCGCTTCTAGCAGGACTTGTTTTGAATTTTTGAATGTCTCAGTGCTTCACTCATCACATGCTTAACATGCAGAGCTCTGTGACACTTAACAGTAGGAAGGTTCCCTCTCCAGTGCTATTATAAAGGATTTTGCAAGTTTAGTGGCTGGTTCCTCATATCAGATTGCTGGTTAACCTCAGACCATTTTCTGGCATGTTTTATCATTCTGGGAGCAGTGTTACACTGTTGTTGGCTGCATTAGAAGTACTTTGGGGGTAGCTCAAAGGGCTGCCTTATGGGATGGAGGACGAGAGGCAGTAGCAAGAAAGGCAACCCTGCTTAGGAGCAGCTCCACAGGGAGTAGGAGGGCACTCCATCCCTAATAGCACTGTGGCTGCAACTAGACCACAAGGATTGCAGTAGTTCAAGTTAGCAACTCACCACCACTTTCTCAAGGGCAATTAGGAATGGGAAATAAATGTTGGCCTTCTCAGTGATGCCCATATCTCAATAACAAATATAAAGAGCACTGTGCAGTAGGCCATACCCACAAAAGTATTGAGGGGGCACTTCTGCTATATTAACTTCACTCAGGGGCAATGTGTCAGGCACTTTCACTTCACCAAGGATGCTGTCATTGAGCCATATCACCCCCAGCAGCCACAACCTAAACCTCGATCCAGGGCAGGGATGGAACAGCCCTGATCCTGCCATCAAGGTCACAATGGCCTCATTGGCCTTATATCACTGGCTCCTCAGGCTGCAACAGGTGACAGCAACCACTTCTCCCAGTTCACAGTCCACCAGCATAGAGCTGGAGGACCAGGGGATGAAGAGGAGAGACAGCAAACACTGATAGCCCTACCTGGCAAAGCTCTCCAGGACCAGCTTATCGAGAGGCACTTCGTTTAAGCCATCAACATCAATAATTTGCAGTTATATACCACTTTTAACATAATAAAATGTAACAAGGCACTTCCCAGGAGTGTTATGCAACACAGTTTGACACTGAACTGTCTGAGGAGATATTAGGCTAGATAGCCTAAAGCTTGGTCAAAGGGTTAGGTTTTGACTGGCGCCTTAAAGGAGGAAAGAAAGGCAGAGAGACAGAGTGATATAGAGAGGGAATTCCAGAACTTCAGGCCTTGACACCTGAAGGTACAGCCACCAGTGTGGAGTGATTAAAATTGGGACTGGTCAAGGGCCCAGAATGGAGGGAGCACAGAAATCTAGAGGAGATTGCAGAGATAGGGAGGCAGTGAAGTCAGAGGAGGAAAGCTGAGATAGAGATTGAAATCACAGAAGTTGAGGAGTTGCCCAGTGCAAAGACTGAGGGAGGGAAGGAGTGAGGAAATTTTGGGAAGAAACACAGGGGGACTGGATTTTGAAGGGCCGATGGGAGTCTCGCAAACCAGCTGGAGAACCAGGGGGAAACCCCTGTCAGTTATGTGGAAGAGGCCCAAAGGAATCTCAAGTGCCCTTCAAGCATAAAGTTGCCACCGTCAAGCCTTCCCTGTGACTGAGATCCCCGTCGCCAGCAATACCAGTGGGAGCAATGGTTGTTGGTGACACTGCACCTACCAGGGGTCCAGCAACGTCACGGGACCCCAGGCCAAAGGTGACTGAGGGCAGCTAGGGTCCTCAAGTGGTCGGGGGTGGGGGAGGTCACAGGAGGGGGATCAGACGCAAGGGCAAGAGGGGGTTGGTCGCCCTTGCCAATGCTGGATCTCCCAATCAGGCACTGAAAGTGAGGGGCTCCCCTCCATCCCCCAGGAAGCCATTGGCAAACCTGTCTGCTTTTGCTGGGCAGCCTTCCCAGGGCACGGGAAAGCCGTGAGACTCCCATTAAATCCCTGAGGCACCACTAAATTGCAGCCCGCTGCCGCCGACTGGGAATCCCACATCAGGCCTTTCCGCCCTCTGACTTAATCAGGGGAGATTCTCCTGCAGCTGGGAGACTGATGCAGGACCTCTACCGTGATTAAGTGAGCCTGGTCGTCATGGTCCCCACTGCAACGGGCTACATTAAATCTAGCCCTGGGTGGGGCTTGGGTGATGTGGTAGAGAATGAGCACTTTAAAGAAGAAGCAAGAGAGGTGAAACAAGATGAGATGCCTAAAAAAAAGGAGAAAATACCAGAGAAAGCTAATGTATGGTTTTGTGAAGAGCCACGCCATAGAGAAGAATTTTCTGAGAGACAGGGAAAAGAGAAGGCTGAATTTGACTCTGTTGGGAGTAATCTGTCTCTGCTAAAGATGTGTTACTTTAGGACCTAGTGCCAAATTACACATTGTGCTGACACATTAGTAATTAACACTCAGAAAACAAATTCAAACACACTGCTGTCAAAATATAATTGTCTGGCAGAAGGAAACAGATGTCAGAATTGACACTCCCAGTGTGTTACTTGACTCAAAATGAAACATCTCTGAGAGGAATGCAATGTTCAGAATAACATCCTGGGCATTATAGCCCTGAAGTACTAGAAATGTTGAGCAAAGTGTTGGACTAATTCCCTCGATGATAATTGTATTCTGCACAAGTATTTTTTTGAAATGTATCTTGTTATGGCAATAATTCCCATAGATTTTATTAAACCCATGTCTCTTGATCCCTCTGCTATCCTCTGATATAGATTTTCAGTAAAAGCATGACAACTGATTAATCACTCCAATATAAATTTAGAGAACAGTGAGAGATATGGAATTCATACAAGAGTACAAATTGGACAACATGCTTGTCACAGGTATTTGTTCTCTACTCAGAAAGGGCATTTTGCAATCACATTAATTGGTTAATGATAATATATTACTTACAATTGTTTCTTCAAATCTATGTCACAATGCACCACTTAAAATTGTTGTGAAAGAGCAGCTAAACGTTGTCCATAATTTTGCAGTGTAAGTGTTCAAAAACATTGCCTTCAAAGACCCATTGCCATGGTGACAAGGCTTGGTTAGATATGTTTAGTATGTGCCTCACTTGCCAAAAAGATCACCAACTACCACAGCATATGGGATTTATTTGCAGAAAAAGAAATTTGGCAACAAGAACATTAAACAACAACGAGTATAAGTTGAACTCATTCAGCTTTCTCCATTATTTCAGTTCATGTTCAGGGTTTGTACAGATATTTGTGTCTGTCTCTTGCCTCTTAGGTTCCTCTAAATTGGGAAATCTCTGGAATCCTGCAGTAACAATGAAGGTGGGGAGACATGTTCTTCACTGCACTTGGGTCCTAAGCATTCTCCAGGTACAACAACGCAGAAAATCCATATTATCAAGAATTCATCCACTAATATCCATAACAGCCATCATAAGGCTGCTATTCTTAGGGCTATAGAAACCCTCATTAGCTTTCCACCTCTTACTAACCCTTTCACTGCTGTGTAAAACAGAATTAATATGATGCTTGATTTTACTATAAGTACATCTTAAAATAGATAACACTTCTAAAAATTAGAGTTAAAATCTGTATTTTCCTGAGTGGCCAGGGACTCTAGGAAATGCCAAGTTCTTCAGCACTTCAACAACAATAATTAAACCTTCATTTATAAAACATCTTTAACTTAGTAAAATGTCCCAAGAAGGACTTCACACGCGTGTTATCAAACAAAAATTGACATGGATCCACATAAGGAAATGTTAGGATTAATGATCAAAAGCTTGGTCAAAGAGGTAGGTTTTAAAGTGCATCTTAAAGGAAGGGACAGAAGTAAAGATGTGGAGATGCTGAGTAAGGAAATTCCAATTCTTAGAGCCTAACGTCCATAGATCACATCACATCTAAATAATATTACTTCCTGCACTAATCTTTGTACAAAACTGTAATATTCTCAACTAACCTCCATAGTTTAGATGAGATCCAAAATGCTGTTTACTGTAAGCCTATTCACAGAATCATTACAGTGCAGAAGGAGGCCATTCGCCCCATCAAGTCTGTACTGGCTCTCTAAAAGAGCATTCTACCTAGTCTCACTCCCCTGCCTTATCCCCATAACCTTGCACATTCTCTCTTTTCAGATTGCAATCTAATTCTCTTTTGAATACCTCGATCGAACCTGCCTCCACTACCCTCTCAGGAAGTTTGTTCCAGACTCCAATCACTCTCTGGCTGAAAAAAAAATCCTCACATCACATTTACTCCTTTTGCCAATTATTTTGAATCTGTGCCGTCTAGTTCTTGATGCTCTCTTGAGTGGGAACAGTTTCTCTCTATTTACCCTGTCCATACCCCTCAGAATCTTGAATACGTCTATCAAGTCTCCTCTCAATCTTCTTTTCTCCAAGGAAACCAGTCCCAACCTCTCCAATCTATCCTCACAGCTATAGTTCTTCATCCCTAGAATCATTATTGTGAATCTTCTCTTTACTCTCTCCAATGTCTTTACATCCTTTCTCAAGTATGGTGTAGTGATTGTAGGTATAACCTTTTCTACTGCCTTTATGGGTCATGTGATTTTACTGATGAATGAGCCCCACGCGCGGGTAATCCTAGGGGCAGAGTTTTCTACTCGTGGGCCTGGTTCAAGTATGTAGCTTCTACAAGGGCTCTGTAAATAAAGTTATCTGTTTCAGATAAGAAACCTGTCTGGTATATCAAGTTTATTACAATTGGCGATGAGGATAAATGGCTCCGATGCTGCACCCCGCCTTGTGAATGTGAGTACGTTGATTCTTAAGGAAAGAAAGAAACGTATACTCATCAGTCATGCCACTCTTCAGCATAATCGACGCTTATGACTCATCCATGGAAGACTGGAGCCAGTACATAGAGCGCCTAGTTTTTAATTCCTGGCAAGTGAAACAGCAGTGGAGGAGAAGCAGAAATCAATTCTGTGGTAGCAAGACATATAACCTCATCCGTAGTTTGATGGCCCCAAACGTGCCCAATTCTAAATCCTTTAACGAGCTGGTAGACTTCATGAAGACCCATCTTCAGCCGAAGTCATCAGTAATAATGTAGAGATTTAAGTTTAACTCCAGAGTAAGGGTCCCAGGAGAGTCCATAGCAACTTATATAGCGAAGTTGAAACAGTTGACTGAGCACTGCCACTTTGGAGACACGCTGAATGACATGTTGTGGGATTGGTTGGTTGGTGGCATTCACGATTACGCCATTCAGTGCCGTTTACTTGCAGAAGTTAACATTGATTTGAAGAGCGCCATGGAAATAGCGCTAGCAATGGAGAGTGCTGAAAGGGGCTCGCAGGTTTTGTGGAGTTTGCAACATGGCGCCATTCTTCAGTTGGGGCGGGAACCTACTGCTGGGCGTGGCGCAAAAACCCGGGAGACAGCCGCAAAGCGGGAGACAGTCTCCGCTGCTCGAAAAACGAAAAGGCATAATGGAAGCATCTCTCCAGCAATTCAGAAATTAATCTGTTACAGATGTGGGGGTGACCATGTACCAGAAACCTGCAGATTTAAGGAGGCAGAATGCCATTATTGCCATGAAAAAGAACACGTTATAAAGCAATGCAGGGTGAAATCAAGACAGCCAATCAAACAGCAGATCAAGACGATTGAAGTGCACAATATAACAGAATCAGAAACAGCTGATACTGATACCTATTCCCTGTACAATGCCGAAGCAGTAAAAACTGAACCAATAACCTTCACCCTTCAAGTGGTGAAGTGAATGTGAATGGGAAACCTCTAGTCATGAAGGTAGACATGGGAACCTCGACCACAGTGGTGGGAGAATACACATTTAATTACCTAAGCGAAGGACCCCAGCCACTGAATCTGGAGCTAACCACGGCCCAGCTGAAGGCATACACTGGAGAGTCAATACAGGTAAAAGGCATCGCCACAGTACCTGTGTCCTATAGACAACAGATGGCCCAGCTTCCAGTGATCATTGTAACAGGTGAAGGACATAGTCTTCTGGGCCACAAATGGTTACTAAAAATAAAGCTCAGCTGGTCAGAAATATTCCAAGTGAGAACAGGAGTAATTCCTGAGCTGTTAAGGAAGTACGACAGCGTATTTCGTGATTGGAAAAATAAAAGGCCTACAAGCAAAAATATTTGTGGACTCAGAGGCAACACCCTGTTCTTTAAGGCCAGGCCTGTGCCTTATACCCTAAAGGAGAAGGTGGATGCAGAATTGTGCCACTTAGAGAAGTTAGGCATCATCCAGCCAGTCCAATTTTCGGAATGGGCAGTGCCCATAGTCCCTGTGATAAATCCAGATTAAACCATTCGCATTTGTGGAGACTACAAATTAACCATGAACAAGGCTGCTAAACTAGATAAATACCCTATCCCGAGGATAGGAGATTTGTACGCTAAGCTATCTGGAGGAAAGTCCCACACCAAACTGGATATGAGCCATGCATACCAACAGCTAGAGCTGGACAGCACATCTAGAGGATATGTAACCATCAACCATCAAGGGCCTGTACCAATATACACACCTAGCCTTTGGTGTATCATCTGCATGCGCAATCTTCCAAAGGACCATGGAAAGCCTATAGCAAGGACTTCCTCGAGTAATAATGTACCTGGATGACGTCCTGATTACAGGATCAACAGAAGCTGAACACTTGGCCAACCTAAAAGATGTTTTAAGAAGATTTTTGGAAGCTGGTATACAATTGAAGAAAGAGAAATCTATATTCCAAGCGACTGAAGTCACTTACTGGGGCCCCCATTGATGCCTAGGAGTTGCATCCAGTGGAGGACAAAGTCAGGGCAATCAAATAGGTGCCCTCTCCTACTCGTGTCACTGAGCTCAAGCCTTTTTTGAGCATGATAAATTATTACAGTCACTTCTTGCCAAACTTGTCAACAGTGTTAGCCCTTTTACACTTACTTCTGAAAACAACCATCGTTGGTCATGGAAGGCGCAACAAAAAGAAGCCTTCATAAAAGTCAAGAAGCTATTACAGTCATTGTAAATACTAGTACATTATGACCCAAAAAAAACCTAATGTTAACCTGCGATACGTCTCCTTACTGTCACACAGGATGGAAGTATGCATAAATGGGTCTTTTTCGGATTGGCAGGATGTGATGAGTGGAGTCCCACAGGCGTCTGTGCTGGGGCCTCAACTTTTTATGATTGACATCAATGACTTAGATGAGGGGAGTGAGGACATGGTAGCTAAATTTGCAGGTGACACAAAGATAGGTAGGGAAGTATGTTGTGAAGAGGACATGAGGAGGTTGCAGATGGATATAGATAGGTTGAGTGAGTGGGCAAAGATCTGGCAAATGGAGTTTAATGTGGGAAAATGTGAAGTTGTTCACTTTGGCAGGAAAAACAAAAAAAACAATGTATTACTTAAATGGACAATGGCTGCATAATTCTGAGGTGCAGAGGAATCTAAGTGTTCTAGTACATGAGTCACAAAAAGTTAGTATGCAGGCACAGCAAGTAACTAAAGGCTAATGGAATGCTATCCTTTATTACGAGAGGGGTTAAACATAAAACTAAGGATGTCATGCTTCTGTTATACAGGGCATTGGTGAGACCGTACCATGAATACTGTGTGCAGTTTTGGTCTCCTTATTTAGGAAAAGATATAAACGCATTGGAGGTAGTTCAGAGGATGTTTACTAGATTGATACCTGGAATGAGAGGGTTGTCTTAGGAGGAAAGGTTAGACATACTGGGCTTGTTTATTCTGGAGTTTAGAAGATTGAGGGGTGATATGATTGAAGTATAGAAGATCCTGAACGCCCTTGAAAAGGTAGACGTCAAAAGGATATTTCCTCTTGTGGGTGAGTCCAGAACTAGGAGGCACTGTTTTAAAATTAGGGGTCGCCCTTTTAGGACAGAGATGAGGAGAATTTTTTTCTCTGAGAGGGTTGTGCGACTTTGGAACTTTCTGCCTCAGAAGGCGGTGGAGGCGGGGTTGTTGAATATTTTTAAGGCAGAAGTAGATAGATTCTTGTTAGGCAAGGGAATCAAAGGTTATCAGGGGTAGATGGGAATGCGGAAATTAAAACACAAGAAGATCAGCCAAGATCTTATTGAATGGCAGAGCAGGCTCAAGGGGCCAAATGGCCTATTCCTGTTCCTATTTCTTATGTTCTTATGAAGATGGTTCAGAAAGGCCAATAGGCTATGCCTCCAGAGCCCTCTCTGCAGCCGTGAAGGGTTATTCACAACTAGTAAAGGAAGGTTTATCAGTAATATTTGGAGTGAAGAAATTCCATCAGTTTCTGCATGGATGACATTTCACCATAGTGTCGGACCACAAACCACTAATGGGTTCATTCAGTGAGGATAAAGCCATTCCGCCAATAGCCTCAACAAGAATTCAACGTTGGGCTTTGATATTACCAGCGTATGAGTACACCTTTATGCACTGACCTGGTGTGCATATTTCAACCCAGTCACACTCAGTCGTCTTCCATTACCAGAGAGCATTGTACATCTTCCAGTGCCACAAGAAGTTGTACTTGTGTTGAATTTCTTGGACTCCTCACCGGTCTGTGCAAATCAAATAAGAAAGCCGGGATCCAATTTTGTCAAAGGTCTGAGAGCAGGTATTGCAAGGATGGTTAAATTCACCAGTGTCTGAAGAAATAAGACCATTCTATGCCCGTAACACAGAATTAAGTTGTCAAGATGGAATCTTGTTGTGGGGATCAGGAGTTGTCGTCCCTTCGCAAGGAAGAGAACCACTCTTGACAAAGCTTCACAGTGCCCATCCAGGCAAATTGAAGATGAAGATGCTTGCACAAAGCTATGTCTGGCAGCCAGGCATAGACAGTGACATTGAAAACCATGGTCAGGTACTGTCTCCAGTGTCAGCAACAACAGAAGTTGCCTGTTTCAGCTCCACTGCATCTGTGGGAGTAGCCTGGTCAACCCTGGGTTAGACTACATATAGGTCCATTTTTAGGCATCATGCTTTTATTGATCATTGACACACATTCTAAGTGGATGGAAGTGTATGAAGTTAAATCACCGACATTGTGTGAAAAGCTGCACCAATGTTTTAGTATACATGGCCGACCAGAAGTCATTGTTTCGGATAACGGTGCTGTCTTGACTCATATGGAATTTCAAAGATTCATGAAGTTAAATGGAATTAAGCATATTAAAACAGCACCATATCATCCCTCATCCAATGCTTTAGCAGAAAGAGCAGTGCAAACCTTCAAAACGGGACTGAAGAAGTCATCCGGATGTACTTTAGAAACTCGAATTTCATGTTTTCCTCTCAATTGTCGTACGACTCCTCATGCAACATTGGGTTCAACACTGTCTGAATTACTGATGAAATGCCATCTATGTATAAGGTTAAGTCTGGTGTTTCCAAACTTAAAAGGGGAAGGTAGAGAAGGATCAGAGTAGTCGGAAATTGAATCACGAAATTCATAGCAAAACTCAAAGATTTACTGTGGGAGATACAGTTTTCGTGTAGAATTTTGGAAATTGTCCCAGTTGGATTCCTGGTATAATTGTCTCTGAAACTGAACCTTTGTCATACTAAGTGGAAGTGGAAGACCGGATTGTTCGAAAACATGTGGCTCATTTAAAAAAGTAGAGAGACACTCCAACAACCAGTTATTCCACCCGAAATTGATGTTGAACCTTTAATCCCTGAGAGCACAGATTGATCTAGAATAGACATACCTGATGTCTCTGTTGAATTACCTATTCTTGAACTGCCACTGGCTCAGAATGTCCCTGATGGTGCAGTTCACGATCATGTCGATCCAGTGGGAGAATCTCAAATGATAGAGCTACGCCGCTCTAACTGAATTAGAAAACCACCTGAGACGTCATCTTTAATCACATGACCTGTGTATATATGTATATGTTGTGGATTAAAATATTCTTTGTAATTAAGAAATGTGAAAAAACTAAAGGGGGAGGAAATGTAGCGATTGTAGGTATAACCTTTTCTATTGCCTTTAGCAGTCACGTGATTGTTCTGAGGAATGAGCCCTAAGTGCAGGTAATCTTAGGGGCAGAGTTTTCTACTCGTGGACCTGATTCAAGCATGTATCTTCCAAAAACGCTCTATAATAAAGTTATCTGTTTCAAGTAAGAAACCTGTCCGGAATATCAAGTTCATTACATATGGCACCCAGAACTGGATGCAGTGCTCCAGATGAGGATGAGCTAGTGTCTTATACAAATTCAAAATGACCTCCTTACTCATGTACTCAATGCCCCTGTTAATAAAGCCTAAGATGCTATATCTTATTATTAATTGCTCCCTCCCATCTCAATGGCTTATGTAGTTGTACTGAAACTTAACCAAATTTACCAGTATCCTTTGCAATGCCAAAAGAAGGTTTTCAAAGTAAAGTAAACTGAAAAAGCTGCAGGTTGATTCTTCATAAACAAGAACCACTAGACTGTGAAGGGAAGCAACACTTTCAAGGCCATGGAATGTTTAATCATGAAGATCACTGTCATAAAAGAAAGCTAAACATACATCCTTATGGTTTCACTAGTCTGATAAGATTGTTTGAAGTATGAACAGCTCTAAGTATAAGTGACTGGTTGCAAACAAATATGAATGAAAATGATCAGAAAGTTAGTTACAAAGAGGAGTTGAGGTATTTCAAGGGAGTTGAAGGGAAAATAGCCTAGGGTGAAATAAGGGACAATAATGTAAAGCGTTGGTTGATCAAAGGCATGTTTGAAAGCTCTAGAAACTCATGGAAGTTGGAGAATATTTGGCTGGGCATTACCTCCTCATTTCAAACAAAGAATTTGACTCTCCATTGGATAATTTATATTAAAAAATACTTTTACTGGACGGTGAGATCCTGTCAATGTAACATCAGGCAGTATTTAATGGAAGGGGTGGGCTCTTGTCCGCGGCTGAAGAGCCAACGAGAACCAGCTGCCACTTTCTGGGAAGGTCTACCAATTAATTAGTAATCAGACACTTATTTGGACAGCAGCAGACCTTCCCCAGGATCAAGGCCCCCGAGGGTATGAATCCCGCCTGCAAGAGCCAATCAGAGGCTTGACAGGGTAGATGTTGAGAGGGTGTTTCCTTTTGTGGGGGAATCTAGGTCTAAGTTTAAAGGCACAGTTTAAAAAATGAGGGGCCTCCCATTGAAGACGGAGATGAGGAGGAATTTCTTCTCAGAGGGCTGTTAGTTTTTGCAATTCTCCTTCACAGCAAGCAGTGGAGGTTTGGTCATTGAATGTATTTGAGACTGAGTTAGACAGATTTTTGATCGACAAGGGAGTCAAGGGTCTTGGGAGACAAGCAGGAAGGCCATAAGACCATAAGATGTAGGAGCAGAAGTAGGCCATTCAGCCCATTGAGTCGGCTCCGCCATTCAATGAGATCATGGCTGATTTGATAATCCTCAATCCCACTTTCTTGCCTTTTCCCCATAACCCTTGATTCCCTTACTGATTACAAATCTGTCTATCTCAGCCTTGAATATACTTAATGACCTGGCCTCTACAGCCATCTGCAGTAAATAATTCCACAGGTTCACTACCCACTGAAAGAAGAAATTTATCTTCATCTCTGTTTTAAATGAGCGACCTCTTACTCTGAGATTATGCCCTCTGGTCCTAGACTCTCCCACAAGGGGAAACAACCTCTCAGCATCTATCCTGTCAAGCCTCCTAAGAACCTTACACGTTTCGATAAAGTCGCCTTTCATTCTTCTAACCTCCAATGAGTACAGGCCCAACCTACTCAACCTCTCCTCATAAGAAAATCCCTCCATACCTGGGATCAACCTAGTGAACCTTCTCTGGACTGCCTCCAATGCCAGTATATCTTTCCTTAGATAAGGGGACCAAAACTATTCACAGTATTCTAGGTGTGGTCGAACTATTGCCTTGTATCATTTTAGCATGACTTCCCTATTTGTATACTTCATTCCCTTTGAAATAAAGGCCAACATTCCATTTGCCTTCCCCATTACCTGCTGAACTTGTATGCTAGTTTTTTTGTGATTCATGCACGAGGATCCCCAAATCCCTCTGTGCTGCAGCTTTCTGCAGTCTTTCTACATTTAAATAATATTCAGTTCCTCTATTCTTCCTGCCAAAGTGCATAGCCTCACATTTTCCCACATTATATTCCACCTGCCAAGTTTTTGCCCACTCACTTAACCTGTCCATATCCCTCAGTAGACTCTTTGTGTCATCCACACCACTTGCCTTCCCGTCTATTTTTGTGTCATCGCAAAGTTGGTGATAGTACTTTCACTTCTCTCATCCAAATCATTAATATATATTGTAAATAAAAAGCTCTGCTTTTACATCCTTTATAATAGATGCTAACATTTTCCCAATGACACATATTAAGCTAACTGGCCTATAGTTACCTGTTTTTTGTCCCCCTCCCTTTTTGAATAAGGGTGTTACATTGGAAGTTTTCCAATCATCTGGAACTTTTCCAGAATCTAAGAATTCTTGGAAGATACCAGTGCATCCACTATCTCTGTAGCTACTTCCTTTAATATCCTAGGCTGCAACCCATCGGGTCCTTATCGGCCTATAGCCCCATTAATTTCCTTAGTACTTTTTCTCTAGTGATAGTTATTGTATTTATTTCCTCCCCCACTTTTGCCCCTTGATTATTTAGCATTTTTGGAACACAATTAATGTCTTCTACCGGGGAGACTGATGCAAAGTATTTATTCAATTCCTCTGCCATTTCCTGGTTCCCTATTATTATTTCCCTAGACTGATTCTCTAAGGGGCCCATGTTCACTTTGGCCTCTCTCTTCCTTTTTATATATCTAAAGAAGCTCTTACTGTCCATTTTTATATTACTTGCTATTTTACCCTCAATTTTCTCCCTCTTTTTTTGACCATCTTCTGTTGTTTTTTAAAACTTCCCAGTCCTCTGGCTTACACTAATTTTTGCCACATTGCATATTTTTTTCTTTTAATTTGATACTATCCTTAGCTTCCTTGGTTAACCGTGATTGGTTTATCCCCTTCTTAGAATCCTTCTTCCTCACCTGGATGTATCTGTGTTGTGATTCATGAACTATTTTCTTAATCGTCTGCCATTGTTCATCAATCATCTTTTCAGCTAAACTCATTTCCCAGTCCACTCCAGTCAACTCTGCCCTCATTCTTTTGTAATTACTCTTATTTAAGTTTAGTACAGTTGTTTCTGACCCAAGTTTCTCACTCTCAAACTGAATGCTAAATTCTACCATGTTATGGTCAATGTTTCCTCGGGGGTCTTTTATTCTGAAATCATTTATTAAACCTGCCTCATTACACATTGCCAGATCCAAAATCCATGGTTGGATCCATAACATATTGTTCTTCGGAAACTGTCTTGAATACACTATGAACTCTTGCTCATGGCTGCCTCTGCCAATTTGATTTTCCCAATCTACATGAAGATTAAAGTCACCCATGATTAATGCACTACATTTTTTACATGCCCTCATTATCTCCTGATTTATTCTTGCCCTATAGTATAGCTACTGTTAGGGGGCCTATAGACTACTCATGCCAGTGTCTTCTTCACCTTGTTATTTCTTACCTCCACCCATATGGATTCTAATCTTCTGATCCAAGATCATTTCTTGCTATGGTACTTATTCCATCTCATAGTAACAAAGCTACCCCACCACTCTTTCCTTCCTGCCTGTCCTTTTGAAAAGTCATATACCCCTGAATATTTAGCTCCCAGCTTTGATCTCCTTGTAACCATATCTCTGTAATGGCTATATGATCATACCCATCAACGTCTATTTGAGCTGTTAATTAATTTATTGTGTTCCGAATACTATATGCATTTAAGTAAAGGGCCACTAAGTAAAGACCTTATTTTTACCTTAAAGACTAGAAATACTCACCAGTCCTACTCACCAATCAGCTGCTTTCCCTAGACCGTGTCACATTGTGGTTTGTGACATCATTCTGCCTCTGATCTCACTGCAGGTAGGCCTCTCGATTTGTGCCTTTTATCCTCTCCTGTTCACCTCTCGCTCAAAATGTATTATTTTGAGCCCTAGGATTAGAATAAATCTTAATCACTTATCAAATACTCACCAATGAACCAGCTTCTTCTGTCGCAGAGCAAGAATCAATTCCTGGAGGCTGAAAAAGTATAGGCAAAAGCAACCAAACACCTTTTTCCGTTCAACTCCCTGAAGTGCTCAACTCCAGCAGTCTATTGTAACTCTTTCGAGTTATCAACAGATCTCATGTAACTCTTTCGAGTACATTCACAGTTCTTGGTTTCCGGGAGTGGGACATGAACCCACAACCTTCTGATTCAAAGGCGAGGGTGCTATGAATTGAGCCAAGTTGCACTACGTTGGCTCCTAAAACAAAAGGCCTATCTGAGTCACTTAATGAGGATCCAGTTTCAGCTGGTACTTAATTAAGCTGCTCTTTCACTGGAACCCTTGAAAAAACCCTGCTTAATGCTGGCAACTACAGAATTTAAACTGTAGATTTCAGTTTAATGCCAACTACAAACTAAGTTAGGTTTGTACAAAATAAAAACTTTTACTTTCTTATCGACAACTGCATGCATTCAGTCCTGGGAAAGTGGTATTAAGGCCGCAATCAGATCAACTATGATCTTATTGAATGGCACAGTAGACTTGAGGGGCCAAATAGCCTATCCCTCAGTGCTCAGAAGTACCACTGGGAAAGTGGTGGCCACTGCCAGTACTACACTCGTCGAAGGCCTAGGATCGCCGAGGGTCCCAGGCACAGGTGAGTGATGGTGAGAGCGGGGGTCGTGGGGTTGGGATTGTGGGGGGAGGGGGTTGACAGCAAGGGCAGGAAGATGGGTCTCAGCAGGCTCTCTCCCATACCACACTTATCGATGCTGGATCCCTCAATCAGATGCCGATTACCTTTGAATAAGGGACCCCCCCCCCCCAACCCCCACCCAGAAGCCCGCAAGAAACCCTGACAGGGTTTGCTTTCTGGGCTTCCCACATGGTGTGCTCTCCACTAGGAGGGGCAGGATGAGGGCCCTTAAGTGGGCATTAAGTGAGCCTTCCACTATGAACTTAATCAGGTAAGAGGCAGGAAGGCAGCAGTGTGCTCACCCACCAGCCTCTCACCCGATTAAATGCCCCCCACCACAAAACTCGACGTGGGAGAGAGCATTGGGCCATCCAGTCCATTACTGGAAAAAAGGAATAAAAAATGGTTGTTATAAGTAATTTTAAATTGTGTGATAGTGGTAGTTTTGAATCTGTCTTGAAGATACAATAAAATCTCATAGATCTTATAACTCATGTTTCCTGTGTATTTTCTCATAAATCTCAAATAAAAGAACCATAAACCTGTCTACTCCAGGAGTGAGGTCTTACATCTTAGAGCTAAAAACTTGGGTACAAATCTAAGCAGAAAAAAGGTACTCAATCATGTTTACCTTAGCCTTTCACTTTCCTTTTGTTGTATTAATTTATTTGCTATTTCTTGCTTTATCACCAAAAATGTTAACAAAAGCTGAGCAGTTACCCAAATAAAACAGGAGTACAAGTGTTCTGTATTAATCTTATTTTAACATAAGTGCCAACAGACTAAATAAGAACTCATTTCTACAAAACGACAAAAGATGGAGCATCTTGTCTGCAGGACATTTTCCTTATGATTTGTCTGAGGCTAAAATAGGCTCTTGGAAATGAGTAGCACTAGCATCAGTTCATTAAGCCAGTGTATTTGTCCTTAGAATCAAGCTGACTACAGTTTGCTGCAATGAAATACACATATGTGCTTTGATATTAAACCCCTCTTCCCCCCATCCCCTCCCTCCCCCCCCACCCCCACCCCCCCACACCCCCCGCCCCACCCCCCAAAAAGGGCAGAAGAAAGTTGGAGGTTAAGATATGTTAAAGATTTAAGTACAGGGATGTCCTTCTCATCCCGCCATGCATGCACTCATTGCCTTTTCATGACAGCAGATAATGGGTGTTCTTTCACCTGATAAGGGCTCTGTGAGGCAATGGCAGTTACAGTGAATGGGGAAAATACGGTTCATATGGAATTTTAGAAAGCCTTTGATAATATATTGTAATGGAGCCATGCTTTATAAAACAATGATTTTATGACTTTACTGGCTGGAAATCACTAACTGACTTTTTAAAAAGAAGAAAGCTATATTCTAATGACTTGAAATCACAGTCAAAGATGGCTGCACATTTGCATTACCGTACCTTATATATTCCAAAGCCATTGAAATGGAGACTACCTGCCTGCAAGAGCCCATTAAAGACAATTACCTTTGGAGAGTGTGAATGAACCATGTCTCTCCCCATTTGCAGGACATCCAGAATCAACTGGGTGGGAATCAGCATTAGCCATAATCATTTCAAACAAAGTACTTTGGCTGAGAGAAGGATTTCCAGCCATAATCAAATCAAGTTACAACTGGAAGCCACTAGCCATGACCATATTGTGGTCACTGGGCAGTTGGAGAGAGAGGATCATGTGACAAACCAGATAACCCTTTGTGTTTTTAAGCACTGTCTTTTTTTCTTCAGGTCACAGCACAAGAAAGTGAGGCACTGAAGAAGGAACATCCCTGTGTGTGTTTCTTGCTCTCTTCCATTCAACTACAAGTTTCAAACACTGCCTGCTGTTTTTTGACTCTTCATGCGCTGCAGACAGAGATTTTTAAGAAATCTCAAACCAGCAGCTGCTATCTTCAAAAGAGCAGATGAATTGTCTATCTAAATCTTTAAACCACCTTGATGCAGCACTCAGCAGGACCACTGAGTTCAGCCTGAAGCCAGTCAAGTCACCAACATTTAAGAGCCATATACCCTTTAACTTTTCTGGACTTTAATTGCTTAATCTATCTTCCCACTCTGTGTGTGTGTGTGAAAGCTGGAGTGTTTTTAATTTTTCTTAGACTGGGTTAAGTACAATAAATAATATTATTTTTTTATTTTTTAAAAACTCAAGGAAATCTGTCTGTTTGTATCTTTTATAGTCACAGCAGAAAGGTGGTCTTGTGGTGCAGTGGTAGTGTCCCTTCTACAAGGCCAGAAAGTTTGGGTTCAAGTCCCACTTCAGCACTTGATGGGCATAGAAGGTGCATTCATAATATGACCAAACAGGTTGATTATCAGCCTGTGACTTTTTTTCCAATATGCCTGATGGCAGGCGGTAAGAATGGGAGAGTTTCCTGGTCAGGCATACTGCAGAAGATAATGGCAAACCACTGCAGTACTTTGCCAAGCATAATCATAGACCAATCCAAAGGAAGTCTATGGTTTCCAACACCCTCTTTGGGCATGGTATTTGAAGGAGGAGGGTAGTCACAGCATGTAAATAGTTAAATATTCACTGAGTTGGCAAGTAAACCTTTTTTGAAACCTGATGCGGTCAAACGAAGAGTGGGAAAAGAGGGGAGCCAATTGACTCCTCCTCACCTGATTGTAACAATTTCAAACAGGAGAAGATTAATGGGTGTGGAAATAGCTGAGGATGGCAAAATTGTATCAGGTATTGAATAGAAGGGAGGAACTAGGGAACAGAAGATATGGGCAGTTTTTCATAGGTTTGGAAATGGAAAAAATGTCCATTGAGATTCTGTTCTGGAACAGTTTCAGCTCACCATGTACAGGGAAGGTGGTGGTGTAGTAGTATTGTCACTAGACTAATAACCCAAAAACCCTGGGTAATGCTCTGGGGCACTGGGTTCGAATCGCACCATGGAATTTAAATTTAATAAAAATCTGGAATTGGAAGCCTAATGTTGACCATGAAACTATTGTTGATTATCTTAAAAAACCCAGATTGTTCACTAATCCCCTTTTAGGGAAGGAAATCTGTCATCCTTACCTGGTCTGGCCTACATGTGACTCCAGATCCACAGCAATGTGGTTGACTCTTAACTGCCCTCTGAAATATCCTAACAAGCTACTCAGTTGTATCATACCACTGCAAAGTCTAAAAGGAATGAAATAGGATGGGCCACCTGGCACCAAACTAGGCGCTGGAAACAACAAGGGCAAACTCAGCCCTGTCCACCCTGCAAATTCCTCATCATGAACATCTGGGTGCTGGTGCCAAAATTGGGAAAGCTGTATCACAGGCTAGTCAAGCAACAACCTGACATAATCGTACTCACAGAACCATACCTTACAGATATTGTCCCAGACACCACCATCACCATCCCTGGGTATGCCCTGCCCCACTGGCAGGACAGACCCAGCAGAGGTGGCGGCACAGTTGTATACAGTCAGGAGGGAGTTGCCCTGACCCCATGAAGGCTCATGGAATCAAGTCAAAGATGGGCAAGGAAACCTCCTGCTGATTACCACATACTGCCACCTCCCCCCCTCCCCTCAGCTGATGAATCAGTGCTCCTCCATGTTGAACACCACTTGGAGGAAGCACTGAGGGTGACAAGGGCACAGAATGTACTCTGGGGACTTCAATGTCCATCACCACGAGTGGCTCGGTAGCACCACCGCAGACCGAGCAAGCTGAGTCCTAAAGGACATAGCTGCTAGACTGGGCCTGCAGCAGATAGTGAGGGAACCAACTAGAGGGAAAAACATACTTGACCTCATCTTCATCAACCTGCCCGCTGCGATGTATCTGTCCATAATGATATTGGTAGGAGTGACCACCGTACAGTCCTTGTGGAGACAAAGTTTTGTCTTTACATTGAGGATGCCCTCCATCGTGTTGTGTGGCACTATCACCATGCTAAATGGAGAGATTTCAAACAGAGCTAACAACTCAAAGCTGGGCATCCATGAAGCGCTGGAGGCCATCAGCAGCAGCAGAATTGTACTCACCCACAATCCCCGACTCTACCATTACCATCAAGCCAGGGGATCAATCCTGGTTCAATGAAGAGTGCAGGAGGGTATGCCAGGAGCTGCACCGGACATACTGAAAAATGAGGTGTCAACCTGGTGAAGTTATAACAAAGGGCTACTTGTGTGCCAAACGGCATAAGCAGAAAATGACAGACAGAGCCAAGTGATTCCACAACCAAAGGATCAAATCTAAGCTCTGCAGTCCTGCCACATCCAGTGGTGAATGGTGGTGGTTAATTAAACAACTCACTGGAGAAGGAGGCTCCACAAATATCCATATCCTCAATGATGGAGGAGCCCAGCACATATGTGCAAAAGATATGGCTGAAGAATTTTCAACAATCTTCAGCCAGAAGTGCCAAGTGGAATTCCATCTCAGCCTCCTCCGGAGGTCCCCAGCATCACAGCTGCCAGTCTTCAGCCAATTCAATTCATTTCACATGATATTAGGAAACAGCTGAAGGCACTGGATGCTGCAAAGGCTATGGGCCCTGACAATATTCTGGCAATAGTACTGAAGACTTGTGCTCCAGAACTTGCTGCGCCCCTAGCCAAGCTATTCCAGTACAGCTACAACGCTGGCATCTACCCGGCTATGTGGAAAATCGCCCAGGTATGTCCTGTACACAAAAAGCAGGACAAATCCAACCCAGCCAATTACACCCCCACCTCATCAGTCTGCTCCCAATCATCAGTAAAGTGATAGAAGGGATCATCAACAGTACTGTCAAGCAGCACTTGTATGTAATAACCTGCTCACTGATGCTCAGATTGTGTTCCACCAGGGTCACTCAGCTCCTGACCTCATTACAGCCTTGGTTCAAACATGGACAAAAGATGAACTCCAGAGGCGAGGTGAGGGTGACTGACCTTGACATCAAGGCAACATTTCACCGAGTGTGGCATCAAGGAGCCCTTGCAAAACTGGAGTCAATGGAAATAAGGGGGAAAGCTCTTCACTGGTTGGAGAATACCTAGCACTAAGGAAGATGGCTGTGGTTGTTGGAGGTCAATCATCTCAGCCTCAGGACATCACTGCAGGAGTTCCTCAGGGTAGTGTCCTCGGCCCAACCATCTTCAGCTGCTTCATCAATGACCTTCCTTCCATCTTAAGGTCAGAAGTGGGGATGTTCGCTGATGATTGCACAATGTTCAGCACCATTCAGGACTCCTCAGAATCTGAAGCAGTCCATGCCCAAATGCAGCAAGACCTGGACTGCAAGAGCAGGTCAAAAGCTAGGAATCCTGTGTCAGTCACCTACTGACTTCCAAAAGCCTCTCCACCATCTACAAGGCACAAGTCAGGAATGTGATGGAATACTCTCCACTTGCCTGGATGAGTGCAGCTCCAACAACACTCATCCAGGACAAAGCAGCCCCCTTGATTGGCACCCTATCCACAAACATTCACTCTCTCCACTGGCACACAGTGGCAGCAGTGTGTACCATCTGCAAGATGCACTGCAGGAATTCACCAAGGCTCCTTAGACAGCACCTTCCAAACCCATGACCACTACCATCTAAAAGGACAAGGGCAGCAGGTACAGGGAACACCACCACCTGGAAGTTCCCCTCCAAGCCACACACCATCCTGACTTGGAAATATATTCTCGTCATTTACTGTCGCTGCGTCAAAATCCTGGAACTCCCTCCCTAACAGCACAGTGGGTGTACCTACCGCTCATGGTCTGTAGTGGTTCAAGAAGGCAGCTCACCACCATCTTCTCAAGGGCAATTAGGGCAATATATGCTGGCCCAGCCAACAATGCCCATGAACGAATAAAAGAAACATCAATAATTTGGGCATAGAGCTAGAGGAAGCCATGCCCAAATTTGCAAACAATACGAAAATATGGTGCATGATAAATAATTTTGAGCACCAAACGGAGCTGCAAGGGGATGGCAATAAGAAGGTGGAATGCCTGGGTGGGGGGGAGAGAGGGCGGTGGTGGGGAGAGGAAGAGGCAAATAGAATTCAACGCCCTTAATTGTGAAATGGTAAATTTTGATAAAATAAAGTTTTAATTATACAGTACTTGTGATGGAGGATAACTAGGTGAACTGGAAGAGCAAAAGGATTTAGGAGTTCAGGCTCACAAGACATCAATTTTAGATCTACATAGTGCTTTACTTCTGATTTGGATTACCATTTGATAATACATCATTGCTTGATGCATATTTTCCCAAGATGTTTGTTGCATAATAAGAACTTGCTGAGAGAACTATTGATTAAACTTCTTTGCAAAAAATCCTGAACTCAATATCGATGCTGCCAGAGAATATTAATGAGAACTGAGAGATGTTTAAGTGACGGGTCTTGTGGGATTCCAAGTTACTTATTTCTCTTAACTTTTTTTTTCCAACCTCATTATTCAGCCAAAGGATGCTCAACTTTTGTTTTATTTTTCCTCATACAGTTTCTTTACTCCAAATATTATGGATAAACCTTCTTTTTCAAGTTTTTAGAAACCCTTCAAGGCTGCAGACAGGGTTCTGGAGATATCGCCTATTGGCCTTTCAGAACCATCTTCCATCCTGTGTGACAACACAACTCCCACCCCGTAAGGAGATGCATCACAGGTTAATATTAATTTTTTTTATGGGTTATAATGTACTAGTAGACATGACAACTGTAAAGCTTCTTGACTTTTAAGAAAGCTTCTTCTTGTTGCGCCTTCCATGAACATCTTTTTCAGTAAAAAGTGTAACGGGGCTAACACTGTTGACAAATTTGGAAAGAAGCAACTATAATAATTTATCAAGTCGAGAAAAGATTTGTGTTCAATGACACTGGACACTGCCTCATTGATTGCCCTGACTTTCTCCTCTACTGGATGCAATCCCTGGGCATCCACTCGATGACTCAAATAAGTAACTTCAGTTGCGTGGAAAGTACACTTCTCTTTCTTCAATCATACACCAGCTTTCAAAAATCTCTTCAAAACTTCTTCTAGGTTTGCCAAATGTTCGGCCCCTGCTGATCCTGTTATCAGGACGTCATCCAGGTATATTACCACTCAGGGAAGTCCTTGCTATAGGCTTTCCATGGTCCTTTGGAAAATTGCACAGACAAAGAGTAGGTGTGTATATTGGTACAGGCCCTTGTGCATTTTGATGGTCACATACTCTCTAGATGTGCTGTCCAGCTCTAGCTGTTGGTATACATGGTTCATGTCCCGTTTGGTGTAGGATTTTCCTCCAGCAAGCTTTGTGTACAAATCTTCAATTCTCGGGATAGGATATTTGTCTAATTCAGCAGTCTTGTTCACAGTTAATTTACAGTCTCCACAAATGTGAATAGTTTGATCTGGTTTCATCACAGGGACTATGGGTGCTGCCCATTAATGAAATTTGGACTGGCTGGATTATGCCTAACTTCTCTAAGCGGCACAATTCTGTATCCACCTTCTCCTTTAGGGCATAAGGCACAGATCTGTCCTTAAAGAATCGAGGTGTTGCCTCTGAACCTACATATATTTTTGCTTGTAAGTCTTTTATCTTTCCCAATTTGTCTTTAACAGCTCATGAATTCCTCCTGTTCTAACTTGAAAAATGTCTGACCAGTTGAGCTTAATTTCTTAGAACCAATTGCGGCCCAGAAGACTAGGTCCTTCACCTGTTACGGTGATCGCTGAATGTAACTGGCTGTCTGTTGCCTATAGGACACAGGTACTGTGGCGATGCCTTTACCTGTATTGACTCTCCAGTGTACGTTTTCAGCTGAGCTGCAGTTTGCTCCAGGTTCAGCGGCTGGGTACCATCACATAAGTATTTAAATGTGTGTTCTCCCACCGCATGACTAGAGGCTTCCCATTCACTTGAAGGGTGACTGTGATTGGTTCAGTTTTTACTGCTTTGGCATTGTATAGGGAATAGATATCAGTATCAGCAGATTCTGGTTCAGTTATATTGTGCACTTCAATCATCTTGGTCTGCTGTCTGATTGGCTGTCTTGATTTTGCCCTGCATTGCTTTATTGCATGCCCTATTTTATGGCAGTAGTGGCATTCTGCCTCTTTAAATCTGCAGGTTTCCAGTACACGGTCACCCCCACATCAGTAACACTTCAATTCCTGAATTGCTAGTGAGATGCTTCCACTCTACCTTTTCATTTTTCGAGCAGTGGAGACTGTTCACTGCGTCATGGCTGCCTCCCTGGTTTTTGCACCATGCCTGGTAGTAGGCTCCCACCCCAACACCATGTTGCACACTCTGTAAAGCCTGAGAATCACTCTCAGCACTCTCCATTGCTAGTGCTTTTTCCATGGTGTGCTTCAGATCAATATTAACTTCTGCAAGGAAAAGGTGCTGAATAGTGTTGTCATGTACGCTACAACCCAAACGATTTTGCAACATATCATTGAGCGTATCTCTGAAGTTGCAGTGCTCAGTCAATTGTTTAAACTCTGCGATTTAAGTTTCAATTGCCTCACCCGGGGCCCTTACAATGAAGTTGAACTTAAATCTTTGCATTATTGCTGAAGGCTTAGGCTGAAATTGTGTCTTCACAAAGCCTACCAGCTCGTTAAAAGATTTAGAATTGGGTGCGTTTGGGGTCATCAGACTACAGATGTGGTTATGTGTCTTGGTCCTGCAGGTATTTAGAAGAATTACTTTCTGCTTCTCCTCCACTGTTATTTCATTTGCCATGAAATGGAAACCTAGGTGCTCTATATACTGGCTCCAATCTTCCATGCACAAGCCATAAGGGTGGATTCTGGCGAACAATGGCATGACTGGTGAGTATACTTTTCTTTCTTTCCTTAAGAAGTGATGGACTCACATTCAAGATGGTGAGGTGCAGTGTCAGAACTATTAATCCTCATCGCAATTGCAATAAATTTGGTGCACCAGACAGGTTTCTTGCTTGAAACAGTTAGCTTTATTTACAGAGCTCCTGAAGAAGTTACATGCTTGAATCAGGTCCAAGACTAGATGGTTCCGACCCTAAGATTAGGGTTGATTAGTTAATATAATCACGTGATCCCTAAAACAGTAAGAAAAGGTTTTACTTACAATCACTACACTATGGCACAGTCAAAATGGTCCCCCTTGACTAATGGATGGGTGTCAGGAGTAATCTGCCACCTGGAACCTCTCACTGGTAGCTGTTCCTCATTTATGAAACTAATGCAGATGAAGCCTGAATTTTCCATTCCCAGCTATATAATGTATAAGCTGATTGGGAACAGAAAATGGGTGACAAATCAGCACAAGTAATCTTTGAGCAGCATGTAGTTGTTCTTAAATTCCACATGAAGCTAAATGTTAGTACTGCATCATAGTGTGAATCAGAGCAACACTAAGGTGGAGAACACAACTCTGCCTCGTTTCACCAGTTACAGAATACTGTTGTATTCAGAACAGAGTTTGCAATGAATTTGGGCTGCAGCCATCACCACTTAAAGAGAAACCAGTAGATGAACACTCACAAAGGATTAAAAAAGAATACATTCTGAAATTCTAAAACACAAGAAGAAAATACTGGAAATGTACAGATCGGTCAGAAACAGTTCAGAACACTGAATTATCTTTGTCTGTCAGATACTAAGTGACCTGCTGTACATACCCTGATTATTTACTCCTGTTAACCGAATGTTTAATCTGAAAAGTAATTCAAAGGCATAGTTGAACAAAGTGAGACTTCAGAGTGAGACTTTACAAGAGCAAGAGAAGCTTTACGTCCACGAGGGAGATGTGACTGTAAAAGTTGGGATTGTGGAGCTAGACCGGGTATCACTGATAAATGCCTAGAGATAGCTTTGGTTTTCTTTTCCTTTCTCTCTATGTATCATTTCAAGTACTAGTGTTGGAACTTACCATCACTTTCAGGGACACCCTGGGAGGTTTATCAGTGTTTCTTGTACCTTGTAGGAATTCCAGGTTACTCTGGAAGGGCAGCAGGTTCTAAGGAGGTACAGCAAGATGTTAGCCTGTCACAAGTGAGGAGGAGGAGGAGGTGGAGTTAACTGACCATAATTTTTTCTGCAGATGGCTTCCTCAACTGCATTTGTTCCGCTGAAGATGCTAAGATTAGCGGTCATACTGCTAAGTGATAGCTACAACTGGGCCAAGTTGAAAGATCTCCAAGTGCAGATAATTGAGGACTCCACCTAGGGAATATCTACACCTACACATCGAGAAAGAAAAGAAGAAAATGTAAAGAGATAAAGAAACAGGCTCTGAACTTGAAAATGCCTGGGGAGCCATGAAGCAGGCCAGGCAGGGCAGGTAGTTCTACAAGGTAAGCGGGACCATTTTACTTGTTTGGGGGCTGCATAGTTGGGTTCACAGGCAGGAAACTTTGCAGGAAGAGTTAACTGCTAGTTTATGTTTTCCTGTTACTATGATAATTAACATAGATATTATGGAAGAAAAGGTGCTGAAGGGTGCTACTGTTGCTATTCATATGCAGACAAGCAACATAATTGAAAGAAGGTTTGAGATCCTGAAGCAAAGATATGAAGAAAGGATCCATAACTTCAAAGAGGAGATGTTATGATTATTGTTTCAGGTTTCCTATCCATCATGGAAATTCCCACTGTCAATAAGTTCCTTTGAACTAATCAAGCTATTTGACAAAACACATTCAATAAAGAGCAGAACAAGTCCAACCATAACTGGAGTCATTTTAGACAATGTAAGTGGTAACATCTATTCAGTTGGACCAGCCACAAAAGGATGGTGTTAGGGGACAAAGCTATACAAAGTATCTTGGGATTTTCTTGAGTGCCTTTATACAAACACAAGAAGCATTAGGAATAAACTGACAGAATGACAGCACAATGCTGCAGCTGTAAACCCTGAGCTGATAGCCCTGGCAGAAATCAAGTTGGATTTTGAAGATAGGTCTGAATTTCTCAATCCTCAGAATACATTGTTTAGAAAGATGGGAAAGCAGGTGGAGTGGTCATCTTTGTAGGAAAAGGAATAAAAATAATGGAGTGAAAAGACATTGCACGCGGGGATTAAATCTAGCTCTATTTGGAGCATTTCTAAGCCATCAAAGCAAGAGAGGGAACTAGATCTGCACTAGTGTAATAAAACACTTAGTTAGGGGAAGTGCTGGTGATGAGAAGTGAAATTATCATTTATAAGGTAGACTCACAAGGGAAAGGCACAGGAGATCAGAAATATTTAGGTGGGGCTGGATTTTCACTGAGTCAGGATAACTTGGGAGCTCTTTAAAAATGGTGGGTAGGTCCCAGTCCTGGGATTCAGGCCCCATTCTCGGGTTTCCAATTTTTGGGAGTGTCCTTTTAGGGTGTGGGCTGGGTAGGGTCATAAGTCCGCATCCTGCAGTCCCGACCTGGCTGGCTCCATTGCGGGAATAGGCATGTCCTAGTCCTCTGCAATTTTGATGGAGTCAGGCCAGCTTTTCAAAGAGGTGCTGTGAGCCATAAAAGGTAAGTTTAAAAGGTTCTCCTCATGCCCCACATGCCAACCTTTGATGTCACCCAGCACCATTGGTCTTGCCCACCCCCATGAACCCTTATGCCCCTCGTTCTAAGGTATGCCCACAAACCAACTTCTACAGACCCTCATGCTCCCTATGCCAAGCTATGGCACTTCCATGCCTATTTACCCACTACATGCTCTATAAAACCAATGAATACTATAGTGACAATAGGATATGTTAAAAACACTTTTAAAAACAGCCATTCATTGATAACTTTCCACTTCCTTAATATAAAGTCCTTCTTACTACAGGCCAATAAAGTATCAATCATCCAGACTTTTTAAAGTGTCAATAGCTAAAACTGCAAGCATTTTTAAAATTCACTCATGGAATGTGTGTATTGCAGGCTAGGCCAGCATTTATTTACCATCCCTAAATGACCTTAGAAGGTGTTGATGAGCTGCCTTCTTGAACTGCTACAGTCCATGTGGTGTAGGGCCACACAGAAAGCTGTTAGGGAGGGAGTTCCAAGATTCTGACCCAGCGACAGTGAAGGAAAGGCGAAATATTTCCAAGTCAGGATGGTGAATGGCTTGGAGGGGGGCTTCCAGATGGTGGTATTCTTTGTAGCCACAGTATTTATATGGCTAGTCAAATTTAGTTTCTGGTCAATGGTAACCCCCAGGATGATGACAGTGGGGGATTCAGTGATGGTAATACCCTTGAATGTCAAAGGATATGGTTAGATTCTCTCTTGTTGGAGATGGTCACTGCCTGGCACTTGTGTGGTGTGAATATTACTTGCCACTTGTTAGCCCAAGCCTGGATATTGTTCAGGTCTTGCTGCGTTTGGACATGGGCTGCTTCAATATCTGAGGAGTCGCGAATGGTGCTGAACATTTGTGCGATCATAAGTGAACATCCCTGCTTCTGACCTTATGATGGAAGGAAGGTCATTGATGAAGCAGCTGAAGATGGTTGGACCTAGGACACTAGGCCCAACCATCTTCCTTTGTGCTAGTTATGAGTCCAACCAGTGGAGAGTCTTCCCCCTGATTCCTGTTGACTCCAGTTTTATGAGGGCTCCTTGATGCCACACTCGGTCAAATACGGCTTTGATTTCAAGGGCAGTGACTCTCACCTCACCTCTGGAGTTCAGCTCTTTTGTCCATGTTTGAACAAAGTCTGTAATGAGGTGGGGGGCTGAGTGGCCCTGACGGAACCCAAACTGAATATTAGTGAGCAGGTTATTGCTAAGCAAGTGCTGCTTGATAGCACTGTTGATGACCCCTTCCATCACTTTACTGATGATAGAGGGTAGACTGATGGGACAGTAATTGGGCTGGTTGGATTTGTCTTTGTTTTTGTGTGCAGGACATACCTGAACAATTTTCCACATTGCGGGGTTAGATGCCAGTCTTGTAGCTGTACTGGAACACCTTGGCTTGGGGTTTGCCAAGTTCTGTAGCACAAGTCTTCAGTACTATTGCCAGAATATTATCAGTGCCCATAGCCTTTGCAGTATCCAGTGCCTTCAGCCATTTCTTGATACAATGTGGAGTGAATCAAATTGGCTGAAGACCAGCATCCGTGATGCTGGGGACCCCCGGGGGAGGCTGAGATAGATCATCCACTTGGCACTTCTGGCTTGAAACACTTTATCTTGTGTAAATAAACATTGAGCAATTGACAGTATAGAGCAGAGAGCCAGAGTTGTCAATCAGGCAATGCTTTCCCTGGGGCTCAAGTGTTTCAATAGGTTAATGGATTTCTGGGCTCTCGGCCAAGCCTTATTATGTATTCTTGGCTCAGAGCCCAGATATCCATTAGAGTACTAAAACTTGGTGCCAATCTTTTGCCTCTGGGACCTAGGTTTGAATGCAATTTAGACTGTCTCTTAGAGTCCTTTGTAAAATGAGTTTCTTCAATCTTAAGCCAGTCCCTAATGCACAGACGCAATAGCACACAATTACTCCTAGTTCAGAGTGAAACTTTGCCACTCACCCAGAGAGACAACAGGATGGGCTGTGTGTCAAATGGAAGGATATTACATTAAGTATAGTAAGGGCTGCCTGCTGACCACTCAGACATGTTTTTGAGACAGGTTAAGGATACATCTAGCTGTGCTATGCCTGCCCTTGGAATGTTTAACACTGACACTTGATCCTTTAAATAGAAAGTCTTCCAATTCCAGCAGTACAATCCCTAACCTTGATAAGCACAACATTCACAAAAATAACAATCTTGTTAAATGTTTTTGTTTCAAGAAATACAAACTGCCTGTATGTAGCATGATTAGTGATGGCAGCTTACCTGTTGCATTTGAAAGAGGTCTAACCACTGAAATGAATTGGACATGCTGCTAATGTCATCACCCTGTCCATTGCTCACCTCATATGCACCAAAATGAAATACAAACCCTGCTGTGCCTTTTCTCACTTTCCTACACAAGTCTCCTGTAGCCTCGTGGGATAGTTAAATTAGCAGTTTAGTGCTTTGGAACTACACTCACTGGATTGAAGCTGCAAGGTCATTTCACACAAATGGATCATTTTAGCTTGCAGCCATAATGCTCTTCTATGCTGTTCATAATTTTCTCTTATAATACATTAATTTATATATGGAGTTCTCAGCTTGTAATGATTTTAATCAGACTTTCTAAAGCGCAGGGCAAAGGTTTTATGTAGAGGTGGTGGCTCCAACACTGTGCAGAAAGTTAGGGGCAACCCTTCCTCCGCTGGCTCTGGAAGCCACAACCAGATTTTACAGCCCTTAGGCAATTAAATTGTCTGCACTAGGCCTTGGAGGCTGGCTGTCCTATCTCCAAGAGTTGCCAGCCAATCAAAGGGCCAGCAGCTTCTCAGTCCTAGCAGGGCCACTGCTGAGTCTGCAGCAGCCTCCGGACAGCCACCATCAAGGAGGCCCGAAGTGCAAGTGAGTGGGATCCTGGATCCTTGGGGCAAATCAGGCAGGTTTTGATAAATTTATATATAAGGACTTGAAATTAGATCTTCTGAACCCAAAGTACTAGTTTTAGAAGATTAGACACCATTTGGAGGCTAACAGCTTGGACAGCACTGTTGAAATGCAAAGGAGATTATTCAGCATTAAATAATTATTAGAGCAGCTGAATTTGAACACTTAACTGAACCCTGCTCACAAGACACTGAGTAAGACAGAATAAAAACCATAAAATGGTGCGTAATAAGTATGCAAGCATCTTCACAGAGTGAAACAATTTGATATGAAAAAATTGTAACACTTAATCATTTAGGTTGTCAGAGTCAACCAAAGACATATTTAAATTATCTTTCATGCATTCAATCCATGTCCTAAAAGTCTTAAGGTTTAGTAATTTATATCTCTGAACTAAATTAATTTTATTTTATTCACTTATTTTATTTAGGTAATGCTTAGAGTTACACCTTATCTTGAAATGTTACTAGCTTCTGCAGTATTAAAAGTAATTGTTGCACCTGCCCAGAGAAGGTTTTGGGGGACAGGGGGCGGGGTGGGTAGGTGGTGATGTATTTGCCTAAAAAAAATGAAAGAACAGAAGACACTGCATGGGTTGAAGTAACATATAGGAGTGGCCTTTGATTTAATACACATTCGTGCAATCACTCATATAAGTGCAAGCACATTAAATAACTAATCAGATACAATAATACAAACTCATTGCAATGTTATGATTTTACATGTCAAATAACCCAAGCTCCAATAGTAAGCCTAGCTTCACATAATGTAATGATTATAAACTTTTGTTGATACTAAAATAATTATCATGGTTTACTCAACTTGAAGAATATGACAGACCATAAGGAGCAAACTGTAATAAACTAACCAAGTATTCCTGTAATGAACACTACCTTCACTACGTTTGTCGTGGTCAGGGTGACCAACCGTCCCTTTTGGAGCCGTAATTCAGACCTTCAAAATTTGTACATGCATAGTATCTGCTCTCTTCCTGTTTGTGCATCTCACAGCCCAGGCAGCACCATTTATTGCCCATCCCTAATTGCCCTTGTTCAGAGGGCATTTAAGAGCCAACCATATTGCTGTGGAGTCAAATATAGGCCAGACCAGGTAAGGACAGCAGATTTCCTTCCCTAAAGGACATTAATGAACCAGATGGGTTTTTACAACAATTTCATGGTTATCATTAGACTTTTAATTGCAGATTTTTATTGAGTCCACCATCTATTCATGGTGGGATTCAAACCCGGGTCCTCAAAGCATTACCCTGAGTCTCTGGATTACTAGTCCAGTGACAATATCACTACACCATCAGCTCCCCCTGTTGCAAAGTGGGTGGAAGGGAATCAGTGAAGGGTGGTGCAGCCCTGCCTTACCCAGCCCAGGCTTTTGCTAATGCTCCAGGCTCTATGCTTGGATCTGTTCGCCACTTCCCACTCCAGCTCTCACTGTGCTGCACGCTGTCCTAAGGCTCTGACATGCTGCTTGAAGATGCTAAGGATTTTCTCTTGAGCAGTGGCCTCTTGTTCTCTCTCTCTGCTGGCTGGGACTAGTTCATTGTGTTGGTGTGTGTGTTTGAACCAGTGTATGTTTGTGTGCAACTGGCAGCAGCTCCTGTCACTAAGCATCCCCCGGGTTTGAAACTGCCGCAGCTCAAATGCACAAATCAGCACTTGCACCTTTGATTGGGTGAAGCCCCCTCACATGACCTGTCAGACTTTTGTTACAGGCCTGCTGATTGGTCAATTTTCAGACATCAACCTGGACCTTTTAATGATTTACAATTTTAAAGGAATCTGCTCTTTATAAAAAAGTTAGTTTAACTCTCCCAATGGATATGAAATGGAACAGAAGGGGCAAGTTAAAGGGGTGGGGACTCAGGGGAACTGAAAACCTGGACAACTGAGCAATCCGAAGAAAACTATCAGGATACGGGGACACAGTGAAAAGCCGGAAGGTCCAGTCACCCTTTGCTTAGTTATACTACGCAACAATTTATAAACATAAATATATCATCATGTAAGCAAAAGAAAGAACTCGGGACACAGTGTGAAGGTTGAAGTAGCATAAGGGAGAGGTAATAATGTTAGAATCGTATCTCTTAAGACTAAAGTTTTCTTTGACAAAATGGAAGGGTTTGGCATGATCTGGACATGTGGATGCTAACCTGAGATTTTTTTTTAAAAGGTCATAAGTTCACCTTGGAACTGTAAACAAGTAAGCCTCTTCCAAGAAATCACTTGACCTATATTGTACTTTAGAAGGAGTTGTTTGTTTGTGTTGAACTGCAAATTAATTAATGAAAAGCTGGGGGACAAAAGGCAATCACATGGGAGAGAGGGAAAAAACTTATGTTGTGAACCTGCTTGTTTTGAAGACAGTTTTGTTGGAGAACAAGCTGAGGAGAGAAGGTTACCTTGACTGGCCCCCTCTATCTCCCTTGCCTAAAACTGTAAGTAGCTAATAATCTGTAGCCATCTGAGTGTAACTAGTCGGCATTTGGATCTGCAAAGCTGAGACCAGTGGTAGGAACTTCCAGGCATCCTTCAGGAACAGCGGCCCATCTGCACACGCGAGAACGCCAGGTCGACAGCATCGAGACCCTGCAGACTTTATCCTTTATTTTATAACGTCCATCCTCTAAAGCCCATCTCTGTAGAGAGAGACTCTATTTGTCCCTTGTTTGTCTGTGTGTGTGTGTTGGAGTAGTTCTTTAGGAAGAGATAGGTAGTTATACATCCCGATTACAGTTGTGTGTTAATCAGTACTTGCAACTTGTTAAAAGAAGTTTTGTTTTAAAATAAATTAATCATTCTGAGTTTATGAAAGAAGCCTGGTCAGAGTCTCTTTTTTTCTGGGTACTAGAGGTATAGGTAAACAATTGACTATTTCAATGAGAAAGTTAAACATTTCAATTAATGGTATGGCGGAGTAGTGGAGCTTGATACTTTGTGTACTCCTCCTATCCTGGTCGTAACAATAAAAACAGAAAGTGCTGGAACAATTCAGCAGGACCAGCAGCATCCATGGAAAGAAATGGTAACACTTTGAGTCCAATATGACTAATCTTAGTCATACTTGGCTCAAAGTGTTAACTCCGTTTCCCTCTCCACAAATGCTGCCAGACCAGCTGAGTTTTTCCAGCACTTTCTGTTTGCATTTCAGATCTTCAGTATTTTGCTTTTATTGTATAAGGGAGAGGTAAGATGGCCATTTCAGAGCACAAAATTTCCTGCCCCTGAGCAGACTGGTCCATTGTCTCTATGGGGGTGTTGAGTTGCAAATTGAATTTTAAGGGAAATGCTAACAGGAAGCATATTTGCAGCCAGTTACATATTAAACACAAAAGGTTGAATAAACAAGGTGATACATAGAGAAAAATTTTTAAAAATGGAGGTGATTTCTTCAGGGTCTCACACCATTAAAATAAAATTCTTATAATTGCTCGGTAGTCAATACAACCAGCAATTATCAATAGGCTGCATTTGCTGCCAATGCAGTGCATACACAGTTGTACCGACGTGACATCATTTTGAGCAAAGGAGATCAGGACTCTAATCATTCCCCCAATCTCAGTGTGATCTCCATTTAGTTTCTCTTTTTTTTTTAAGCATAATTCAAACTTGCAGCAAACCTAATGAGAACTGAAACCGGCTGTCTCTGTTGTTTTAATATAAAGTCTGATAAACGGCACCATCTTCAGGAGAGGAGGATAAAGGGGGAGAGAACTGAATAAGATTGTCTTGGTGGTGGGGGGAGAAAATAATTCTTAGTTTTATCTTATGATGTATTATAGGAAAACCAGTGTGAAAATCTGCAGAGGAATTGCAGCATTGCTCCCAAGACAGCAAGACTGCTTCTGGTGCTGTTTTTAATGGGATAGAAAATCAGGCCCTCTGACCTCCATATCAGCTTAAATAATAATTGCTGTTTGCTGGTCCTTATGGCACATCCCCTGGCTGTGTTGATGCAGCTCTTTTTTCTTCAAGTGTTTTCTTTTACCACATTTTCAAAAAAGGCTTAAAAAATTGGTTGTCTGCACAATGTCTGTACACGCGTGGACAAGTGCGCATGTGCAGAGGGTATCGGTGACCATCTTGTAATGGCAGGAGTCACGGCAGAATCGTGCCAGATTTGCACAAAGTGCGGTAGCAGGCGGGAAAAGGGTAATTTTACCCGTCGGCTGCAATGGGGGCTTTACAGGCCATATCATCCCATTCCTGACGCATCCCGTCTCATTAATAAGACGTTCACGGGAAACATTCTGGATCGCCGGCAAGTGGATTTGGATTTGCCCGCCATGCCGTGTCCTCAGTGCTTACATACTCCAGGTGCCATGCTTAACCAATCTAGAGTGTTTGCCTACTTCATGTCTACAGACCAGGACTGCTCCAGGCAACAGATGGCCCCAGAAGCAGAGGGACAGCCCCCAGATTTAGTGATGCCTCTCTGGGGTGCCTGCTGGACGCAGTGGAAGGCTGCCATGATGTCATCTACCCACCGCTCTAGGCACAGGAGGTCAACCAGAATCACCAATCTGGCCTGGGAGGCAGTGGCAGCGGCGGTCAGCGCCACCGAGTCAGATGATGCGCCTCTGGATTTGGCCTTCCAACACATCGTGTAGAGTCAGCGGAAAGCAGGGGAACATCACACAGAGCTGTTGGAAGCCCTCAGCAGAGTGGCATGTGAGTTGGAGGAGTGCGTCCACCTGCTCACTGATGAAATGGTGCCCACATTTGCGAGCATAGAGGTCTCCATGGGAAGGATGGCGGATGCCATGGAGACCCTGGTCCAGCAGAACGCCTAGATGTGTGCAGACCTGCACTCCATCACAGTTCCCATGGATGAGTTCCTACAGTGGCAATGCGAGAGGGAAATGGGGCACCTCAATGTCCCTCCCAGGTACTCCTTCCCCTTAAAGAGTCAGGCTGGGGCCTTCAGGTGTGCGAAGGGAGTAGGAGCAGCAGTTGGACACCTCTGGGTCATTCATTCAGGAATCTGAGGCTGTCTGCTCCCTCCGAGTCCCCTTTGACTCTGACCCCCTTAACCTCATCCTCTATCACCACAAAGGGAGTAGCTGGCCCACAGGAGCACAGCTAAAGCAAGCCGATGCCCTCAAGGCCTCGGATCTCCAAAGGATGCATGCCAAAGTCATCAGAGGAAACAGGGCCAACCATTGCAAAGGCTGTCTCCACCACTGCTGCGGATGTCAGAGCAGCACCTAGAAGAAGTGGTAGGCCTAGAAAAGGAATTAAGAAATTCTGATCACACGTGGTTGCACCGGTGAAAACATTTTGTCACTTTATAATCTGAAAATATATTCATTTTCACTGAATAATGTGTAATGTTGTCTTTCAGCTTCATTTACAGGCTTCGCAAGTCCTCCCACTGCATTCCCTCCACTAGCAGTTCAGCGGCACACAGCCGGACCACGAGTGATTCTGGAGGGAGAATGTGTGTGGGCCAGGGCCTTTCGGAGCTTCGTGCCAGCAGTCTCCCACTCACATGGAGCCTTCATCCATCACATTCATCTTACTGTCCTGAGCATTTTCAATGCTGCCTGCTGAGGTTCTCTTTCAGTTGTCCATCTGAGCTGACCTGCATCTCTGCCCACCCACTGATCACACTCGCATGCAGCACCTGCGCCCATCCAACTCGAGGCTCCGCTCACTTTCAATTTCGACAACAATGGTCATAGTCAAGATTTTGATCAGTTCTCCCGTCCTTGCCCCTCCCTCAGCCACCCATGTTGTTTCACAGAATCACAGTGCAGAAGAGGCCCTTCGGCCCATCGAGTCTGCACCGACACGTGAGAAACACCTGACTTACCTACCTAATCCCGTTTACCAGCACTTGGCCCATAGCCTTGAATGTTATGACATGCCAAGTGCTCATCCAGGTACTTTTTAAAGGATGTGAGGCAACCCGCCTCCACCACCCTCCCAGGCAGTGCATTCCAGACTGTCACTGCCCTCTGGGTAAAAAAGTTTTTCCTCACATTCCCCCATCATTGTTGACCCCCCACAGCATCACCTTCCATTTCCCCAACCAACCCAAACCCTTGCCTATCATGGATGTCCAGGTGAATGTGCACATTCCCTACTTTCCTGAGAATCCCACCCCCATTCACATTGACCTCCTCCTTCCCACCCCCAGGACCCATGTCTGCCTCTGAGTTCTCACCAACCAACCTCGTCACCCCTTCAACACAACTGGTGCACCCTCGCCGTCTCACTCTTCCGGCTCCCTCTGCCCCGTCTCATACTCACCATTCCATCCTACCCACTCACCCTCAGTTCACTCCCCAGGAGGCAGTCATTGACACCACAGACTCCTCCCTTGCACGTTCACCTGGACATCCCCCCACCCCCTTACCCCCTCCTCCCCCAAGACACCTTTCCCCCCCTCAACTCCCTCCTTCCACATACCCCTTCCCCCCTCAACTCCTTCCCCCCCGAACTCCTTCTCCTCTCCGAACTACTTCCCCTCTCCGAACTCCCTCCTTACACTTCCTCCCCCCTCACACCCACCTCCCCTCTTGCCACATTCTCCCCCATTACACCCTCCTCCCCCCCCCCCCCCCATATTCTGTCCTCTCCCCTTCCAACCCCCCCCCCCCCACCCCCCACCCCCCAATACCCCAGTACACCTTCCTCTCACACTCACAGAAAGACCTTCCTCTTCCACCCTTGGTGATCATGCATAGCAGCCCATGGCCAAGACTGTGATGTTCTGAAGCAGACCTGAGGCATCAATAGAGACCTCCCATCTTCCGTGAGCTGCTGCTTCTTGGTGGAGCCATGTCTGTGAGAATGGGATGCATGGGTTCCTCCAGGGTCCGGTAGCTGTAGGTCTCCAGCACCATCTTCTGCTCCTCGGAAGTCCATGATCTGAGCAAGGCCCTGACGGTAAGTACCGACTTCTTCATGTCACACTTGTCCAGATGTCTTCTGAGCCAGCATGTTTCCCACCAGTGTAATGGTAAATTCGGCGCAGAGGATGATTCCGGTCAGGCCTTACTTTGCATCCCATCACCGGGATGTAAATCAGGTTCACGCCAGCCTCCAGTGAGATTGGTGGTGGACACCATCAGATGATCCCGCTGTGCTTTCATGTCAGTGTTAAAACAATTTTTACCATTCTTGCACATTGTGCCCCCCACCCCCGCCACGCCAAGGGGGCTGGAAAATTCCAACTACAGTGCTACTAGTAACAAGGAGAGATTAGGTGGTAAATGAAGACCACTTATTTTAACAGGCCAGAATTCAGTTTAAACCTGTTTTTTTGCCAGTCAACTTGAACAAGCATGAAGATGTATTTATTATAATCTCTGAATGTTTTGCGCACTTTACAGGAAACTGGCTTCCAACAAAGCACCTCTTAATTAAGAAACACATGAAAAGGCTAAGGCCCATAGTGCAGGACTTGATCAAGAATAAATCAAATAAAAAATAAGGTAGGTCAAGACTTGGCGATTAGCTGATGTCAAGCCAACATTTTCAAAGCCTGTAGGTTATATAGGACAAAGAGGAGATGGAGAGAGATTATACCTGTGCAATCGAGATTGGAACAAGCTGATGCATTGTGTCAAGGCTGTTAATTATTTTCTGTGTAAATACTATAAATGTATGTAAATATACTTCAGAAAATGATATAACTGGATTACACAGTATTACTAAAAGTGGGATTTGTGCTTCAACCAAAAAAAAAACAATTATTATTTAAAAGAATGACCTGGACAGCCTGAATATTGTCTTGTAATTTACACTCTGTAAATTGCAAAAGTTGCTTAGATAACTTAAATAATTTAAATGTAACTGTTGCCAGTTGCATTAAGTTTCAGCATGTTGCAATATTTCCTGTTTTATTGCATCATTGTTGGAAATTACAAGTGTGCGAAACAGGATATGGTGCAAAACATGGTGCACCAGAAAAAACAACTAACCATGCATTTCATCAAATAGTCTGATCATTGTTACAGTTGCAACAGAGTCACATCATTTACCTTACAGCAGTGCCGTTGTCTGTTGCTGGTAGCAATGATGTGAGGTAAAGAGGACACCTGATTACCATAGACTTCTTGTCCTTAGAATTTTATCCAGAATCTCTGATGGTCTTCACATTTGGACCTATGTGCAAACAAATTTAGGATTATCCAGCTCTACCTGTCCCAGCCCCCCTTAAACCAGCTTCTATTTCACCTCTTTTCTATTTTCCCTTAGTTCTGGTGAAACATTAACTGTGTTCCTCTCCGCAGATGCTGTCAGACCTGCTGAATTTTTCCAGGTATTTTTGTTTTTGTTTTGGATTTCCAGCATCCGCAATTTTTTGCTTTTATCTTAGAATTAAACTGTTTTTTTGTTTTTCAGGGAAATTTGTGTGTGAAGCAAGGAAACAAGGTGATTTTCTGTTACCAATCACCCACTCAATTCAGGGCTCATCTCACTGCAGTAGCAAATGAAAACAATTAATCAATGTGGAATATCACTCAGCAGCTCGTAAGGCTAAGCACAAATTCCATTGTAAGAATAAGGTGTAAAGAGGAACATTAAGTTATTAACACATCAGGGTATAAATCTTCCATGTTAAGATGCTTCCTATATAAATGTTTTACATAGATTCTACTAATTATAAGCATTTCAGTTTAAGTAATATTGAGTAAACTGAAAAAGCAGCTACAAATTTTATACTAAACCATAATTTTCTGTTATTTCAAATCCACAAATGTACAATAGAGTTGAGAGTAGAAACTGAGATTAGCGACTTTCTTATTGGCTGGTGAACACTGTACATGCGGATATCAAATTATCCTCCTGTACCAAATCTTTGGGTAATACATTAATCTGCATGGGAATTATACTGGGAACTGTGTTTAGTATCCAGGATATTGAACCAGTTTATATCCTCAACAGGATTTGAATCAAGACATCACAGCATAACGACTAACAGTTTATTGTAACAGGTGCTGCAGTGTTTCAGTGAAGTTTTCACAGTGGTTTAGCATTTTCCCTTCTGTTTTGTCATTTTCTGTCCTTGTGGTTAATTCTTTGGTTTCACGGGCATCGGTAGTCCTCCCTTAATTTATCCATGTGCCTCTATACTAGCTCCAGTGAAGGTGAGTGTGATCAGGAAATTTAACTAATAAGGTTATTATAATTAAACACAATTCTACATTTCCATATAGACACACTGAATAGCAAGGAAGAGTGGGAACCTGTGACTATTTCCACCACCAAACCCCCCTGACATCCGAGGACATGCTGCCAACTATAACAAAAACAAAAAGTGCTGGAAAAACTCAGCAGGTCTGACAGTATCTGTGGAGGGAAAGAATTAACGTTTCGAGTCCAGGTGACTTCTCCAGAACTGCCAACTACATTTCATTATTATACTAGACAGTATTGTAACCCACTGGATCATTGAGAAACCTTTATTGTTTTCCCCTTGCAGGGGGAGATTCCCAAGAAAAGTGGTCTCCTGTGCAGCAGACCAATCTCTTTTCCTCAAAACTCCAGGGATTTTCACATTTACAGCAGTTCCTTTTTAGAAATATTACAGTTTAACTTGGATGAACTTCTCTCACTCCCAGTCTAACATTGATCCATTTATGACCTGTCAAGCATATGCAGAAGTGCAACTTATACTTGCATCACAGATTTACTACTGAAAACCACAAAAAGATATTTTCAGATTCCTTGGAGTGCTGATTCACACTCTGAAGAAATTCTCAATCAATGTGGAAATTCAGTGATTAGGATGAGAGTGTATCTATTTATACAATCAGACACTGACGCAAGTTGGTCAGCAAGTTTTAGAAATCAAAATCTCCAATATGAACCGAAAGTCTGGTAGCTCTGCACCACTGAACACTGCAAGAATTCAGAAATAAAAAAGAGAACAAAATATTTAATTGTAATGGTCTCTGAACAGAATTCAAAAGCTGCAAATCCAAGAGATACAACATTGCACGTGGATGAAAATCAGGTCATCCACTGCTCCTCATGAAATATTTACAGATACTTTGAGGTTCAGGAGACCCCTAGTTTTCAAAATTGCTCTGATGTTTGAAGACATTAGCGGTTTTTGTGTACATAAATTTCATTCTGTGCAGGGACAGAGTCAGTCAGGAAATCAATCTAAATTATAACCTACTATTGTTGAAATGCTTCACTGTAATACTGAATATTATTTCAATAATTCTTGGTAAAAGATATCTGCAGGTCCTTAAGGGAAACATAATAAAATGGTACTCAAGTTACCTGTCTTTTACAGTAGATCAAGTGCAATTTGAGCCTGTCCATAGGAAAATGGTAGCTGTACTAGTCAAAAACACAAACTCAAGCTTCACTGCAGGCTAGAAATCTTCTTCCCACAGTAGCACAGATGATAGGTTTAAGAGAAAGTGGAAGAGTCTTATTAACCACAGAGAAGACATGCACACTGTGTGATGTGATAATTACAATGATTCTATCTTGCCATTAGATGTTAATAGTCCTTGGTTTTATGAGTGGTGTACAAACTTTTATGTGAAAACGATAAAGTCAATGAGAACAAAAGTTATATCCATTGTGATGTGGGTCTAATGAATAGAGTCTGGTTTTGGTGCAAATCTAACATTTTTCAAAAAACAAGCAATAGTTGATGAGCAAGACAACCGACTGCAGCCATGTTAAGCAAGTTGGTTTGGTGTAGTAAGGAGAAAGGACTGGTTCTATCATTAACCTGCAAACTATTTGAGTTTGGAACCAGTCACTCTCCTCAACACGGCTCTGGGATGTCACCAGTCAGACTTTCTTGGCATGATCTAATAACCAAGCTCATGTGATTATTAAGGCAGGCTCAACTGTCGTTGTTAGCTTATCTGCTACTTCATTCCAGGGCTATCCTTACAGAGAACTTTGTCCATGAGTGTTAATGCTAAGTTCCACATTATTCAAATGCTAACCACTAATGAAATCGACTATTTTTTTTTCTTTTCTCTGTGTAGAATTCTCAACATAACTTAACATCTGAATTAAAGACAAATGTATTATTAGTGCACGTCCCTCTTTAATAGAAACTGTACCAATGTACTTGGTGCACTTTTTTACAATTTGATCAGGTATTATTTCCAAACCATGGGTTTAACGCAATGATGCAGACGGATGTAAAGTTGGTTTTCTGATTACGTGCGGTTGTCCCTTGGTCAGGCAGCAATGGAGATTGATCAATATCCTATATTACTTAATAGTTCAGTATTCAGTATAGCTATAACAATACAAAATAGAATTACACTATCCAACCACAGGAAATTGTGCATGATCAAATACAGAAATCAGGAAGTTGTTACCTAATTTGACCAGATCCTCCACATGTTTTGCAGTACCACCATCTTACTGAGACACTTGGCATTCAAACACATGAAAGGTGTGAAATTGGGGTACTTACTAATCAGTCACTAAACGCCAGAAAATGGTAGGATTTGTCCATTCAAATGTAAATGATTTTTTAATGGCATGATAAGTCTTAATTACTACCAAACAACATTTCTGGCGTTGAAAGTTAACTTTACATGGGGCAGAATTTTCTGGCTGACGTGTGGGTGGTGGCGGGACCCGCTATGGCAGCGGGACCTGCTATGCAGCGGGACACACGCCCACCATTAATTAAAGGCCTCGTTAAGGCCCTTAACTTGCCAATCGTCGACGATTTTGAGGAGACTTCAACTTGTCAACTTCAGCTTGGCGCACGGGCCCAACGGGCAGGCGAGTAGGTGATTTTTTATTAAAACTCATGCACTGGCGGGATATGTGGGCTTAGAGGGGTTGTTCATGTTTTTCATGAAGTATTTAATGCAGAAAGTGTTTTAAAGTTGCCTGTGTGATTGTTAGCAGTTCACATCGATTTCCAAGAGCTTTTTGTGTACTTTGAAACCAGTCTGCAGACAGTTATCTTTATCAGGCCATGCGGTGGTGATGCTGAAATTAACAACAAGGACGGTGCATCAGTTAGCGTACAGTCAGTTAAACCTTTCATCCCTTTCCCCCCCAGCCTCATAAGTCGCTCACCCTTCAAGACCCTAAGGAACCGAACATTGATGGGGTAGAAAAGAGTCAAGAGGAGGCCCAAACATTAGACGCGCATACAGACAGGTTGGTCACATGGGCTAAGGCATGCCACATGGCATGTTATGTACCATTGGAGTGGGGAGAGTGCAGAGGTACCTGACCTGGATGCATGCTGGCCTGGACAGTTGCAGTGATGAGGAAACATTGCAAACACTGGTGACATTTGCCGTGGATCACAGAAGATTGACAGGTCATATTATTGACCTTCATACCGTTATGAGGGGAGTAGAATGGGTGGGCAGAAGGCAACATTTCCCCTTGGTGCAGGGATGAGTAACGTGGTGGCATTTATTTACGTTGAGTGCCATGAGTTTGACAGGTGAGGTGCTGAGGACCTTTTGGACAGAGTAATGCGGGGCGCACTGGCTGAAAGGGTGGTGGAGGTATCAACCCCCCTAAAATGCAAAACGTCTTTGGCTGTGCAGCAGCGATGCCATGGTATGTTAGGCCATGGGGATAGTGGTCACAAATGGGATAAGGCGACTTTGGAAGCTAGAGACGCGCATCCTCAAGGGGACGAGGGACCTTTGTGTATGACCCACACGTCTGAATGTCTCAGTCTGTGAATGAGCAGTGTTGCAGCATTAACGATTGCAGCAACCATCAGTGGTTTAGATGGTGGGAAGACAGAGTCGATGGGACTGTGGACCTCAAATACCTGGCTGCTGGACCCCAGCCTCACCGCCACCTGCCGCCCTGGCCACCTGCCTCCTCCCCAGCTCCATGGCCTGCTCCTCGAAGGTGGTGAGGTGCTGGAGCACGGCATGCCCACCACCAGTCCGCTGGCGCTCCCTGAGATTGTGCTCAGTTTTTGCCTGCAGAACAGAGAAGAGCATTTATTGGGGCTGATTGCTCATGTACTCTGCACACGCACACCACATCCCAACCACAGTGGCCCATCTGAGGCCTCCTGCAGCTCCTGTCCACACTACTGGTGATCAGTCCCCAGAAGATAGTACGGCTGGTCCCAACCTCCTCCCCCAATGGACACCTTGGACACATTCGGCGTCCATCACTTTGAATAACACACGGGTCTTAGCGCCCATGGCAAGGAGGTGCAACTCGGTGCGGCGCTGAGGCCAGCAGAGGGCTCTCGGCCACGACACCTTGAGGCTCCCCTTCCACCATCTCGTCACCATCAATATGACATGTGTTGGAGTTCTGAGTATGTGTCTAGCTGCCTCCCCTGCAGGTTGCCCCCAGACTACTCAAATGCGACAAACACCAACATATGCTGCGGGGAGAACCCATCTTCTCCTCAACCACTAAGGCTGATGTAAGCATGGTCACTATCTGTTTGCCCACCCAGCGTGCGCCAAATGCCCAATGCAGCAATGACACTAAGACGTGGGGGGGGCTCAAAGGCTAAGGCTACCTGCTGGGTCAAATGGCCAAGGCCGATGTGGTAGTCACCCTTCCAGAACACAGCAAATCATTGAATCGTTTGCGGCATTGGGTTCCTGTGCGCCGCACATCATCATGGGCGCTTACTGCGTCACACCACCTCCTGCCACACCTGCCTGGTGACATGAGGGGCCCTCCTCCTCCCATCCTCTGGATACAAAATATTCTGACGGCTGGACACCTCTTGGAGGAGGACAGCAAGGCAGGCATCTGATAACCGAGGGGCACAGTGGCCCCCCCGCTGGCCTCTCCTGCAGCCTGCTCTCCTGCTCCTGCTCCTGCTCCTGCTCCTGCTCTCTGAGAGTGGCCATGGTGCACTGCCTCGAGCAGGCTGCCTGGCCACTCTTTATACAGACTGCCTGTTCCCCATTGGAACCAGCAGTCTGAGGCCGCCCGCCACCGCAACGATTTTCCCATTCTACACGGGAGTCGCTAACCCGCTGGGTGGGCCTTAATTGGCCCGCCCGCGCAAAATGGCGATGCGGCCCGTTTCGGCAGCGGCAATCGGCTGCCCGCCCGCCGCCGAGTCAGTCGGGCCCGCCCACCTGCCCATCAAGGGCAAAATTCTGCCCCATGTGCGGAGTCTCATTCCCTCAATTTTTAGCAATTGTTGGAAATATTTAAAAGAATAAAATATTTTCATTTTTTCTTTGGGCTGAATTATATCTTTATGGCGGTTTCCCCGCACCCATGCCCCCCAGCATAAACGTCAAGGGTGAGCTCACCTCTGGTTAGCCAGCTCGCCCCACTTTAATTTTTCAGATGACAGCCCTTTTATTAGCAATGAAGTGGGACTTCCATCCAGCTCCAGGAGGAAGTCCTGTCTCCTCGACCTGCCAACCAATCGGAGGCCAGCAATTCTGAACAGTGCTAACACCAGCTGGAACGGTGGCCACTTCTGGTACTGCAGGGACCCAGACATTCAGTTACGTCCAGGTTCTCACTAGACCCAGGTTGACAGAGCCCAGTGAGGTATGGCGGGGCATATTGGACAAGGCAGGAAAGTGTGGATGTCGGGAGAGAAAACTGTGGGGAGGAGCCTCCAATCAGCAGCTGAGGCCCTGAAAGAGGCACTCCCACATTTAACTTTTCAGCAGCCCACAGGAGTAAACCTGCTGAGCTGCACGTTGAGTGCCGGCCTCTCCGCTGCCCATTAATTAGAGTGGCAGTGGAATGAGGCCCTTAATTGGACATTAACTGCCCACTTTAGGACCTCAAATGGACAATGGGCGGGCAACCAACCCAACGTCTCCCCCGCCTCTAGTAAAATCTTGGTGGTGGTGGGGGCACGTGTGCTGATGGCGGGCACATTGCTGATGACACTACACCCTAATTTACTGGTCCACTTTCCTGCTTTTCCACACAGATGGCCCGTAAATTCAGCCCTTTGTCTCTTTTATGTTCCGTAATCCCATTTTTTTCTTCCTCTCTATTCCATTTTTGGTACATGATTTTACAGATAATTTACTATTCTAATTCATACTTCCTGGTTTAGACTCTCAGGGTTCAGTAAGGATTCTTCAGATTGACTGGTTGAAGAGAAACACTGTTGCTCGTCCTGTTCACACAGGTCACAGTTCCTCTGTAGAGAGCGCTATGCAATGACAGTAAATTACTGCCCAAATGCCCACTAAAGTGGGCAGCTGTAAATGTCATGAACAGTGAGCACAGGTCATTCGCCGCCAACAGCAAAATCTGAGCCACATGGCAGGATCTCAGCTAAATAGGCCTGCAGGCAGTGGGAAAACCAAAAGTGGGTCATGAACCCCTTTGCAATTGAAGCTGCTTTTTTCTGTGGCTCTTAGCTCAGCCATAGATGAGCATCCAGCTTCCGGTGTTCCCAGCTAATCAGTGAGGGCAGGCAGGATGACGTGCGAAATGTGTCAAAAGAAGGAATCCAAGTTAAAGGGATCCTGACAGGGGTTAGCATGTTTGAACTGTACATTGATTCCTGTGGCTACAGTGAAGTTATGTTTGCCAAGTACAGGAGGAAGCCAGCCTCTCGAACCAGACAGGTGTAGATGGAAGTGCCTAAGGAAAAGAGCAGCAAGAGTGTGATCACTCAAACCTGGAGAAAGTGTAACCAAGGGGGCCAAGGACCTCAGGAGGGCAGGAAAGGTGAGTGGCATAACACTTGCCAACCCTAACACTTTGACTTGTCCAGCATTCTCCCACACAGATCTCCTCAAACCAACACATCTTGCAGCTCCACTCATTCTTCTGTCCAAGCATCTCCTCATATCCCCATTCCCATCACATTCAATCTAATCTTTGTCCCATCTCATACCTGTGCCTTACAGTCACCGTCCACAAATGTTGTCATTCCTCTCTACACAATCCATTTCTCACACTCACAATTCTCTGTTTTCTCTCCCTGTAGAACTCAAAAGGCAGAGAACTGGTGTGTGTGCATGTGTGAGTTGTGGGGAGAAGTGGGGGGCAGGGGATTTTTGTCAGCCACTGGCAACATCAGCAACAATTGCCACGAAAGGACGAACCTTCTGAGGCACTGATATGCACACATGTCAAGAGTGCTAATCCTCACCCTGTAGACCCTCTGTTGAGGGTCTCACTTCCTTCGAGCTGAGTCCCTTCCCCCCTTTCTTGTGGCACGACATGTGGCTGAGGAAAATGCTGCCCGAGTTGCTCTTACTATTGTTGGTGATGCTATTGCGCAAGGTAGAGCTGCATAAACTGCTCCCATGCCATGCTGAAGGCTGACAACAGGGAAATGCAGATCAAGGTGGGTTGAAGTCCAAAACAGGTGAATTGGCTTCCAAAAATTGAAAATCACCTGTCAAGCAGTAAGAACACAGTCTCAGAAGAGGTACTGAGAGTATCAGTCCCTCACCTGTGCCTGGCTGTAGCTTTTCAGTTTCACTGTTTAAAGGCTTCCAAGCCTGTTAGTTTCACTGAAGAAGCATTCTGCATATACACACACCTCGTTTACCCTGGCAAGCTGCAGAGAGCTCAGGAAACCTGTGCACTGTTGTTAAAGCCAGAATGCATGGTTAAATTCAAAGTTAATTACCTGCTTGCATATCATTTCTGTCAGCTGCATGGGGTTATCCGCTTGCCTGCAAACCCACCTGGTTAAACTCATATCTGGTTCCCAACCCAACACCACTTTTTAAGGATTTAACCCCTCCCTCCCGATCTCATGCCTGCACTCAAGCCTGCCTCCCCTTGCCAATTAAAATTGTACCCATAGAGTTTCTGGCATTGAAGACGGTGACCAAATTATATGCTGCATATTTAGAAACTAAGTTGCCTAGTAGATTTACAGCATGTACCCGAGAAATGTTAAATTCAATGTTAATAATAAAGGATGCTGTTCCATGTATCTCAGTTGGTACACGTATTTTGTAAAGAGAACTTCTTATACTTAAAAATTCATTAAGGTTTGGAGGTTTGCAATTAACAGGAAATAAGCAGATAAAATGCAGCAGCGTGAAGGGAGCAGTTTGGGAATTTCAGTTGATAAGTGAGAAATGCCATTTACTGTGAATAATGTCAGAGTGATGAGATTAGAATGACTGAAGATACAGAGAAGGGTCCGGATCCTAAGAAATTCTACAAGATTCTACACAGATTCAAGCTCAGAAAAAGAGGTGAACTGGCAGTTTATATCTAATTATCAGATCTAAGAAACTGTTTACTGTATGGAATCGATTGCTTGCGAAAGAAGTGGAGGCAGTTTGTCAGTGAAATCAAGAGAAAACCAAATTGGTCTTTAAAAAGGAAAAAAAATTAACAGACGGATCTATATCTACAAACTTTAGAACTGACTTGATGAGCCATTGTGATTGTTTCTGGTTATGCACATTCCTATGTTCTTGGGATTACCCATTTGCTGATGTTTTCTCCCCTTTCTCAGTGATGTGGCTCAAATGTTAACTTCATTGCATAAGATAATGTTACAGCCTAACATTGTGTCCGGCAAAGAGCACTAGACTTTGAAGCATTGAAGTAATAACACATATCATTCAGTGAAAGGCCACTTTAAATTTCATGACATGTGAGGTATGAAAGAACTCATCTATTAGATTAAAGCCAAGAAAACTCAGTTCTTTCTTGCCTGTTGGAGCTTCCATCTCAGAGAGAACTGTGACTTTTTCAGGAATCGTCTTGACTCTGACAGGCGTGTACACCATTCTGAAGAACTGACATTCTGTCACCTTCATAATGCACTTGTCTGTGTTTAGTTTGATCCCAGCTTTCCTGGTTCTCTCATGTAGATTATAATTGTGGTCTTTTCTTTTATCTACACCATAGATCTAGGTATCACCAGCTATGCCAATTGCTCCTTTGCATTTTTTGTATGTCTCATCCATTTTCTGTGGAATATATCCTCGCTCACTTTAAGACCAAAAGGTAGATGCAGGAATTTGTAGCGTCCAAAGGGTGCGTTGAGTGTTCTCAACAGCGAACATTCCTTCACAGTCCAATTGGTATTTCTGGCATCAAGCTTGCTGAAAACCTTTGGCCCTGCCAGTGCTAGCTTTTTCTTGTAATTGTAAGAAAATGTTGGGAAATGACTTGGAGCGCTACCAGGTTCTGTGCCAGAAGGTAAAAGTCCACAGAGCCTGGGGAAACAGAAGAGAGCCAGAAAAATGCTGTTCAGCTGCAGAAAGCTGAAGAAGACCCTAACATCCTACAGGGGAAAATAGAGCCAATAAGGTTTACGGAAATAGAAAGAAAGCCAGAGAACTTTCCAGAGGCCAGAAAAGGGCCTGCCAAGGTAAAAAAGATCAGGACAGAACCCCTACATGCTAAACAGACCAAAACCAGGCCAAAAGAGCCAAGGAAGGGTCTGTAGAATTTGAAAAGAATAAAGCTGTCTGAACCAGAGGTCTCATTAGCAGACACCTTTCAGGATTTAAATAGGGACAGAGAAAGTTTCCAAACCACCAAACAGATAGTGAGGTTGATGCCTCACCCAGTCACAGAGCTGCATGGCAATGCAGCAGAAGCTGGCCACCACCTGTGGGCAGTAGTGTCCCAAAGAACATGGGGCAGATTGGGGACAAACCCATCTCCAAAATAACAGAAAAGGAGAAATCAACAGCTCTTAAGGAAAACCAACCTTGTGAACACCACAAGAGAATTACAAAAGCAGCTAATGCAGAATTAACCACCGAACCATCAGGTTCCAACCTTCAATCCACCTGAACCAACAGTTCCATTTCCAAGGCCACTGACAATTGGATGCAGGGGGAGAACCTGGGCACCTCACATGCATCTAAAAACAATACACCCCACACCATTGCACTAGAAATACGGAACATCAGTGGAGCAGATTCTAAATTATCTGACTCATGGGCTGTGGAAGCAGCCATAAAAGGGTTAAGAGCTTTGTATGAATCATAACAAAGCAGTCAGATTGATTTACATACTGCAAGCTTCTAAATAGAATCCAACCTTGTGAATCCTAACCTCCCTAGGAGCCAGCATGGAGTCTGAACTTTCCACAACTGCTGACTGCATTAAGCAGAGCCTGTTTAGTAGAGTTACCATTCCTGAAACCGTGTGTACTGATATTAATAAATATTCACTAAATAACACATATCTGAGGATTTGTTAAGAAATGGGAATAAGATGGAGAAACTGTCGCCGTCCCAGATGTGAATATCTAAGTCTGTATGCAGGAGTGAATATGTACATTTTTCTTTTGCTTCGCAAAGAAGCCCTGTAAAAAAAACATCAATTCCATTTTTTCCCCATGGTGGAAGCGTGTCATGCTCCAGCCTATTATGAACTTTCAAACAATACTTTAACATTTTGAGCAAAACTGGACTGTTAAAATGGCAACTGCAAACCATGTGACTTTTGGCAGTATCAACTGCAGACAGTCCCAAGGCTCAAGCAAATACCTGCTTAGATATGGACATTCACACCCATCTGGGAAATTCACACATCCCTTTGTTTAAGAATGGAATGTCAACATGTACCATAAATCATTGATTTCTTCCGTGGATCATTTCTTCTGTGATACTCCAAATCTTCAAAGCATCCAACCATCTCATCAAAACACGTTGGATACATTTGGACCAAATCTTTCTTGCTTCTGATCATAGGGTGCTTTTCATTCCATATACTACTTTCAACCCTCAGTGACACCTCTTTCATCTCATTGTTTACTGAGATCAGCTGCAGCTCTTCGCAAGTGCTCAACCCCATGGTAGCAGGGCCATCTACTTCTGTGACAGAACATACAGTTAGTGTCTTTTCCTTTGTATGTCCCTCTGATTTGGTCATTCCTCGCTGTCAAACTCAGTTCCATCATATGCCATCAGCATGATGCTGCTTGGTCTCAGAGCATCTTTCTTTGCGTAACCATTTTCTTTCAAGTTTTCAGGAAAGATATTCTGGTGTAGTCTGAGCGGGCTGATGTAACTCTGTGCTCCGGTATCAAGCTTCAGCTTCAGCTTTATGGTTGTGGATTTATCTTTCTTCATGATCTGAATGGTTGTGTAAATTTCTTTTTTCTGGGAACTGTTGAATTTTAAAATTTCATGTCGATGTATGGCTCCCAGGTGTGCTGTGTTCTCTTCCAGGATATGGATGTTTTGGTTTCTTTCTCATTCGCCCTGTTGCTCTGCCTCTGGTAATTCATTCTGCATATCCTTCCCCAGTGATTGGGCTTTCCACAAGCTCTGTAGTTTGATCCGTATACTGGACGTTTCTTTCTGGCTTTGAATTTGTGTTGTCAGCCACAACCCTCACATGTTTTTCTCTTTGTCTGGCGTGCATTCTTTTGTTGCTGTTTCACTGCATCAACCCTGCTGCCTTTCCCTTGACATAGCTGAAGACTAGTTGTGTCAGTACCTTCACCGGTCTACTCCTGGCTTCATCTGCTTTGGGAGTGTCACCAGCCTGTGGCATTTTGAGCTTGCCTTTCCTATTAGGGATTTTTGTACATCAGGGTATGCAGGGCTCCAAACGAGCTGACCTATCAGCCTCTCCTCAGTTTCATTGAATTTACACTTGCTGGCTACATTTCTCAATCTCATTAAGAAATTGTCAATAGGCTCACCAGGTACCTGCCTCAGGTTCTGAAATTTGTATCAGTGGAGCTGATGGTTTGTCTTTGGCTGGACATATGTGCTGAGCTTCTCAACAATCTTGTCTGGGTTTTTAGTGTCATACACCATCAGTTCCAAGCTATTGAAAAGATCTAATCCTTTCTCTCCTGTCCACAAAAGGATGCAGCTGACCTTTTCCTTTTCTCTGGGGCCTTTCAGAAAGCTACTGAATGTCAATTTGCACTTTTGTTTAAACTTCTCGAATGCCTTCACAACATCATCAGCCACCAAATTTATCATGGGCTGGAGCTGTGTGTTGCCATTTTCTCAAACTAATTCAGTATTTATTTTGTTCATAATGTTTGGGTTTTACTCACAATCACCTGCTGCCACTATGTTATGTCTTGTGGCTCCTAGAAGTTCAAAATAATCACACTTTTTGATACAGATACTGGAGCTTACATCGAGTACATTTTCTCACACCTCCACATGTGTGGAGGAACAATACATTGTGTGCTTGGTACACAGACTGTAGTGTGGTAGTGAATGATATGGCATCCTGGATGTACACATGCTCATGAAACAATATAGTTCCTCAATCACTTTGGAATATTATAACAATGCAACAGTGAGGGCCGAGGTAAAACATGTAATTGCCAGAAATGAGCACTGATTGATATTGCTGATGGCTGAGTAATTAAGGTATAGCGATTTGAACAGTAGCTGAGGCTGGTAGTGCTGTCGATAGGATATGGCATTTGAAGATGCTTTCATTGATTTTGACAACTCATGCAAGGTCACTGAACTTCTTGCGGCACTGCATCTGGATCCTCAGGGCTTGACTCCTGGCATTGATCTCCAAAGGTATCTGCTCCCGTTATCTTTTGAGTGTGTATCTGGAGGACCTCTTGGTCTCTGTGGATACAGGACATCTCCCCTACTTCCCACCTCCTCCAGCAAGACCTCCAGTGAAGCCTCCAAAAACCTTGGAACCTGGTCTCACCCACGTTGTGCCACTTTTCACTGTTTCCAGGTCAGAGTCACTCCCTGCAAGACTGCCAGCACCTGCTCCAGCCACAGTGTACCTCCCTTTTAAGAGGTGCAAGTTAGTTTTAATCAGTACAGCTATTACAAGCCAGAAATTGCTGAAAATATAATCCACTTTAACAGAGGCCTGTCAACTTGTATTTCAGGCCCATTGTTTCTTTGGATGTTCATAGAAATGAATCACAGCTTATTTTACTGCTGCTTAGAGCTCACAGTGGAAAAATAACCAATCAGAAAGAACAGATAAAACCCAAAGTCATACATGTTTTACAAGTATAGCAGAAGCCGTGCAATGAAACCTGTGCTGAATCGTTATTTTTCTGACTGATTAAGACTGGTTTAATCTGAGTTTAAATCAGATGGATAAGATTACACTTGGCAGAAATTAGATTAAAAATCCAAGAGAACTAGCTAAGTGAAGACTCAAGAATTTGTCAGCATATATTATTCAGTGACTGTTCTTATCCTTCCCATTAATATCACCAACAATAAGCCTCACTATTAAAAATACAGCTTTTTAAATTAACTGTACCATCAATTTAATCCCTGAATTTATTTGAGTATTGATAAACTAAGTGTGCTTTATAATTCTAAGAGGAGTACTGAAGATTTAATGTGGCTATCATCCTTTATAATTGAACTCTATTGGCTACTGGACATATTAATATTTCTCCTGGTTACTAAATGCCCAATTTATTAAGATTGTCAAAGATCCTATTTAATTTAAAATATTCCCATCTGGATTTATGCTTCAATTTACAATCTCTAAGAACTGGCAACTATTGCAAAGGCTAACATGTTTTGTAACGGTTACTTACAGTACAATTCAAAAAGAGAATCTCACCTTCTGCTCATTAATTAGTTACCTGAGTACTGTGGGTGTATTTGTTCTGTTTTCTGCAATTCCTCTAATACTTCCACAATTAAAAAGGGTTAGCATGTCAAATGCTTCACTATCACTACCAGAGTTCTCGATAGTAACTGCCATAAAATATCAAGGAAAACCCAGGGAAGGTGAACAAACAGTTTTGATTTAATTACTTCATAGTGTTGAATATATGAGAGAGGCTGCAATGAGAGAAAGATAATGGGCAGAACTTCGTGGAGTGGCAATCACCAATGGATTGCCACTCTGCTCCTTTTCACTTACCCAGGTCAGGATCTGAACAGTTCTCGCCTGATCTTCCAACCCAGGCCGAGTGAGAAATGTGCAGCGCAGCAGCTCCGGAGTCCTTCCAGGGCAGGGCAGCAAGGTCAGGGGAAGTGAAGCCACATCCCCTTTTTATGCACCAGCTGCCGTAAAGCGGTAAATTTAAAGGTCCCAGTCACTTTGAAACGCCAGGGAGAAGGTGAGTATGTAATGTAAGTGGGTGAGGGGTTAGGGTGATCAGGAAGGGGAGGGCGGTTGGGGTTGGGTGGTCGGGCGGGTTGGAAGAGCAGTTGGGGTCCGGGGTCCGGAGGATAGTTGGGGGTGGGGAGAGTAGTCAGGGGGTAGTCGGTGGCATAGTGAGGGAGGTGGAGGGCGGGTGGGGGGTAAGAAGGGTAGTTGAGGGGTCAGGATAGTAGTCGGGAGGTGTCAGGAGGGTAGTCGATAGGCTGGCGGCGCAATCAGGGGTTAGGAGGGCAGTTGGGGGAATAATCGGGAGTTGGAATCATAGTTGGGAGGTGAGAAAAGTAGTAAGGGTAGTCGGGGGCGTAGTCAGGGGGTTGGGGGAAGTCGGAGGGGTCAGGAAGGTGGTTGAGGGTGTCAAGACTGTAGTTAGGGAGTCAGGAGGTAGTTGGGGAGGTGGAGGTGTAGTTGAGGGTTGGGAGGGTAGTTGGGGAGGAGGGGGTGGTTGGGGGATTGTTGGGTAGTTGGTCCGGGAGCATAGTCAGCAATGGAGGGGGGAGCAGGGGTCCAGTGGAGGGTCGGGGTGGGGTCAGTGATATAGTTACCCAGGAGTTAGAAGTGGTTTTAATCCGTCTAACTTCTCTTGGAGAATGGAGAAGCCCATTCAACTCACTTGTGCCACGGGGGAGGCAGTGGAATAGTGGTATTGTCACTGGACTAGTATTCCAGAGCCCCAGGGTAATGCTCTGGGGACCCCGGGTTCAAATCCCACCACGGCAGATGGTGAAATTTGAATTCAATAAAAAATCTGGATGACCGTGAATTGATTGTCACAAAAACCCATCTGATTCACTAGTGTTCTTTAGGGAAGGAAATCTGCCATCCATACTTGGTCTGGCCAGACCCACAGCAATGTGATTGACTGTCAAATGGCCTCTGGCCACTGAGTTCTCAAGGGCAATTAGGGATGGGCGCTGATGACACAGGGATGTCTGGAGGCAATGCCAGTTGCACCCAGTTAGTGCTCTCCTCCAGCCATCTAGAGTGCCAGCTAAGGGCTGAGGATGACACCAAGGAAGACAAGGCTGCTGCCCCTCATGGGGTGCCATCATCATCTTTGGCCTCCTTGGCCCTTCTGACAGATGGACCATCTGTGTAACAGTGCCCAGTGATTCTGGTGCAGCAGCCTCTGGAGATTTCCCCAGTGGCACCTCCACGATGAGGATGACTGCCACATGCATCTTAGCCCCAGGCTGAGACAACTGAGTAGGCTGTCGCCATCTCTTCCAAGGCCTCAAAGGAACACCGCATGGTGTGGAGGCTATCATGTTGCATGACGCACTGTGTGCATCACTGTAGATTCCTCCTGTTCCAAGTGTGCACTGTTTTCCTTTGAGGACCATATAAATAATAGCATTTGAAGACAGTCATATGTGCCTGCTGTTATTAATGGCAGAATAAGAAAAGCCATATGAAATGGTGAAAGAAAGCAAGGGTTCAACTTGGTCAATGGTGATGGCAAAACCTCTAGGTAGATGTACTTCCTTCATTGGCTGTAGGTGTTTACATGTTCCAGGGTGTGTCTTTATGGATATGTGAGCAGGGGCAGTGAAGAGTGAGTTTCATGTCATGCTCTTCATCCTGGGTCAGAGGGCTCAATTGAAACAAGTCTAAATCAGGTGATCCCTGACATTCATGGCATCCTGACAAGATTTTCGAGCACTGCGTTGGGCCCGACCACCTCTCTCTGTAGCGGGGGCACTTCTGTGTTCTATATCTTCCTGTGCCTTCTCCTATTACTTCTCCTCTTCTTCCAATGATCTGTGTCCTTCAGGACCTCACCACCTTCAAGGTTCACACCTCACTGAAGGCCATATTGCGGTATGAGCAGTAGGCCACCACAATGACCTTGCAGGAGTGTATTGAAGAGCGCTACTCAACTGGTTCATGCACCAGAACTGCATCTTCAGAAGTTTAATGGCTCGGTCAATGGTGATCCTAGTGGGTAGATGGCTCTGGCTGTATTGCCTCTGTGCTTCTGTCTGGAGCACTCATAGAGGTGTTAGTAGCCATATCTTCAAGGATATCCTTGACCCCTAGAATCTATCCACGGACTTTGGGGATTGGAGTGAAGACTTGAGGCAGCATGGACTGGTGGAGGATGAAGGAGTCATGAAGAAGGCAAGATTGCATTTGGAAAGTGCTCTTGCTGTAGTCGCAGACCAGCTGACTGTTGCATGAGCCTATCCTGTTGGTGAAAATCATTCACCTGTTACTGGACGCCTTGATGGCCACCTGGCTGCAATTGATGATGCCCTGCACCTGGACATCAAAATCCACTGCCCTCTGTGTCCATGAGACCATATCTGTTGTTAAATTAATGTACTGTCCAGCTCTGGCAAATAGGCCATCAGTGACCTGTGAGATACAGTGGTGTGCAGCCAGTTGCGTGATACTGCCAAGATCTAAAGTTGAACCTTGGAAGCAGTTAGAAGCACAGAAGTTCAAGGCCACAGTGACTTTGATGGATACTGACTGGGCATGGTGACCACTACTGCAAGGTGTGATGCCTTCTGCAACAAAAGCATAGATGTATCTCACCATCTGCCTGGAGAGTTGCAGTCTCCTGAGGCACTGGTACTTGGTCATCTTCAGGTAGCTCTGTCTTCAGTGGCAGATCCTATGCTAAGGGTTGGCCTCTGTGTCCTTCTTGCCCCCTGCCCCTCTCTCTTGCCCTCCTGATACCGGAGCTTCGCCCTTTCTACAGAGGGTGTTGCTCCTCATTATCACTGGGCCCAATATCTGAGAGATATATTTTCCAAAGACAGCTACAGCCTTTCTCGTGCTCTGGCAATCTTAGCCACCCCCCCACCCCTGGCAATTGTGCTTTGCAGCTTTGTCCTCTTTACTTACACCCCTGTGGTGCCAAGGGTTTGAAGTAGCTACCCCTGCACTGCCCAAGCGCTTACTGCCCATTCTCTCCACCGCCTATGCTAAGCTGATGGCACACATCTCCCAATGGGTCGCCCTCCCTTTAACAATGCTAATTGGTCTTCGTGATGGATTGGGCAGAATTGTGGGTCTGCCCTATCCCTTCAGGTAAAACTGGCTCCCACCCACTTCTGTCCCCATCCCTGACAGGACCCAAAAATGCAGTCCCTGTGAACATCAACAATTTCAGTGTCATTACAACAGCAAATTCTGGGCCATTGTATTATTCCATGTTAAAGAGAGAGTGGTGAAATAGACATCAAAACAACATTTACTCACATCTTAACTTTGATTTCTGCTAGTGTCAGATGCAACATTAAAGAAATGATTATGTAGCCACATCCAACAATAAAACCCACTGATTAGAAAGCAGAATGTAATCTTTCTAAGCAATTCCTCAGCAATGAAGCAGACTCAAAACAGTTACTTTAACAGTGACTTTAAATGCAACATGACATGAAAAAAGTGTTTGGAACATGAGACCTTCCTTTTGTATACGCTTCATTATGCAATTTTTGTTTGCCACATTTAACAGAAGCTCCTGTCCTTCCTTTTATTAGAGAAACCTTTTAAAAATTGCAGTTGTCGTAAATGATAAGGAGTATTTTGAAGGTGCAAGCTCAGCCTTTGTATATTTATTCTTTACATTTCTTAGATGATTGCCACAGAACAAAGTGGATTACAAATGCTCTTTGAGTGAATTGCAATACCACCTTTTTTCCCTTCAGTAATGGTCTTATGTGTGATTCAATAGTGATGCATTAATCATCCATGGTACTCTGAAACCTGTTTCCCTTAAGGACCAAATCCACATTTACAGCTTTACTCAAAACAAAACTCTATACAAAATACCATAACACTAAATTCTAATGAAATCAGCAACCAAATTAATGTTTAAAATAAGAGCTAATGCATTCATACATGTAGTATTAATAATCCTTCCGTGCATCGCCTCTTTAATGTGATGGAGAGGCTTGTGCAATATACTATTCATTGAGCAATGCCATCTGGAGCACCTTGCTCCTGGTAGAGGCCACCCTTGGCGGCAATGTCGGGGATGGTGCCAGACAAAGTGCAGTCCAAAAAGTCCTTAATGGCAGAACAGGCGAATGAAGACTGTGTGTCTCGTGGCTGTGAAGGCAGAAGAAAGCTGCCACAACAAGGTGGTCCCAGTCATCATGGTTCAACATGTCACTGAAATCTGACTACCAACCCATCAAGATTGTGTGGACAATGGCGGTGCTCAGAGTCACCACATTAAACAAGGTCATGCACAGGCTTCTACCAGGGCCCCTCTGCCAAGTCCTGGGGGGATGGAGAATTGGCAACAAGGACAGGGCAGTGAACTAGGGAGTCTCTAGTCAAGAATCTGCACACAGGGAACAAATGCATAAAGGTTGTTGGACAGCTATGTTGGGACAGAGATGTCTTTAGACAGCAGTATCTGAGACTAGCAATTGTCTTGATCACCCCAAATGGGGAGGGGGCAAGAAAAGATGCCTTAAGAATGGGCTGTCCCATTTTCTCCTGGCTGGGGAACCATACCCAGGTCACTATCTTTGTTGTCAAAGAAAAATAACTTTAAATTTTACAATTTGGAATGTTAGAACACCTATGGATAATACTGAGAGTGACCATACTGAAGAAGAGCTGCAATCATTCCACATGAGACTCCAAATTGACATTGCTGTCCTCAGTGATACCGCCTTCCTGGGGAGGGGCAGCTGAAGGAAGAAGCGGGGGATACACTTTCTCCTGGAAAGGAAAGGCTGACAATGACCCTCATGTCCACCGAGTTGGTTTTGCCATCTGGAATAGGATCTTAGATGCACTGCCAGAACACTCCACTTGTATAAATGAAAAGACTCACAACACTTCACCCACAGCTCAGCCGTCCTCAGCCAACCAATATGCCACGATTATCAGCGCTTATGCCCCAATCCTGACTTGGATTAATTTGTTAAGGAAAAGTTCTATTCTGACCTTGGTGAAGTCCTCAGTGCCATCCCAAAAGAAGAAAAGCTCATCCTCCTGAGGAAATTTAATGCAGGGTTGGCCGTGACCCCAAAGTCTGAACCATTAGGGAAAATGGGGTGGGGAAAGCCAATGCAAATGGTGTCCTCCTTCTGACTAAGTGTGCTCAGCATGGCCCCATTATAACAGACAGCCTATTCTGCCAGAAGGACAAATACAAAACCACATGCAGACACCCTAGATCAAAGCACTGACACCTCCTGGATTGCGTCATTGTTCGAGACAAAGGTGTAAGTGATGCCTGTATCACTCGATCCATGCAGAGGATGGATACCTGCTGGAGAGATCATCGACTTGTTCAATCGGGGTTTAATCCATGGCCAAGACATCACAAGGCCCAAAAGTCCAAGAGGAAGAAGGTCAACCGAAGCGAGGAATTCCAAGTAAAGCTCACAACCAATCCGGAAATTCTTCACACATCCAATTCAATTCCGGAACAGTGGGATCAAATAAAGCCAGCTGTATGATATCCCTGCGCCAGACCATTGGTTTCAAGCATCATCGTCACCATTCGAAGAAAACAATGCTGAAATATGTGAAATATGTAGAACAAAAATGAGCAGGCTTAATCGTCTGGCAGAACAACCCAAGGTCGCAAGTTAAGAAGGCAATGTTCCAACAACTCAAGGCCAATGCCCAAAGGCAAATCCGGAAGATAAAAGACATGTGGTGGAAAGAGAAAGCCTGGGAGATCCAATAATATGCTGACCAGCATGATATGTAAAGATTTTTTGAAGCAACCAGAGCCATCTTATAGACCAAGGTCAAATGGAAAAACTCCCCTTCACTCACAGGATGGTCTTTCTCTTCTTAAGGATGATGATAATACCATCCAACAACACTGGGAAGATCATTTTCAACAATTCCTCAACCGTGAATCCATAGTTGCTGCTGATACCCTCCAGGCTGTCCCTCAGTACCCTGTGGTAGAATGCATGGGTGAACCACCATCGATGGGAGAATTGCAATAAGCAGTCAAATGGATGAAAAACAACAAAGCCTGCTGCCCCAATGGTATTCCAGCTGAGGTCTTCAAAGGCAATTGCTCACATCAGGACTCCACGAACTATTAAGGTATTTCCCTCTTGTCCACAGCAAAGATCATTGTGGAACATCACTCTTTATTCCCACTCTCTGCGTTTTATCTCAAAGCCAGCTAGAAATCCATTTTGTACTTGTCCCCTGACTCCACATTCTCTGGCCTTATTCATAAGTCTATTATGGAAACCTTATCAAAGGCCTTTTGAAATCTAGGTATGTTGTTGTTACAGAAAGAATTTGTGTGGTCCCTCCCAGTCTGTAATCAGAATGTTTGTATGTAAGGTGTGTGTATTTTCTTACCCTCAGTGATTGTTCCTAATTTCAAATAAATTCCAACAGCATGCTTTTTGGTGATTTTAAAAATAAAGGAGGTTAGTTATTATCACACAGCAGCTGATCAAAATCCTTGCTGCCTGTGACCCCATCAGCCCCAGCTCCATAGGTTGAGGAGGGTGCACCTGCCCCACAGCAGGAGACCCAAAGCAGGCTGGGGCTCGCCAGGCCTCGGCCCTCCAGAGGACACCTGCCAAGGCCATCACAGACAACAGGGTGTAGCAGTCAGCAGGCTGCCTCCATCACCACAGTGGATGTCGGGGATGCACCAAGCTGCAGTGGTAGGGAAGAAAAATTAAGAAACACTAAGAGCACAAAAGTGGCATAGATGTTCACAATCTGTATATAATTTGCACATATGTAAATAGAATTTGTTACTGTCAGCTTCTCATCTGGTGTATGTTTCTTGTTATTGCACAGTTGATGGTAAATGCCGAGCTGCCTAAATCCCAGAGGGAAACCTGAAACAGCTGCCAAAATGGTTTTTGCAATTTGTATAGTATGAGGAGAGTTCTGAAATCAGGAAACAATTTTCCTGACTACTTGTGATTATTTTATAGTAAAGTAAACATTTATTATAAGAACAAAGGAAAGAAAATAAAACACAACTACACTGCCCAGTAAGCAGTACTTTAAAACAATTCCATAAATCTTAACTTAACTATCCTCAGAGCTAACCTTCCCCTTTCTGTTCAGAAACTATCTGTATAGACACTAAAAACTATAGAGCTCCAGTAATTTTTACCACACAGCGCTTTTTTTCCTTTGGGGTGTCCTCAGAGGTTGACAGCAACAGGATCTTCAGGTCTGGCCTTGTTCACACTGCCCTTTTGGAATTCTGACCAGCTACCCTGCTGTCTTCTGGGAGATCTAAGCAACTACCATCCCACATAGGCTTCAGTATTTCCTTAAATGTGTTTGCTTCCTTTTGATCTCTCTATTGTTTCAACCAGTCTCTTCAGAAATGCTTTCTTCCCAGAATTGATTAAATTGTTCTTTACTTTAGCTCTTAGACTTTTAAAAACAAACTTACCCTATCTTTACCTCACTCCCTTACACCTTTTTACAACCTGCATATATCCATCCCCCTTTGACTACAGCAGCTCAATTCAAAAGCACCCCTGTTATTGAGTTATGTAAAACTCTGACTGAAGTTCCTCTTGGTTCATTAACATATCAAAACAACTTTACTGTTGACTTTAGACCCTTGTTCTCACTCTAGCTCTTAATCCAATCATAGCCTGATTTCCAGTACATAAGAAAATATGCCAGGGTTGTTACCAGAAGAACAATATTACAATTTCTTGTTTTCTTGGCACTCTTCTACCTGGCAACATGCTCCATAGTCAGTCATGTGTAACAGATGCCCCCCATCCTCACAGATATCCCATAGTGTGCCTCAATCCATGGTAGCTAGCATCATCTCATTACAGTGCCTGACCGTTCTCTGCACAGCAGCAACATGAGTGAAGCCTCTGGCTGTAAGAACTTGATGGTTGGGCTATGCATCTCTGAAACCTGCTTCAGAGATTCACATAATGCTGCCTCATGGATTTAGAAGATGCAAGCTGGTTTAGTCTCCTGCTGCTTCTGCACTGAAGAGTGCATGTGGATCTTAGAGGATTGTTTGGCAAAGTGCTTAGCACTCATTCAAAGTCGTTTCTTCTTTCATTGGCCTCCATATAATGTCTGCCAACCTTGAATGTGGTGTACGTATCCACCAAAACTTGGGGCTCTCATGTGCTCCTGGTGGCCTGCAGTTACCTCATGTCCTCATGTACATCTAAACATCACCCCAACAGTAGTCCCCACTTTCCCACCTGCATGATGCAGACCTATAGATCTCGCTGACACATGTTAAGCCTTGTGATTCCTGCTAGAGGGATGAAATTATGAGAGGTGGGAGGTGTGTGTAAAGGCTGAATTTTGACATGGGAGATGCTGTGTTGGGTGAGGTCCGGCTAGGGTCTCTTGACATTGACCCTGTGCCAGCTCACAGATGGCCAGTCAACATGATTATGTGCTCGTTACAATGGCACTGGTGTGCCTGGTTTCTGTGTGAATATTTCAGACTGGCGAAATGAAAATGTGAAGGCCTAACATGGGATCAGAGCTCCAATATATCTGGTGTGCACTCTTTGTCATCAAAGATTAGAATATTCAACGCCTCAATGGAGTGGCCGCATTTCCAGGCCCACAGATGCCAAGGCTAGGCTGTATGGAAATTTGGTAGACTCCAAACGGAGGCATGGTCATGAGTGCTTGACAGAAGTTGGAGTATGATGCTGCTTGAAGCATTGTAAACTACGAGGACAGTGTAGAACTTCAAAAGGACATAGACAAGTGGGTGGAATGGTGGCAAATGAAGTTCAATGTGGAGAAGTGTGAGGTGATGCATGTTGGTAGGAAGAACATGAGAGACAATATAAAATAAGGGGTACAGTTCTTAAGGGGGTGCAGGAGCAAAGGGACCTGGGTGCATATGTGCATAGACCATTAAAGGTGACAGGATGGGTGGAGGGAGCAGTTAATAAAGCATATAATACCCGGGCTTTATTAACAGGGGCACAGTGTACAAATGCAAGGAGGTTATGCTGAGCTTATGTAAGACACTAGTTAGACCTCAGCTGGAATATTGTGTACAGTTCTGGGTGTCACGTTATGGGAAGGATGTGAACACACTGGAGAGAGTGCAGAAGAGGTTTATAAGAATGGTTCCAGGGATGAGAAACTTCAGCTATGAAGGTAGATTGGAGAGGTTGGGACTGTTTTCCTTGGAGAGGAGAAGGCTGAGAGGAGATTTAACAGAGATGTTCAAAATCATGAGGGGGCTGAACAGAGTAGATAGGAGGAAACTTTTCTAGCTCATAAAAGGATTGAGAACGAGAGGGCACTGATTTAAAGTGATTTGAAAAAGAAGCAAATGTGATGTGAGAAAAACTATTTCACACAGCGAGTGGTTCGAGACTGGAATGCACTGCCTGGAAATGTAATGGAGGCAGGTCCAATCAAGGCATTCAAGAGGGCATTAGATGATTATTTGAATAGAAACAATGTGCAAGGGTGTGGGGAAAAGGCGGGATAATGGCACTAAGTCATAATGCTCATTTGGAGAACTGGTGCAGACACGATGGGCCGAGTGGCCACTTTCTGTGGCGTAACAATTCTGTGGGCAGTTCGGCGGGTGGGCACGGTCAGCAGGTCTGGGTTTGGCTGCGGAATGGACCGCCGACTGCCATCGGCCCCCGACTGCGAATTCACGATGACATTTCCTGAAAAATGCAAAAGCTGCCCGGCCTATTCGCCCGCCCGCCATCCATAACGTTGGACGGGCAATGAAAAATCTTTGTTAATAGCACTATTAAAGGGTTTAATTGCTCTCTTAATTGTCGGCAGGCACGTTTCTGAGTTTGATGCGTGCCTGCCGACCAAAATATCGCACAATGACGTTGGGACGCTCGCCCAATGTCATCACGCGCTTTTTCACGCACAAGGGGGGTCGGGTGCACGTCTGCCCGCTCAGTGAAAAATTCTGCCCTGTGATTCCGTGATTTTGTGAAGCTTTCATGGTTCACTGAAAGGTAAGCTGAAGTGCAGGCTCGCATCCAGGATTGAGAGTTACAGATGACTGCATCCTGAAGACAGGTCTCATGCTGGGGGCTCAGTATGATGATGAGGCTAGAGCATTTGTCTTGCATGAGCGATTGATTGTGTAGAGGTACCACAGAGTAGATTCAGATTAAACCTCACACATGAAGAGGAGAACCATTGAGTGATGATTATCCTCCTTGAGGCACCTTGCAACACAACAGGCACACTGACACGAGTGCATTAGGATTGCAGTGCTGCTCCTGCCCTTTTGAAGGCTGCCAGAGGCATTCAAATGTTGGCGAGAAACCTGAAGAGGCTACACCATGTCTACTCTGCTCACAAAACACACTGTTGGACTTTTAATCCCATGATAGGAAGGCAACATACTCGAGAGGCTCCCTTGCCTTCCAAGCATGAGGACATCGTGATGCAACTGTAACTACTCATTCAGAAATTGATGTGCTTCATTGAGATAATGAGGATTGCAATGAGGGTGTTAAGGTGGACCCAGCATGGAGCGCACTTGTGAAAGAGGCTTGATTGAGCTAGTCATCATTATACTCCTGAAATCTGGTGGCTATAAGCATCTTAGATGCACACCTGCCTCGTCTGGTCCTAGCTGTGGCCTCTTTCTCTGGAGCTTCAGCTTCCTCACCCTCTTTGAACTTAGCCCTCTCAACATCCTCACCATCGGAGGAGATGTGCAGCTCCTCCATCTCTCGTTCTGCCAAGTCATCCCCCTTTGGAGTGCCAGGTTGTGTAGAGCGCAGCAAGCTACGATGATGCAGGAGACCCTCTGGAGAGAGTACTGCAGAGCGCTGCCTGACCTGTCCAGACATCGAAAAACTTCAAGATGCCAATGGTCTGCTAAATGAATGAGTGTGTCACAGAATGAGCAGCGTTGTACCTCTCCTCTGAAGGACTTTGTGGCTACCAAAAGGGTATCATCAGCTACATCTTTTGTGAGTAGCCTTTGTAACCGAGGAGGTGACCCTGAATGCACCGAGGGCCCCCAAAGACCTGCAAGTGACTCAAGATGTACGAGTCACAGGAGCTTCGAGGGTATCTCGCACAAACCTGCATCATCTGCTTCTGGTGGTCTGCACATTGAGACAGTGGAACCCTTTCCAGTTGATGAATTGTACTAGCTGTTCCCAGGAAGATCTCAAAGTCACATGAGTGCAGTCGATGGCATCCTTCACCTGTGGGAATCCAGAAATTGCTGCAAATCCCACTCCTCTGGCAGAGGGTCATGAGTCTTTGGAACTCTTTTCCTGAAAAGGTGATGGAAGCAGAGTCTTTGAATATTTTTAAGGCAGAGATGGATAGATTCTTTGTAAGCAAGGGGGTGATAGGTTATTGGTGGTAGTTGGGATGCAGATTTCAGGTTACTCTCAGATCAGCCATCTTATTAAATGGTGCAGCAGGCTTGAGAGGCTGAATGGCCTACTCCTGCTCTTTGTTTGTATGTTCATATGTATCCTGGCTGGAGACATCCAGGGAGAACTGTAATTGTGTGCCTTGCTAAATATGGTATCAGTAACCACTCAGATGCACTTAGGAGCAGATTTTTAAAAAACATTCGTTCATGGAACGTGGGTGTCACTGGCTAGGCCAGCATTTATTGCCCATTCCTATTTGCCCTTGTTCAGACAGCATTTAAGAGTCAACCACACTGCTGTGGGTCTGGAGTCACATGTAGGCCAGACCAGGTCAGGACGGCAGATTTCCTTCCCTAAAGGGCATTAGTGAACCAGATGGGTTTTTACAACAATCGGCAATGGTTTTGTGGTTATCATGAGACTTTTAATTGAGATATTGAGATATTCCACAGAGGTCACCTGTGCAGCCCTGGAAGAGCAACTCGCATGAAAGTTTAGAGTGGCAGTCACTTTGACAGCCACTGGCAATAGTGGCCTCCCAGTGTCTGCAACATCAGCTCCTCCCAGAGAATGTGAGAGATGCGAGCCACCATATCTCTTGACAAGCGAAGGTATCTACGGCACTGTCTCTCGCTCGAGGTATGAGAAGCATCTTTGGCACTCCCTTGGTCATGCCAAATGCCTCTGTTGAACGGATCTGTCAGCGTCCGCTTCATGGTCTTGAAGGTGCCCCATGGGCACTTGTTCATCAGGGCGAGGCTCTTCCCTTTGCCCAGCATGTTGATGATAGGATCTTCTTCACCTCCTTCTCAGTTGCCTGATTGCCAGGATAAATGCAACGTTGGCAGCTCCATCCACGATGCATTCGTGCTCGCCTCTGTGGAAACATTGGACAGGTACATGAATGCACAGAGGGCTGCAATGGTTACCTTCCAGTCGCAAGCTAGGGAGTCATTGTGGAGCCCATGGGTTGTATTCATCCCAGCCATTCCATACCCACTCATCATCCCTTGCAGTGGTATCACTGCCTTAAGGATCACCAGTCGGGCCCCTCCCCCACCCAGCCCTCCACAAATGCCACGGGCTTTCACACAGGGGCTTGGATCTGACTGAGTGCTGCAAGGTGATAGTAGCCTCATTCTCAGACACTGTCAGACTGAATCCTTTGGTTTACGTAGCAGCCCCAAGTTGCATTAATGTTATATTAGTATTTGGAGGGGGAGGGGTGGTGGGAGGGTGGTGCTTGCAAAGACTGAACCTGACAGCTGCGAGGCCTAGAGGCTTTTGGGCCATACAGCATATGCATTTTGGCCATTGTCCCTTTACAGTTGGTTCCCTTTGACCCTCACCATTTCCCAACAGATTGTCAAAGGGTCTTTGGAAGCCAATACAAAAGTGGCCCCAATCAGGAATTGGCTTTCGCAAGAATGCGCTACATGAGTTAAGGTGTCACAATCTCTTAATTGGCATTTGACTGTTCCTAACATTTCCCAGCTGTGCCTTTCTCTCCATTTGTTAAAGTGGAAACTAGTTGGTACACCTTCAATTGGCCCAAATGTGCAGAAGTCGACTCCTTCCATAGGCCCTGAGTGCCCTGCCCTGGCAATTTTTTTGCATTCCTTGTTTTTCAACTGCATCATTGGATCAGCTTGTAAAATGGCGGTGCTGAGGGTTTCTTACAAGACCAGCTTCCAGCCCCACACTGTGACTGTCAATGCCCCTCCCATCATGCTGGAAGAGTAATCATGTGCAGGTTCTCCTCCCTCCAAGGCTCTTCACTGTACCTGAAGCTTTGGTCTGGACACAATGTTCATTGTGTCTGGATTCTGCCGAAATGATCAATTTCCAAACAATGATAAAAGTAGTCTCTTCCGATTATCCGCCTCATTGAGGTGTCAGCTGTGGCTCAGTTCATAGCACCCTTGCCTTTGAATCAGAGGGTTGTGGGTTCATATCCCACTCCTGGAAACCAAGAACTGTGATTGTACTCAAAAGAGTTGCAATGTGACTGTTGATAACTTGAAAGAGTTTCTCCTCCCTCCAATCACTCTCCTTCCTCCACCTCTAATCCTTAATGCAATAATCAATGTCATTGATATCTCTGTTTTCCCCCTAACGATTTGATGTTGATGCCCCGATGCCCCATGTAGTCCTGACCCCTCCCCACCTTGAGGCCTACTGCACAGTGACTTACCCAGACCCACCCCATGAGACCATTGAATGCCACTCCACTCCCCCACATTGCCTGCTCCCCATCTACAGGCTGCAGATGCCTCCCCCTGAATGTGACTGTGCCATCTGTGTCAAGCCACTAGTCACCAGGGCCGATGTGTGTGAGGCACGGACCACGGCCAGTGCATCATGCTGGGAATGACTGAAAAAAGGACTGACGGGCCCTCACCTTCCTTGGACTGGACTGCAGGCACAGCCCTCTAAATTGTGGTGTAAATCCCCAGGACTGTCTATGCTTTCTGGCCCTGATGAATTCCCCCCACCTCCCCCACAAATGTGTCTCTGTGCTCTCTTCCCCAGTCATGCCCCCCCCAGTCATGACTCTCTGTGCTCTCTTCCTCAGTTATGCCCCCCGGCATGTATCTCTGTGTTCCCTTCCCCAGTCATACCCCGCGTCATATGTCTCTCTGCTCTCTACCCCAGTTATGCCCCCCCAGTCACGTGCCTCTATGCTCTCTTCCCCAGTCATGCCCCCCATCATGTGTCTCTCTGCTCTCTACCCCAGTTATGCCCCCCCCCCGTCATGTGTCTCTGTGCTATCTTCCCCTGTCATGCCCCCTGCAATCATGTGTCTCTGTGCTCCCTTTCCCAGTCATTGCACCACCTCCCCTCCAGCCTCCCACCTCCACCCCACTCTGCACCCTTTCCCCCAGGCTCCATTGCCATACACTTCCACCAGCAACCCTCTGTCAAGTCTTTGCCTATAGCCCCTTCCCTTTATCTATCTTGTGTCACCACCACTCCATCCAGTCAAGCCTTTGCCTTCCAACTACTCCACCCACCTTCCCATTGGTCTTGAATGAGTAGCCTCGGCTCTGAGCCTCCCCTTGCCTTCCGACTGGTCTTACCTGAGCAGCCTTGGCATGGAGTCTGAGCAACAGTGACCTCAGCGCAGTGCAAGGTAGGCGGGCACTGCACCTCAAGGTTGCGAGTCAAGTGCAGTTCACCAGTTACACATCATTTATATCCAGTCGTGAATTATGTTGGTCGAATTAGTCACCAGCATGGCTATTTGATCTGGAGCGGGGGCGTGATTCCAATGAGCTGGTTTTTAATGAGCATTCATGAAATGTATGCAAATGCAGTTCCTGACATGGCACACGGCGGGCAACCCAACCCGCCATGAAAGTTGGGAGTGGAAAATTCCAAACTATTTTTACACCAGCGGGAAACTGACTTTTGGCCACACTCCGAATTTTCCGGTTCTGCCTGTCATGATGCCTGCCACTGGCAGGACTGGAAAATTCTGGCCCCAGTCTCTATGTCAATGCAGGCCTGATGTATTCCTATTTTAGTTATACTTTAGCTGGAGTGAATTTCTTTTAGAAACAAAGGATTCTCATGAAGCTATGAAGCCTGTTATGTAGCTGAATAGCCAGGCGATTGGTTCTCAGGTGGACTTGGAAGCGGGAACAAATACAGTGCTTTGGCTGCATTAGAAGCCTTTCAGCTACCATGGTTCAGGTGTTTCAGATGTTTCTCCCCTGTAGTTACTTTTCAGGATATTTTAAACTGCAGTCCTGAAGGTTAGTTTCAGTCACATGACTGGGGTCCAGACCACCACATACAATGGCAGTTGACAAGCGTCATTCACTCTTATCCCTGCCTCAACTTGGGCTCAAATATTCTCCTTTGTTCAGTATGGCACCCTGAGATTACCAGTCTTGTGATTCATATTCCCCAAATGCTGGTTGATCCTTTAACAATTAGATATGTAAACTTCACAGCTGGCTGTGAAATGCCCTTATTCAGGGCCATGTTTAACTAAGCACTGGTCACAGAAGCAAATACTATCCACAGTTTAAATGCCTGTAGTCACATGTTAGTTGCAGCCACCTTAACAGGTTTTGTGCCATTTTCACAAAGTATGATCTTACAGTTCTTAATATCCAATATCCTCATGCTTGTATTAAGCATGGCAGTTACATCTACTACATTACCATTGTCTACTCCCTGTTACCTCCTCAAAGAGTTTAATAAGCTTGGCCAATCGATTTTCCCTTTTGAAATTCATGCTGACCATTCATTATTATATCTCTCATTTCTAGATGTTCTTCTATTCGCTCCTTCAGTAAGGATTCCATTTTCTTTCCTACCGCTAATGTTAAGCTGACTGGCCTATAATTCCCTGGACATGTACTATCCCCCTTCAAAAATATAGGGATTACTTCAGCAATGTAGTCCTCTGGCACAACATCTTTTGCAATGAATTGTTTGATATGAGTAGTAATGCCTCGGGAATCTTTCCGAGATTCTTTTAAAATATGTTGATGCAATCCATTCGGACCAGGGGCTTATCCTCTTTGAGTTTGTTTAGTTTATTCAATACCTGCCCTCTGTTTCTTTTCTTCCACTTTGATAGCTAATTGAAGTTCAAGCATAAGCTATATAGAATAGTCACAGTAAAAGTTCTATTCTGCTGGTCCACAGCCAAGTTGAGCCATCTACCTGGGAAAGCAGAAACTTCAGTCTTGATCCATTTTGTGCTAGCATGCCTCAGATGAGACGGTTATACGGTTGCTTCAATTAATCTTTGTTACCCTGTACTAGGTAATGTAAAATTGGTTACAGTTCTTAGTCATCATTGTTAAACCAGTGACATCTTTGTGTCCACTGAGCTAAAAGAATTAGATTTGATCAGGATGTTTTCCAATGAGCGCAGTATTTTGAAGACTCATTGTGATGAGATTCTAGTTAACAAAAAAAACCTATCTGACTTTGATCCGTGGTTAAATGAACAAACAGCCTGCAATACAAAGTGTTATTTGTTTATAATATTCTGGAAGAAAAAGACCGATTCCCACTTTCAAAGAATGACTATAGAAACACTGATTAAATTACAGTGACACTCTTATAATGAGGCTCAATGCTTTCCTGTCAACTTGAAATTTATTTGCTTACTTTGCCCTCCATGGATGGTAGTGTTCATGTATTCTGGATGAGGTTTAACTTTAGGAAATATGCCAACTGCTTCATTTCAGCTGTTGCCTGCTAATAATTTGCTTGTAAAATCCTTAGTGCTGCATCTGCTTTCTGCCTGAATTTCCAAAGTAATCCAAATAGCAGTTTAACTCTGAAGAATGGACTGTGTCAAATAAATTCAGCCTGGTATCATGTATTTCCTTTGTTTGCTAATTACAGATGAGGCAGGGAAATAAACCCCTATTTTAACATTTTCCTTATTTCTTAAAAATCCCATCCCCACCTTAGCAAATTCTTCAAATAGCTGTAAAAAGTTGAATTTGATCCAGTGCGGCGAGAGAAAAACACCAGGCTTAGGCCAAAAATGAAGATATCACCAACATTCAAAAGATAGCAGATTTCCTCAATTCATTCGGTGTATATCAGTAGGAATAAGAGTCACCAGAAGAGATCTTCCTCTTTACACACACTCAATCTGGGGGTAGGAGTTGGTTGGTGGTGTGGGGGGGCGGGTGGGGGGGAAGTGGGGAATTTGGGCTGCGTTCATTAGTTTCTGACCTGATGCTAGCAGAAAAATAAAATTGCTTTGAATTTCCCATTATTGACTGGGGGTGGGGTTATTATCGAGCCATTAGGCAAGATTTTTCAGATGGTGGGGTTTCCTGTCCCACCACCAGAATTCATCCCTGCTGATACTGACTGGCCCTCAGCCATTTAATGCTCCAGGAGGCATTAATTGGCTACAGACGGAACTTCTGCCCCTCACCCGAGAGGTAGCCCTGCCTCAGAGAGCTGCTGGGCAACCTGATTGGTTGGCAGCTTTGTAGTCCAAGCAGCACCAGTAGCAGCAGTGGCCATGGCTGGGACCATAAGCAGTTCCGAGATTCAAAGTTCCGAAATCCAGGACCTGGTAAGTGCGGGTGGACTCACAGCAGGATGGAAGGTGACGCCCAGGGAGCTGGAGAGAGAGGGTGGGGCCTTAATGGAGAGTCTGGGCAGGAGGGTGCACTCACAGCGGGCGGGCCTTGTGGGGATGTGTCTGATGAGGAAAGGAGGTGCCGCCCCTCAGCCTCCTACCTGAGGCCTCAGCAGAGTGACTTGCCAGATATTCCCTCTGCTCCTAAACTCCTCCTGCCAGCCTCAAAATTGAGGTTGGGTGGGAAATGGCCTTTAAGTGGTCATTCATTCCCAATTAAGGGCTTCAGCTGGGGCAAGGACAGGCAGGCCAGGCTAGGCCTTACCCGTCCCACTGTAAAATTGTGGACAAGTCAGGGCTGGTGGGAGGATAGTGGGAAGGCTATCCTGAGAATTTTACAGGCCCTCCTCGCCTGCAAACCCACCAGTTGGGAACCATAAAATTCTGCCCATAGGGTAATTAATGGCACAGAAGGAGGCCATTCAGCTCATCAACCCATGCTAGTGGAATAGCGGTAATGTCACTGGACTAGTAATCCAGAGCCCCAGGATAATAAGAAACGGGGATAAAAATTTCTCACTATCTTGAATCCCTTCTCTCTCCCCTTGTCCAGTCCCTTCCCACCTACATCCGTGATTCCTCTGACACCTTACGTCATATCAACAATTTCCAGTTCCCTGGCCCCAACCGCCTCCTCTTCACCATGGACGTCCAATCCCTCTACACCTCCACCCGCCACCAGGATGGTCTGAGGGCTCTCTGCTTCTTCCTCGAACAGAGGCCTGAACAATCCCCATCCACCACCACTCTCCTCCATCTGGCTGAACTTGTTCTCACACTGAACAATTTCTCCTTAAACTCCTCTCACTTCCTCCAATTAAAAGGTGTGGCTATGGGTACCCGCATGGGCCCCAGCTATGTCTGTCTCTTTATGGGGTATGTAGAACATTCCTTGTTCCAGTCCTATTCCGGCCCCCTCCCACAACTCTTTCTCCAGTACATCGATGATTACTTTGGTGCTGCTTCATGCTCTCGTCGGGACCTGGAAAAATTTATTAATTTTGCTTCCAATCTCCACCCCTCCATCATTTTCACATGGTCCATCTCTGACACTTCCCTTCCCTTCCTTGACCTCTCTGTCTCAATTTCTGGTGATAGACTGTCCACCAATATCCATTACAAGCCTACCGACTCCCACAGCTACCTTGACTACAGCTCCTCACACCCCGCTTCCTGTAAGGACTCCATCCCATTCTCTCAGTTTCTTTGCCTCCGTCGCATCTGTTCTGATGATGCTACTTTCAAAAACAGTTCCTCTGACATGTCCTCCTTCTTCCTTAACTGAGGTTTTCCACCCACAGTGGTTGACAGGGCCCTCAACCGTGTCCGGCCCATCTCCCGCGCATCCGCCCTCACGCCTTCTCCTCCCTCCCAGAAACATGATAGGGTCCCCCTTGTCCTCACTTATCACCTCACCAGCCTCTGCATTCAAAGGATCCTCCTCCGCCATTTCCGCCAACTCCAGCATGATGCCAGCACCAAACAAATCTTCCCTTCACCCCCCCCCGGCGGCATTCCGCAGGGATCGTTCCCTCCGTGACACCCTGGTCCATTCCTTCATCACGCCCTACTCCTCAACCCCTTCCCACGGCACCTCCCCATGCCCACGCAGAAGTTGCAACACCTGCCCCTTCACTTCCTCTCTCCTCACCGTCCAAGGGCCCAAACACTCCTTTCAAGTGAAGCAGCATTTCACTTACACTTCCCTTAACTTAGTCTACTGCATTCATTGCTCCCAATGCGGTTTACTCTACATTGGAGAGACCAAACGCAGACTGGGTGACCGCTTTGCAGAACACCTTCGGTCTGTCCGCAAGCATGACCCAGACCTCCCTGTCGCTTGCCATTTTAACACACCACCCTGCTCTCTTGCCCACATGTCTGTCCTTGGCTTGCTGCATTGTTCCAGTGAAGCTCAACGCAAACTGGAGGAACAGCACCTCATCTTCTGACTAGGCACTTTACAGCCTTCCGGACTGAATATTGAGTTCAACAATTTTAGATTTTGAACTCTCTCCTCCATCCCCACCCCCTTCCCATTTATTCCCCCTCCTTTTTGTTTTTTCCAATAATTTATATAGATTTTTCTTTTCCCACCTATTTCCATTATTTTTAAACGCATTTCCAGCCATTGTTTATTTCTACCTTTTAGTAGCCCCCCACCCCCACTAGAGCTATCTGTACCTTATCTGTCCTGTCTTCTACTTTCAATTAGCACATTCCTTCAGATAATATCACCACCTTCAACACCTCTTTGAACTTTTGTCTGTGACAGCTTTTGGTTATCTCCTCCTATCACTGGCTGCTTGTCCCAAACCTCCCCCCGCCCCCCTTAAACCAGCTTATATTTCACCCCTTTCCTATTTTTACTTAGTTCTGTTGAAGGGTCATGAGGACTTGAAACATCAGCTGCGCTCTTCTCTGCCGATGCTGCCAGACCTGCTGAGTTTTTCCAGGTATTTCTGTTTCTGTCATTGTAATAAGAAACGGGAGCAGGAGTAGGTCATTCAGCCCACTGAGCCTGCTCCACCATTCAAACAGATTCTGGCTGATCATCTACCTCTGTGCCATTTTTCCACACTGTCCCCATATCCCCTGATGTCATTAGTATCCAGAAATCTATCAATTTCTGTCTTGAACATGCTCAATGACTGAGTTTCCTCAATGCCCTGGGGACATGTGTCCAAATCCCACCACAGCAGCTGGTGAAATTTAAATTCAATGAATTAACCTGGAATATAAAACTAGCCCCAGTAACGGTGACCATGAAACTGTCATCGAATAACTATCATCGTAAAAATCGATCTGGTTCACGAATGTCCTTTAGGGAAGGAAATCTGCCTTCTTACCTGGTCTGGCCTACCTGTGACTCCAGACCCACAGCAATGTGGTTGACTCTTTAACTGTCCTCTGAAATGGCTAGCAAGCCACTCAGATCAGGGACAATTAGGAATGGGCAACAAATGCTGGCCTTGCCAGCAATGCCCACATCTCATGAAAGAATAAAGAAAATATCTATACATAACATCAATTATACATTAATTTTATACATATATATATATAAAATTATGATTGGGTATTAAATCATTTGCACACTAAGCAGACTTAATGACTGTATATGTTTCATAGGTAGTTTTGCTCATTCAAAAATTCAACTCCAAATATCACAAGCATTGTGGGGTTCTTTTACGCTCATGAAAGAACATGTTGAATGGCCAGCAGTGGTGTATTATCTCAAGATTGCTTCTCAAATTGCCTTAAGTTAATTTTTATCCACAGGGTTTGAGCACAGAATCTAGATCTGACACTTCAGTGTAGTACTAAGGGATTGCTGCATTGCTGAAGGTACTGCCTTCTAAATGGGATGCTAAACCAATTTCCTGGCCATTACATAATATGCCCAAATACTATAACGCGGTTTCACCCATAACACGGTCCATGGGGTCCATATCTTGAGACTATGTTCTAGGTGAGACCGCATTACAATGAGGTCCATTCAACAGCATCAAGCCAGTAGCCAGAATAATGCAGAGTTGCAGTAACAACAAACAAGTGCCCATTAAGTGCTTTTTAAAACTAATCCTGTTCTCTTAGAACATTTAAAATGGGTATAAGGAGTACAACCTCAGTTTTCTTTATGAAAATAAGGTAGTTGTCACAAAACGGATTTCTTGAAAACAGTTTCAATTGAAGCATTTCCAGTTGCTGAAAGTCTTATTCTGCCTCTCTCCTTGACTTGCAGTGCATTTAACAGAAATTGGTGGGAAATGCTTTGTGGAATGCTTTCAATAATCAAGTTCCCAACATCTCATTCAGTAAAACAATTCTTAAATTATCACATAAGACTACAACTTTTATAAAAAAAAGAAACACAAGGTATATTGTATAGGAATTAATCAGTGAACAACTGAATTACCACAGTACCACAACAGCTTCAACAAGATTGCAGACATTTAACAGTTTAGCAACTGCATTTTTTCCTTCATGACCTTAAGAAAATTTATCCCCAGTGCCACTGAACAGGGTCAAGTGCACAAATTTGATCCACCTTCCACAATTCAACCATACACCTATAAATATAACTTACGTACATCCATGTTGTACTCAGATTTAAAATTCACCAATTTGATTTTATCACCTTGATATTTAATGAACAGGCCCCAACTTTTAACAAGAAAAAAGGTGCAATTAATCATCTTTCAATGTAATTCTGGAGTCCAAGATTGACTTGATTTATACTGAGTTCCACACATTGTGGGCTGCATTATAGTGGGGTCTGCATATATCACTGCAAATTGAGGAAGGTTCTTTAATAGGCAGGTGCACCATTCTACAGGCTTACCAACCAAGTGGCATAAATTGAAAATTATTTCCAGTATGTTAAAAAGCGGAGGACGGAGGTTGATGTGCATCCTCCCACGCCATGGCACAGAGCACAGGCACAATGCTTAGGGCCCATCTGCTTGTTCAGACTTACGTAAAAGATCACATGGCACAATTCAAAGAGGAGCACAAGAGTTCGCCAGTGTCCAGGCCAACAATTATCCTCAATCATCATGACCAAAATAGATTAACTGACAATCTCATTGTTGTGCGTGGGACCTCAATGGTCATCAGGTTTCACTAGAAGACCAATGGTTATCCACCTAGTTCTCAGCTGTGAAGCACTTTATCACTTGGTGTGAACATGAAAGCAGCCGTATGAATATAAAATACATTCATTTTTTTCAGTGTGATTTCTAAGCCCCAAAAGTGCCATCCTCACTGTGAAACTGAAAACTCATTACACTATCTCCTAATCCAGCTCCTGTGCAAAACTATAGAACTCTTATTGCTGGGAACTGGTGCTGGAAGCCTGAAACAAAGATAGAAAATGCTAGAAATGTTTAGCAGCCCAGACAGTTAATTGTGGAGAGTAAAACAGAGTTAACGAACTGAACTTTCATCACAGAGGCAGAAAACAGGAGCCAGGTTTGTTTTCTGGTCAGAAAGCCGCCTCCAGGGGGAAACTTTAATAAAGTTCATATTTTCAAGGGGGTGGGTCCTTAATTGATATGGAGATGGTTTCCTGGTCACTTAGGGGCAGGAATGGAGGCGGGGTCAGATGAAGTGGGGGACTGATATAGCCTCCCTATGACAGTGACCACTGAGACTGCTGGTTGTCCTAAGGGAAAAAACTGCTGAATGTGCCGAACACTGGAGGGGAGAGAGCTGCCCCAGGAGAGCCAGAGACCTGGCACCTGTGGAAGAGCTGCATCGATGCTGACTTGGATCGAATGTTGGAGGCTGTGACAGAAGGGAGGGGTGTCCTTTACCGGAGGATGGCAGGAGGAGACCACTATGTTGTGTGGAGGACTAAGCAGGTCTTCTTACTGTCTCTGTCTATATTTTCCCTCTTTTTGGACAGTATAAATGATGACAGTTTAAGCTGGACATCTGGGACTCCTTTTATTACTGTCATGACAGGGAAAGTGGTATAAGATGGTGAGAGATAACGTGAACCTTTACGTTGAGTGCAAAGCTGACTTCATTGACGGTAAGTGATTAAATGTTCCAGGCTGCTTCTTCCATGAATGTGTTAGCCAGGTATCTCAACTCCCTTCCAGGCCATGCCCCTCAACCTGGGTCAGGGGGCCAAGTTGAAAGATACCTGGATCAGGGGTTTGCTGACATTCCTGGCATCCTCACAAGCCCTTTGCACATTGAGCCATGCCCATCCATCTCGTTGTGCTGCTGGGGCACCTCTCCATCCAGCATCATCTCCCTCTGCCTCCACTTCCTCCTCCTCTCTCTCTCTCTCGCTCTCTCATGTCCTGTTCCTCTGATGAGATGTTTCATTCCAGAATCTCACTGTCTTCAAGGTCCACATCTTTCTGGGGCGTCATGTTATGGAGAATGCAACATGCTGCCACAATGACCGAGACCCTTCAGGAGGGTATTGAATAGCGCCACCCAACTGGTCCAGGAATTACATCTTCAGAAACCCAACTGCCTCCTCAATGGTTGTCCTGCTGAGCAGCTGACATTGGCTGTATTCCCTCTGTGTCTCTGCCTGGGGCTCCTGTAGAAGGGTCAGCATCCACACCTTCAAAGGATATCCCTTGTCCCCTAGGAAAAATCCAGACACTTTGGAGGCTTGGACTGAAGATCGGAGGCAGCCTGAACTTGCAGAGGATGGAGGAGTCTTGGCAGCTGTCAGGTGAGTGAGTGCACACATGGAGGAATCGCTTGTTGTCATCACAAGGATTGCAGATATTGAGGAAGTGGAAGCCCTTCCTGGTGATGGATCTCACTGGCTGGTCATTTGGCTCTTTGTTGGGTGCAGTGGATGATGCCCTCAACTGGGGTAATCCAAAGAGGGCAGCAAAACCCAATGCCCTCTGCCTGAATGTGGCTATGGGCAGAATTTTGCCCTAGATTGGCGGGCGGGCCCCACGGGCCGAAACGGAACCCGCCGCCATTTTGAGTGGGCGGGCCAATTAAGGCCCACCCAGCGGGCCACCCGACGGGAAGTGCTATGCGCATCCTGTGCGGGAGGGAGGGGGAGGGATTCCCCATCTGTCAAAGTGCATGAAAGTGCTGTCTCAGGGAGATTAGTGACAGTCTAAAAAACTTTAAAACTAGAAAAATAAAAACATTATTAACATGTCCCCCTCATGTGACAATGTCACACGAGATGGGACATGTTAATAAGAAGCACAGAAACTTTATTAAAGTTTTTAAAAACGGACATGAAACCTCATCCCGCCAGTGGATGAGGTTTCATGTATTATCAGAAACCCGCTGGGGCTCCTGGCCTGCCCACCAACTTTAAGGTTGGATGCGCAGGTTCTTTAATTACCTTAATTATCCTGTCAATGGCCTTAATTGGCCATTGACAGGTTGGTGGGCGGACAGCTGATTTTGCTGTCTGCCCGCCTTCCTAAAGATTTAAATGGACCGGGATGACGTCGGGGGTTCCTCCTGACATCATCCTGCGTCATTTTCTTGTCGGCGAGCAGGCCTCGCCCCCAAATTGCCAACGGAAAATTTCAGGCCTATGTCTCTCTGAAGTGAATGTACTGTCCAGCTCTGGCAAAGAGGTCATCAGTGACCGGAAAGTTGCACTGATGTGCAACCATTTGCTAGAAGCCACTAAGGGCACAGTTGATCCTTGGAAGGAGCCAAAAGCGGAGAAGTTCAAGGCCACGCCCAGATGGAAAAAGCAACTGTAACTGGGTCACATCCTAACCGGAATAAGCGGAATGTACCTGGGGTCAACCGGAGCGATCAGAAAGCATTTCGCCCCCAATTTTGTCAGCCGACTTTAGGTTATGTCTGGTTTTGATTTACAGGGATCTTGGACAGAAAACAGGCTGAAGTTGAACAAGCCCCTTGCCCCGATAGGGCCACACTGGGGCTCCGATGTGTTCCCTGTACCTCTGATTTAAATGTGAGTTTTGGGCAGCTGAACAATTATCAGCCTCATGTCTATGGGAATGGGACTGCTGTTTAACCTGCAATAGTTCACAGGCTGGAAAAATACCCATTTCCAAAATGAAAATCCATTATGTGTTCATTAATTGTTTCATTTCTGATTGGTTTTTTTGCTCACAATGGAATTACAGTGCCGACAACATGACAAAAAGGACAAAAAGGGAAAAATTTCCACTTGTTGAACCGTACACAAAGACACAGTTAAATAGCGAGGGATGTGGCTGAGACCTTGGCTGCCTGGATTCAACATAACTGGTGCACACGTGGTGAAAGATGCCTGCACAGACTATCCTCATATTGAGGAGCAGGTAGAGGTGGTGGAGCCAAATGGAGGAGGAGAACTGCATGCAGAGAAATGTCACCTTGATGAGCTTCCTGCACCTGGGCACTCACTCACATTCACCCTACCTCACCATCTGCACTCACCTTCACTCTCACAGCCCACCTCACTCACCCCTTGAAAGCCACTGGCAGGGCATAGTGAGCAGTGTTGTGAAGAAAACAAGATCACAGATGCCTGTGACCATCTGCCTGCAGAGTCACAGTCCCCTGCGGCACTGAGTCTTGGTCATCTCCAGGTAGCTTCGCCTTCGGCAGTACATCCTATTTTGAGGGTTTGGCCTCGGTTGCCTTCCTGCCCCTCACTACTCTCATGTGCCCTCCTGTTGCTCGGGGTTCTCCCTGAACTCATTATCGCCACTGGGCCCAAAATCTGACAATGTGCCCTCATTACCAGCTGCATTCTTCCTTTTGGGAAAGTGGCTACCCTATTGTTACTGGCAGCCTCACCCTCTGTTTGTCTGCCCCCACAATTCCAGGGATGGACAACTCTATTCAATGCCCGAGTGCTGAGTGCCCACTCTCCCTGCCATCTCCTTTTCAAATGCCAATTCTCCCTTTGCCTCACTGACCCACTCATGGGACCAAGTTGATGCCTTGGGTCAGCCATGACTGGATCTCCACTCTGTAACCACCTTCTTTCAGCTGGTCAGAAACAAACAGCTCCTGAAACCTGTGCACCCCTTCAAAATTCCACCTCCCTCTCCACCAAGCTCTTAACGAGCTTTTTAACTGCTCTCATTTGCCTCTATTAGGAGGTGAGCAGGATCACTGCCCTGCCCCTGTGAACACTGCTGGTGCCAGGAACAGCGTCATGAAACTGACACACCCGCCGGTGGTCAGTATTTCAGGCCACTCCACCGCCTTCATCCTGACCTTGAGGGGAGCAGTAAATTCAGTCCAACTTTTCAGGCCAATGTTTCATCAGAACTGAAACATTAAATCTGTCTCTCTCCACATCTGCTGCACGACCTGCTGAATGTTTCCAGCATTTGCTCTTTTTATTTCACATAACAACTAATTCTCAGGTTTACCTCAGCATCTGTTGTATCCTTTCCAACTTTGAGAGTGTCCTGCAAAATGAGCCATAGTCTCTCACCAAGACCTCTCAGTAAAAAGTACATCTGAAGCCAAAGCAGTCACATTTTTTTGATCATGATACTCACTGCCAGCACTTCCCTGTTGTTGATCCCTCCCATTATTGCACCTGTAAGTGTGGGGTGACAATTTTTAGCACGAGTGTAAAAACAGTATACTACGTTATCAGTTTTTCAGGCTTTGAATTTTGCGCATACATTACCCTTACAATCCTACAACAGATGCTTCTTTATTGAAGATAAACAGAAGCCACCTTCCAAAAAAATGCATGTTTTCTCCAGGGTAATACAAGATTATCTAAGACAACCTGACACTTTTTATTTATTCATGGGATGTGGGCATTGCCGGCTAGGTCAGCATTTATTATCCATCCCTAATTGCTCTTGAGAAGGTGATGGTGAGCTGCCTTCTTGAGCCACTGCAGTCCCTGTGGTGTAGATACACTGGGTCCCAGTGATCATGGGGTGCACCCCACCTACCTTGCATGCATTAGTATTGCAAAACCGACCTCAGCATGAAAACCCTTCAGCTCCTCTTTGAACTGTTGCAGCTGTATTTATCACGAGCAGAAACTTGTTTCAATCAACAACAACACTGTGAAAAGACGAAGCTATGGACATGCAGCCTCGTACTCATCCAGTTTTCCAAATGAGGCCTAACCAGTCTTGTATGAATAAATTATTCACCGTCTGTGTGTACAGGTAACCTACAGAGGGAAGGAGAATTCCTGATTGCTTCTTGTGGCAAAATTGCAAATGTGTTTGTTGTATGCGCATTTATGAATTTATCATCAACAACGTTTGCTCCACCACATCCTTACACATGTAAAATTCAGCTGGAACAGTTTATTGCTACAAGTCTCAAATGACTCTTTCAACATATTGTAAAGCAAACAAAAAATGATTTCCATAAGGAGGCAAAAATTATTACTTGACAGAAATGGCACAATAAGATTTGCGAAAACATTTTGCAATGCGCAAGACACCCATGAACTGTTGCTGGTTTAATTTAATTTAATTTTTTTCAATCTGTACAACATTCATTGCTAATAACTTTATGGAATGGAAAACATAAATCAATTTTAGCTCAGATATTTAAGCAGCGCTGGTTATTACAGAGTACAGCAGTTCTGTGACGATGGGATGTCTACGGCCTCAATCCAATCAGAAAATCCAGCTCTTTGCTAAAAAGCCATGATAATAAATATAAATCAGGAATGCCAGAAATAAACAACAGGTCCTAAAGCATTTTTTAAAAAAAGACAGTTTAACTCTTTGGATGCAGGCTTTTCAGTAAGTGAGAACCTAAATGGAACTTAATGGGAGAAGTGGGAGAAGATAAAGAATATCAAACAGTAATCCCAAATGAGGAATACTGATTCCTAATGCAGGTAGGAGTGAATAAACAAATAGGTTTTATGAAAAGCTGAAAGAGTTTTCGGTTGTTTACACTGTTTTGCTGAAGGTCCTCTGGTTTCCCAGCAGAATTACAGTGAGAAACCAGGAGAAGCCCAGCTGGAAGTTCAGTGCCAAAGTGTTTAAACCGGGCAGTAACTTCTACAATTTTGTGATGTGTCCTTCATACATGGCAGTCCAAGCATAGGACTCAGTATCCTTACCAGGTTTCAGCAAGGAAGGATTGGGGCATGGGGTGGGGTTGGGGTTGTGGGGGGTGGGGTGTTTGTGGGGGTGGGGTGCAGTTGGGTGGGGAGGGGGTGCAGGAATGGTGGTGAGGGGAACTGTTTCCCCACAGCATTGTTGGATCTATTCTTTATAAGTATAACTACAGATAGTACACAGAGGAAATCTTTAAGGAACCATAGTGGAATCAGATTAGGGGGGAGTAAACACTGACCAACTGTGTGTTAAGTCTTTTCCTTCTAAGCAAGTCCATTCTCATCTGCCTTCAACACCATTATAAGTTCCTAAGTCCAGTAGTTTTTAGAACCTGGGACCAGAGTTTTACCAACATGCCATTGGTCTCAATGTTGGGACAGAAAATAGTTAGCTTACACTCCCTGCTCCTCCCCCAATCTAATTTTGTAACTCTTTCAGAGTTAAAACAATAAACTAAATTAACACAATAAGGGATAAATCAGGCACAGCCCCTAAGTCAGGTCAGCTGTAAAACCAAGGACAAAGTTTAAAGGAAACTTACAAACATTAAACCAAAATGTGATTAAGGGGGTCAACAAAACACCCCAGTCCCTGCGGTGCCCACCGGGCACAGAAGGCCTCGATGGTGCCGGCAGACACCGCGCATCTAATTTTGTATCCTTCTTCCACCCACTTCAGTTCAAATTGATGCTTATCTCCCACCAACCCCATCATTAATGCTAAACCTCTCCTTTTCTCCCTAGTTAATTGATACTCATCAGTTAACGTTGCTATCTCCTCCTCAAGAATGTGCCACGTTCAATGCCTTGTTATTGAAAAGGAAGCAAAGGTGATTTTCAACAGAGATGCTCCTGTGGATATTTGGAAGGTTCCTGTGGCATCGAAGTTGAAAGCATTTACATCTTCCCTGCTACTGCATGTGACAAACCTCAGACAATGCTTCTTTGATGAATTTCGGACTCTTCTGCTCCCCTGTTATCCCTGACTGGCAGAAAAAAAACGTTGAATTATGTATCTGTTATACCCTCTGTGCTCTTCATACTGCCGTGTTGTGATATACTTGCCAATGCTTATTATTTGCATGGTCTGAAAAGTCTGGTGTGGTATTCACGTCTGTCACTGCTGTGGTGACACCTCAAAACTTTTCACTTCATGGAAAGTTCTTAAAACTCTGACTTCTCAATCTGATGGTGCAGCTGTGAGATGCTGAACAAATTCCCTAACAATTGCCTGAACAAAGTCCAAATGAGCACCATCAGCTTTATTTCTTATTTCACAAATACTCATTAATCTATTTTTTAGGTGCTAGAATCATCAGAATAGTACTGAATGTTACTGACTAGTCTGTTAGCACTTTTTTTCAACATTCTATTTGTTTTTAATTCATTAATTTAAAAATTAATAGACAGAGTTGGTCAAGGTAACGTCATAAGTCTTGATATGCTCATAAAAAGCAGAAAACATCTGCAATCTGTGGTTCTTATATTCTGAGGCATTCCCTCATTCTCCTGTCATAACTCTGTTGGGAGACGAGCAGAAACACTGGGAACCAGAGAATATCAGGGTCTTTATATATTCAGAACTGTGTTTTGTCTTTGGGATTTAAACATTAAAGATGCATATAACAATTTTTTTTGCCCTCATTTCCTGAAAGCTGTTTTCAATTATAAATATGCTTTTCTTTAAAAAGTCAAATGCTTTATTCATGCATTTTCTTGTTTGCGCTTTGGGTCAAGCTAAAAAGTAAAATGACTGGGACCCAGTCCTAACACCCACCCCTCCCCCACTTCACAACCTCTCTTGACCTCTCCAATACCGCAGTGTTTTCAGACTGATGGTCCAATATCCAATCCTGGATGAGCCACAGTTACTTCCAGTTAGAAAAGCTGAAGCCATTGTTTTGGACCTCTGCCATTAATTTCTTACCCTTGCCACTGATTCGACTCCCAACACCAGCCACCTTCCCCAACTGGCTAATTAGATAGTCAATAGTCCCTATATTTTGGGACAGTTATACCTGAGGCACAGGATGGTTGATAAGTACAATAAACAAAACAAGCATAGTGCAGATTTATTTGTCAAGGATAAGAGATGAAATACATATAACAGATGTTGCTGTGCAATAAAATTACATCTTGAACAACCAAGACTTTTTCTTAGGAAACCCCTGTTGATAATTGTGAAGGATAAAAGGAGTGTGAATAATTGAGGTTTCATTGTAGATGTAAGTTTGCACATTGCTTCCTCAGTTCTAAAAAATCAAAGAGGAAAATGGAGCATGTTGGATATCAATATATAAACAATACATTATTCAGCACCCTGAATCTCACTGCAAATAGCTGAGGAAATGGTTACATTTGACTTTGCAACATTATATATAAGCATCACAAAGTATGCCAAAGAATATCCAAGAACTGAAGGATATTGCTCCTATTGAAGAAGGGAATTCTTGCATTTATATAGTGCTTTTCATGACCATCGAGCATTTTATTGTAACTTATGGCCAACCATGTACTTTAGAAATCACTGTTGTAATGTAGGAAATGCAGCAACAAATTTGCATGCAGCAAACTCTCACAAACAACAATGTAATAATGACTAGATACACTGTTTTGATGTTGCTGATTGAAGAATAAATGCTCATCAGCACATCAGCTCCCTTGCTCTTCTTCAGAATAGTTCCATGGGATCATTTACATCCACCTGAATGAATGGCCAGGGCCATAACATCTCATCCAAAAGATGGTACAGCATTCTCTCAGTACTGCACTGGAATATCAACCTTGCTTTTTGTGCCTAAGCCCTGGAGTAGAACTTGAACCCAGAAGCTTCTGACTCAGAGGTGAGAGCGCTACCAACTGAGTTATAGCTGACAGGTCAAGTACACTTTACTTAAATACTCAAATACACACAAGAACCCTTTATGTTACTGGATATCATTGGTTGCAGTATAACCACAATTTCAGCTAACCATATTCAACACTATAGGAAATTTAACGTGTTCTGAGGCAAATTAATCCATGCTCAACAAATTCACCAATTTCATCCAGTTCTAACACCCACCCCTCCCCCACTTCACAACCTCTCTTGACCTCTCCAATACCGCAGTGTTTTCAGACTGATGGTCCAATATCCAATCCTGGATGAGCCACAGTTACTTCCAGTTAGAAAAGCTGAAGCCATCGCTTTGGACCTCTGCCACTAATTTCTTACCCTTGCCACTGATTCGACTCCCAACACCAGCCACTGTCTCAGGTTGAAACCAACAGCTGGCAACTTCAACATCCTATTTGATCCTGGGCTGCGCTTCTAAGCCTATACCCTCTCCATAACTCAAAAACAATTTTAGTACAATCAATAGGCATAGTTCAGTCATGGCCACCATGCTAACCTGGATCTCTCAAAATACTGGTCTTCACTTACTGAGAAAGCTCACTAGGATCCTTACACCATATGAAAATGTATTGTGTGATCGTTAATCTTCTCTACCAAAGGTTGATACTTATCTTATTTCTCCTATGATGAATCCAATGTTAACATATTTGCACTGGAGATTGCATCTGTGACAATATTCAACCCTGGTTCCACAAGTTTATGGTTCATGCCATATGAAGATTAGTACATAATGATTTATTTTAAATATTTCTATGTCTGATTACAAGGAACTGTTACCATCTTTTGTGTTTGAAATATTACGATACTGAGAGGTTATGTCACTGTCTACTTTAAACACTAAATGGCAAAATATTTGTTTCAGCTGATGAACACCATCATTGATCCTGCTAAGCTTGTTCCAGCTGTCTTGATCAAGCTGCAGTCCAATCTATCTTGGAATTTGGAATTGCAAGATCCAGTGCCTCACATGGAAAGCCCCATTACCTAAGGTAGAATGGCAGCATTTAGTGATTTTGAATGTATTTATAAACATCTTTAATTCATTTTTATTCTGGATGATTGCTTGACTGACATACCTGCATGGGTGCAGCAGTATTCCAAAACTCAATTCCTACTGTAAACTTTGTCAACAAATAATATTAAGCTAAGATTAAAAAATATTGGGGTAAGCAGGAAATTAAGTCACACTTGCTAATATTTGCTGTTATATTTTTCTAATCCAGTTCATATGATCACAAAGAGATTTTGAAGATTAAAAACATTTTCCTTGGAGAACCAGTAGTTAAAAATTAAATTGTCTTTTTGCCATCAATGGGCAAAGGTGCGCAAGGCTTTGTTACACTGAGAAATTTACTAATAGAACAAAAAAAAAACAAAAAATAAATTGCAGATGCTCATTTGTGGATAGAACAGAGGAGTTAATGTCTCAGGTATTGTCCCTTCTTCACTATACTAACAAGAAATCTGGTGCATTAGTCTTTCTTAGTAGTCACTTTCTATGTTTAAGCCCATGAGGTAACTGATGATAATGAATTAGAAATCATTCTGTGTGGTGTTTTTAAGACAATATATGCAGCTTAACTATATCCAAATGGTAGATATTTACTCCTGTGCTATATGCATTATACAATGTTGATTTTCACTTAGCAATTTACCTCCATGGGAAAATAACAAATTGACATTTGCTAATGATTCTACCTTGAGGTTGATTTAATGGGAAGAAAAACAGGTAAGGCAGTTAAAATTACCCTACCTTTCTCCTTGACAGGTACCCCACTTTGAAATCAGCCTGATTGACAGGTTTCATTTCCAGTCAGGCAGGGAGGACTTTATTGCAGACCACAGGTAGGGAGCCAGCAGCTGATAATGGGATCCCAGGGTGGGTGGCTGGGGGAGGTTATGCCCTCCTCCTCTTTGCCCACAAGCAGTGCTGTGAGGGCACGTAGCTTCTCCCCAAAACTGTCCTTAGTTCCCTTTAGTTTACAGGTTTTCCAAGGCCTGGGAACCTGACTGGCAATAGTTAAATCCATAAAGTAGTTTATATCAGAGGCTGCCAGACTCATTAAGATTTTTTAATTTCCAACCCTGCCTCCTGGGAGTGGATTGGCTGTCATTCCCTTTTCCTGCCTCTGTAAAACTGGATTTGTAAAATGTTGGCACCTGACATGACACCAAGCCACTGTTTTTGTACGTTAATATCTACCCATTGTCTCCATTGCTGTTCAGTAATAAAACATATTGGACAGATTACAGACTAGGGAGCTCATATGACGCAGGATGTTAGAGAAATGATTAGGATCTCAAAGCATCTACCCTAAATGAAATTACTTATCAGCTGAAAAAAAGTGATGGAAGTCAGAGACTGGGAAACAGTAGAAAGAGTGCAAAATTTGCTCAGGAAAATTTCTAGGCTCTAGTAATGGAGAAATAAAAACTGTAAACATTGAAACACTCAGCAGGTTAGGCAGCATCTGGGGAGAGAAACAGTAAACATATCAGATTGATGACTTTCTTCAGAACTAGAAGAGGTTAGAAATTTAACAGTTTATAATCAGGTTTGGAACCAGGAAAAGGTGGTGGAGGAAAAAAAAAGGGAAAGGTCTATGATAGCGCAAGAATGGCTAAATGATAAGGGGAATGGAATAGGGCAAGGCAAAAGTGGGTGTTAATGGGAGAAATAGAGTGCTGCAATTTTAGTGCAAGGTAGATTAGTGAATGAGGGGAGTAGAGAAATTAAAATGGCTGATGCCACACCAGCAATTCCCAATGCAAAGGTCAACAAAGGGTAAGAGACCAGAGCGAGCAGTTCAATAAATAGGAACCCTACATATACAGTCAAGAATATGAATAAAAATAAGATCTAATTCTGCGTAATTGTTTATAACCTAAGCCATTATTTGCAATATTCATGAGAAAACAGACAGGATTATGAAAAATTATCCTTGACATACTGGTACAAATTCCTATAATTCCATGTAATAAAATGGATTTTGACTTGTCTAATTACCCTATAGCATTGGCTCTGCCTATAATTCATGTTATTAAGGTGATATCTGTAAACCTAATGGCATCTTGAAATCTTTATTACTACTTTGTACTGCTGGTTATGCATAGCTTATGTATTATTCACTGTAGTGATAAAGTTAAAGCTAAAAAGTTCTGCTCTCTCACCACTATTCCTGGTGTACTGCAGGGTTAGGTCATGATGTCCTAGATATGATATTTGTTCCCCCTCTGCCTCTAATCATGGATTTAAAACCCTATTGCAAGAAGCAACTGGAATACAAAAGCAGTACAGATGTTTGTTTTCTTACTGGATTGAGTATGATGCCAGCTACCCTCCCACCCATCTCTCAGTAAGTCAGTAAACTGTCATTAATAATGAAGTCAACTTGTGTGCGGTCAGTGGAAACAGGCTACATGCACAGAGTGCTCTTGTCGCCACTTAAACCCAGAAGTACAATCATGCATTTGCTGGCATTAATGTTTCAGCATCTGTTCTAATCTGTGAAGGATAATTTTTTTTTTGTAAAAATATACTTTATTCATAAAATATCTTCAATCACATTCCAAACCATTTCAAAAACAACATTACAAGGGTACAATCCAGGTTAAACTTTTACAAAATGTATCACCAGGTGCATCAGTACAAACAGTATTACAATCATTTACAGCCTTTCATTTTGATCTGTACAGCCCGAGGGGCTCTAAACAGTTCCCAGTCTCTCGGTGCGCTGTGGTAGAAAGGTCTTAGACAGCGACCCTTCCCCATTGCGCCTTTGCGGCAGCTGCCCCAAGCTTTAGTGCGTCCCTCAGCACGTAGTCCTGGACTTTGGATTGTGCCAGTCCGCAACAATCGGTCGGGGACAACTCTTTGTGCTGGAAGACCAACAAGTTTCGGGCAGACCAAAGCGCGTCTTTCACCGAGTTGATGATCCTCCAGCTGCAGTTGATGTTTGTCTCGGTGTGTGTCCCTGGGAACAGCCCGTAGAGCACAGAGTCCTGTGTCACAGAACTGCTCGGGATGAACCTCGACAGCAACCACTGCATCTCTCTCCAGACTTTCTTTGCAAAGGCACAATCCACAAGGAGGTGAACAACAGTCTCTTCCCCACCACAGCCACCTCGAGGGCAACGTGCAGAGGGGGTGAGCCTCCTGGCGTGTAGGAAGGATCTGACGGGGAGGGCCTTTCTCACCACCAGCCAAGCTACGTCTTGGTGCTTGTTGGAAAGTTCTGGCGATGAGGCATTCTACCAAATGACTTTGACAGTCTGCTCGGGGAACCATCCCACAGGGTCCACCCTCTCCTTTTCCCTCAGGGCCTCTAGGACGTTACGTGCTGACCACTGCCTGATGGACTTGTGGTCAAAGGTGTTTTTCTGCATAAATTTTTCCACCAGGGACAGGTGGTACGGCACGGTCCAACTACTTGGAGCGTTCTGCGGCAGCGTGGCCAGACCCATCCTTCGCAACACCGGGGACAGGTAGAACCTCAGCACGTAGTGACACTTGGTGTTTGCGTACTGAGGGTCTACGCACCGCTTGATGCAGCCACACACAAAGGTGGCCATCAGTATGAGGGCGATGTTGGGCACGTTTTTTCCCCCTTTATCTAGAGGCTTGTACATCGCGTCCCTGCGGACACGATCCATTTTCGACCTCCAGATAAAGCGGAAGATGGCTCGAGTGATCGCCATCGCGCAGGAGTCTGGAATGGGCCAGACCTGCACCACGTACAGCAACAGCAAGAGTACCTCACACCTGATGACCAGGTTCTTTCCCGCAATGGAGAGGGAGCGTCGCTCCCACATGCCCAGTTTCCTTTTCACCATAGCCACTCGCTCCTTCCAGTTTCTAACGCATGCCCCGGTCCCTCCGAACCATATCCCCAGCACCTTCAGGCCGTCAGCCCTGACAGTGAAGGGGACAAAGGATCGGTCAGCCCAGTTCCCAAAGAATCTGTGAAGGATAATACTGGAGCCAACCTTTACTCAGTCTTGCATTTATTTACAGAGTGACACATTTCATGCATACACCTCCTAATTCAACCACACCACTATTTCAATAAGTGTCTCTTTATTTGTGCTCAAAGGAAATCCCAAATATTGTCTGCCACCTGCATACAATTAAACAACATTAATATCAAATTAACAGATGCCTTTCCTTCTCTTTAAATAACAATTGGAGTTAATATGCAAAACCACAAAACAAATCAAATAAAAAAAACTATTTTCTGTGCAAAGCATTACATTGCAAGACACTCATCCCCTAGGAACCCTAACAGTTTCTTCATATAAGCATTTGTTTTCGTAAAACAATCAGGCCGTTGATGACATACATCCACCCATTTAATTTTTCAGATTTCCTTTCTCTTCGTGTTTGTTTCAAGCCAGCAAGGTTAATCTTTAACCATTGTTCACTCACTTTTCATAGAGTGTTATTCCACAATGAACAATTATCTACATAACATTCAATGGATATACTTTCTTCAGTACATTCCTTCTACAGAATCTCACTTAAAATATCAGAAGTAGAATCTCATATCCACAGTCTCCACAAGAGCCAGTGTTTCAGCAGCTAAGGTACTTTACACAATTTTTATTTTCTTATTTTCCCAAGCCAAAGGACAACATTTCCTTTCCTAACTCATATGAAATATAATGAAATCAGCTGTACTCAACTGCCTAACAGGAAGATTAGCACATGAAGCATCGTTAAAGATGACTAGTTTCATGTTCTCAGGTCAGCAAAGGTTGGAAAATTGAGTGTGCATTACCCTAGATTTTGTTTTTAATGTTTCATTTGCCCTTAAAACTTTCTCAACTTTAGAGTGTTTTATTGTAGTACTTAACTCCAACACATCAAAACTGGCATCTGCTGTAATCTGACTGCAAGCCAGTTCAACTGACTAATCAAGTTGTGCAATTGTTCTGTCTCTTCTTTAGATATAACATCATGGGGAGAGTTTTCACGTCAGCGTGCGGGGGTGGGCCCCCACACGCCGACGCATAAAATGACGCGTGGTGACGTCGGGCATGCGTCCCGATGTCAACGTGTGTCATTCCGATCTTTCGTTCGGAAGGCGCATGCCGGAGGCAGCTGTGCGCCCGCCGAACTGTCAAAGGCCTGTTAAGGCAATTAATAAACCAATTTAGGTAATTGACAGGGCTGCCCGTCCAACCTTAAGGTTGGCGGGCAGGCAGAGAGCCCAAGCAGCCTTCGCGTTTTTCAGGAAACCTCGTCCACTGGCAGGATGAGGTTTCCTGAAGGTTTCATTAAATAAAGAAATAGTTTTTACACATTTCATAAACATGTCCCAGCTCATGTGACACTGTCACATGAGGGAACATGTCTAAATAATTTTATTCTTTCTTTATTTTAAACTTTCAATTTGAACTTAATCTCCCTGAGGCAGCTCCGTGCCTCAGGGAGATTGCTGTGCTCTTTTGCACGCACGCATGAAAGAGCGCAGGCCCCGACTCTCCCTCCTCCCCCCCGCCCACATAGGTAACACAACCAGGCATGTACCTTAATTGGCCCACCCACGTAAAATGGCAGTGCGCAACCGATCGCAGGCGCTGATCGGCTCCGCGCCCGCCTGTGCCCGGTCCTGACCAGCCCTCCCGACAGGCAGAAGATTCTGCCCCAGCACAATTAACCAGGATGGGAGTAACACACTCTAAATAGGATTTTTGATGTAAAACTATCCCAAACCTACTCTGCTTAATATCTAAACCAAAATATATAATGGCACAGAAGATTGCCTCCCAGTTTTAAATTCGACTCTAATCTTTTTAATAGCACATTTCTCAACTTCCACCCTGCTCCCTCATAAGAAACCATCATAATGCATTGTGAAGTTGCCTGAGAGTTTCCTTTATGATACTGACAAAACATTGTGGGATCTGCTTTTAGCTGAACACAGCCTATTTGCAGCAAAACTGATCTCACCAAAAAATAAAACACCCTGGAAGCATCATACAGGTTATTTATCTATTTGTTTAGTTTCCATAATTTTCCTTCTGCATTGTTGCTCTTTATGATATTTCGGAAACACTTCTCTCTGAAAAATATCGCCCTGCAGAAATTTTATGTGGATTGATCTACTCTCCTAAGAATATGTGGCTAAAAGGCCTAAATAATATTTTAAAGGTTACTTTTCCAGGTGTGGGAATGTCCACTCTTAACATCTGCATCACTTAGCCACTTTTCAAAGCCCAAGAAACTAGTCTTGCTTTAGCCTTTTAAGTCTCAACTGCAAGGACATTTTCAGTACAAATCCACCTGGCTACCCTTTATCAAGTACCTCCAAGTAGACTCCAAACCTCCTCCAACTATCTAAACTCCTCTTGTTTTGCCTCTTATTAGTTTATCCTCAATTTTGCTAGCAACCGCAAAAACTTAATAGTTATGAGGATTTCTGCTTCTAATTCCATTCTGAGACTGTACTGTTACTCTTATTTCATTGTGTAATCTATTCGAGCTACAGCCTCCACTTGAATTTTTATACATCAGGACTACTACTGTGAGATCTCTATCTTCCACTACTGGATGTTCTTTTCATTTATGTGATTGTTTTCTGATGCAAGAGCCACTTCCAGATCCATTATCAGAACTTGCACTGTGATTCCAAACTCTCCACTCTTTCACCCCATTGTCAGCCCATGGACCTTGCTTCTTGGCCATTATCCTGAATATTTAACCATTATTTAAATTTGTCAGTAGCTTTTCCTGCATGTCCCATAATTGTTGTGTCCCTCCATTGACCCTTGTGGAATATATGTCACCCAGGTACCCACTTTGGGCAATTGGCCTTTGGATGTAATAGCTCTGTCCTGTGCATCATGATCACTCACATTACCACTACCTAGCCCTTGATCTACTGTATACTGTTCCTCAGGATGTATATCATAAAACACATGAACATTTGAGATACAAGGTGCCTTATTTGCTTCCATCAGTTGCTCAGGGTCAGAGATTGTGTAATTAATCCCAATTAATTGTGAGGAATGAATCTTAACAGTTTGATTGCAATATTTGTATTGTCTTAATCATCACAACCTATTATTACCTTGCCAGGGGATTTCCATTTCCTATGACTCTCCCTTTTAAAATACACCAAGGCCTGAATTTTTCCCATGTTGGGTGGGCTCATCGGGAGCAGGCGGGGGTGGGTATGGAGCCGCACACGATTGGGTCTGCACCGCCATTTTACACGGGCGGGCCAATTAAGGCCCACCCAGCATAATACGCGAGCGGTAGTGCTACCTGTGCGGGCAGCGGGGGGGAAGGAGAGTAGGTTCCAGCGCTGTTTCGCGCATGCGCACGGAGCTGCCACAGGAAGATTGAAGCGCTTTTGAAAAAAATAAATAAATTCAATAAAAATTTAATGAAATATGTCTCCTCATGTGACTGTGTCGCATGCGATGGGACATGTTTTTATTTTACTAAAAAAGTTTTTATTCAATTTGCAAAAGCTTTAGGAAACCTCATCCCCCTCGTGGATGAGGTTTCCTAAAAAACGTAAAGGCTGCTTGGCCTTTTCACCTGCCTGCCAACCATTAGGTTGGACGGGCAGCCTAAATTTGAAATTAATTAGTTCCTTAATGGCCTTAATAGACCTTTTAATTATCGGTGGACGCGCAGCCGACTCCAACGCAAACCCACCGAATGAACCATTGCAAGACAGTGCGATGATGTCAGGACGCATGCCTGATGTCATCGCGCATCATTTTACGTTCCAGCGTGTCGGGCCCGCCCCCTGGCCCAAATCTCATTCATTACATTCTGTCTTGGATGGCCATATACATTGCTCAGTGATGTCTGAAATTTCTCCCAGGTCTCAGCCTTGATGAAAGCCTGTCTCCCTGCATGTAAAACATTCAAATGTGCAGAAAGAATGGAACTAATTGCCGTACCTTTGAGAACAGGAGGACTATCACACAGCACAGAAGGCAATTTGGGATTTCACCTGAAGACCAATTGAGAGGGACTATACCCTCCACCCATCTGAACTGAATTCTTTGCCTGGACTGCCATGCCAGGGCAGTTGTAAATTTGCACTCTGATGGATCAGCTAACATTTTATGCACCGCTTAATCGGTCATTGCATGATTCCTTTCAAAAAGTCCATTGCTGAAAAGACTTTCTGCTGTGACATTCATGACCATAATGTTCATGTCTTCACACATGTCACTGAACTCATCATTGGCAAATTCTACTCCATTATCAGTCAGACACTTTGCTAGTGCCCCAAGTCTGATCCTTATACATTTTTTCATGATTTTGTCTATAATAACCCTTTTGTCCTTACCAGGTTATTTTGTGGAAAGACTAAATCTAGTTGCCAGGTCGATAAAATGTAGAACAAAAATATTTCTGTGTTTGTCCCATACGTTTAGATCCATGGCAACTTTTTTTTTAATTCATTCATGGGATGTGGGCTTGGCTGGCTGGGCCAGCATTTATTGCACATCCCTAGTTGCCCTTGAGAAGGTGGTGGTGAGTTGCTTTCTTGAACCTCTGAAGTCCATGAGGTGTCAGTACACCTACAGTGCTATCTCATTAAAGTCACATGCCAATAGCAAGCTTACAATAGGACATGGTGGCATTCTCCAATATTTCTTACAGATCTCACAATTCTCACTAATCTGATCTATTAGCTTTGTACATTTTTCATCAACCACACCTGCATCCTTTGGCAAGGTTTTTACTCTTTAACAATTAGTTGAGTAAATGACCTAGGTAACTTTAAGAAATTTTGTCTTTTCTCTCTCTGATTCTTATCGCTGATTTCATTAATAGTTGTCTTACATTCAGACTGGAAACATCAAGTTTTGTTAATGGGATACAGTAATGTTCTGATTGGGTAAACTGCAGATCCACTGACTTTGAAAAAATAATTGCCTTATCATGCTTCATGTTAAGTTTCCTTTGTGCCTTTTTCATAAAAGGTTTACCAACACATAGATATCTCACCAGAGATTGCATTAGCACTGATAAAATTGCTTATTCCAGCTATTTTATGTTGAATTACACCTCTCCTTAGTGAACTCAATGTGCTGTCATCACCAAACAGAAAGCAAGTAGTACTTTAATATCCTTTAACCTTACATCAATCCTGACTACTGAATGAATCTGATACTATTTTAACCAATCTGTTCCCCATACTGCCAAAGAGCAAGAGTTAGCTAGCACATTTGATTAAGTCCATAAGTAACACATTCATCACAGGACTAAAACTCCTTGTGACCAGTAAAATCATTCTTATACATCATTATTTTCGCCTTCTGCCTCAGAATTCTCTGTGTCATGCATAATTTCAAGGACCCATCCTCTCCGCTTAGTGTACTTCATCGCATAATGATGCTGTAAGCCATACCTGAAGCACCTATTACTGTCCTTTGGACATTCCTGAGATTCATTCACCTATTATTGCTGTTCCAATTCAGTCTCTTGCAGTAACGTCCTGTACTGAGCCCCACATGCCCAATTTCTTAACCTATATTGGCTCCCCATTGTCCAGCACTTTAAGTTTGAAACCATGTCCTCGAATTCAAATCTCTCAATTACCGCATCCGTCTCCATCCACGTAACTGGCTCCAATCTTATATTCCTCCCAATACCCTATAGTCTTCTGACTCTAGTCTTCTGTATCCCCCCTCCCTCTTTCACCATACCATTGATGTCAGAGCCCTCAATTAATTTTACCTTCTTTCCACAAGTTTCTGCATTTCTCTCTAATTTAACAACCCACTTAACACTTATCTTTTTGATCAATCTTTTGATCATACTTCCTGAAATCTCCCTCCATTTCTTGGCATCTGTTCCCTTATTTTCCTTGAGACCTTGGGACATTTTCTATATTAAATAAATTCATAGAATGGTTGTAGCACAAAAGGAAGCCATTCGACCCATTTTTCTGTGTCATGTCAGTGCCAGCCTTCAGGAAGAGCAACTCAACTGGTCCCACTCCCCTGCCTTTGCCCGGTAGTCCGACAATTTTTTTCTTTTCAGATGATTATTCTATTCTCCTTTGAAAGCCTCTATTGAACCTGCCTCCACCACACCCTCAGATGTTCCATACTTTAACAACTTGCCGCTCAAAAAGATTTTCTTCATGTTGCCATTGCTTCTTTTCCCCATCATTCTAAATTGGTGTCCCCTGTTCTCAATCCTTCCACCAATATAACAAGTTTCTCCAGATATACTCTGCCCAGACCCCTCATGAGTTTGAACACCTCAATCAAATGTCCTCCTGCTCCCCTCTTCTCGAAGGACAACAGCCCCAGCTTCTCCAATCTATCCACATCATTGAAATTCCTCATCCCTGGAACCATTATTGCTACATAAAGCAAACACAACATTTCTACACAAGTGCAAGTTGTTATTATTTTAGTACATGTTCTCTATTATACTAAAAGCACTGATAACAGTTGCTTTATAGAATTGTGAAGGACTAAGACCTCACACTGTATTTTTTTAATAAAATATCTATAGATATGCTCATTGCTATTTCTAATATTTTTAAATTTTATAATGTCTGTGACCCCCAAACAAAAGAAGCTACCTGGCAGTTTTGGGAAAACTTGCAGCTCATTATCTCTGAGGAGCCACTAATGACCACCTTTGGGCTGCACAGCCCAAATTCAAAGAGAGCTACACAAAAGTCATTTGCATTTAATAACCCAGGCTGGCCAACAGGAGATGGATTGTTTGCTAAGGCCTTGCAACCTTCCTTTCACTTCCAAATGTCTGAGACATTTAAGAGTCAAAGGAATCCAGATGATAGACATCCTTTGTCAAAGGCCTGGTGGAGAGATGGGAGTCATGTGACATGGGCCTCTGGCTTGTGGAACAAGTAACATTGCCTTGCTGAACTGCATAGCTCAGTCTGCTATGATTACCAACTAACTAACAGTCTCACAGACAAGGAGCTCTGTCCAGGTGGAATACCTGACCCCTATCTACACTGTTTCTGCTGGAAATTCTGTACCATCACCAATAAGTCTGATTCATCTCTGCATGCTTATCTCATCATGTGAAGTCAACCCCACCAGAAAAGTGACTTATCCAGCATCGCTCTTCAACCCACTGACATCTGTGAAGTAATACCTCATTGGACTTTGATTCTGGACTCTGGAACCCACATAAAACAATATTTCTTTCCTTTGTGGCCTCTGGTATTGTAAATATTTATTTTCACTATCCCTCTCTTTACTATATGAATGCGAGGGGGGACGTTGTGAACCTTCTTTTCGCATTTTGAGTGTGTGCAAAATAAAGTAATCCTATAAGCTCATCCTATCTTGAATTTGCCATAGGTTTATTGATAGAAAATTGGGTCGCACAAAAACTGAGGTGTTGGGAAATATGCCACCACTTATGAAGGGGGAAATAAATCAAAACACCTTTCTGTTTATGGACAGATGGTGAGAGGAGAAAATAGTATGGTTTAAATTAAACCCTCTCCTGTCCGTAACAGAATTCTCAAACAATTTCTTGTAAAGATATTGAAGAAGGGTTCCTAACTGTTAATTCAAGCTTGCATGCAATGGGCTGAATATCCTGAAACAAAGAGTTTGGCAATGAACACCTTTCTGGGCACTCCCCCTTCATATTGATCTATGTGCTGCGTTACAAATTTCAGAAATATTGAATTGTTAATGGTGTGGTGATGTCAATGATGAATTGGGGCCTTGTGTATGGCATAGTCAGTGACTTGTCTTACAGATCAAAAGCTGAGAACAGGTGCCATAACTCAGATTGAAGTTTGCTACTGAGAGGTAAGTGAGCCACAACTTCTGAAATCACTGTAAATCAACCTCAATAAAGTTGTTTTCATTCAAAAAGAAACTTTGTAAAAGGTTGTAAAAAGTAATCTTGCAGGAGGAATGAAAAAAAAGTAAGCACACTTTAGGGATGAGGATTTGCGTGCCCACATGGAAGAAGCAGAACATTGGCAAGACAACCTGTTGGCGACTGCCAGAGTGAGTGCTTCCTGAAAAGCCGGCCAGCTGGCTTGGAAGGAAGTGTCCAAAGCTTTGAGTGCCATGCAGTCAACCCCTGTGCAGTGTCATGCGAAGTGCCAGCATGTCATATTCTGAACTATAAACTAATTTTGTATTTAAAAAAAAACTGGACAAAAAGGCTGGCTGCCCAAGGTCACCTAACTCCTTCTGTGGATTAGAAGCACTCCCTTTTCTCAAGAGGGAACCAAAGAGCATTCCAGACTGAGGTGAGTCAATGTCCTTCCCTGAAACCTATCAAAGGGTTATTATCGAATTTGAATGGATCATTTTCAAACAATGACACTGACTGTCTCAACCCCCCAGAGGTGTTAACACAAAACACAAGATGTGGAATCAACATGAATGACACACCTTATTTGGAAATTGTCTTGAACTTGTGAAAAGCCATATGGAGACAGTGATGTTTTATTTGTTAGCTTAAACGATCAGCTAAGAGCTGTGTGTAGGTGGTTCCACTAAAGCCATCAGAAGCATCAGTTCAGACAGTCTGTAAGCCAAATGGAAAACAAACTGCAAGACATCAGGCAGCCAGAATATGTAACATGGTCCAGTTTTCAATGTTCACCTGAAAAACAACTTTCTAGATATCTGACTACAAGAAATCTCACATCCTGCTGTGAATCCTTCACTTTACAAGACCCTCAATTCAACTTTAAATCACTGAATCCATTCAAAAGACCGTCAACCTACCAGGCGGGAGACCAGAGATTGTAGATTAGAAACTGAGATAACTTTAATCTGTATCCAATCTTTGTGTGTGTAAGTGTGTGCATGAGACCAATGGTCTGTGACGTTGCATTTAATTTGGGTTAAGTGTGTGAGAATAAATAACCTTATTTATATTAAACTCACCAACACTTGCTCCTGAATGATTTAATTGGAATACACACTTCAAGGGTAAGAAAATAACATTTTCATTACAAAAGATACTAATTACAGTATGAAAGGGCAGTAAGAAAGCAAATACATTCTGTCCGTGATAGCGGCAGACCAGTGTCATTAAAAAATACAATGACTGACATGGGTAGGCAAGGAAAGCGTTGTCAGGGCCTCAATTCAGAACTCACAATCCTATTATAAGTATTGAAAACCAGAAGTTGCCAATCTCTGTTATTGTTTTTTAAAGAATGGTTTGAGATGCATAGAAGTTGACCTTCAGTGGGTAAAAATAAGTTGCTTTCAATATGTGGTCTGTTTGCTCAAGGCAGAAACCAAAAACAAGTGAGTCATATGTACCGATTTCTATGGGAGACAGGCCTTTCAAAGTGGACAATTAATGAAGCATGACAGCTTCAGTCTCTGCTAAAGAAAATGAAGCTTGTCAGATCAACACCTCTATTTGACACAAAATAACCTACCTAAACATTTCCTTATTTTCACTTTTCCTCCTAAAGGGTAAGTAACACATGGAAGCTTATGCAGTGTGAAGGGGGACTCAGATTGAGGCCAGAGCTCTGAAGCTGCAAGAGTTCCACAGTGCCACAGCATGGTCCAGGCCAAGGTTGACTGCCAGCAAGTAAGTCCCACAACCTCTTGCCTTGCCTCCTGACCAGCAAGCCAAGGATGAAACCAAGAAACGGGGTTGTTAAAACATTTTGAAATTATGCATGAGTTCAGTGGCTGTTCAGTGGCTAGAAATACTGGTTCTATCCATGTCTGCAGAGTGGAAAGAGTAACAGTGTGAGAATGCTAGTGTGATAAACTGCCTTTGTCCATGCTGTGTTCACTGACTATGTACCCTAATGAATGAACATGATGTCCCATTGTAATATCTTATTCTCCCCATTGCTCTACAAGTATCAGTGGACACATAGGCAGAGGGCACTGGGAGGAGGCTAAACAGGAGGAGGTGGAAAGGGTGGTGGGGACCAGAAGGAGAGTGAGGAGGCTGAATATCTTGGGAAAGAAGATGAGAAATGTTGTGTTGGTAGACAATGAGGGTGCTAATGTGAGTTGAACACTTCAGGTACAGCTGCCTTCCTCAAAACCCTCCCACTTCACCCCAGCACTTCAGCCTCCTCACAAACCCCTGCCCTCCCTCCCTCCCTCTGAACCAGACACACTTGCTTCCCCCCCTCAAAGGCACCCTTGAGGCTACAATGACCGCTGCAGGACCTGTGAGACAGGAGAGACACTAAGTGCAAAGAGCCCAATCTGTTGGAGCAGCAGGGATCATTGAGATGAGTCCTAGTCCCTTGAGGCAGGATCAATGTCAGGTTCAGTGTCAGGATAAATTGAAGCAAGGCAACATGGGTATATGACTGGGAAGAAGGTTGATTCAGGAGCAGTGCAGATCATCTACTACAACTCCTGTCCATTGATCTCCAGATGACCTCTGAGGGTGGCTGGATGTAATTGGATGGAAGCTGGATAATATATACCAGGCATGGCAACTCTACAGTAGCCGAGGGTCAGTTGTGGTCCCTGAGGGACAGGTAGCTGGACAGAAGGATAGCAGCAGTGTCCAAGTCACTTCCCTTCACCCCTAGGCAGGCGTCAGAAGGACAAGCTTTCAAGGGCCTGAAGATAACTCTCCAATTCGACAACTGACAGTTGCTCCCAAACCAAGGGGCAGTAGAGTCACGTGTTCCAGCTCGAATGGCAAAGGACAAAGATATTGTGAGTGCTTCCCTGATAATCTTAACATGCATCTCAGTTTGATAGCACAATTAAAAACTGAGAGAATTGAAAGAGAACTCAGAGCATTTTCCAGGCTGCAGAGGTGAAACTAAAGTTTTCATTGCCCTTCACTGACTGATTCAGGTGAAGACCATTAATCACACCAATAGCAGGTCACCCATATCATTATTGTCCAGTTTTAAGTGGCTATGGTGTAATTAACAGTGAATAATGTCATAAATCCAATAAACAGGCAATTGCCATTCACTACCCTGGTGAGCTAAGCGCCAAGAGCAAACGTTTATTGGCTTAGGTGAGGCTGTCAGCAGAGTGACGTATTCCATCACATAATAGTGAAATGTGACGCATGGCATATCTCACTTATTACCTATTGACAATGGCAAACATGGTCAATCGTGCAAGTTCCCAACAAGTTATAGACCCTATAAAGTCCTGAGTGTAACCAATATTGCAATTACAGGAGCAACTCCTCTAAAATGATTACTGTACAGGCATGGAACAGTTGAGATCTCATATTTATATAATAGTTCTTGCATGAACATTGCACTTTGAAATATTTCACACATTTGCCAAGTAAAGTATTATAGTGTTTACTGTAGCTGGGTAGTGGATCAGATTGGTGCATAACAGAGTGGTAGGCCCCAGGGTCATTGTCATACCTTCTCTTTCATGGATTCTAAGCCTCAGTCAGACTATTGGAGTATGTCATGAAGAGGCCAGGTGCTTCCTCATAGTGACCTTTCACCTCATTTTCTTACCTCAGGTAACCTGTTACAGTTTAACAGTGGTGAAGCACTGGAAGTGGGTCATCTATCCAAGTTCTTTACAAGAGAACTACATGAAGCCTGCAAGCCTAAGAGAGGAGAACATAACCAAAAACTTGGACAATAAAATTTAATATAGACCACTGGGCTTGTCACTTTATTTAAATTGAAAGGCCAGATACAAACTGTGGCAGACTTCCAGTTGTACCATTCTGTCCTCTGTGGCAGAAAACGTGAAACTTGATAGTGAATAATTAATTATGGCTTTCAGGCCAGGAATTTCTGATGATCCTTACTTAATACTTTCAAATTGCAGTGCTATCAATGTCCTTTTTCTAAATTGAAGCCCTTACTTAGCCTTTCAGCATTAAGAATTTAGATTGACATTGATTAATGCCAATGATCAGAGCTTTCGAAAATCTAGGCATGCAATATGCAAATAACAAAAACCAATAACTGTTAAAACTGCAGTCCTGTGGGAAATTAAATCAGGTAACTGTTTAACAAACTTATAGTTTAGTCCAACTTTCTTCAACTTTAAAGACCAATTGGAGATTTCAATCACATTGGGGTTGCAATTAACTATTGGCCAAATCTGAAAATATCTATATTTTCTACATTAAAATCTGTAAGTAATTTACATGTGCAAGCAATATCTGTCTGTATCATTTGGCTTCAAGCCATTGCAATTTTGTCATTTTTGTGTCCAATCCGATTGGTTGGCAGCTCCATCAGTCCCAGCAGTGCTAGGAAGGCATCAGTCACTGCTGCTAGGACAGCTGGTGAAGAGAGGTCCCCAAGGCCTTGGATCACGTGCAGGTAAGTCTGGGGTCTTGGGCCAGGAGGGTTTGGGTAGGTTATGGAGAGGGGCAGTGGGGAGGAAGGTTGAGTTTAAGGGAAGGAGTGAATTGGAAGGAAAGCGAGGAGGTGCAACCTAAGCGGGGCTGCCCTGTAACTGAGGGGCCCTTCCTGCCCTTTAAACATTAAAGTTTAAAAATCGGGCTTCCTGCTCCCACCTTGCTGCCCACACCAAACGTTTCATGGTGTGGTAGCATATTATCAGGGTCAATTGGCTTGATAACAAGCCTAATTGACCCTTAATTGTTCATTCAATTATGGCGGGCAGGCAGCTGATTTCGGTGCCTGTCCACCCCCGGTATTATGGAGGTGAGCTTAGGGATGGGCGGAAAGATAGTAGGATGGGTGGCCACCCCATCTTATGTGCCCCTCCTCCACCATGGGAAACATGCCTGCCGCGGGCATGTAAAATTCAGCCCAGTGACCTGAATTTGAATCGTGAGGTTGGAGCTCCTGCAGAGTACCTAATTCCCCAGAATGCATTAGTAAACTTCAGTCAACTATACTGAGGATATTTTTTTCCTTTAGCTTCTAGTAGTTTCTACTCAAAAATTTCTCAAAATTGTTTGAAATGAAGTTGGAGGATAAATTTCAAAAACTTTACTGCGTTTGAGTGGGTGAGCGAGAGATGACAGCATTCTAATTGCACACCATAAGGCCATAAGACATAGGAGCAAAAATTAGGCCCTTCGGCCCATCGAGTTCTGCTCCGCCATTCAATCATGGCTGATAAGTTTTTCAACCCCATTCACCCGCCTTCTCCCCGTAACCTTTGATCCCCTTACCAATCAAGAACCTATCTATCTCAGTTTTAAATACACTCAATGACCTGGCCTCCACAGCCTTCTGTGGCAATGAATTCCATAGATTCGCCACTCTCTTGCTAAAGAAGTTTCTCCTCATCTCTGTTCTAAAAGGTCTTCCCTTTACTCTGAGGCTGTGCCCTCGGGTCCTAGTCTCTCCTACTAATGGAAACATCTTCCCCACGTCCACTCTATCCAGGCCTTTCAGTATTCTGTAAGTTTTAATCAGATCCCCCCTCATCCTTCTAAACTGCATTGAGTATATATAGAACCAGAGTCCTCAAACGTTCCTCATATGTTAAGCCTTTCATTCCTGGGATCGCTCTCATGAACCTCCTCTGGACCCTCTCCAGGGCCAGAACATCCTTCCTGACATACGGGGCACAAAACTGCTCACAATATTCTAAATGTGGTCTGACCAGAGCCTTATAAAGCCTCAGCAGCACATCCCTACTTTTATATTCTAGTCCTCTCGAAATAAATGCCAACATTGCATTTGCCTTCCTAACTACCGACTCAACCTGCAAGTTAACCTTAAGAGAATCCTGGGCTAGGACTCCCAAGTCCCTTTGCACTCCAGATTTCTGAATTCTCTCCCCATTTAGAAAATAGTCTATGCCTCTATTCTTCCTACCAAAGTGCAAGACCTCACACTTCCCCATGTTGTATTCCATCTGCCACTTCTTTGCCCATTCTCCTAACCTGTCCAAATCCTTCTGCAGCCTCCCTGCCTCCTCAATACTACCTGTCCCTCCACCTATCTTTGTATCATCTGCAAACTTAGCCAGGATGCCCTCAGTTCCTTCATCTAGATCATTAATGTATAAAGTGAAAAGTTGTGGTCCGAACACTGACCCCTGTGGAACTCCACTAGTCACCGGCCGCCATCCTGAGAAGGACACCCTTATCCCCACTCTCTGCCTCCTGCCAGACAGTCAATCTTCTATCCATGCTAGTACCTTGCCTCTAACACCATGGGCTCTTATCTTACTGAGTAGCCTCTTGTGCGGCACCTTGTCAAAGGCCTTCTGGAAGTCCAAGTAGATAACATCCATTGGCTCTCCTTTGTCTAACCTACTCATTACCTCCTCAAAGAATTCTAACAGATTTGTCAGGTATGACCTCCCCTTGATGAAACCATGCTGACTTTGCCCTATTTTACCATGCACTTCCAAGTATTCTGAAATCTCATCCTTAATAATGGACTCTAAAATCTTACCAACGACAGAGGTCAGGCTAATCGTCCTGTAATTTCCTGTCTTTTGCCTCACTCCCTTCTTAAACAGGGGGGTTACATTAGTGATTTTCCAGTCCTCTGGGACCCTCCCTGACTCCAGTGATTCCTGAAAGATCACAACTAATGCCTCCACTATCTCTTCAGCTATCTCCTTCAGAACTCTGGGGTGTAATCCATCTGGCCCAGGTGATTTATCCACCTTCAGACCTTTCAGTTTTTCTAGCAACTTCTCCTTTGTAATGGCCACCATACTCACCTCTGCCCCCCAACTCTCTTGAACTTTGATGATGTTACTCGTGTCTTCCACCGTGAAGACTGACGCAAAGTACCTATTCAGTTCCTCCGCCATTTCTTTGTTCCCCACTACTACTTCTCCAGCGTCAGTTTCCAGCGGCCCAATGTCCACTTTTGCCTCTCTCTTACCCTTTATATATCTAAAAAAAACTCTGCAATCTTTTTTTATATTACTGGCTAGTTTACCCTCATATTTAATCTTCTCCCTCCTTATTTCTTTTTTAGTTGTCCTCTGTTGGTCTTTGTAGGCTTCCCAATCCCCTGGTTTCCCACTGCTCTTTGCCGCATTGTATGCTTTCTCTTTAGCTTTTATGCTGTCCCTGACTTCCCTTGTCAGCCATGGTTGCCTTGTCTTCCCTTTAGTATGCTTCTTCTTCCTAGGGATGAATTTTTGCTGTGTCTTCCAAATTACTCCCAGAAACTCCTGCCATTGCTGTTCCACTGTCTTTCCCAGTCAATTCTGGCCAGCTCCTCCCTCATGCCTCTGTAGTTGCCTTTATTCAACTGTAATACCGTTACATCTGATTCCAGCTTTTTCCTTTCAAATTGCAGGGTAAATTCTATCATATTATGGTCACTTCCTCCTAAGGGTTCCTTCATCTTAAGCTCCCTTATCAAATCTGCCTCATTACACATCACTAAATCTAGAATTGCCTGTTCCCTAGTGGGCTCCACCACAAGCTGCTCTAAAAAGCCATCTCGTAGACATTCCACAAATTCCTTTTCTTGGGATCCACTACCAACCTGATTTTCCCAGTCTACCTGCATATTGAAATCCCCCATGATCACTGTAACCTTGCCTTTCTTACACGCTTTTTCTATCTCCTGGTGTATCTCGTGCCCCACATCCTGACTACTGTTCGGAGGCCTGTGCATAACTCCCTTTATGGTTTTTTACCTTTGCGGTTCCTCAACTCTACCCACACAGATTCTACATCATCTGACCCTACGTCATTTCTTGCTATCAATTTAATTTCATTTCTTACTAACAAAGCAACCCCACCCCCTCTACCAACCTGCCTATCTTTTCGATAGGATGTATATCCTTGGATATTTAGCTCCCAGTCCTGATCCCCTTGCAGCCATGTCTCCATGATGCCCACCACATCATACCTGCCAATTTCAATCTGCGCCACAAGCTCATTTACCTTATTTCATATACTGCGTGCATTCAGATACAACACCTTCAGTCCTGTATTTCCCGTCCCCTTTCTCATTGTCGTCCCTTTATCTGATGTGCTTGAAGTTAGGGTCCTAGCCCTTTCCAAACACTCTGTCCTATTTTGTGTTCTGGGGACTTTAATAGCCTCTCCTGGGCTCTCCTTTCTTTTCAGTTTTTTCATAATTTTCCATGAAGTTGAATGCACACCCCACATTCTAACCAGCTGCTTTGTTTCCCATTAGTCATACTTCTTGGAGTTTTACCCTTCCCTCCCCCCCACTTTCTAGTTTAAAGTCCTGTTGACCACCCTATTTACCCTTTTCGCTAGAACATTGGTCTCAGAACGGTTCAGGTGGAGACCGTCCCAACAGTACAGATCCCTCCTGTTCCAATACTGATGTCAGTGCCCCACGAAATGGAACCCCTCTTTCCCGCACCACTCCTTTAGCCACGTGTTTACTTCCCTTATTCTCACGTCCCTATGCCAATTTGCACGTGGCTCAGGTAGTAATCCGTAGATTATAACCCTTGAGGACCTGTTCTTTAATTTAGTTCCTAGTTTCTGATAATCCCCAAACAGGTCCTCTTTCCTAGTCTTACCTATGTTATTTGTCCCGAGGTGGACCACAACAACTGGATCCTCCCCCTCCCTCTCCAATATCCTTTCAAGCCGGTCAGAGATGTCCCTCACCCTGGCACTGGGCAGGCAACATAACATGCGGAACTCTCGATCCTGCTTACAAAGGATGCTATCAATTCCCCTAATTATAGAATTCCCTACAACTACTACTTGCCTTTTTGCTCCCCCCTCTTGAATGGCCTCCTGTGCCATGGTGCCGTGGTCAGCTGGCTCATCGTCCCTACAGCCCTGTTCCTCATCCACACAGGGAACAAGTACCTCGTACCTGTTGGACAAGGTCAAGATCTGAGGCTCCTCTGTTCCTGAACACAAGATCCCTCTACCTGCCTCACTTGGAGTCACACCCTGCTGACCCTGACCACTGACCGAACTTGAGGTACTTAATCTACCGGGTGTGACCACCTCCTGAAACAAAGTGTCCAGGTAACTCTCGCCCTCCCAGATATGCCGCAGCGTCCGGAGCTCTGACTCCAGCTCATCAATTCTGAGCCGGAGTTCCTCCAGCAACCAACACTTGCTGCAGAAGTGGTCACTGCGGCTCGCAGTGGGATCTGCCAGCTCCCACATCATACAGCTACAGCACATCACCTGCCCAGCCATCTCGACTTAGATAATTAATTTATTAATTAGCTCTGCAGTGTTTTTTTTCCCCGAATTTGATGCAGATTTCCTACCAACCAATCAGGTCACAGCTTTCCTGTGATGTCATTTTTTCAGTTTTGGCTTCAGTTACTCTGTGCCCCGAGGTCACCGCTCTGGTGCTCCTCCCTTCGAGTCTGCTCCCTGGAGACAAGGCTGCGAATCCCCGAGGTAAGCTAGATTTATACTCACTGCTCCAGTGCTCCTCCCTCCGAGTCTGCTCCCAGGATTTACGCACCAATCAGCTGCTTTTTCTTTAAAATCCACTTTCAGAAGAGTGTCCCTCACAGGTCTGGTGTATTCCTGAAGGCACTGTCTCCTCCTCTCTCTCTTTTTTTTTAGGTTTGAGCAGGAGGGAGGAATGGAAACACTACTGCAATGTAATGTTTGGGGCTATTCCATTCTTTGACAGTGGGTCCTCCTCAATTCTCTCCTGAGTCGTGGTGGCTGCGGTGACTTCTCCCAGAATGCTTCAGTCACTTCTCACCCATTGTAGCCTCTGTTAAATCTTCTATAAATTTTAGAAAGGGGGTTGGCAAGAGAAAGAAGTGGACCTGTCTTCTTGTAATATTCTCTGGAGCTTAGAAAAAATTAAATTACCAGTTGAAGTTTGAAGTTAGCCAATTAGCTCACTTGTGTTTTCTGACAGTCTGAAAAGATTGGTGATAATATGAGATGACATCCTGATTTCAAACTTGTGGGACAGAGAAAGATGGGGAAAGATAGACTGTTTTCTTCATTCTTCTTTGAGATGTTTTTGAGAGAAGGCTGAATTGTAAAAGCAAACAAAGCTTCAAGGAGCACCAGACAGCAAAGTTGAATAAGTGGGAGGAGGGAAATTGTCTACTTGCCATGTCTGGCGAGGGGCTGGGGTGTGTAGGAGTGGATGAAGGGTTACAATAGAAATTATTAAAAGTGGAGGAAAGGAGAGGGGGGGCGGAAATAAATGGGTTAAGTATATGTTTAAAAGGAGAAAAGGTTAGGTTAATTTTAGACACCGTTCTCTTTGAATAGAAAAGTACCCCACAAAAAAAAACTTGCTGTCCCCTGTAATTTGTGTTATTCTGGATTAGCATTCACCCCAATTTAGAGATCAATAATTAAATCAAATATTTGACCGGGAAATTTAACATCTGTACAGGAAAAACATGTAAGACATTCTTTCTTTTATACATTCAAGGTAAGTACTACATGAATGTTGAATGAGAAAACAGCTTTAAAAACTGTTGTTAAGTGGAATACGTACTCAAAGGAAATACTCACTTTCTGCACATTCTAGCAAAAGTAGTCTCAAATTTATGGAAACGCTTCCCAGGTTAATTAGTGCTTTACAGGCATGACTTTCAGCCAACACTGCAAATGATTGATTTCAGGTTGACAAGTAAAAATGTCACAATGCTCAGACTTCCAAGTATCACTCAGTGTAAGTGCTGATCACGATTTTATCAAGAGACTTATGCAGTTAGGTGCAGTAAGTAAATTCTATGTAACTTTTGCATATTCATCAGATCTGTTTGTCAGAAGCTAAAATAGCTGGTCTTAAATTCTCCAGACTATGGTGGGATTTTACGATCCCCCCAGCGGCGGGCATCATCGAAGGTGGGACGGGAGAATTTGGGGAGGGGCCAAAAGTCAAATTTTCGCTCCCACTTGTGACGATGCCCACTTCTGGCGGGACCAGAAAATCCCACCCTATGTGTCAATCTGCTGTCTGAGACAAATCATTGGCCATTTGTGAACAGTGATAAACCAATTGAAAGATATTGAGGATCACATTGCATAACCCTGTTCCTCTGAGGCTAAGGACTTTGCAAAGCCTTTGTACTTCCCATCACTTTCTTTTTTCAATAAGAATAAGCATAAAAGTGCCACATATTACATTCTCAAAATTAATTTTTAAAATAATATTTGATCTTTTTGGATATTGATTTGCCTTTGAATAATTCAGATTGAAGGAAGATTCAATAATTAATGAATTATTTCTCAATTCACAGTTTGCTTTGAATAAAACACTAGCTTTAGTATATTTTGGTGCAAGACACTCACACAACGTGACATTTTGATGCAATAACATGTTGCATTACGATGCGGTATGATACAGCTTCTTTCCTTTGGTTCTTCACAGGCTTCAAATCCCAATTTGGCTATTTTGATCTGGTAGACACTGAGGGAGGGTGGATAAATTAGAAGGAAATTCAATTTATCCCATTTCCATACCACTCGCCACCTGGCTGAAGAGCAGAAATGTTGCAGAATCATAGAACCATAATAGAAATTTTGTCACTTGTGAACAATGATAATCCAATTGAAAGGTATTGAGGATCACATTGTATAATCCTGTTCCCCTGAGGCTAAGGATTTTGCAAAACCTTTGTTCTGCCCACCACTTTCTTTTTCCATTAAGAATAAATCTAAAAGTGCCACATGAAGGCTATTCATCCCACCCAGTCTGTGCCAGCTGAAAAAAAGCAACCAGCCTAATCTCACATTCCAGTTCTTGATCTGTAGCTCTGCAGGTTACAGCACTTCAAGTACATGTCCCAAATAATTTTTTAATGGATTGAGGATTTATGCCTCTACCACCCTTTCAGGAATTAAGTTCCAAATCCCCATGAACCTCAAAGATTTCTCCTCATCTCTCCTCCAATTCTTCTACCAATTACTTTAAACCTATGCATCCCCCTCCCTACCCCTGCTAAGGGAAATACATCCTTCTTATCCACTCTATCTAGGCCCTTTATAACTTTATGCATCTCAATTAAACCCCCTCTCAGCCTTCTCTGTTCAAAAGAATAAAAACAACAGCCTATTTTACCTTTCCTCATAGCTAGAATTCTTAATTCCTTGCAACATCCTTATAAATCTCTCTGTACCCTCTCTAGTGTGATCATACCTACGCCCTTATTGCCTTTCTATCTCGAGAACGTTAATTCTTCAGAATGGACAAAGGTCATTAGTCCAACAAATCTGTCCTTTGATTAACCTAAACTACTTCTCATTGTATTCCTCAATTTCTTCTCTCTCCAAAAGAACATGTCTAGTTGTCTCTGAAGCCCTGTACAGAAACCACTTCAAAGGGCCTCTATGGTAACTTAGTCCACAATTCTTTTACTTTTTGGATGAATGAGCTCCACCAATTTTTTTCTACTCAACTTGTAAGTTTTAAGTCACCCTTTAACAAATGAACCTTGGCCAGTGAGGGCAAAAATACAAAGTAAAATACATTCTGCATTACCACTGGAATCAAACTACAGTGTATCTGCAATTGAATTACATAGCAGAAATATCTAGGAACTGAAGGAAAATCCAGGGCATGTAAAGGCCATTCAGCCAGTGAATCTCATTCCTCTTAACTAAAGATCTTATTCCTGAGGTAATAGCCTTTCTTATTTGCATGCAAAGCCTTAGACCTTTCTTCTACTTGAACAGGTCAATACTCTCAATACAGTTGTCCAATTTTAATCAATGGATAGTCCTTATTTTACAACTTAAACCTAATTCTCTCAATCTTGTTACAGGAGAAACTTGTACACAATGCTGGTGAGAGGTGCGGCACCAGAGGGGGTAGCCTCAACATCAAGCAACTCACCCCCTACAAAGAAGTGGCTGTAGAGCATGCCATCTTGTTGCACTCTGCTCTTGCTGTGGGAAATGGTGATGTCAGGGGCACAGTGCCTGTAATAACTTGATGGAGCAGCAGATTTGGTGACGAAAAGGCTAAACTTTATTTGGGAGACATATAGAGGTGCTTGCATGCTAGATGCGATCTCTTCATCAGATGCCCTGCCCACAGGACTATCCACACAATATGCCTATTGGTTGAAGCCCCTGTAATTGCATCACATGATGAATGATTTACAGGAGAGAGGGACCATACATCTAGTTACTACACTTCCTCCCTTTAAGTTTTTTACATTTACAATAAAAATATCAAAAAAACCAGCAAACATTTGTAAAGTCTCTGGTGATTACAAATCAAGTCTCAGAGGATTTCGGCGGAGATGGTTAGAGTGACGTAGCTCTACCAAAGAAGGATTCTGAAGAGGATTAATGGGATCTGGAGCTGCACTAGGAGATACACCATTGGAACTGGGTAGTTCTGTATTTGGCAACTCATTAGATACGTCTGGAATATCAGCTCTAGAATGATCACACACCTCAGAAGCCGGTGGCGAAACATCAATCACAGGTGGATCTTGCATTCACTGGGATGTTTCTCTAGCCCTAATACGACCTACGTGTTTACGTATAATTCTATCTTCGACTAGCACTTGAAAAAATAACGGACCAGTCTCTGAAATGATGGCTCCTGGAGTCCAACAGGGTCCACTTCCAAAATTATGCACTACACAGGGTCACCTATATGGAATGTATGAGTCTTGTTGTGTAAATCATGGTGCAATTTTTGATTATTCTGGCTCTATGTTACCTTCCCCTCTAGATTCGGAAACACCAAGTGTAAACACATACGCAAACAGCGTTTCAGCAGTAACTCTGGTGGTGTGAAGCCCATAGTAGTATGTGGTATGTACGGTAACGTAGGAGAAACCTGGAAAGGCGAGACTCCAGAGTACCTCCAGATAACTCCTTCATACCAGCTTTAAAGGTCTGGACAGCTCTTTCAACTTTCAGGATGAAGAAAACCAGGGAGTGTTCTTTATGTGCCGGATACCGTTCAGGACCATGAATCTCTGAAATTCCACTCTGGTGAAAGCTGTTCCATTGTCAGAAACAATAATCTCAGGTAAACCATGTATACTGAAGGAATGATGCAGCTTTTCAATAGTTGTGGCTGAAGTTGACGGTTTTGCTTCATAGACATCAAGCTATTTTGAATGTGCATTGATGATTAATAGGAACATGGTGCCTAGAAACAGTCCCACATAGTCAATATGCAGTCTAATCCAAGGTCGACCAGGCCATTCCCAAGGGTGAAGTGGAACTGAAACAGGTAGTTTCTGGTGTTTTTGGCAAAGGGAACATGTTTAGCCATGCTCTCAATGTCACTGTTTATTCCTGGCCAACAGGCGTAGCCAACAACTTCATCTTCAATATGCCTTGGTGTGCACTGTGGAGCTCTGCCAAGAGTGACTCTTGAACCCCACAGCAAAATTCCACCTTGACAACTCAGTTCAGTGTTTCTGGAATAAAATGGTCATAGGTCATTAAACACAAGTGTTCTTGGCCATCCTTGTAGAACAAAGTCTTTGACTTTTGACAGTACTGGGTCTCTGTTCATCCAATTCTTGATCTGTTTCGCACATGCAGGTGGCGATTCCAAGAAATTTAACAATAACACTAACTCTTGTGGAACTGGTGTATTGACAAGGCTACCTGGTAACGGAAGATGACTAAGTGCATCTGCATTGGTTATATGTGAGCCAGGGCAGTACATGAATGTGTACTCATAAGCTGATCGTGTCAAAGCCCAATGGTAGATTCTCACTGAAGCTATAGGTGGAATAGCTTTGTCTTCCCTGAACAAACCTGCTTCTGTTCAGACACAATTGTAAATACTGTCAATACTACTGAGCATCTTGTTACACATTTAAGGAAAACATCTACCTTTGTATGTTAGAAGAAAAAGGGGTAGTCTAAAGTAATATGAGGCCTTTAAAATCAAATGTGAGTAATATTGAAAATGAAAATAAGGAAATGGAAAAGCTTGTTGAATAATTACTTTGTGTCATTCTTAAGTAGAAGAGAATGCATGCGGCATTCCAAGGAAATTGATAATGAATCAAGAATTGGATTTCAATAAAATTAACATAATCAAGTAAACAGCCTTAGATATTATAAAAAATAGTGACACTAAAGAATGACAAATCCTCAGGATGATGGTGCTGGAATTTGCGTTGATTTGAATATCATGAATACTCATTAAAAAGGCAACTTGCCAGAATCAAGCCCCCACTCCAGATCAAATGACCACATTGATGGCTATTTAGACCAGTGTGATTCATGACTGGATATATGTGACCTGCACCTGACGAGCAGCATTTCACTCGTATTTTCGCCTACCTTTCATCGTGCTGCACTCGCACCTGCACTGACTCCGTGTCAAGCCTGCACAGGCAAGACCAGCGGGAACTCAAAGTGGGGGTCAGAGCCAAGGCTTACCATATCAGTCCAGCGGGAAAGCGGGGGTGTGGAAGGAGCTAGACGGTAAAGGCTTGATTGGGACATGGGAATGCTGAGACAAGACATAGACAAGTGAAGGGGCTCGAGGGCAAAGGTTTGACTGGGGAAGAGTGCATGCAAACACATGACTTGGGGGAGGGGCAATTAGTCGGGTCCAGAAAGCATAGACAGCCTTGGGCAATGGAGGAACGGGTAGTCAGGGCGACATAGCGTAGTCAGTCCTCTGGGTATGCACACAATTTAGAGGGCTGTACTTGGCACACTTGTCTTGGTCACAGTCCTGGGAAGGGGCGGGCCTGTGTCAGTCGTGCCCTGCATGGTGTGAAGGGAGTGGTCACTCCCTCACACACATCAGTCCTGGGGTCTGGTGGCCTGATACTGGGCCACAGATGTCACAGTCACAGTCACGGGAGGCATGTGAAGCCTGTAAATGGGGAGCAGGTAATGTAGGGTTGGGTCGGAGCGGGGGGTATTTGATGATCTCACAGGGTAAGTTCACGGTATAATGGGCTTCAAAATGGGGAGGAGTGAGGTCTACATGGGGCTTTGGGACATCAACATCAAACAGCTCGGGGGTGAGAGGACAGAGGTATCAATGACTATAACGTGGGGTCAAAGATTCACAAGGGAGGAAGGAGAGTGACTGGAGGGAGGGAAATAGGAACAGTTTCCTCCAGCACGATGGTAGGGATTTTGACAGTCACGGGAGTGGTTGGGGTGGGCAGTGGCTTGAAGCTGGTCTGCTAGTAAAACCTCAGCACCACTATTTTTCAAGCTGATCCAATGACGCAGTTGAAAACAAGCTATGAAAATAATTGCCAGCAGAGGGTTGTCAGGGCCTGTGGGAGGTGTCGACTACTGCACTTGCGGGCTGATTGAAAGGATACGCTATTCATTTCAACTTAACCAAATGGAGGGAAAGGCACAGCTGAGACATGTTAGAAACAATCAAATGCCAATTTAGGAAATGTGGTACCTTGATTCATGTTGTAGATTCTTGCGAGAGTGAAAACCCAATTGGGGCTGTTGTAGGATTGGGTTCCAAAGACCCTTTGTCCGTCTCGTGGGAAATCCCAAGTGTCAGAAGGAACCAACTGAAAAGGAGCCACGGGTCAAAATGCATATACCTAATGGCCCTAACGCCTCCAAACTTTGCAGCTGGCAGCTTAAGATTTTGAAGGCCTCCTCCCCCATAACACTCTCATAACATGAGTGCAAGGCCCTCGTCATCCTGGTTGGGGGGGTGTGTGCCCTAATAGTGATCAAGAAGGCTGTAAAAGAGCTCCAAAGGATGAACTGTGGATGTTATAGCTGGGATGAAAGTGACCCTAGTTTGCAAGTGGAAGGTGACCATTGCAGTTTTATGTTCATTCATGTTTCTATTCAATGTTTCCACAGACATGAGCACAAGTGCCTCATGGAGCAAGCAACATTGCATTCATCCTGGCAATTAGGCAACTAAAAAGGAGAAGAAAGGCCCATTGCCACTAGGCTGGGCTAAGGGAAGAGCCTCATCCTGTTCAACAAAGGCCAGCGGGGTCCCCTCAAGACCCAAAAGCTGAGGCTGGCAGAGCCAGGGTGTTCAGAAGATGCCTTTCATATACCCAGATGAGCAAGAGACAGTGGCATAGATGCCTTTGCCTGTCTAGGGATGTGATGGCTCACATTTGCAACATTCTCCAGGAGGAGTTGCTGCTATGGGGACTGGAAGGCCATTCATTGACAGTGGCTCTAAAAGTGGGATTTGCGGTGATCTCTGGATTCCCAAAGGTGCAGGGTGCCATCGGCTGCACTCATGGGGCTTTAAGAGCTTCCTGGCAGCAGCCATCACAGTTCATCAACAGGAAAGGGTTCCACTCTCTCAATGTGCAGCTAGTCTGCAACCACCAGGAGATACCCTGGAAGCTCCCGTGACAGGTACATCTCGAGTCACTCACAGGTGCCATAGATCTCTCAGAGCTCTCAGCTCATCCAGCAATGGCTCTTCAGGGACAAAGGCTACTCCCAAAAGACATGGCTGATGATGTAGCCTCAAAGTGCCTCAGAGGAGAGGTAAAATGCAGCTCATTAGGTGACACACTTATTGATTGAGCAGACCATTGTCATATTGAAGATGTGTTTTTGGTGTCTGGACAGGTCAGGCTTGCTCTCCATTACTCTCCCCAGAGGATCTCTTGCATCATCATAGTTTGTTGCACTCTACACATCCTGCAGCTCCAAAGTGGGGATGTCTTGCCAGAACAAGAGATGGAACGGCTGCACGCCTATCCGATGATGAGGACACCAAGAGGGCTGAGCTCGATGAGGGCGAGGAAGCTAAGGCTCCAGAGGAGGAGCCCATAGCACTGGCCAGATGAGGCTGGCCTGCACATAATGTGCTTATAGCCACCAGGATAATGATGATGATGAATAGCTTATACGAGCCTCTTTCAGTGCCCTCCATGCTGGGTTCACCTCAACACCCTTGTTGCAATCCGTATCATCGCAACGCTCACTATCTACTGTGAATAAAGAGTTGTAATCTTGCCTCACAATGTCCTCACTCTTAGAAGGTACAGCAGCCTTGGGAGCATGTTGCCTTTCTGTTATGGGATAATAAAGCATTTTATGCACAGAGTTGAGATGCTGCAGCCTCTTCAAGCATCTCACCAAAATTCCACTGCCTTTGGCAGCCTTCATGAGGCAGGAGCAGCACTGCAATCGTCAATACTCTTGTGGCTGTATGCCTGCAATGTTGCATGGTGCCTCAAGGAGGAAAATCATCACTCAGTGATTCTCGCCTTCATGTGTGAGGTTGATTCAGAATCTGCACTGCGGTCTGTCCAAACAGGCAATTGTTCAGGCAAGACAAGTGTTCGGGCCTCATCATCATACTCAGTCCCCAGCATTTGATGTATCTTCAGGATGCAGTCATCAGTAACTCTTAGTAATGGATGCGAGTCTGCACTTCAGCTTACCTTTCAGGAGCAGAATAGTCTGATATCTGCAATCACTCATGACCATGCCTCCTTCTGGAGTCTCCCAATTTCCCATGCTGCCTAGCTGTGGCATTTGTGGGCCCGAAAATGCTAACACTCCATTTTGGCCTTAAGGACCCAATTTGTTGATAATAAAGAACACACATCAGATATACTGGAGCCTTGCTCTGATCCCATTTCCACATTTTCATTCCAACAGTCTGACATATATATCAGTGGGAAGAGGATAACCAGGGAAAGAGTAGAGCCCATTAGGGACCAAGGGGGCAATCTATGGGTGGAGCCAGAGGACATCAGTAGAGTGTTGAACGAATACTTCACATCCGTCTTCACCCAAGAGAATGAGGATGAAGGTATCGAACTCAGGGAGAGAGACTGTGAGGTTCTTGAGTAAATTGATATAGGGAGTGACAAGGTATTGGAGGTGTTGGCAGGCTTAAAAGTGGGCAAATCTCCAGGACCGGATGATTGGTCTCCAAGTCTACTGAGGGAGGCAAGGAAGGAGATCGCAGGGGCTCTGACCCAAATTTTTAATTCCTCTCTGGCCACGAGGGAGGTGCCAGAGTACTGGAGAACAGCTAATGTGGTTCTGCTATTTAAGAAGGGTTGTAGAGATAAGCCAGGGAACTACAGGCCAGTGAGTCTCACGTCAGTGGTAGGGAAACTATTGGAGAAAATTCTGAAGGAGAGAATCTATCTCCATTTGGAGAGGCAAAGTTTGATCAGGGATAGTCATTGCCTTTGTCAGAGGGAGGTCATGCCTAACAAATTTGATTGAATTTTTTGAGGAGGTGACCAGGTGTATAGATGAGGGTAGTGCAGTTGATGTAGTTTATATGGATTTCAGCAAAACCTTTGAGAAGGTCCCACATGGGAGGCTTATAAAGAAGGCAAATGCACATGGGGTACAGGGTAATTTGATAAGGTGGATTCAAAATTGGCTTAATAGTAGGGGACGGAGGGTGATGACAGAAGGATGCTTTAGTGACTGGAAGCCAGTGTCCAGTGGCGTACCATAGGGATCTGTGCTGGGTCCCCTATTATTCGTCATTTATATAAATGACATAGATGACTATGTGGGGGGTAGGATTAGTAAGTTTGCGGATGACACAAAGATTGGCCGGGTGATTAACAGTGAGGTTGAGTGTCTTGGGCGACAGGAAGATATAGACGGGATGGTCAAATGGGTAGATTAGTAGCAGATGGAATTTAACCCTGAAACGTGTGAGGTGATACACTTTGGAAGGAGTAATTTGACAAGGAAGTATTCAATGAATGGCATGACACTAGGAAGTTCTGAGGAACAAAGGGAACTTGGCGTGTGTGTCCATTGATCTCTGAAGGCGGAAGGGCATGTTAGTGGGGTGGTGATAAAGGCATATGGGACACTTGCCTTTATCAATCGAGGCATAGATTACAAAAGTAGGGAGATCATGTTGGTGTTGTATAAAACCTTGGTGAGGCCACAGCTGGAGTACTGTGTGCAGTTCTGGTCACCACATTATAGGAAGGATGTGATTGCACTGGAGGGGGTGCAGAGGAGATTCACAGGATGTTAGCACCACATTTCTATATTTCTTTAGTTCTGATGAAGAGTCATACGGACTCAAAACATTAACTGTGTTCCTCTCCGCAGACGCTGTTAGACCTGCTGAGTTTTTCCACCTATTTTTGTTTTTGTTTCACAAGGGTGTTGCCTGGGATGAAACATTTAAGCTATGAAGAGAGGTTGGATAGACTTGGGTTGTTTTTGTTGGAGCAGAGAAGACTGAGGGGCGACCTGATCATGGTGTACAAGATTATGAGGGGCATGGACAGGGTGGATAGGGAGCAGCTGTTCCCCTTAGTTGAAGGGTCAGTCACAAGGGGACATAAGTTCAAGGTGAGGGGCAGGAGGTTTAGGGGGATGTGAGGAAAAACTTTTTTACCCAGAGGGTGGTGACGGTCTGGAACGCACTGCCTGGGAGGGTGGTGGAGGCAGGTTGCCTCACATCCTTTAAAAAGTACCTGGGTGAGCACTTGGCACTTCATAACATTCAAGGCTCTGGGTCAAGTGCTGGTAAATGGGATTAGGTAGGTAGGTCAGGTGTTTCTCATGTGTCAGTGCAGACTCGATGGGCCGAAGGGCCTCTTCTGCACTCTGTGATTCTGTGATATGCACACGGAAACCAGGCACATCGCTGTGATTGTAAGTTGCACATAATCATGGCCAGAATTTTACGTGCTAGTAGCGGGTGTATGCCCAACCAGAAAGGTCATTAAATCTTGCAAGAAGATGTCGGGCACGTGGTCCGACATCATCACACTCTCATGCAATATTTTGGTCAGCGGGCGTGCATGGGCCTCAGAAGCGTGCCCACCAACAATTAACCAGCCATTTACGGCAATTAAAAATGCAATTGAAATCAATTTTACATTGCCCGTGTGATTTTCTGCTTGTGGCACGGGCAACATGCGCGGGCGATCATCTCATTTTTTTCACTTTTCTCACCTTTAGCTTTGTTTTAAGGACTCATTTGTTTTGTCAACTCTCTTGGAACATTTCTGCCGAGTGCAGCCTTCAGTGCATGAGACAGTGTCCTCTGCATTTTAGCAGATGGGGATTGTGTACTCCACTGGGGGCACCTCCTCTGAGGAGGACAAGAGGGGCAGAACGAAGAGGAGGACAGGTGTCCTTAGGCAGCATTGCAGGGACAGGCCTGTGGGGGAGAGTTGGAGGCACAGGGGGTGCAGGGCCAGCAGGGAGAGAAAGGCAGAAGGGATCACAGAAGACGCCACTATCCTGCTGCCAGAGTGTACAGGCAGCGATCCATCTACCTCAACATGTCTGAAGTCCAGTGCCACAGGAGGCTCCGCCTCTTCAGGAACACTGTGACATGACACCAATTTGCTTGATGATTGGTCCCGATATCTATTGTCTCCAACTGTGTGGGTGGTTGCACTATCCCAGTAGCTCTGAAGGTCACAGTAGCCCTCAATTATTTTTGTTTCCAGATCTTCCCAGGGGTCAGTGAGGGATCTGTGTGGAGTGTCCTGATCAGCTGTCCACAGTTGTGTCAGCTCATCGCTGACACTCTGTTCAGACGGGTCCTCACATTCACTCATTACTGGATGGACAAAGCCACCCAGACTGAATGAGCCAGAGGCTTCGCAGTTATTGCTGGGTCACCCCACATCCAGGGTGCCATAGACTGCACTCATATGGCCATCGAGGTGCCAGCAGGTCAGCCAGGTGCTTTCATGAATAGAGAGGCTTATTACTCTCTGAACATTCAGATAGTATGCGACCTCAAGACACAGATTCTGCATGGTACCCTGGCAACTCCCATGGCACATATATCATGCGACACTCCCAAGTGCCAAGGCTGTTTGTGGGTCCAGATTGGCTGGGTGGTTGCTGCTGAGTGACAGAGGATATCCCTTGAAAATGTGGCTCATGATGCCACTCCAGCACCCAAGGGCAGAAGCAGAACAAAGGTACAATAGGACTCATGCTTCCACAAGGGCGGTGCTGAAGTTGAGGTTCTGCTGCTTGGACCAATCAGGGGAGATCTGCAATATCCTCTGGAGCATGTGTCGCTTATCGTCGTTGTCTGCTGGGCTCTGCATTATCAGGCACTGGCAAGGGGGGACCCATTGGAGGATGAGGATAGCGAGGCACCTCCACAGGCCTCATAGGAAGATTCTGCTGATGGAGCAGATGAGGAGCCTGGGCAGGCATAGGGTGAAGACGTGGAGACAGAATTAAGGAACCTTCAGGGAGGCAGGGACACCAGGGGGGCCTTGATTCAGCACACCTTCAGCTAAGCTGCCAAGACATGGCTTCACTCTCATGGCAAGGGCACCACCTCCTTACCACACATCCCTGAGGAGGAAATCCCATGACCCCAGTGTCACCTCACAACCTCTGCAATAAAGCTTATTGCCCCTGCCGTCGATCATAAGGCACTGATGAGCTCTGCACCTATGGGAAACATGAAGGACACTTAGGGCATTGAAATGAAATCTAGATTTATATCTTTATCAGGGTTGCAAAAAAGCCACATAACATAATTTTGTTGCTACTGTCACACAAAAACAATACCTAACACTGATGAAATGGAAGAATGTCACCCGTGACAACCCCATCCTGTGCTCATCGTGCCTTAAACTTACGCTTGCGAGTTCCATGTCTTGGTGCCCCCTGCCCCACCCCCTCATTGGCAGCGGCATTAGAGGAAGATTGCTGACTCTGCTGTCCTGATGACCTTGGTGGTCGTCCTCTGGCCAGCGGGGTCTGAGCAGGCTAGACCTGGATGGGTGCGACAGTGACATGGCTGGGTAATCCTCAGCCAACGCAGCCTTTAAAGATGCAGCAGTTGCTGGCAAAGGAATGGAGGAGCTGCCACCCTCTCCTGGAGCACTGTGAGAGGAATGCACAGAGACAACAGGCAGCTCATCCACCTGGCTGAGGCATGTCTGGACCTCCCTGCTCACTATTGATGGACGGACACCTAGCAGAGAGACTAGGCGCCTCATCCATCTCTCACACTAGCAATGACCTCCTGAGGTTGCTGCTGGTGTGTGGGGCAGTGCAGGTCTGAGTGCGACCCCAGGAGCACTTGATTCTGTTCCTGGAGCTGCCTCTTCATGAGAGTCGCCATTCCCTCAATGGAGGAGGCTGTGCGCTTGGTGCTCGGGGTCAACTCAGTGCTCAAGCTCCTCAAGGACTCCTCCATGACAGAGACCATGGCACGCAGACCCTCAGGGATCTCCGCCAGATCTCCCCACACATCCTACTAGACATCTAGCATCTGCTGCCTGATGGACGACTCTAGAGGTTCATCATCTGCCTCAGACTCAGCATCGTCCTGGTCTCCAGCAGTCCTCCAACAGCTGATGCCCTGGGCACTCCCTGCCTCTACCAGCTCCTCATGCGAGTGTGATGTGGCTGTTCCACAGTCCACAACCATCTGAACCAATGAAATACAGCCCATCGACATGCTTGTACCTGAACTGGTGCCTGGTAGCGAAAGAGGGTGTGATGCAGGTGGTTCTGTGTGTGGCTCCACCTCTGGTTTTAATTGAGGTTCCTCAGGGTCCTGGGTGCCTCTGGAGGATGGTGCATCTGAGGGAGGAAGACAATATGTCTGCGGTATCAACCATCACATCTTCAATGTGCATGCTAGGCGGCATAGTGAGACTGTAGGCAGCAGCATCACAGTGCCACCATCATTGCTGGATCATTGGGGACTCTTGATTAGAAGTTAACTTTTGAGATGAGAGGACCCTATATTGTTTGCAGTCTCGCCTGTCCCACATCTGTCCACTGGACTCTTACCTTCCTTCGAGATGCCTGCCTCTCTGTGACCAGAAGACATTGGTGCGTGCTCACACTCGAGCTCCAAGGTGTCCATCTCACACCTGCTCAGGATGAGCAGGTTGGCCACCACACCATTATCAGCACTCAATCCAGGTGTGGCGCACCATACTGCGCCCACTGACCTGGGCTGCCACCTCAGCCCAGGCATTCTTTGTTTAGTGGGGTGGCCTCCTCTTGCCATTCCACAACATCAGGATGTCCCATCTGGCACTCACTGCCTCCATGAGAGTGCACAGGCACTCATCTGAGAAGCAGGGGGCAAAGTGCCCACCTGCATTGCCCTCCCGCCTGGCGTTTTGAGGGGGTGCTGATGCCTTACCTTCAGCTTAGATTTGGACAGTTCCCTGTGCCTCCTCTGGAACTCCTGGCAGCCTTCAAGTTGCTGCCTCAGCCATTTAAAAACATGCCGCCGGGACCCCATTGGACACACTCCCACCCCTGCCAGCAGCCCTTCTCCGATGTGGGGGCACGTTTCACACTGGCTGGCCCTTAATTGGCCAGCCAGCGTGAAATCGCATTGCTTTGACGTCTGCAGACTGAAGCGGCAATCGCGGCTGCTTCCGGGCCCACCAATCGCGTGTGCACAACGTGCACAAAATTCAGGCCCATATCTATTGACAATCTCGGAGCTGGCAGAGGGTTAATGGGACGAGACACCAACCAGACCTTCTGACCCAGGACTGCATCCTCCCATGTCCAAGTCAGGCATCTGGGGCCTCTGCACACAACTCCTAGGTTGCACCATCCAGCGGAAATCGCAAGGTTCAACATATGTCAGTGAAGTTCATAGCTCTAAATCATGGAGGTGTGAAGTTGGGGCCAATATTGGGGTGATGTTGAGATGTACAAGCAGATATGAGATAATGCTGCAGGCAGACAGGAGCGCATAAGAGCTCCAAGTTTGGGTTCGTATGTAAAGCGCACTCAAGGCTGACGGAAATTACATGGAGTTCCAATGAAAGATGCACCGAATCCATGTGCATCACCATTCAATCCTGGACGGTCCACATTGAGCACTGGACGATGCAGGAGCATCGGGGACTAAAGCAGCCTCCAGGTTCTATACTCATGAGGCAACATGATATAAACCTCTGAAACAGGTCTCAGAGATACCTTGGCCAGCCACAACTTTCTTAGAGGCAGACACTTGACTGATGTTGATACTGCACAGAGAACAGTCAGGCACTGTAAATGAGTTGGTTCTAGACACCATATGGCTGAGACAGATGATGGGACATCTGGTAGGAGAGGGGGGATCTGTGACACTTGACTAATCGTGGGGTGTATCATCAGATAGAAAAGGCATACACAACATGAGAAGTGGAATGAGTTAAAATCTATTTATATTTATGGATATTATATACAGATTGAGGACACCCTCAGGTGGCCCCGAGGACACATCTTTGTGCAGCTAGAATCTCTTAATTTTCTGTACCCTACCGTTATGTCTTGGTGCATCATCAAAATTCACAGCAGTGTGGAGGCAGCCTGCTGACTACTATCCCCCATTATCTGTGATGACCTTGATGGGCATCCTCTGGAGACCCAAGGCCTGGAGGGCCCCGGCCTGCTTTGGGTCTCCTGCTGTGGGGCAGATGCGCTCTCCTCGGCCTGTGGAGCTGCAGCTGATGAAGTTACAGGCAGAGGGGCTTGGGATCGGCTGGTCACTCTCAGAGTTCCCTGGATGGGTTCTCCCTTTGGGTGCCTGAGGGCCCCTGCCTGACTCCTTGAGGAGAAGGGGCACCTAGAGTGAGGTCAAGTTGCCCTGCCTGCTCTTGCCTCTCCACTGATGGATACCACCTATGCCTAGGCTGATGGAGTGCAGGTCCTGGCGCATATCAGGTGCAATGTCCTGGACCAAGGTCTCCATGGTGGTCGCCATCCTACCAGTGTTGACCTTGGTGCACTGGCATGTAAGCGCAATGACATCAGACTGAACATGGACAGACTCCTCCATCACCTGTTGCAATCTGGTGACAGCATCTGACAACTCTGCCTGATATTTCCATGTCTGTCTTTGCAGCTCCACTATCTGTGTGCAGGCTAAGTCCACAGGCTCGGCATCTGACTCAGACTCTGCAGGAGCCTGGCCTCCAGCAGTCCTCCGAATGTTGGTGAACCTGGATGTCCTTGCTTCCGCCTGCCGTTGGCTCGATTCTGTGCTGTTCTGACCAGATTGTGACCCTAAGCCTGCCCTACAACTAGGTTCCACCAAAGTGCAAGTCTGCACTGGTGGGAGTGCGGGTGAACATTGTGATGGGTCTTCATCCAGCATCCCCTGAGGATCCTCATCCAAGGTGATGTGAGCGTTGGGACTGATGGGCTATCTGGCAGTGGGCCTCTTCCTTTTCCTGCTGGTGCCAGTCAAAGAGAGAAGTGATAACAAGTGATTGGCTGTGTAGTCAACAACATTACGAAACACTCACAATTTCATCGAGTGACTGAGGAGCTGTTGGTCCTCACTGGCTTGGGAGATGCTGGTCTCATCCTCAGAGCAGGCACAGTCCTGGTATTCGCTGGCCAACTCTGCCACACACTCTTCATACTGTGTGAGGGCCCTGAGCTCAGGCATCCCCTCTCTGGTCTGGTTTCATTGGGAGCAATCTTGTCCTGCATAAAGACAGATGGACAGACTGTGGGTAGGTCGGATGCCAAGGCAAGTGATAAGGATTCCTGCGTTCTCTGGTTGCTGAGTGAACCTGTGTAAGGGCTGAGGACGCAAATTGCACAGGATGTGAGAAGAAATGAAGATGTCAAAGTGTGTGAGACAGAGTCAGTGGTGCCATTTAAATATGCCGCCCAGAAAGATGATCCGGTGAAATCATGGTGGGGCAGACAAATCCCAGCCTGCCCCTCCACGAGATCTGATGTCATGCATATATAACGAGCTGAAAAGCAGACGATCTGGCATGGAAACCCACCGCTGCACTTAGTTCCCGGGTGGAAAATTCCACTCAATGAGGAGGGATAATGTGTATATACCTAAATTGGCAGGAAGAGACAAGAATCTGAACTGGAACCTCAACCATTTACAATACTTAAATAACATAATTGAGAACCATTTATACAATTTGCCAATGACACAAAAATTGGGTAGTATATTAGGTAGTATCGAGAAGTGCATAAAACTGTAAAGAAACATTGATGATTAAGCATGGGTCCAACTGTGGCAGATAGATTTCAACAGAGTAAGTGTGAGGCCATTTATTTTGCACCAAAAATGGAAAGATCTGAGTATTGTCTAATTTGTGAAAAGCTTGGAAATGTGGAAGTCTGAAGAGATATTAATAATAACATAAGGACATAAGAAATAGGAGCAGGAGAAGACCACTCGGCCCATTGAGCCTACTCCACCATTTAGTGTGATCATGGGCTTTAACTGCACTTTCCTGCCTCCTCCCCATATCCCTTGATTCCCTGAGGCACCAAAAAATTTGTCTATCTTAGCCCTAAATATATTCAATGATGGAACATCCAGAACCCTGTGGGGTAGAGAATTCCAAAGGTTCACAACCGTTTGAGTGAAGAAATTTCTCCTCATGTCAGCCCTAAATGATCAGCCCCTTATCCCGAAGCTGTGCCTCCTTGTTCTAGGTTCCCCAGCCAGGGGTTTAGGGGTTCATGTACAAAGATCACTGAAGTGTCGTTGTCAGGTCCAAAAATAATCAAAAAGCTAGACAGCGTGATTATAAAAGGAATTATGTTTAGCTACAGCTATGCAAAGCCCTGTTTAGATCACATCTGGAGTATTGCGTATAATTTTGCTTCTGGTTTAGTTATTTCAGCATCACAGATTGATATTCATGTTTCAACAATATTTATACGGGTAGCGCTAGCTAAACCAGGTACGGCCTGCTGAAATGGTAGTCCTGATAGTGAAAACTTAATAATGGAAATAATCTAAAGATAGGTCTGAAGGTTTCAAGTGATGGGGCTGTGGCTATTTCCTTTGACAGCTGTTCCAATGTGGGATGATCCTTGGGAAGAAAGATTGCTGATATACTGTCTTGGAAACAAATGGTCTCTGTAGTTTGTATGGATGGCTGCCTCATGTTATGTCAGTGCCGGAGGATACCAGGTACTTGTTTCTGTCAATTTTTGTTGCAATACCAAAGAGTCCTCCTCAGAAATCCAAGAACATGTTTGCTTTGGGCAACACACCTTAGAAAATATATTATTGGCCTAGGAAGGAGTGCTGTACTGATTCACCAGAATGTTGTCAGGATCTGAGGGTTAAATAATGATGAGAAGTGATGTAAAACTAGGCTTGTATTTCCTGGAATATAGAAGTTTAGGGAGTGATTTGATTGAGGTTTTTGGGATTTTGATAGGGATGGATAGGGCACACAGAAAGAAACCTTTTTCTGCTGCTGGGGAGTCTAGGAAAAGGGATATAATTTCAGAACCACAGCCAGGTCATTCAGAATACACATTAAGAAATATTTCCTCATCAAGAGGTGGTAGAAGTGTGGAAGCCTTTCCCACAAAAAACAGTAAATTATTAATTTGAAATCCAAAATCAATAAATTTTTGCTAGACAATAAAATGGAGCCAAGGCCAACAGGTGGAATAAGATCAGAAGACCATAAGACCAAGGAATCAAGTTAGACATCAGCCATGATCTCACTGAAAGGCAGAACAGGCTGGAGGGGCTTAATAACCTCCTCCTGTTCCTACATGTAATGTTAGCTTTCTAATAATATTTAGGTTAATACTGTTCATTGTTCTGCAGCAAACCAGGAGTTGTTATGGAGCTTGGGAAGCCCTCAAAGTACTTAACAGCTTTGAATTTACCATCTTCCATTTTTGGTTTTGTGTTCAAAGTCAATTAATTATGTGAGCAGTTCAAAGTTTTGAATTGCCTCAGTGGAATGCAAAATGAATTTAAAAAAATAAGGCACTACATCAAAGAAGAAATCAATTTGGCTTTTCTGGAAAAACATATTGAAGGTGGCTTATCTACAAGAAACACATTTAAAAGATGCATTATATGGTGTGCTCAAATGAAATTTGGTGGGATAAGTCTGTTTTTCCTCCTTCTCCTCAAAAGTCAGTATTGCAATATTAATTCATAAAAGGCTTCTGTTTGTATTAACTGACAAGATGGGTAAACCTTGAGGGCAAGTAATATATGCAGCAGAGCAACTATTCTTAGTTAACTTATCACATTCTTGAGGGTTTAACCCCTAGTTTAATCCTAGTCGTATTGTTAACTCTTTCCTAACAAAATGACTGTAACATTTTTTTAGTGGAAGAGAGGGAGGTGCAAGAATAGGAGATGGGTTGAATAAGATTAAATTGTCTAATCTAATATGAAGTTCAAAGGAAGACACTTTTAATTGTATAACCATGAGTAGGTAATGTTGACAATGGAGAATAGTATTTTTCACCTTGATCTAGTTCATTCATACTCAATGGCATATTTGTGGTCAATAGTTGTTAAAATTTAGGTCAATTATTATCTTGCTGAGATCCTATTCTCTAAGATAGATTGAAAAAAGCATCAGCTTGGCTCAGTGGTAGTACTCTCACCTCTAAGTCAAAAGCTTTTACTGATAAATTTATCTCATGATTTTTGCGAGGACAAGGCACAGGAAGTCCACATAAATTTTCCCGCCTGCTGCCAGCCCTTTCATACCCCCTGCTTCTGAGATTTATTTTCCCAACTCCCACTGGATCAGCTCTAGAAGGGGTGACACCTGATTTTCTACCCTCTCAAGTAAGTAAATTGCCGTCAGTGCTTGGTGGATGTTGGCAGCTTGCTAAAAGTATTCAAATGAATCCTGACCATAGAAATGGTCTGGATCTCTTGCTGGTGCCATCAGATGTATGATACAACTGTCCCACCCACCACACACCTGATGTTCACCCAAAACAACAGGCAGCCTCAGAGTCCAGTGTGGCACTGAGGGATTGCTCATGGTCGGAGGTGCAGCATTTCAGATGAGACATTTAGCTTGCCCAGGAGGGCATGCTACATCCCATGGCACCTTTTCAAAGAGTAGGGAGCTCTCCCAGTGTCCTGGTTAACATTCGTCCCTCAACTAAGAACACCGAGACAGGTTAACTAGGCATTCCTCTCATTGCTGTTTAAGGAATCCAGCCTGTGTTTATTGGGATTTTACCTTGCTTTTCTTAAGAACTGTAAACCACTGAGTTTTAGGAATGAGTAAATGTAGGTACATGAACTATTAAATGAAGCCTCCTTGTTTGTTTTTCTACTAAAGAGGAGGTCAGCAAGAGAATAAATCATTCTGTCTACTACTTGACATGAAAATATAATAATTCTCATAATATCATTGTGATTTGTTGTATAAGTAGGCTAATAGTGGGGCTTGGATAGTTTCTTTATGTGTCTATGTGTGGGATTTAATTGAATTGGATACAACTGGTCTGGAGGCTTTCGACTTATCAAAAAGAAGCTAGGTTTGAAATGCTAAAGATGTAAACATGGCTGAAGTTTTAGAAGGTGCAGTGAGGAGAATTTGCAATGGAATTTACACTAAAAGGGAGAAACATGTAAAAAGGAGCAGAGGCTATGTGTCAGAGAGGAAGGCATTGCAAAATCTACCAGAAATGTGAAAAGCCTCCAGTAGTTGTGCATTAAGCTGCTGTCTATAGAAGCCAAAGCTGGGAAAAGGCATTTTGAATTCTATTGTCCAGGGTAGTGTGTTGATTGTCTGGATCTGTTTAAATCTATTTTTTTATTGTTGTCTTAATGGGTGTGTAACTGGAAGCCAGATTAGTTAGGTTTTTAGGACTTATTATAGTGGTAATTTGTAGACCTATGTATGTGCTTGAAATCCATTCCTTTGTTAATAAGTGTTTAAATTAGTTTTGTAAAAGTCTCTGGAGTCTTGGTGGACTTATTACTACTGAATTCAGGGCAGGCATCTTGAAATAAAATACAAATTGCAAAATCATTGTGACCACGTGATCAAGTTTCCCTCATGGATTTGATCTGCTTAGTACACATCATCTGCCACATCATAACAAATTGGGCGCTCGTCTGGGATATATTTGAAATTCCCTGATTGGTTCGGAGTTGGTGAATCTTAAGGTTATGAGTACAAGAAGTACTTTGAATTCAGGAGTTGGTGTAAAAGATTTTTAAAGTGGCGAGACTGAAAAAATGGCTGTATCCATGGCTAAAATCTTTTTGGAATTGGAAAATATAACTCTGACTGGGTTACAAAAACTTTCTAAGGGTAAGTTAACAGAGTTGGTGGATAAATTGCAATTGAGGTTACCTGTAGGGACAAAGAAAGCAAACATAGTTGAAATGATAGTACAGCATTTGAAGTTGGAAGTGTTACTTGACACTAGTGAGTCACAGCTGGAAGTAGTGAGATTTCAGTTAAAAATGAAGAGACTTGAATTTGAACAAACAAAGTTACTGAAAAAACTTGAATTGGAGGCAAAAGAAAAATAAAAAGAATTAGAATTGAAAAGACTAGATGCAGCAGGAAAAGGAATGGAATAAAGAGAGATTATTTCAAAAAGAGATGAAAATGCGAAAACTTGATCTCCAGAGAAAAAAGTTAGCAATGGAGCAAAGAGGAAAGGAAAGAGACAGAGAGTACCAACTTAAAAGATTGGACTTGAAAAAAGAGACAGCAGATTCTTATGAATGCTTAGCTGAATTTCAAAAAGTCAGAAGTCATTTATATCAGTTGGGGTCTGCATTCACATTTTTTATTGCATTTTAAGAAGTTATTAAAGGATTATCTATCTTTGATGTTGTACGTGGACAAGTGTTTGTTTTTACAACAGTTTGCCAACTTGAGGAGAATTACATATTTTGTATGGATTTTATAAAGGAGAATTTTTTTGCAGTTGGAAGGGTCTTTGAATATGACAGCTCTATTAGATTGTTAGAAGTTTTTTTTTAATGTCCATTTCAAAAATATCTTGAGGTCTACTCATGGTGAAAATTGCATGAGTGGCTATGGAGGGTGCATAGAGGCTATGGAGGGGACATGGGGTGACATGGGGGATAAGAGGGAGCTTGGGATGGGTTGGGGATGAGGGTTGAGGGTTAGGGGGCATAAAAAGTATGTTAGAGAGCTGGGCCAAATCCCACCTAACTGGGGTGAGCCTTCCAATCACCTCAACACCTGAACTCCTCTGATGGATTTGAGGAAGGCAGAGATAGATCTCCAGCATTTGCTGAATCTTGTCCCAGTACAAGTCCCAGTGTTCAAGTGAACTGAGGGCAGGGGCTGGTGGGCAGAGAGAGGGCTGGGGGGGGTGAGGGGCTGGGGGGTAGTGGTGCTGGGGTTGGTGGGGGTGGTGGGGTGTAATGGTTGGGTAAAGGGATACAAAAATGCATTTTGTAAAATGTCAAATTCCCATGCATTACTCCAATCTTCAACTGTGAACCCAGGGAGCGAGAGTGTTGGCAGAGGTTAGAAATGACTGGAGGTGCCAGAAGGCATGTTCAATTAAAACATCAGGTGCAGCATTTTATCGAGTTAGTAGCTGATTACTCAACCACAACGCCACAGAATTTCATAATTAAGCATCCTATGCTTCTGACATTTACATCACCACTATAATTACAGTACATTTATTTGTGGAAAAATAGGCAAGTGAATACAAAGCAAATGTAAAAGACCATTTGTCAGATAGAATTGCAAAATTAAGTCAATTAAATAGAACGATGGTCTGATGACTGTAGAGTTACAGTGTAAAGTGATTGGAATAATTAGATACCTATTATCATCAGGATTTGCTCTGTCCATGAACTAACAAGGCTGACAAGTGAAGTTAATGCTCCACTGCAGATGCTGTATCTCAGAGTTTCTAATCCTTTATTAATGCTGGCAGAAGTGTCAGAAACATATCAAGCTGGTGGTAGCCACAAATAACCTTTTAATAATCTGGGATTAAGGGTGTCTCTAGTTGCAAAAGGGTTCTGATTATATTATAATTTAACATAACTCCAATAGCATCTTTCCTCATAACTTTTTCTAGGGGTTCCTCATCTAAGGAAGTCTTTTGCTCATGTACCAGTCCAACAATGCCCTGCTGATTTTGAAAGAACATTACTGCTGTACGTGGAAGTGGATGATCACTTCAAGATGCAATGACTTTGCCTCCAAAAGATAATAGGTTGCTGCTAATTTTAGTTATTCATTTCAAATTGATTGCAGATAATTGCTTGCGCTTCTTTAACTTGTTTTTCTCTGCTTCCAACTACTGGAAATGCTTAGATTTGGCTACACTAGAAAACAAAGCTAACGTAAAGGATGGAGCATAAGTATCTTTAAAAAAAAATGCCTGCTGCCCTTCATTGAATTCTTTAGTAAAATAGTGGAACTATATTGTTAACTGTGTTCATCTGAAAATGTATTTATAATTAATGTAGGGATGTTTATTACTTTGTGTAAGCACTTATGGATAGTGGGTGTTGAGGGATTCAGTCACTTGTTCATTCACAAAATCCATTCCAGGTAAATGAGAACAGTGTAATGGCAGTGCCCAGAAAGAATAAGGGTAATTACCCAAGGCTGCTTCCTCCATGACTCATACTTGAAGTATTCAGATAACAAAGACTCCTGGTTTGATTTCCAGTCTGCACTGCATTAGCTGGCCTGTTTTTGGCAGGGTATGGGCATGCAAAAAATGACGAGTGGCTAGCCCACTGCCTTCCCCCCAAACCCTGACCTGGTCCCCGTAAAATGGTAGACAGGTAGGCACTGCAATTGGCAGCCCAACTGCCTTTTTAAAAGAAATAATTAAAGGCAATTGAGCTTGGTAACAACCCAACTGACCTGAAAATTATGCTGCCTGTGCCATAGTAAGGTTGGCATAGGCAGGAGTGGGCAGGCCATTTTTTTTAACCCAACTGGTTTAAAGGCAAGAAGGAAGGGGGTATGTATTTCAGGGGGTGCCTTCCCAAAAGGCAAAAAACAGTAAAAACTGGGAAATAAGAAAACTGGTCTGTATACCTTAAACTGGAACGCCAGCAAAATGTTTTCTCCTTCTGGGTTGTGCTGCCAAGATGACTTCCCACCACCATCCGCTCCACCCCCCCCCACCCCCTCACCTTGTGTCTCACCACCTGGCCTCTAAAACCCATAACCCCATCCTCCCCTCCCGAAGGTGCCCAATCCCTTCCAGCCCTAAAAGCCTGTGACTCAGCTTAGTCTGGGATTCCTTGCTCTTCTTCCTAGGGACTACTTGCAGTCTCAGCAGCATCCACGACTGAGTTCCAATGCTGCTGGAACTACTAGAGCTGTTGGTCAATCAGATTCACTGGCAGCTCTCAAGGGAGTGACTTGGTCCCGCTAAGGGGTGGAAGTCCCACCCTCTGCTCAGTTAGGTCACCAACCCCCAGTGTGTTATCACTGTGAGCAGCCTTTCTTTTAAGCTCTGTGGTTTGAAACTGACTGTGTAACTGAGGGGCGAGTAACAAGCCCCATGTAAAACTCAGCCCCTGATCTCAATGGGGAATGGTGGCATGGGAGGGGTGGAGCAGGAAAGGAAGCTGACTGCACTTAAATCCCTGAGCCAGGGAGGGGTATTTTATCCAAGGCTTACACTCCTATTTGCTGCTAATAGTTTCTCTGTAAAACACCTTGATTTTTTTTTCTGCATTGAAGACACTATGAATGCAAATTGTTGTCGATGTATTGCACATTTGAGTGGATTGATTGATCCAGGTTTGTCTGAGCACAAAGTTTGACTTTAACTGCAAAGTCTTTCAATTTATTTTTGAGGAAATATTTATTTTTACCACCCTGTATAACTTAATCTACTTAATCCTTCACATGTAACTATGAAAATTAATTTTAAACCATTTCCTATAGAATAGCATAAGGTAGGCGATTTTCAGTTTATTCCCTTTGAACACCCAGAGATCTTTCATGATCTCTGAAATAATTTGGATGCTATTTGTCATTTCGGGCATAGTGCTAATGTCAGGAAGCATCTACAAATTTTAAGTGATAGCTCAACGCAGTTCCCGCAGTTCTAAACTGAGGAGCCGTTAGACATCACATTGTAAATAACTATAGGTCGCTTAAGCAATCAAAAGGTAATCCTATACTTGAGATACATCTCATCAGATGGAATACCAAAATAGATCAGTGATAGGAAGCACTAATACCATAAAGTATGAAGATATTTTCAAAGAGCAAGAATCATAAGTATTGAAGGATAATATACTATTGTAAAATACTTGGGAAAATGGTAATTTTATATCTTTGAGTGAAATCTTTATGATCAAAACACTTTAATTCTCACAGGGCTCTCTGTTCATAATGAAATCAGCAGAGCCAAAGAATTGGAGCCAAGGATAGGAACAATTAACAAAGCTGAGTCAAAGTTGAGAATAGTGGCTTAGTGACTGGGATACTGTTCTTCACTGTACTTGATGCTATTTTATGGGTACATTTTAATTAGAACTTTCGCCCACCGAGGTTAGGTTGAGATTATCCCTGGGAATGATCAACTATTTAACATGAAAACATAAGAAATAGGATCAGGAGTAGGTCATTTAGCTCTTCAAGTCTGTCCAGCCATTCAGTATGATCATAGCTGATGGTCTACCTCAATTCACTTTCACACACTATCTCGATTTCCCCTAGTATCCAAAAATTTACCCTTCTCTGTCATGAATATGCACAATGACTGAACATCTACAGCTCCCTAAGGGAGAGGTTAACAACCCTTTGAGTGAAGGAATCTCTCATCTCAGTCCTAAATGGCTCACCCCTGTTCACCCTGCCAACATCTACCCTATCAAGCCTCTTAAGAATTTTATATACAGTAAACTCCCCCTGTTCACATTCCCCCTCCGTCGCAATTTCATTTACCCGCCCGAATTTATTTGTTTTTCCAATCGCAGTTCGCACCCCAGAAACTTCGCTCACCCGTGGTTAAAAACGTAACAATCAGATGCTATCAATTTAAAATTTGAACCAAAAAGCAAAAAGACACTTGAGAGACACAAACTTGCCTCTTTTTGCAGATTTTCAAGGTGTTGACAAACTTGCTATTTGTGTGCTTCAAGCTCTTGCAGCCTGTCAAACCAGCAGAAAGCCACAAGTGCACAGTGACATTTAAACAGCACATATGCACAAAGGTTAATAAAGAACTTACTGTACTATACCTTATAAAATTCTTCAGAAACCATAAAAAAATAGTTTGCCCTCTTGCCCTCAAAGAAAGCGTGTACTGCAAAAGTCCCTTCACTGCGCATGTGCCGTCTCCATGTCCACATGGGTTGCTGTGATTTACAGGATTCCACAGTGTGCAGTATTTTGCAGTACAGTTACAAGACAGGCCAGCACTTCACTAAAAATGTGAGTCAGAGCCAAGCAAAAAACATCTCAGGAAGGCGATGACACAAACAAAAAGTCACAATCCTAGACAGACTGCAAAATGGCGCAAGTGCATCCATGTTGGCAGGGAATACTCTGAATGAATCCACAATCAGGTGCATTAGGCAGTCTGAAGGCAAAATAAGGGCCAGTGTTAGTGTTTCTGGTAGTCATCCTGCCAAGTTAACTTTTGTAAGCAGGAGGGATCCACACATGGAGGGAATGGAGAAGTTACTCAATGTGTGGCTGGAGCACCAGCATCAAAGGAGGACCCCAGTTAATGGTCCAATGATTTGAAACAAAACACTTGAATTGTACCAGAACATAAAGGGCAGAATTTTCCGCTTGGCTTGTGGGATCAGCAGGGGCAGGCAGTCCGGAAGGTGACCGCTGCCCACGGTCGGCAGCACACTGCGATTTTACATGGGCGGGCCAATTAAGGCCCGCCCAGTTTGATACACAGCCTGGAATGTGCGCAAAGGTGCGAGCAGGGGCAGGGGCATATTGTATACTGGGTCCAATGGCGACCCAGCGGCTGATTCAAGTGCGGCCTTGGCAGCCCCTGGAAGGTTGTCACTGAAGGATGCGGAAGTGTTGTGAATGGAAGCCATAGCGCATGGACACGGCAGGCGGGAGGGAAGGTGGGCAGGGCAGTTGGCCCAGTGTTTTTCAGATGAGTGCCTTGCAGCCCTCCTGGAGAAGGTGGCAGCGAGGAGAGAAACCCTTGTACCCAAGGACGTGAGGAGGAGGACCCCACACCTCACCAGAAATGTCTGGGAAGAGCTGGCATCCAGGGTCAGCAGCCACGACATGGTGAGGTGCACATGGGTGCAGTGCTGGAAGCACTTTAATGATCTCCTGTGATCGGGAAGGGTGAGTACCGTGTTGGCATGCGTCACTTTGCAGAGCTGCCCGTCCCCCCTTGGACCTCAGAGGTGTTAGAGTGTGAGTGCCAAATGTCAATGAGGCAGGAGCTGGCCAAGGGGGTGAGCCCTGGCTAACTTGAACTGAGTGCCTTGCGGTTCCAGGGTCATGAACTGGCTGAGTGCGGCGAGGTGTTCTTCAGGTGGGATTGGCCAGGCTGCAATGGCGCTGCAGGTAGAGGGTGGACTAAACAATGCTCCTCTGCCTTTTCAGGAGAAAACATCCCATAACAATGCTGAGAGGTCACGGACTGGCGGGGGACCTCACACCTCCTCATCCTCTCATGATACAAGCAGGAGCTGGACAGGCACCATGCACCTCGGTCAACTGGCCGCGGTGAGGTTGGGATGCCAGAGGAAGATAAGAGTGCAGTGCACTGAGGTGAGAATGTTGGTTACTGCAACCATTCCAGTGTAGTCTCTATATTGGTGTGAGCCTGGAACCTGCAATCCCCATTGATTATCGAAAGACAAGGGCACCATGATGCAAATCTCTGTTTCACTAGGGTGCCAGGCAAGTAGACTGACAGTGTCATGACTTAAAGTCATGACATGTCCTTCTTCTCCCTTTGAGGCTCACCAGCAGTTTGTTATGAGAAGCCTGAAAGCCAACCCCTGACCCACCATGCTCACCACGCACCTGCATCACACCCTCTCTGTCAAGCAGGCACCAGCGCAGATACCAGCAACTTGGTGCGCATAACATCACCGTCTAGTCTATCAGTGCACATTGGTGAGGGCACTTCACAATCACTTGAGGTGTAGGCGGAGGCAGATAGTATCCAGGGTGTTGGCAGTTGGAGGACTGCTGGGGACCAGGGCAATGCTCAGTCGACAAGGCCACTGACTCCTCTTATCCCACCCATGGATGAGGTTTTGCAAATTGTGGCCTGCCCGCCTGCCTGTTTTGCCCGTGTGACAGCCTAAAAATTGCGCGGGCTACGTAAAGTTGGAGACAATTGGTGTCTCAAGGGTCTTAACTGGCCACTTAATTAATGGCGGGCGCGCCTCCGTCTTCATTGCACGCCCGCCTAGCAAAATATCGCGAGAGTGCATGTTGACGTTGGCATGCTCGGCCAACGTCAAGGCGTTTTATTTCACGTTCGAATAGGTCAGGCGCGCGCCCGCCCACCTGTCAAGCTAAAAATCTTGCCCAAAGCGTAGTAAAGAGGGTAGTGCTGGTGACGATGAAGATGCAGAAGGTGCATCTCCTTCTATTTCCAAAGAATTCCCAGCCAGCACAGGATGCTTTGTTCACTTTAAAAAGTGTTTCAGGCTCTATAATGTGAAGTTGTGGGGGGCGGGTGGGGGGGTGGGGTGCTGCTTCTGCTGACCATGCAACTGCAGGAGAGTTTCCCAAGGTGCTGCAGGAATACATTGAGCAGAGAGGCTACCAGGCAGAGCAGGTCTTCAATACAGACGAAATTGGCCTGTTCTGGGAGAAGATGCCAAATAGGACCTACATTTCAAAAGAAGGAAAGACAGCTCCTGGGTTTAAAGCAACAATGGACAGGCTGACAGTTCTGCCATTTGCCAATGTGGCTGGCTTTAAATGTAAATCAATGCTGATTTATAGGTCAGGAAGCCCTCGCGCTTTCAAAGGGAATAAATAAATCTCATCTGCCAGACTTTTGGAAGGCTACCAGCAATGTCTGGGTTACAGCAGTCATATTTGAAGACTGGTTTGAGAAATTGCTTTCTGCCAGCAGTCCGCATTTATCTGAGAGAAAAGAACCGGTCTTTCAAAGTCCAGCTTATCTTCAATAATGCACCTGGGCATCCACACTCTCTTGCCAAGAACCATCCAGATGTTGACATTTTGTTTTTACCCCCAAATACAACCTCACTTATCCAACCAGTGGTCCAGGGGGTCATTGCCTCATTCAAGGCTTACTACACCCAACGAAGTTTCAGCCACATCCTTTATCTTCAGGAAGCAGACCCTTCAACCACAGTCCGTGATTGCTGGAAGGAATTCAACATCCTCATAGCAGTAGGCATAATTAAGGACTCATGGGATGAGGTTAGAGCTTTAACCATAAATGGCTGCTAGAAAAAAGTTTGGCCTAAGGTTTTGAATGATTTCACAGGGTTCCCCAATGTGGATGCTGAAGTGGCCAGGATTGTTGAGTTGGCAAAACAAGTTGGAGGGGAGGGATTTGAAGACATCACCACGGCTGAAGTGAATGAGTTGCTTCAATCTCATCAAGAGGAACACTCTATGGAGGAACACTCTATGGAAGAATTTATTGAACTGATGAGCTTAAATGAGCCTAAACAGGAGCAGGAGGAGTGGGGAGAACAGCCTAAAAAGGCTCAGTTCACAACCATGAGATGATGGCAGATCTCATAAGGTCAGCCGAAGATTTGCAAAAACAGGCAACAGACCATGATATAAAGAGCGATTGACACAGATATTCCACCTTACAGAGAACTTTACAAAATTGAAAAACAAAAGGCAAAGCAGTCAACAATAACATCGTTCTTCTCATCCAAATTAATGCCTGCATCAGCCATGTCAGCCTCTCCATCTCCATCCATTCTGAAGTAAAGTATGGTACCTACACTACTGTACAGTCTATCATTTGTAAATTGTGCTACAGATACATACTGTACTGTATTCTGTAATTGATAAATTTTAAATTTTTCCTGTTTTCTTGTGTTGACAATGTCTTCAGTAACATTGTCTTCAATTTAATCCAAAAAAAAGTTTTTATTGACTCCATTAATTTAAAAATGTGAAATTTGGGGATGGCTGGAACATATCTAATTTAGTTCCATTATAAATGGTGTTCGCCGTTTGCAGTTTCACCCTTCGCGAGATCTCACGGGTACAGAACCCCTGCGAACAGTGGGAGTTTACTGTATTTCAATGAGGTCACCTCTTTCTTCCAAATTCCATGCCTAGTTTACTCAATTTCTCCTCATAGGACAACCCCCTCATCACAGGTACTCAATTCATCAAGGTCAATACAAGTGCAGAATGACTTCTTCATTCTTGTACTCCAATCGCTTTCTAATAGAGGTTAATACTATTTGCTTTCCTAATTGCTTGCTGCAGCTGCATGTTAACTTGCTGTGATTTGTGCAGAAGGATACCCAGGTCCATTTGAATACCAACATTTCCCAGTCTCTCACCATTTAAAAAATATTTCACTTTTCTATTTTTCCTTCTGAAGTAGATAACTTCATGTTTCCTTACATTGTATTCAATTTGCCATGTTCTTGCCCAATCGTTTAAGATCATATATCCTGTTGCACCCCTTTTGTGTCCTCACAGTTTACTTTCCCACCTAATTTTTTATTGTCAGCAAATTTGGATGCATTTCACTCAGTCCCTTCATCTAAGTCATTGACATAGATTGTAAATAGTTGAGACCTAAGCAGTGGTCCTTACAATACCCACTAGTTACAACCTGCCAACCTGAAAATTACACACCTATTCCTATTCTGTTTTCTGTCCATTAACCAATTCTCAATCCATGATTAACCTATTGCTTCAGTAGTAAATACTGAGTTCATACATGTATTCCAATGAACTTGCTGAGTACAGGGAAGTATAAGTGCCAAGATGTCACACTGAGTTCTGATTTTTCACATTCACCTTGCATACAAACTTTGGATTAGACTTAATTTTCTGTGGTAACCTTTTGTGTGACACGTTATCAAATGCTTTTCAAAAATCAAAATATATTACATCCACTGGTTCCCCCTTATCTCCCCTGCTTGCAACACCTTAAGAAAGTCTAATGTATTTGTCAAACAAGATTTCCCTTTCACAAGTCTGTGTTGACCCTGCCTGATCATATTATGATTCTCTTAGTGTGCTGTTGCCAATCCCTAATAATAGGTTCTAGCATTTCTCCTACTATTAATATCAGGCTAGCTGATCTACAGTTCCCTGTTTTCCCTCTCCCTCCTTTCTTGAATAACAGGGTTACATTTACTACCTTCCAATTCACGGAGGCTGTTCTTGAATCTAGGGAATTCTAGAAGTTCGACACCAATGCATCCATTACCTCTGTCCTTACTTTGTGTAAAACCCTAGGATGCAGGTCATCAGGTCCAGAGAATTAATCAACTTTAAGACCCATTAATTTCTCCAGTGCAGTATTTTTATTACTAATAAGAACTGGTAAATAATAATAATTATTATTAGTTTCTCATTTCCACCACACCATTGGTTTCCCAATTATTTTCAGAATGCTTTGTGTTTTCTACTGTAAAGCCAGATACAAATGGAGCCCAGCTGGATCCTGACCTCACCTAATGCTCACACAAGTGCAATTTGCAACAGAATTTAATGTGTAGCAAATGGGGATAGATGTTCTTCCTCAAGCAAGGAGTAATTAGAATAATTTTAGCATGTCTACTTCAGTTTGGCTAAGATTGACTTGGCACAAATTGGGAACTAAATTTAGGACCTTCCAAGCTTCATGGTTTAGTCTGCAGTTGGTCAGCGGATTTTCCACTGGATCCAGCAGGGAATTAAACATCCAAAGTTTGTGTGCAAGGTGGATGTGAAAAATCAGAACTCAGTTTGACATCCTGGCATTTATACTTCCCTGCTCAGCAGGTTCAATGGGATACGTGCCTGAACTCAGTATTTACTACTGAAGCAATAGGTTAATTGGGGATTTCCACCACAGGCATGCACATACAGATCACTTTTCTACAGTTAAGCACATGCAGAGAAGATTTTTATATTTACATTTTGCTTGTATTGTCAAAATGTCATCGTAAAATAATGTTCCTGTATCAGGAACCATCTGAATGATCATCACTGCCCTACACTGACTCCTGAAATGTCCTCTTACGTGATTAGTTTTATTACAACCCAGCTCATTAGAACAGCATTTTATTTTCTTTGCTCTTACTGGAGACACATTTCCCCAAATAATGGTTAGAATGCAGCGCAGTATCAGTTTGATGACAGTCAAATCATGGACTGTCACACAGGTTGCTTTAACAGCAGCATCACTTACATGAAAAGCATTTGCAAATATTGATCGCTGCTTTCCCAATGATTGTATTAATTCAAAAACCTAATTGCCCTTTATTTCTCACACTATGGTTTAATTCAGAGTACTTTCAAATGTTATATTTTTTCACTGCAGCTGCCTGTTGCTTACAAATCAAATGGCCAGGCTCTCCATTCATGTCCATAAATAAGTATAAGGTTCTCTATTCAAGAACGTAGAAACATAGGACTTAAAAGCAGGATTAGGTCATTTGGCCCTTTGTGCCTGTTTCGCCGTTTGATAAGGTGGCTGATGTGATTGTGGCTTCAACTGCACTTTCCTGTCTGTCCCCATAATCGTTGACCCCCTTGTCTATCAAAAATCTAACTCTGCCCTGAATAAATTCAATGATACAGTCTCCACTGCATTCTGGGGAAGAGAATTCCATACACTAACAACCCTCTTGATAGAAAAAATCATTTTCCCCCTCTCTGTCTCAAAAGAGAGACCTCTTATTCTTAAACTGTGTCCCCCGGTTCTAGTCTCATCACAAGAAGAAAAATCCTCTCGGTATTCACCCTATTCAATCCCTTCAGGATCTTATATGTTTCAATAAGGTCATCTCTCTTCTTAAATAAAAACAGAAAATGCTGGAAAAATTTAACAGGTCTGACAGCATCTGTGGAGAGAGAAACAAAGTTTACGTTTTGAGTTGTTGACTCTGTTTCTCTCTCCACAGATGCTGTCAAACCTGCTGAGCTTTTCCAGCATTTTCTGCTTTTATTTCAGATTTCCAGCATCTGCAGTATTTTGCTTTCACCTCCCTTCTTCTCTATTCCAATAGGTATTGGCCCAACCTGCTCAACCTTTCTTCATAAGATCTGCCATTCACTCAGGAAGAGAAAGACTAATAAAAATGAAGGCCACTTGTCATGAGAAAACTTTAAAAATATGGATCAATGTGACGATACTTTGAAATGTACTGCATGAAATGATGATTGTTATAAGCTGTTGAAAACTGGGTCAGACAAACAATGGCAGACCCAATTACCATCTCTTGGCAATGATGACTATTAGGTGACAGGGATCATGTAATTGATTTCAATTTGTTATTAAATTCATCCTACAGGGTTAGCCTAGCATGCCACACCAACAAACTCAAAGTAACAAAGACGCAAGGCAGGTCTGTGGGCTGCACAGAGCTGATCCTCGGGCTGAATTCGATCGTAGGGCATATGCCTGACATTATGTTTACTTTAAGAACATTTACAAAAAATATGGAATAAGATGAAACAAAAACAAAAATAGCTGGAAAAACTCAGCAGGTCTGACAGCATCTGCTGAGAGGAATACAGTTAAGGTTGCGAGTCCGTATGACTCTTCATCAGAACTAAAGAAATATAGAAATGAGCTCTACCTCCACCCCCTCAACCAGCTTATATTTCACCTCATTTCTAAATTTCCTTAGTTCTGATGAAGAGTCATATGGACTCGCAACGTTAACTGTATTCCTCTCAGCAGATGCTGTCAGACCTGCTGAGTTTTTCCAGCTACTTTTGTTTTTGTTTCAGATTTCCAGCATCTGCAGTATTTTGCTTTTATCTTGGAATGACATGAAATTGTTTGGTTTTGTCTCCATCATGTATAAGCCATCACTTCATGAATTTTATCCCAAACCTTTATTCTGAAAAGAAATGCAAGTTGTTGTTGAAAAGAGAATTACTCTTTTAACTTTCTTATTTTCTTCTTTATACAAAAAAACAGTTTATAACCTAACTTCCAATTTCTTACCTAGTGGAAAAAACAGAAATGACCACATCCCACCTTTCACTATTATACATCCAAACATATTTGACCATACCATTAACACTTTAAAAGGGATTGTTACTTTGATGGATGATTATTTTTATGATTAAAAATGTTGCTGCCTCCCCTACATGCTGAGACTGTGCAGTGGGAAGTACAGACTGTCTTGTTTTTGAACAAAGTTATTGAATCAGAAAATAGAATTGTCCACAGGTATGATCGAACACATACTAAGAAGAGTTGACAGCACAATTCTAGCTTGGTTGGAAAGTCACAAGCTTGAATATATCACAGCTTTTCAAACAGTGTTTTAGCCAAACAGTGAAATATTTTATGGAAGTGTATGTTTCTACAGAGGTAGCTGGAACAGGAACTTTGGTGTTAACTGTTGTATTTGATTTTAAACATTAATAGAATTTGCCACATATTCTCACACCGAAACCATGGTGACAGTACCAACAGGACAATGTCACATCATGAAAATAAACACAGCAAAATGTATCTTGCTGCAGAGATGGAGGAGATAATGATATTTTAACATAGAAGAAAATGCACCCATTCCAGAACAGCAGATAACCTCAACTGGAATGGGGCTTGTTGCTGGGAATCTATTCATTCAGAGACCCATTTCAGAAAAGTAAAAAACAATCCCCAATTTAACAACAAAATTTAAAACAAGAACAAAAATGGGAAAAAAAGCATAGCTAAAAATCATTTATTTACATTTTCCAGCAGTTTTCCACCAGACTTTCAAGCCTGATCAAATATAAGGTAAGGTCAGCTGGTTAAAATCCCCAGATTTTGTTCAAAATTAGAGCATTTCAACAGGATTAACCATGTTCAAGTCAAAAAGTGTCAGCTGTGGCTTAGTGGATAGCACTCTGATTCTGAAGTTTGAGAGTCCAAATCCCACTCCAGAGATTTGAACACTTAATGCAGGTTGACTCTCCAATGTTCGACTGAGGGACTGCAGCACGGTTGGAGGTGCTATCTTTTGGATGAGGCCCTGTCTGCCCTCTCATGTGGAGGTTAAACATTTCATTGCATTATTGCAAATACAAGCAGAGGAATTCTCCCCAGTTTACTGGCCAATAGTTTTGCCTCAACCAACATCATTAAAACAGATTATGTAACCATTATCACATTGCTGTACACATTTTGGCTGTTTCGTTTCCAGCTCTAGAACAGTGACTACACTTCAAATGTGCTTAATTAGCTGTATATAAATGCAAATTTATTTTTTTCATTCTGAAGGGTAAAATATGTCAGAGTTATAAAATACCTCTATTAGTCTCCTCTAAACTGTCTAAATCCAATGGAATAAAAGCCATCTTTAATTGAATTTAATGTAATCTTTTACCCCACATACTCTGGTATTTCTGATGAAAACAAGTTTTACTCCTCCAAGGCCAATTTATACCTTCTGAAATGTGGTGCCTGAATCAGAATGCAGCACTCCAGATGCAGTCTGATCAATGCCCTGTGCAACTGAAGCACAACTTCCACCGCTTTGTATTCTTGACTTTGGGGATTTGGAGATGAGAGTAAGAATGAATGTCGGGGCCAAATAGAGGAACAGCACAAAAGAGAATAAGCACTCAATGTAACACTCTGTATGTGAATGCACTCTGTAACACAAAAATGACAAGGGGAAGAATCTTCTTTTTATGGTTTCTGGCAAATTCACACCTCTTTGGTGCACTACTGCCACTTACTGTATTGGAGGAAGAGGTGCAATGCAAATTAAAAATAAACTAAATTCGATGCGCTAATCCTGTAAAATATAAAAAAGACAACACGATTTTATAAATATCCCAATACCCAAATCTAACTGCTAAAATACCAGCCACTGTATCACACTGTAAACCCTTCTGTTGTAAATTAGACTACATAGTTCCCCTTTCAACTGCAAACTTAGTACAGTGTAATAAAACATGCGCCACCGATTGCAGGAATCCTTCTCCACACTCATGACACAAACTGTTATCAAGTTTCCCTATTAAGTACGGAGACTTATTTAACCCACAGTGCCCAATCCTAATCCTGTTTATAATCACCTCATCCCTTTTGCACTTCCCAGTGAGTTTACTAGATTCACATTGTTTTGGATCTAATTGTTGAATGGGTAGGTAATGATTTATTAAAATTCAAATTGTTCACTTTATTCACCAAACAATTCTAGAATTGACTAGAATTAAGGAAAGGTGGATTTTTGATTCACAGTGCCATTTAATTGTCGAAGAATTTGGAAGAAGCAATACAGACAATTAATTATTAATTGATTCATGTTTTACCTAATCCGTGGAAGATAATGGAACCATCAATTTATTCATGGTTCTGTGGCTTAGGCTCAGTATGAAGAAAAACTGTTGATTGCATCAAATTAGATTGTGAGGGAAACAGTTAATCAATTTGATTAGAACTCAAATTCACAGGTGGGTTACTTAATTAATTATGTATTATAATTAACATCAAGACATATTTAGTTAATGAAGGACAACACTTGGACTGCAACACTTGTAATTTAAAATATTAACCCAGATTGCCTTTCTCCCATTGGTTCAGTTATTATAGGTCGCATGAAACTGAGCAATTTAGACAAGAGGCTGTAGTTTTTCTTTCCCTGGACTGTCCTGAATTAGGTCACTTTAAGTCAAAATTGCAGAAGGGTAGCGACAATTCTCCAGTGCCTCTGAGTTAGGGAAACAAAACTCTTCCAGGATTCTCATGCCTGAGCATTATGCAGTGACTCTTCACTGGAAAGTGAATGTACGAACATTGCCTATGACAGTGTTGGCTTCAGATGTCATCCAGACTAAAACAATGCATCAAATCTCACATTTTAGGATTAAATGTGAAAAATGCTTACTTGCACGAGGTTGTGGAGCAGAGCCAAAACCTGTAGAACTATACACCAACAACAATTCTTTCACAGAGAATGGAGAAATTAATGGGAATGGAGAGCATTCATCCTGAGATGCTGAGGGGAAAACTGTGGAGAACATGATCCGAGAGGCAATATAGTCCATAGCAGTGTCGCCTCAGAGAATGCAATTCATGTAGGCACTGGGCTGAAAAGCTCAGTGGGAGTAACATGTCCTTTGAGGATTAACTGAGGATTAACTAACTGATGTTAGTTCCTACTGCAACAAATGGGAACCTGTTGGATATTTCAATCAGGCAACATCGTTAAGACCCTCACGAACCTCAGCTCTTCTGCTGCTGAAGCCCTCATCCATGTCTTTGTTGGCCTAGAGCTTCCATGGAGTGGCAATCACCAATGGATTGCCACTCTGCTCCTTTTCACTTACCCAGGTCAGGATCTGAACAGTTCTCGCCTGATCTTCCAACCCAGGCTGAGTGAGCAATGTGCAGCGCAGCAGCTCCAGAGTCCTTCCAGCGCAGGGCAGCAGCGTCAGGGGAAGTGAAGCCACATCCCCTTTTTATGCCACTAGCTGTCATAAACCAGGTAATTTTGAAGGTCTCAGCCACTTTGAGAAGCCAGGGAGAATGTAAGTGTGTAAGATAAGTGGGTGGGGGGATGGGGTGGTTGGGTGGGGGAGACGGTGGGTGGTCAGGGGTTGGGTCACTGGTTGTGGGAGGATAAGATGGTTGGGGGGCTGGGGTAGTGGGAGGGAGGGTGGTGGGGCAGTAGTCAGCGGGGTTGGAGAGGTAGTCAAGGGGGTGCAGGAGCCGGGTGGACAGGGAGGATGGGAGTTGTCGGGGTTGGGTGGTCGGGAATGGGGTCGTTAGGAGGTGGGGAAGGTGGTTGGTTGATGGATAATCAAGGGCTAGTCTTGGGTGGGGTGTAGTTCATCAAGGAGTGGGTGTCAGATGGTTGGGGTGTCCAGTGGGGGATCTGTGTTGGGGAGGGGGGTGGTGTTAGTACCATAGCTACCCAGGAATTCGAAGTGATTTTAATCTTTCTAACTTTTCCTGGATAACTATTCTGCTAAGAAAGTTGGGACCATCTGAAATCTACATTCTACCATTCGTAAACTTCGCATCATCCAGAACTCTGCTGTCTGTGTCTTTATTCACACCATCTTCCGTTCGCTCATCACCCTGTGCTTGTGGACTGGCTCCCAGTCAAGAAACACTTGGATTTTAAAACTCTCATCCTTGCCTTAAAATCCCACTCCGCAGACCAATTCAGTCAGCCCTATGCCCCTGTTCTATTCCCATGGCCCTGCAAGTTCATTTTCCTCAAGCGCCCATCCAATTTCCTTTGGAAATCAGTGATCGTCTCCACTTCCACAACCCTCATAGGCAGTTAGGTCAAGGTCATTACCACTTGCTGTGTAAAAAAGTTATTCTGTAATCTCCTACAGCCCTGCAACACTCCAAAGGTAACATTATATCAATCCAAGTGTTCATTTAATCCTGGCCCCATGAGCATCCCTGCTTATAATTGCTCCACTATTGCAGGCAAAGCCTTCAGCTGCCTAGGCCCTTAGATCTGAAACTTGCCACCCACAATGCCCACACATCTCTGCCTCTCTACCTCCCTCTTCTCCATTAAAAACTATCTGCTTGATCAAGCTCATTGCTCAAGCTTTTGGCTACCTACTCTAATACCACCGTATGTGGCCTGGTGTAAAATCTTGCTTTATAACACTCCTCTGCACTCCTTGCGAGGTTTTATTATGCTAGAGGCAGTATATAAGTACAGGTTGTTGTTGTAGCCCACTATAATCTGTAGCTTGATAGCTTTCCATCTTGTTTTACTTATAGCAATGTTCAATCTAAATAAATGTCTAGTGGTACATTTGATTCACCACGAAATAGTTTGTTATGTCATGTTCCCTCATGACCCAAAAACCTAATAAAGCAATTAGCACCACTTGCATTTACAAGCCTTTAATATAGAAATACATTCCAACCTGCTTTACAGAGGTTTAGCCCAACAAGAATGGATGGCAATGACATATTAGGATGAAAAGCTTGGTCAGAGCAATGGATTTTAACAAGGGAGTTAAAGGAGGAGTGGGAAGCAGAGATGGAAGTGAGTTGGGGCTTGGAATGGAGTCACCAATAGTGGGTTATGATTTATGATAAATATTACTTCAATATATGCTGTAATAAAACCGAACACAACATTGTTACAGTAATTTCACTACAATCTTAATGCAATTTTTGCACTCAATGTTCCTAAAACATTTACACATTGCATATTGTCTTTGCTTCTTACCTTGCCAAGCCCCAGTATGATTCTTGAAAACATTAGGACTTCTTTTTGTGCCATTTAATGCACACACAATTCATGAGTACAATTGGAAATTGTAGAATAGCAACTCATCTCTATCAACGTAATCATTTGCACTCTCAGCACTTTCCTTTGCATAAGTCGTTTTTTTTCCCCTGCTAACAATTTAAAGATTAATTGGTGGCACAAAAACTATAGTGCTAAGATAATATTAGTTTCCCAATCTGGTAATCTTTATACACTCATTACCTTTTTATTTGTAATTCAACCAATGAATCATGTTCTTAACACTAAAGAATGCTAGAAGATGTACTCATGGAAGGAGGCTTGTTCTAAATGACTTCAAGTTCTGATGAGTTTTGGGGCCTTTGATTATGACAGAATATTTCCCTTTATAGAGTTACAACATGGTTTGAATTTGCTGTCAAGGTCTTGAGAAGACAGAAAGGATCTGATAATGGTAAGAATTTATGAGAGAGTGAGAACATTTTCATTTCATTGATGCTTAGCCAGATCTCATCACTTGCCATTTTCACACTTTTGAGCATCAACTGATCCGTGACTCTTATCTTTGTTATTACAGCCGCTGCTATGGCATTCCTGACTTTTTTCAAACTCAGCCACTAGAAGAATTGAAAGCTTAAATAAAACATGTCTGAATGGCGAAGGACCTACTTAGGATTCTAAGAATTGCTACGCTCATCAAACAGGAGAAATGAGACAATGTTCACTATCATTTCCCCATGGAAAAAAAATAAAAAAGAAAAAAATTATGTTCACTGATCTAGGCACGAAGTAGACACCTTTATGTAACTATTTGGCCGTAATAACAAAGATAAGAGTCACGGATCAGTTGGAGCTCAAAAGTGTGAAAATGGAAACATGGACCATAATCTCCTGCCCTGCAGGAAGAGAGGGAGGAGGTGGGCAAGCCTGAAAATTTGTCAGGCTGGTGTCAGGATAGATACCGAACATCTTTCTGCCTCCACTGGAAATAAGTTCTGGGTGGAAGGCCCATGGTTCACATTCCCACCCTGCCTGCACTTGAGTCCATTAAGTGTCCTATTAACAACCACTTGAGAGTCTCTTCCCGCCTCTGTTACAGTCTCCCTAGCTCCAGGCGGGCCTGCCAACATGCAGCCTGCAAGACTGGTAAAACTATGCAGGCTGCATGCCAGCTGGAGGTGGTGGTAGTTTTAGTGATTGCCGGGGGTGGGGGGGTGGGCGGGGGGAGGCGGGGTGGCCCTCAATCTGCACTAATCATGTCCATGATCAAGGGCATGGACATGGGGCAGGAGGGTGGCCGCTGACAGCCACCCCTGCCCTTGCTGCTGACTGCCAGGTCCCCCCTCTCCCTGTGACCACAGCATAAGACCCCAACCCCCACAGACAGCACTTACACTTTTCCTGGGTTGCTCGTTGATCCTGGGGCTAGGGGTAGGGGGTTTAGATGGGGGCTGGTGCTGTTTTGGCAGTAGCCACGGACTCTTCTGTGGCACTGCCAAGTGCAAGAGCTGCTGGTCTTAGCTTCTGATTGGCCGGCAGTTTTTCTTAACTCATTCAGGGGATGTGGGCTTTGCTGGCTGGGCCAGTATTTATTGCCCATCCCTAGTTGCCCTTGAGAAGGTGGTGGTGAGCTGCCTTCTGGAATCGCTGCGGTCCCTGTGGTGTAGGTACACCCACAGTGCTGTTAGGAAGGGCGTTCCTGGGTTTTGACCCAGCAACAGTGAGGAAACGATGATATATTTCCAAGTCAGGATGGTGAGTGACTTAGAGGGGAACTTGCAGGTGGTGGTGTTCCCATCTATCTGCTGCCCTTGTCTTTCTAGATGGTAGTGGTCGTGGGTTTGGAAGGTGCTGTCTAAGGGGCCTTTGTGAAGTTCTGCAGTGCATCTTGTAGACGGTATGTACTGCTTCTACTGTGCGTCGGTGGTGGAGGGAGTGAATGTTTGTGGATGTGGTGCCTATCAAGTGGGCTGCTTTGTCCTGGATGGTGTCAAGCTTCGTGCACATTGTGGGAGCTGCACTCATCCAGGCAAGTGGGGAGTATTCCATCACACTCCTGACTTGTGCCTTGTAGATGGTGGACAGGTTTTTGGAAGTCAGGAGGTGGGTTACTCATTGCACGATTCCTAGCATCTGACCTGCTCTTGTTGGTACAGTATTTAAATGGCTACTGCAGTTCAGTTTCTGGTCAATGGTAACCCCCAGTATGTTGATAGTGGGCGATTCAGTGATGCCATTGAACATCAAGGGGTGATGGTTAGATTCTCTCTTGTTGGAGGTGGTCATTGCCTGGCACTTGTGTGGCATGAATGTTACTTGCCACTTGTCAGCCCAAGCCTGGATATTGTCTAGGTCTTGCTGCATTTGGACATGGACTGCTTCAGTATCTGAGGAGTCACGAATAGTGCTGAACATTGTGCAATCATCAGTGAACATCCCCACTTCCAACCTTATGATGGAAGGAATATCATTGATGAAGCAATTGAAGACGGTTGGGCCTAGGACACTACCCTGAGGAACTCCTGCAGTGATGTCCTGGAACTGAGATGACTGACCTCCAACAACCACACTCATCTTCCTTTGTGCTAGGTATGATTCTAACCAGTCGAGAGCTTTCCCCCTGATTCCCATTGACACCAGTTTTGCTAGAGCTCCTTGATGCTGCACTCTGTCAATGCAGCCTTGATGTCAAGGGCAGTCACTCTCCCCTCACCTCAATTCTTGGCAGGTGGGAGGCCATCTTCTGGCACCCTCAGTCTGGAGAAAGCCCCACTGCTGTCCACTCAACTGCCTGGTGGGCAGAAGATACGGTGTGCCTTCCACATCAGAGTCAGGACGGGCGTGTCACTTTTTTCAGGCAGTGGGCGAGACACTCAACAAGAAATGAAGATTCCACCCCTTGCCTTTTTTAATCGAATCTGCAAAACACACATGGCAGGATGAAGGAATGTAAAATGGCAACTCCAGTCAACACGTTGATGAGAACTGTACAATCGACTTCTCAGTGTGGAATACTTCTACAACAACTTACATTTATATTGCATCATTCATGTGGAATAATGTGACGGCATCTTTAACATCTGCCTGAGAGGATTTGGTTTAAGCTTTATCAGAATGACAGATCTAAGCCATACACATCTGTAAAGTCCCAGGTTTGATCCTTGATCTGTGCTGTGTTAGTTTGAGCCAGAATAGGAGTAGCCCTACAATTAATTATGAGCAATCAAGTTATTAACAAAGAAGAAAAATATTTTCCAGGGTCTCAATTTTGCATTACAATCCAGTGATCCCTGTTAGAAATTGTCAGGCAGACAGTGTGCATAGACCTGGTCCCCAGCATGAGTCAGCAAGTTTGGGAGAGGGGAAGAAAACTGAAGAGAAAAAGGTGCAAGATTGTTGTTAGTTGGTTTTGAATTTAATAAATGCCATGATATCGATCAGATTTGTTCGTTTGTACTGCAACAAAGCAAGACATGATTATTAATACCAGTGAAAGCAATGCTCAAAGTTCCAGCAGTTTCTAGTTGATCACATTTTTCCTTGGTAAAGATTTTGTTAAAATTGAGGTGGACATCCTTCTATGGTAAGTAAGAAAGGTAGTTAATAAATGAAAGCATTGCGCTGGTAAACAAAAGGTACATTTCACTGGTACTTGTTAGTTGTGTTATCCATTTGATAAACATTTAGCAACGCAGTGAAAACATTACTTTTTTACGTTCAAAATGAGCAATATTTTTTTTTCCATTTCTCAAATCAACCAACTTGAACACTCGGATAATATTGTCAATTTTGTGCTGCAGGGTTAAGGATTAGATTGAAACTGCCCAAACTAATTTCAACAGCTATCAGACTGAAGACTTTCACCTCTTAAGTCTGCAACTAAATTTAAATCCAGATCCCAGAAAAGAAAAGCCAGGGTACCACTAATTATCTATGCAGACAAGAATCCTTGAGTCACTTGAGAAGATTGCTGTGAGGATACTTACCTTCATTCTAGTGCGAAAAAACAACTGTGGTGAATTTAAAATGCTGTTTGACGACATGGAATTAGAATAGAGAGATATTACAGATAGAAGTGCTTTGGGTTAGTTTGGTTGAAATGTTATATAATTTACCATTGCATTGAGTTGAGCAGAAATTTGTGAATCTTCTCTGCTTTCTGAGCCTACATGACTTTGGACCTTGTTTACTGGCCATGCACATGTAGAACTAATGTGAACTTTACATTCATAATTCTACTCCAGATTTAACATTTGTTGTAGATGTGAAACAATGACCAAGATCATCCTGCAGAGTTTTTCTCAACTCACTGATATTAACCATTTTCAGCCATATCTTCTGATCACAGCTGAAGCAGAAATAGACCAATGAAGTCTTTCATGCAGAAGACCGGCAAGCCTAGGAGAGTCGGGATGTAGGAGATGTGCCTCCTTTTTGCGACAGTAGCTACCCATGTTCAGGTAAGCTTTTAAAGGTCTCAAGTCTTTTAATGAATGAGTGTGAGTTAGTGAATGGGCGAGTGGAGTATAGGTGAGTGAATTGGTGAATGGATGAATGGGTGAGTGTGTGGGTGAATGGATGAGTGTGTGGGTGAATGGATGAGCGGGTGAGTGAATGGGTGAGTGAATGCTTGAATGGGTTAGTGAATGGGTGAGTGAATGGGTGAGTGAATGGATGAGTGAATGGGTGAGTGGGTGAGTGAATGGATGTGTGTGAATGAATGGATGAGTTTGTGGGTGAACGGGTGAGTAGGTTAGTGAGTAGGTGAATGAATGAGTGAGTGGGTGAGTGAATGGGTGAATGGAATAGTGAATAGGTGAGTGGGTTAGTGAGTGGGTGAGTGGTTTAGCGAATGGATGAGTGGTTGAGTGGGTGGGTGGGAGAGTAGTGGGGTGCAGGGGTAGTCACGTTGGGTCGGGGAGGTGGTTGGGGATGTAGTTGGGTAGGTAGGGGGGTAGTTGGGTGATTGAGAGGGTAGTTGGGTGGGTCGGGGGGTAGCTGGGTGGTCGGTGAAGGCGATTAGGATATCATTTGTGGTGCTCAGTTGAATTACGCTGGTTAATCTCTGAGTTTGACCAGGTATTAAACTATGCAACATTTCCAGTGTAAGTATCCAGATAAGTCCTGCGTATCTGGCCCAAGTTTCCAACCTTGAAACATTTGTGAGGGTCCACGGCAGCAGAAATCAGCCCATTGGCAGTTTAAACTTCCCAGGCTGTGTGCGCCAGGGTCCTGACATGTATCTCCCAACTTATGTCCCATCTCCGATGAAAGGTAGATTCGAGCCAATGTTTTTAAAGAAAAGGCAAGTTATTTTGTGATGTGTGAACAGGAAAGGATGATTAAGTCAGTAAAGAGTGTTTATTATTTTAAAATTACTAGCAGGAGCAAGGAATGAAGTAAGGAGAACATTCTTTATACATGCACCTGGAGATAGAGCACTTTGCCACAGGAAATATTTAATGCAGACACCATTATATTTTTTAAAACAAAATTGGATAGATATTTGATGCATGAGGAGAGGACAGGACAGAGGAATTGATTATTATTAAATTGCTCCAAAGAGCACAGACACAATGGGATAGATGGTCTCCTTCAGAGCTGTAAAGGTCAATGGTTCTTCTAGACTGGATTTACAAATAACTGTAGTGATCTGGATTTAACTGTTTAGCTGACTTGCCCACTGAAAGTATCTGAATGCCCTTAAAGGGGTAGAGCAAGTTAGCAGTGTTGATCAACGTCATGGCTATGCTCCATATCCCAAACTACCCAAGGACAGCGTCACATGAAATCCACATTCAACCCATCATCAGTCAACAAGGAAAATGTTGCTGTTATCGATACTGAACTGGTTTTCAGCGTTTCAAGGAAAAGGGGTTTTGACTTATTGAACCAGGAGTAGATGCTGGATTTGCAAAGTTCTTTGAATCATTCATGTGAATCTTTGAGACTAGGCTGCAGGATTTTGAAAAGCTGTTGTCTGCTCAGCAATCCACTCTGTGCTGACTCATGATTGCACTCTTGGTGGGCGGAATCTTCCTGATCCGGTGGACGTGGATTTAAGGCGGGACTGGGAGGAAAATTTGAAAGGAGGACTTTGGGTGGGTTGACCATGTTTTCCCGCCTCTGATTGTTCTTACCAGAGGTGCACTGGAAGAGGCAATGCTGTCCACCTGATGGCACCAGGTAGCCACTTTGTATATTTAGCTGCCCAATTGTGGGAAGAATGTGGATGTCATTGGGATCTTCCTGGCAGCAGATGACACCAACCACCCCCCCACCCCCCAACTCTCTGGTGGCACCAATACCCAGCAGGTGCCAGGAGGCAAAACAGAAAATGCTGGAAAAACTCAGCAGGTCTGGCAGCATCTGTGGAAAGAGAAACAGAGTTAACATTTCAAGTCCATATGACTCTTCTTCAGAGCTAAAGAGGTGCCAGAAGGTGGTGTGCTGGTGGCTGGCTAGTGGACCTGCCAAACAACTTCCAGTTGTACCCCCCACCCTCCTCACTGAAGCCGCATGTATCAATGGGTGACAGCTGCAGCCACAAGACATCCTGTGGAAGGATTTGGCTGCTCAGGGGTGGCCTGGCAGCTGTGGCCACTGTTTCTTTCATAAAAGTAGAAACCTCTTCAAGTAGAGCCTGAAGATGGAGATGCCCTCACAGTTCCCATCCTGCAGGCAGTGACCATCTCTGGAAGTAGGGCTGCTATCCTTCCAAAGTTGCAGGCCCTTTGATTGGGTCTGGTGCCTCAAGAGCTTGCCCACCATCCTTAATTGGACAGCAGCTTCTTAATTGCGCTGACAACAAGTTGGAGGTTGGGACCTTGAAATGGTCCCCCACCCCTCAATTATTTTTAAAAGGGACAAGATTCTGCCCCATAAGTGCTACTCAGTTAGTCCTATTCAGCTGCCATTTCCCAGTAGCCCTGAAAATTTTCATCGTCAGGTTATCCAATTTCCTTTCGAAAGGCAAGATTGAAATGCCTCCATCACACTTTCAGGCAGTGCATTCCAGATCCTAACCAGTTATTGTATAGAATGCTTTCTCTATCATGTCACCTCTGCTTCTTTTACCAATCACCTCAAATTGGTGCCCCCTGGTTCTACACCCTTGTGTCAATGGGAACATTTTCTCTTTATCTACTCTGTCCAGACCGATCATGATTTTCAACACCTCTGTCAAATCTCCTTTGAGCTTTCTCTTCTCCAAGGAGAACAGCCCCAGCTTCTTCAATATATCCATGTAACTAAACTCCCTCATTCCCGGAAATCTTTACTACATCCTTTTCAATGCCTTCATATACATGCTAAGGTACAGAATTGCCCAGAATTGGAAATGATATTCCAGTTGAGGTCGAACCAATGTTTTATAAATGTTCACCATAACTTCCTTGTTTTTGTACTCTATGGGCAGTTTTTTAGGTCGACGGGTGGGTGATTGGCGGGTCTGGGATCGGCTGGGGAATGGACTGCCGACTGCAATCGGCCCCTGACTACGATTTCATGCTGGCTGGCCAACTAATGGCCAGCCAGTGTGAAGTGTGTGATGAAATACTCAACACTGCCGGGGTGGGGGCGGGAGGAGGGTGGGCACTGACCTAAGCGCAGGTGCAGGTGAGCGTGGAATGAAAACTCCCTGAAGACAGAGAGCTGCCACAGGGAGCTGAAGGCTTCAAAACAATGAAACAAAGATTTCAAAATCAGTAAAAAAAATGTCCAAGTGCCACAATCAGTCACCTGCACATTTAATAAAATTCTGTCCACAGATTCTTATTTTTCTTTCATTTAATAACGGAAACTTCATCCCGCCCTTGGATGAGGTTTCATCAAAAATGCAAAGTCTGCCTGGCAGATTCGCCCATCTGCCAACTGTAAGATTGGACAGGCTGCAAAATATCAGGGACAATTGGAACTTTAACAACTTTAATTGTCTTCTTAATTGTCGGTGGATGTGCTTCCGACACTCGCGTGCGCCCGCCAACCGAAATTCCGCGCGAGTACGGGATGATATCGGGACACTCGCCCGATGTCATCTCACGCGATTTCACATCCGAACGCGCCCGCATGCTGACATAAAATGTCTGCCCTATGCCTCTATTTATAAGCCCAGGGTGAAGTCTGCTTTATTTACCTCTTTCTTACTTTCCACAATTTGTGCACCCAGATCTCCCTGCTCCTGCACCACTTTTAGAACTGTATCCTTTAGTTCACACTGCATTTCCTCAATTTTCCAACAAAATATAATACTTCACACTTCTCTGCATTAAATTTCATCTGCCACTTATCCACCCATTTCACAAACTTATGTCCTCTTGAAGGCTATGAGTATCCTCCTCACAATTCACTATATATCCAAGTTTTGCAAATTTTAAAATTGTGTTTGCACACCCAAGTCTAGGTCATTCACAGGCTATAGTTTCCAAAGGTAAGCAACCTGGTCTGCATAATGTTTTTTGGGTTCTACCTACTTCTGTGGCTGCATTTTCCATGATTAAACTACTAAAGCTGACTTGCTGGCTATCAAGGGTGGTTTTGTATACCATATCATAAACTCTGCATCGCCATTCAAACCTGAAACCAAAAAAAAGTCTGAAATGCCAAGCACGAATTGCATGTGCAATAAATAAAAATCCTTACATGGTGTTACTATGATACCACTGCTGAGAATCGTTAACATTTACAGTCCTCTGGGCGCCATTGAGACTTACTTGTTATTGATTGATATAGAAGACCGGTAGTCTATAGCCCAGTAACTACAAGGCCAGTCAGTTTACCCTCAGTGGTGGGAAGCTTCTAGAATCAATAAGTCGGGACAAAAGTAATAGTCGCTTGGGCAAATGTGGGCTAATTAAGGAAAGCCAGTATGAATTTCTTAAGGGCATATCACGTTTAGCTAACTTGCTGTAGTTTTTTGAAGAGGTAACAGAGAGCATTGAAAAGGGTAATGCTGTTGATGTGGTGTACATGGACTTCCAAACGGCATTCGATGCTATGGCACACCAAAGACTTATGAGCAAAGTACAGAACAACCCCATCTGTCCAGCTTGTAAAGCAACAAAGGGGATAAGAGACTCCAGGACAAGGAAGGCAATACCCAAACTGACCACAAGAGGGTAGGTAACCATGTCAGTGCTGTGAAGCTAAACAACCTCACAAACAAGAGCAATGTCCAGCAATCACAGTATAGTGTTTCAACTGCAACTGCCTGGGTCAGTTTGGAAAGCTACACAAAGCTAAGGCACACAGATAGGCAGAGGCTCCCAAAAGAATCCATGAGATTAAGGTACTACACCAGATAGAGAACTAACCATGCTTCTTAGGTGAGATCAAGAATCTTGGATTCTCTTTTTGGAATGCAGACATCTCAGTAAACAGTCACCTCACCAACTTCAAAGTGGAAACGGGAGCCATTCTTACGGTCCTCTCGAACAAGGAACCATGGCTGAGAGACCTCTGGCTACGAACGGCAGGCTCTACATTTGATGGGCCTGGAGCAATCTGTCATAGGGATGGTCCTAGAACCACTAAAGTATGCTGACAAGCAGATATTCAAAGTCACGTAGGTCATCTGAAACCAATCTTTTTCTCTCTTGAGCTGAGATACCTGTGTTGCCCTTAACCTTCTTAAAATCGCAGAAGACATCAAGACAATTTTTGTCATCAACTAAACGGAACTGTAAGTTCCCAAGAGGCCCACCAGTAAAGAAACTCTCAACTGGGACTTCAGCTCTGAATTGTCTTCACTCTGCAGAGTCGGTTTGTCCAATTACTTTTCAGGAGGCAGAAGATCCTCTTTGGTCAGACCAGCCAAACCTTCAGATAATTACCATTGCACCTTAAGTGGAAGACACAGGAAAATGACCAGCAACAGAAGAATGAGCCCTAACCCCAAGCTCCAATGGCTGCTGTCATACTATCTGTAAACATCACGACATAGACACTGCAACCTCCAGCCAACACACAAAGCTGCAAGATGATGCTGGAGCAAGGAACTGGTGACCAACAACTCACCAGAGCACACCTCATTAAGACACAGAGACACACGGAAAAACACAGTGTCACAATAAAAGCCAAACTTCAAGGTGAGTCTACTGCTCAGTGCCACGGCTCACTGTGGATAGTGCACTGCAATATCAAACCCCACTGTTCCCAGAGCTGCGACAAATGTGAAAACTTTGATCAAACCACCATATTGCCCCAATTCTACCTAACTGTTTAATTTAAATTAACAGAATACAAGCACCAAGTTTGTAAACTTAATAAGTAAATAACTGTTTATTGAACAAACTGTCATTAACTAGTGGCAAAAGAAAGAAAAACGAACTGCTAACTTTTAACTCTATAACTTAAACTCTACTCCCTTCTTAAATCCCTGTACACACACACACACAAGACACATAAGACACACAAATCATGGATTTTAAGGGTGGGATAAAACAATTTAATAGCACCAATTCCGGAGTACAGGATTCAATGGGTTGATTTTGATTGATGCCTTCCAAATTACTTTCAGTTCTTTGCTGATGACAGAAGGTGGTTTTCCAGCACTTTCAGTATTTAGTTCATTGGTTAAGCATTTGCTTTTCAATGTCTCTAACAGTGATTTTCCCCTTTGCCTCTTGACAGGGGTTTCAGAAAGGGAGCAGGTTATAGAGATATGAGGAAAAGAGATTTTAGATGTTTTCTCTTTGCAGGCCAAGAACTTTCTGCTCACTGGTCAGGAGCCAATTAAAATGCTGTTGTCAGGCAGCTCCCTTGGTCCAGCACTCATTTCTGGCACCATCCTGTCTTTCATGGTACACTCTGTTCCAGCACTGCAACATTTTATATATCTCTCATCCTGTAATAGTGGACATTTCTTTCAACCTGCAGTCATTATAATTCTAATCCACAGTCCAACAGAAAATAAAAGATATATTCTTTACAAAAGTCCAACAGAAATAAAAAGATATGTTCCTTACATGCCTCCACCCTTAGAGGAGATGAAATGCCATTTCAAAAATGCGTTTCATCACAAGGTATGTGACACATGGACAACAAAACACGGGACTTACTTTCATTAATCTTTCATCCTCCTTATACAATTTTATACAATCTTCAACATTTCTTACCCCTTTAACTTATTTTAGCATTTTACACCCAGGAAAATGTGCCTGCGATCACATTATCTTTACAATCTTTACATTGAATAGTTGAAATAATAGACTCCATCTAAATGGTCTTGAATTTTGAGTTTTAACAGTGAACGCCAACGGATTATGGTCAGTGTAGATTAGTGTTTCTTTGTTATCGTGTTGGACATAAACTTCGAGGTGCTGAAAAGACAACAACAATGCTAGAGATTCTTTTTCTACTGTAGAGTACTTCCTCTGATATTGATTTAGTTTCTTGGAAAAGTACCCCACCGGCTCCTCTATCCCTAACTTATCATTTTGTAATAGGACTGCACCTACCCCAAGTCACTAACATCAATTGCCATTTTAAAAGGTTTGATAAAGCCAGGGGCAGCCATCACTGGTTCACTCACTAAGATTGCCTTCAGCTTTTCAAAGGCTGCTTGGCATTCTGCTGATCATACCACTTTTGCCTGTTTTCTTAACAAATTGGTGAGAGGTACAGCTATTGTGCTGAAGTTCCTATAAAACCCATACATTCCCAAAAACCTCATGATTTCTCATTTATTTTTAGGAATGGGGAATTCTATTAAAGCATTCACTTTTGCTGTTCTTGGCAACGCTTGCCCTTGTCCTAAGATGTGACCTTGGTAAGTTACCCTTACTTTTGCAAATTCACTTTTGGCCAGATTTATGACTAAGCCAGCCAATTGCAATTCCTTAAACAGGTTCCTTAATTGTTTTACATGTTCTTCCCATGTGTTACTATATATTATGGCATTGCCTAAATAAACCTCACAGTTAGGTGCTTCAGCTATGACTTAATTCATAAGTCTCTGAAATGTAGCCGGGGTGTTTTTAAACCCAAATGTGCTACTTTATATGCTCCTGTGAGTCTTTCTAGAAACATGGACACATAATCCAACATTGAGGATTTGTCTTTCTGCTTCAGGAACTTTTCCTTAATCACTTTTAATGGATCTCTTATTTCATAGCCATAGATCAATTTGAATGGACCAAATCCAGTAGATTCACTCAGAGAATCTCTGGCAGCAAATAGTAAGAAATCTAATCCATTGTCCCAATCCATTGGGTATTCATGGCAATAGGTCTTAATCGCGGGTTTGAGAGCCTGATGGTGTCTCTCTAAAGCTCCCTGTGTCTGTGGGTGATAGGCAAATGTTGATACCCAAATTGTTGATTATGCCCTGGAAAATTTTAGACATGAAGTTAGAACCTTGGTCAGATTGTATTCAATTGGTAGGCCATAGCGGGTGAAAAACTGAGTTAACTTTTCCATTACCACCTTAGCTGTAATTGTCCTTAAGGGAATAGCTTCTGGAAATCGGGTTGTCATATCCATGATTGTAGGGATATACTGATGTCCTGCTTTCATATTGGGTAATGGACCTACACAATCTACTAATGCCCGACTGAATGGTTCTTTAAAAATTGATATGGGTAGTAAAGGTGCTGGTTTGATTACATGTTGAGGTTTATCCACTACTTGACATGTATGACACTTTTTACAAAATTGCACTACATCTTTATTAAGTCTTGGCCAGGTAAAATGTCTGTTTATCGATGCTTGGGTTTTCCGTATTCCTACATGTCCTGTCATAGGGATTTCATGTGCTACTCACAATATCTCCTTATGATATTTGGGCGGTGCCACTATCTGATGAACAACCGTTCATTTCTCATCCGCAGGTCTGTGAGGGTATCTCCACTTCCTCGTCAGAACTCAGTTTTTAATGTAATGGCACTCCGGAACTCCTTCTGCCTCAGCTTCAGTGTGAGCTGACTGTGCTAACTTGTTTAACTCTGGATCTGCTTTCTGAGCCTTAATTAATGAAGACTTGCCAAACACTTCCTTTGAATTATCCTCATCCTTAAAGAAAGTTTCAGCTACTCTAAGATCTGCTCATGGTATTCCTTTGACCTCTGGTGATGGCCTTTGTTCAGTCATTGCTCTGGTCATCTCATACAATGGAAAAATACCAGGAACTTGTTCTTGTAACTGCTCCGTCTCTTTAGCCTCTCTCGGACTTTCCGTCATTATGGGGGAAGCTATAATCTTCACTCCTACTAAATCATTCCCCAGGAGTAAATCAATTCCATCCATGGGTAATTTCTTAACCACTCTACAACCACCGATCCAGGCAACAAATCGCACTCAATTGCACTTTGTGCAATGGAACTGGGATAAACTCTGTACTTATCCTGTTTACCAATACTTTAGCTTTCATTGAACTCGCTGGAGGGAAAACTAGGTCCTTCTCCAGCAAAAGATTTTGAGTAGCTCCTGTGTCCATTAATATAGTTATGGGCTTAGATGCATCATTTAATGAAAAAGGGGCTATCTCCCCTTTAGACATAAACCTTTATATCTCTGATCTACTGTATACACGTCACATGCATTCACAGCAGTGTTTACCTCCAGATCCTTTTTTGTCATTAAAGCTACAATTTGATCGGTGGCATTTTCTATTTGAGTTCCTTTTTCTAACTCACTCTTATGGATTCCAATAAATCCCATGGGATCCCCTTGAAACTTCCAGCATTCTGAAAGAATGTGTCCCACTTTATTACAATGGAAACACTTAGGCCTTTGAGTTTCACCTCCACCCTCAGTACCTTTCTTCCTGATATGGGGAGGAGGTCCCCAGGTATTCCCAGTTATCCATTCTTTAGCCTGGCTAAAATAAATACAAAATACTACAGATGCTGGAAATCTGAAACAAAAACAGAAAATGCTGGAAAAACTCAGCAGGTCTAAAAACATCTGTGGGGCGAAAAAAAAAGAGTTAACGTTTTGAGTCTGTATGACTCTTCTTCAGAGCTAAAGAGATATAAAAATATGATGAAATTTATACTGTTTAAGGCAGGGTGGAGCAGGTGAAGCTGGATAGAAGGCCAGCGATAGGTGGGGGCAAAGGAGAGATTGCCAGAGATGTCATGGACAGAAGGACAAAAGGGTATTAATGATAGTGGTACTGGCTAAAGGAGGTGTTGATGGTGGCATTAAGGTCAGAAAGCAGAATGTGATAATAGCAGGACAAGGGTAAGCACTCTGGAAAGATCAACATGAACAAATGACAGGTGGCTTTTGTGGGGGTAGGGTTGAGGGAGGGGACGGTGATGAGAAAAAGATTGAAAATAGGATGAAAGGTGGGGATAAAACAATGAATAAAATTGAAAATAAATAAAAACAAAAATAAGTGGATACAGAATAAAAATGAAAAAATGAACAAATAAAAATAAAAAATGAAAATGAATATTGAAAAAAAGGGGATAAAAAAGGGTGCACAGATAGAGGTGAGAGTTCATGGTTTGAAGTTGTTGAACTCAATGTTAAGTCCAGAAGGCTGTAAGGTGCCTAATCGGAAGATGAGGTGCTGTTCCTCCAGTTTGCTTTGGGCTTCACTGGAACATTGCAGCAGGCCAAGAACGGACGTGTGGGCATGAGAGCAGGGTGGTGTGTTAAAATGGTAAGCGACAGGAGGGTCTGGGTCATGCTTGCGGACAGACTGAAGATGTTCCGCAAAACGGTCTCCCAGTCTGCATTTGGTCTCTCCAATGTAGAGGAGACCGCATTGGGAGCAACGAATGCAATAGACCAAATTGAAGGAGGTGCAAGTGAAGCACTGCTTCACCTGAAAGGAGCGTTTGGGCCCTTGGACGGTGAAGAGGGAGGAGGTAAAGGGGCAGGCGTTGCACCTTCAGCAATTACGTGGGAAGGTGCCGTGGGAGGAGAATGAGGTGTTGGGGGTTATGAAGGAGTGGACCAAGGTGTCCCGGAGGGAACTGTCCCTATGGAATGCTGACAGGGGGGGTGAAAGGAAGATGTGTTTGGTGGTGGCATCATGCTGGAGTTGGCGGAAATGGCAGAGGATGATCCATTGAATGCAGAGGCTAGTGGGGTGAAAAGTGAGGGCAAGGGAGACTCGATCATGGTTCTAGGAGGGAGGGGAAGATGTGAGGGCAGTGGCACGGGAGATGGGCTGGACACAGTTGAGGGCCCTGTCAACCACAGTGGGTAGGAAACCTCAGTTAAGGAGGAAGGAAGACATGTCAGAAGTGTTGTTTTGGTAAGTGGCATCTTCGGAACACCTGGCTACTTGCCTTCCTTTCACTCTCCCACTTTCTATCCTTTTCAAATTTATGGGAGTGATGGAAAAAAGGTTTAGTTTTATGGATCAGCTCATAATCGTCAGCCATTACTGCTGCCTGTCTATCAGTTGCAACCCTTTGGTCTTCAACATAGATTCTTATTACAGAAGGTAGGGAGTTTTTTAATTCTTCCAAGAGAATGGTCTCTCTGAGAATTTCATAGATAGTTTCAACTCCTAATGCTCATATCTACCTTCCAAAACTCCTTTGCTTAATTCTTTCAAATTCAATGTAAGTTTGCCCAGGCTGTTTCCTTAAATTTCCAAACTTTTGTCTGTACGCTTCAGGGACCAACTCACATGCATTCAAAATGGCCTTTTTCACCACATCATAATTCCTAGAAGCTTCCTCTGACAGTGAAATAAATAGTGAAACAGCATAAATTTCCTGTGCTCTACCTGTCAATTTGTTCTGCATGGGCAATGTCCAGTTTTCCTTTGGCCAGTTCATCTGTTTAGTTATCTTCTCAAATGAAATAAAGAATGCTTCAACATCCCTTTCCTCAAATTTCGGAAGAGCTTGTACAAATTTAAACAATTCCCCGCTTGGTTTTAGGTTAAAGGTTTTCTCATCATCAAAACTTTCCTCAGCATCTGATGTATCTTTTTATAAAACCCAGCTTTTTAAGCTGATATTGTCTGCCTCTTTCCTTCATTCTCTTTTCCATTGCTAACTTTTCCCTCTGGAGATCAAGTTTTCACATTTCTAATTCCCTTTCTTTTTTTCTTTCTCCTGCCTTTCTGCCTGTTCCCTTTGGAATGCTCTCTCACTTGCCTTTTCTTTTTCTTTCTCTGCCCTTTCTTTTTCTGCTGGCTCTAGTTCCAGTCTTTTTTATTTGCAACTGAATTTGAGCCTATTCCATTGATCCACCCCTTGGAGAACTCGGTCTTTCAGGTATTCCTTCCAATTTCAAATGCTGTTCCATCTCTTACATTATCCCTGCCTTCCTCGTTTTGGCAGGCAATCCTACTCTTAATTTACTTGCCAATTTGATTAACCTGGCTTTTGGGATCCCTTGTAAAATCATCAGGGACATCTCTCCCACTTGCAGGAAAGCTTTAGCAGTTTCCAGTGCCATCTTATTTGTGCCAGAAACACAGACTACAACTCAAACTCTGAATCAACAAAGATTGTTCAAACCAACAGAGCCTACCACTCCTCCAAATGTGACCAGAATGAGATTTAGAAGAATTGTCAAGCCCCCAGACTATCTGAATTTATAAAGTTGGAGACTTGAGAGGGGAAGAAGAGGTAGCACGATTGTAATGTAAATACATTGGTTAAAGACTTGGGTGTAGAATAAGGGTATCTGGCATAGCAAGGGTTAATGTGGGACTGGAAATCAGAACCATCCACAGTGTGATGTAAAGAGAGACATGACCTGAGACTAGGGTCAGTTGAGGACTGGACAAAGACCTGTTTAGAAGCAAGCATAGAGTTAGATCATAGCTTGAGCTATACCCTGTATATATGTACATAGTTATGTGTTATCAATAAACACTTAATGTTCAACCATACAAGACTCAGAACCTCTTTGGGAGACCTACTGAATATAGAACATACAACATGATGGACCAAATTGCCTCCTCCTGTGCTGTAACAATTCTGTGATTCTGTGATTCTATGAGTTCAGAACACAAGGGTAGGAATTCCTGTGGTTTCTACAAAGAGACACGCATAATTGGAGAAAAGCAGATATGCAGCATCAAAGATCAAGGAAACATAAGTATATGTTATGCTTGTATTTACAATGCACCCATCCATTGATCCCTAACCTCAGATATCCATTATAATGGATCCACCCCCAGGTTAATGAGTCATATATGCAAAATTCCTGTAATTGCATTAGCTGAAAAACTGTGTAAAATTAAGCCCAAAATGTTAAGTGCAGCAGAAATCAAAGTTGTTTTTCCAGTGTTTCACTCATTCCAATTGAGATCTTCAGTTTGTTTATGGCATTGTATAAGTCATATTAAAAATTGAATAGCTCCACGATTGCATGATCTTAAACATGCAGCATCTAACGTGCATGAATAATAAATGACTTGAAACATTACTTTTCATGCTTAAAGGAGGACTCTATGGTGTGTATTCTGAGCTTTCCTTGGACTATGATTGTTGATGCTGATTTCCTCTTGTTTACACACATTTCTTTGACTAGGTCCTTGGATTTCTAAATTTTGAAGAATCTATTGCAAATTAGGAAACGTTATTTCCTCTTAATCGTAAGTTTTCTGCATGTTAATAAGATTGCCAAGAAACTTGAGTAAAAATGCACACACAAATCGGCTTCATTTTGTGTGTAACTTTCCGATTACACCCCCCCACAGGAAATTCTATCCCTTTAGTTCCAAATTAAGCCTTTGAGAGCAGGATAGAGCACATATTCAAATTGATGATGGGACAAATTTAGAACTGATTACACAAAACTTTTGTACAAAATAATCAAAGCATATAATGGACTTACAAATAGAGCAGTGAAGAGAAAAATACTCTGGAATGTCTAGACACTGTGAGGGGATTGTAGACGTTAAGCAGTAAACTGAAGAACCTTTCTCATCCTTATAGGCGCCAGTGAATTTCCTGTGAAATTATGAAATAAGTCCCCTTACAGGACAGGCTTGGTTAATCTGAGCAGATACTACAATTATGACTAAGCATCATTTTATAATTGCACAGGAAAACCTGGAATCTATAAAATTGATGCAGCTGAACTGAACTATGGTTAGAAATGGAAGAAAATGAGGGCCAGTAATATATATATTATGTCCACTACATTAATTCCAATGAATGCTGCTACTGCTTGTAGCTACAGCCAGGAGATCTGCTGTCATGGTATGCCACATTCATCTGTCTTGCACCATCCTCACACATCCACTGTAGCTCATCCACAACTAATCTGTGACGTCCATCATCCACCTATGCCTAGGTTTACCCCCCACCTTTCTGCTGCCCTCCACATTTCCCTTTAGAAGAGATCTCTGTCACTTTTCAGCTCTGATCAAATGGCCAAAATGCTGGGACCTTCTTTTCTGGATGTCATCTTTTAGGGTTCTTTTTGTTCTTGCAATTTCAAGCACCTCTTCTTTGTCTTATGGTCTATATATGGATTTTTAAGCACATGTCTTAGCATTCACATTCCAAAGGCTTCTATTTTCTTCCACAGATCTTATTGTCCAGGTTTCTGAGGCATACAGGAAAGTGGATAGAATGTAGCATCTTATGAGTTTTTCCCTTGTTCCAAAATCATTGAAAGACAATCTCACAGGACTGCTACACATTACAAATGATTCACAAAATATACAACACAAACTGTTTTTTGCTGTAAAGCTGTGTTTCCAGTAATCAACTTGTTTTCCTGGAGCAATCAGATTGTTCTCATTTCATGATTTATTTGGGTTCTGTTTGACCCAGTCAAGAAGGCAATTTTTAGAGAAATGACCTACTTGCACAAAATAAATTCCTGATGTTAGTGGAAACAAGGAGATCATCAGATTCAATAACTGAGGTACCGAGATAAATTATTGACCACAAAAATTTTTGCCTGCCTCCTTAGATTCAACTGTACTTCCTACTTTACTAACATCTGAGAACTTGGTAGCCTACATTGAACTTCAAATCCAAGTCATAAATGTGAATTTAAAACCTTAGCGGTTCAAAAACTTATCCTTAAGGTCATCAGAAAATAAGTCGGGTTCAATATCAGGAACGTAGAGAGCAGGTACTAACACAGCGGAATCGAGCAGTGTACAATAAATAGTACAAGTAAGGAAAATTATTTCTAATATATTAAAATCACTTGTTTGTCCTGCTCCCTCATCTTGTTTTACACTTTCACTTGGCTAGGTTTTTGCATTTACAAATAAAAGAATATATAAGGAGATCTTACTTCCTCATACCCATATGAATAATATAAAAAGCTTTCAGCTTCCATCTAATCCTAACATGCACTTAAAGTCCACAAATAAATTTTTGTTCTCTATCCAATCTTATGTATTTTCATTTGGAACCAAAATGAATGACAATACTCAGTGAGAAGACTTACATCTAGTTTTATGTTCCATTTTATAAATGTAATCCTTTTGGGGAAAGTACATTTATAGTAGAGGCATTGCAAATTACAAAACTCATTCTGCATCCATCCGCTCACTTAGGGCTGCAGTTTTGTTCTATGGCCCTAGTAATATACCACACTAAACATAAACTACAACAGCACATGGCTTCCACAGCTGCTTAGTCTCATTTGTATGGACTAAGTAACACTTCTGTGGCTTTTGAAAATACAGTCTATTTGGCACACCTCACACTAGAATATTAAATGCAGGTTTAAATATTTAAAGGAATGCCAGTTTCACTTATTCTTGTCATAAATGTTATCCCTTATAGGAAACTTTGCTGAGTATGCATTATTGCAGATGTGATTCAGTAATATTTGGGAAGCAATATGTTTCTTTGGTGTTACCTTGGGCATTTGTTGCACTGCTTTTGTGCCAATTGTCCTGAGACGAATTTACACAAATGTTTCCTGAATTAAATTTGTGAGTAGTGATTGGCGTAAATCCCATGCTGAAATCTGCTAGAGTGCATGGAGTTTTTAGTGAACCCTTTAAAGTACAAAATCTGTCTCCACATTGCAGAAGGCGGGCAGCAAACAGATAAGGATGGAGCAGTGTTTATATCACTGGCTTGACTTTCAGATATCATATCTTTGTGGGGCACTGAGTCAGTTCCCATGAGTCCACAGCAATTACAGGTGCGACTTGAGTCTACATCTCACACATGTGACAATTGGGAAAGCTTTTTCTGCATTGCAGACAAGAGTGGCACATGTAGCATCTTCACTAGAATCCAAGCAGACCTCCATCCAAGAAATGACCAGTAGGCAGTTAGTGCCTCCACCTCCACAGAATGAGAAACTACACTACAAGAAACTACAAGAGTGGAGGAATAAGAGAATAGACAGTATCCTGTGTAGTAGTTTCCATACTACAGCAGACATAATGCATGCTGGTGTTTTTCAGGCTTTCAGGATATTAAAGGCTCTGAAGAAGGGTCATATGGACTCGAAACGTTAACTCTGTTTCTCTTTCTCCACAGCTGCTGCTAGACCTCCTGAGTTTTTCCTGAGCATTTTCTGTTTTTGTTTCAGATTTTCAGCATCCAAGTATTTTGATTTTATTTCAGGATATGATGTCTGTTATTGATGCAACCACCAATCTGGACACTGATCCTGGGCACTGGTTGGAATCCATCTGCTCAAATTATTAAGCACAGTAGCATCATGAAGGTTAGAGTCATACAGGAAAGAATGCACATATATAATTGATGTTTCACTCAAGTAGTGATTGTTGGCAATGCTTGCATTGTGGCAAAGGCAGCCGATACGTATTCAAGTTGAAGGGTAGGTAGTGGAGTTGAGGGAATTTCCCTTTGTTTGAAAGTTGAGGAAATCTCTGATGTTAAAGGCAGACTATATTAAACAAGAGAAAATGCTAACATTGAGTTGAGCTCCATTACTCCTTGCAGCAGTCACTAAGGACATTTCTGAGTGCAAGCCTTCCACCATGTAGATCTGATTCCAATGGAGCCATGGTCTTCTTGTCAACAGTGTCAAAGTCCCTTCTCTTTGGAAGATGAGATTGCAAAGGGCATAATTGGCTACAACTAGAGGCAGAGTTTAATGTAGGCGAAGGAGACCTTGCCCACCGGCTGGAGAGTCAGGAATAGCCCTGCTCTTTATGGGAAGGCCAGTTAAATGCCAATTAGACACTTAACTGGGCTGCGGCAGGACTTCCTCACGATCAAAGACCCCGTCGCATATGCCCCCATTCCCATCCCACTGCTAAGAGCTGCTGGCCAATCAAAGGCCAGCAACTCTTCATTGCTCAGCAGCACCAGTGGGGAGGCTGTGGCTGCTGCCGATAATGCACCCACCCAAGGTCCAGAATCGTCGAGGAACCCTGGCAAGGGTGAGAGATAGTGAGTGGGAGAATGTGGAGTGGTGGCCACAGAGCAGAGGGAAGGGGGTAAGCAGCAAGGGGAAGGGGGTGTGTAGTAACTGTAGCTTTAAGGCTTATTGCACTGTGTAGTATCATGAGGCATTGTGAACGAACCAGCCCGAAGCATGGGGAACCTTAGGGGTGGAGTTTGTGTCTCATTGTGGTTCTTGATGGAAGCATGTAACTGCTGCTGAAGCCCTGTAAATAAAGCTCACTGTTTCTAATGAGAAACTTGTCTGGAAAATCAAGTCCCTAACAACTGGCGACAAGGATAAATTGGTTCGATGCTGTTCCTCACCCAGTGAATGTGAGTATCTGTTTTTAAACAGAAGAAAGGAAAAATATACTCACCAGGCATGCCACAGTGAGATTTCAAAAGGAAGTCGGAAGAGTTCCCGAGTTGGAAAAGGAACAAGGCAAGGTACTTCAGAGTGAGCCTGGAGAGTCAGAGGACCTTAGCAGGATGCAAAAGGAGTGTGTAGCCATTCAGCAACCTGAGGAAATGAAGATTGCCTTAAACAGCAGCATGGAAGAACAGGAGAAACTCAAGGAGACTCTGCCGAACTACAGAATTCAAGATGAAGCAACTGAGCTTCCTGTTGAAAGACCTTCACATACTACAAGGATCCTTCAGGTCAAAGTTTGTACCTCTGGAAAATTACAAAGAGAAGCAGAATGAATTTAACATCGCTCTGAGCAAACTAAAGAACCAGTTGGCAGAGAAGACGCAGAAATGTTCAAGGTTCCAAGAAAAAGCCAAAAGATACAAGAAGGAGGCTGAAGAGCTGAAGAATCAGCTGAGTGAAACAAAAGAGACATTAGAAGGAAAAGTTGTGGGAATTTCCACAATCCAAGTGGGTGATGAAGCCATGGGTAGCTCAACCCCTGAACTGAACCAAGTTGAGATTTCACCTGAGAAAAGCCTGGCCTACTATGAAGTCAAAATGAAGGACGAGACTAAACTCTGGTCAGCAGAAGAAGATGAGGTGGAAGATGGTTCAGAAAAGACAAGAACGACCCCCCAACAAGGGAATCAAAAAGTGACTCATAATTTGCATAGTTGAGAGCGAGAATTTACTGTCTGTGAAACAGTATTTACATGAAACTTCGGTGGTGGATCGAGTTGGTTACCTGGGGCTGCATCTTACCTATGTCAGGTGGGCTGGGCGGGAGTGGGTGGGGGCGGGCGCAGAGCCGATCACTGCCCACGATCGGCTGCGCGCTGCCATTTTACGTGGGCGGGCCATGGCCAGTAGCACTCAGCGCTGCCTGTGTGGGCGGGGGGAGGAGGGAGAGTCGGGGCCTGCGCCAAGAGCACAGCAATCTCCCTAAGGCATGGAGCTGCCTCAGGTAGATTAAGTTGGTAATGAAAATCTTGAATAAAGGATCTAAAAAATTATTTAAACATGTCCCTCATGTGACAGTGTCATATGAGCTGGGACATGTTTGTGCATCTCGCAAAATTTATTTAATTATTTTATTCAGCCTTAAAGAAAGCTCATCCCGCCTGTGCATGAGGTTTCCTGCCCACCAACATTAAGGTTGGACAGGCAGCGTTACCAACAAGTTTAATTAGCATTTTAATGGCCTTAATAGGCCGTTGACAGTTCGGGGCGCGCAACTGCCTCCGGTGCGCGCCTGCTGAATGAAATATCTAAATGACACGCGATGATGCCGGAATGCACGCCCGATGTCATCGCGCGTCATTTTGTGCGTCGGCATGCCGAGCCTGCCCAACATGCTGTTGGCAATACTCTGGCCCTGGTGTGGTAGTTTCTGTGACCAGACTGTTGTCGTACCATGTAAAAGTGGAGGGCACGATCACCCAAAAAAAGGTGGATCATTTGAGAAGAAGGGAGATACCCCAACATCTATAACTGTTGTAGAACCTGTGGCCCTCATGATATCAACCAAGGATAGCCATCCCAGATTCTCTGTTGGAGTGGATAACACTGAACTGCCTGTGTATAATGAGGTACCTGATGTTGCTGTGGTTCCAGAAAATGAAGATTCAGTAAGTGGAGCTACGATGTTCCACCTGGATCAGGAAACTATCTGCTGAGACTGAACTTATAATGTCATTATCTGTGTATATATTTGTAATGTCATGAATGTAGTTGTTCTTGTAAATACAAATTGTAAAAAAAAATTTAAAGGGGAGGAATTCAGTAACCGTGAGCAGGTGGCCCTGGGAGCGGCCAGGAAACAGTCCACTGCCCGTGATTGGCCCCTGACCGTGATTTCACACTGGCTGGCCAATTAACGGCCAGCCAGCATGAAAGGTGTGCTGAGGAGCTCAGCGCTGCCGGGGCGGGGGCGGGAGGAGGGCGAGTGCTGAAGTCTGCACATTGGCGGGGAACGCGCACTGAAATCTCCCTGAAGGCACACAGCTGCCTCAGGGAGCTGAAGAATTGTGGATACAAAAATAAAGATTTTGAAAATGAGAGAAACATACCCCCACATGAGTCACATGAAAAGGGTCATACTAAAAATGATGGGAGATGTGGGATGAAATGGGAGTCGGGGAATCGGACCCGCTGCCCCAGAAGGAATGCCGAGGCTGCCTGGTGCAGATGTGGAATGGCCAGAAGACCTGCCTCTGTGCACTGACACTATGTGGAAAACTGAACAAAAGTGATGAAACAAAAAACATTCCTCCAGCCCTCACCAAACCCCACACACTCCCCACTCTCCATCCATGCCAACCCATGCTCCTATACCCACCTTCCATAACCCCCCCTCCCCTTTATGCCAACATATGCCCTGGTAGGTACCCACCCCCATACCCCCATAACCCCCATGCCAACCTATGAACCTGTACACATAGCAAGCAATTATTTTTCACACTCCAGACATTTTTGCAAAAAATTAAAGGGCGGGTCTTTTAAATTCCTTGACAGCCTGACAGCTCCCTTTGACAGTTGCTTTTGACGTGTCCCCTTGGCAGTTCTAATAGGTCCTCTTGGCGGTCTTGACACATAAGGTACAGTTTGCGGATGTGTGGTTTATGCCTCCATAAACCACGCATTCGCAAACTGTACCTGACTCCATTCCCGCCCCCACAACAAGCGTTGTGTTCGGGAGCGGGACATGCAATTTCTGAACTCGTCCACCATTTTTTTCATAATGGAGAGGCTCTTCATTGTGGTGAAAATTCAGGCTAAATTTTGTAGAGACATGTGCATTATTGTAGTTCTTCTCTGCTGCTATTCAGGTTCTTAGTGGAGTCATTATTCAAGGAAGTAGAGGTAGGCTTTGTCACTGAGATATACACAATTGATCTGATTTTCTTGCCTTGTGGGGTCAGGGAGTGTGAAATTTTGAAGTATGAATGCATTGTGACAACATACAGCATATTGTGTACTGACATGTGGGATACTCTGTGTGTGCACAATGTGTACATTGAAGGTTTGGAAGTTTTTCCTGTTGGGATAATTTAGTGGGTTTTCTGTGCGAGTTCACCAAGCAATATGGCTCCCATCTATTACATGACCCTATCTTGCTGCTGCGTTTCTGTGACAGCAAAGGTGATGAATTCCCCAGCTCCCCGTAAAATATGCCAGTCAACCAACAAATGCAAGTTACAAACAAAAAACTACTGCGGATGCTGGAAATCCAAAACAAAAACAGAATTACCTGGAAAAACTCAGCAGGTCTGGCAGCATTGGCGGAGAAGAAAAGAGTTGACGTTTCAAGTCCTCATGACAGCCTGCTTGATATTACAGGTACCAAGCATAGCTGCCTGGAATAAACCTGCAACATAAAAGCTGAACAAAGTGGTCATCATCATATATAGAGTGCTTCATATATAGTGCCAGGAGATGAGTATCGCTACAGGTCCTCGTGGCAGTATTCCCTGTATTGACATTTCTCTTCTTAAGCATGTCACTAATGTCCTTATATGACCTTGTGCTCTCCACATACAGGGCGTGGGGAAGTCAGTCAGCAGCAAAAATTTGTATTAGGCCTTCTGTATCCCAGAACAGTGATTCAACAGGGAACAGGCAAGAAAACCTCCATGCGGAAACATTTTGTACATTACTTCCAGCGTCCCAATACTACAGTGCTCTAATACATGCTTGGAAATGCTGTATCCATCATTAGACATGTGGTGCTTTCCATATTTTATCAGAACGATGATAGATCCCAGTAGACAGTACCTGCCCAGTTTAAGTGGCAAAGAAGTTGAACTATCAAAGCAATCTTAAAATGATGTTTGAAATTTGTTGTTTCTTTTGATAACACAGAACAGTATTATATTTCTTGTCAGTTTGTCTTTAAATGTATCAAATGGATATTAAAAACCTTGCTGTTTTAACAAAATGATACTTGTGAGACTCAACTCCAAATTCAAAGTTAGTATTGTATAAAATTACATCTTCATGGTAACTAAAAGCTATTTCAAGCATATTTCCACATTGTTTGTACGAAGATAAATCAGCCACCAGAGCATAACTAATCCAGCCTTCACTTTCTGGCTGCACTTCAATTCTTCTGTCTGAACTTTGTCAACTGTTGTCTCCATGAAGCGATGCACAGTGCTCCCTGGCTCTTATATCTTCACTTGTAACACTGTGCTACTATCTAGTACCAGAATGTTCTGTAGACATCAATAAATTAAGCTGTCAAGTCATAAACATCAAAAATTAACACGTTCCTTTCTTTTGCAGCACTGTGCAAGAGGTTGTGAGTCGATAACTTTTATAGACAGTTGAATGCTAGTAGAAGAGAAAATATGATGCCTGAGACATTAAAAGATTCCTAGATATTGTCACTCCAGGTGAAGGTTGTAAAATTGGGTATGCTGATTTGGAACCAAGTAATGATCCAGGCTAAGTTTTCACAAAATTATAAAATGATACAACACAGAAAGAAACCATTCAGCCCAAGGTTCCTGTGCTGGCTCCTTGAAAGAGCTATTTAGTTACTCCCTTCTCCTTTCACAAACATCCCTGAAAATTATTCCATTTTAAGTAATTATCAAATTCCCTTCTGAAAGTTATTCCTGAATTTGCTTCCACCAACCTTTCAGACAGAAGATTCCACATAAGAAATTACTGGGTAAACTTTTTTTTCTTCATGTTGCCTCTGGTTCTTTTGCCAATCATTTTAAACCTGTATGTTCTGGGTACCAATCCCTCTGCCACTGCAATCAGTTTCTCTGTGTTTACTCCATCTTGAACTGCTTAGCCTTTCCTGCTTGAAGGAGAACAACCCAGCTTGTCCAGTTGATCCGCAAACTGTAATCCCTCATCCCTAGTACTATTCTAGCAATCCTCCTCTGCACCCTTGCTCAGGCTTTAACATCTTTCTTAAAGTGTGGTGCCTAGAAATGGCAACAATATTCCAGCTGGGGCAGAATCAATGTTTCTCCTTTTTATCTTATCCAATGTCTCTACTACATCCCCTTTATTGTGGCATTCATAGCATCCTCTTTTTCAGTAAAGGTAGAAGCAGTCATTCAATACCACAGCTATCCCCTCTATCTCCAGAAGCAGAGCTTCTTTTTGGTTCCTGATAATTGACACCCTTCCTTTGACCTCCTTTTACTATTCTATGTTAATAAAGGACCTTGGATTTCCCTTTATATTATCCGTTAATATATTCGAATATATTCTCTTTCTACCTCATGTCTTTTTTCAGTTCTCCCTGCACTTTTTATGTTCAGCTTGGTTCTCTCCTGAATTATGAACCCAACAAAATTACCCAATGCATGGTGTAAATCAGCATTATCACCAGTTCTCCAGGGTTTCCATGGGTTTTCTGCTAAAGTTATAGTGCATGAGTGGGAAAATGTCTATGGAAATATACCCCCATGGCTTTGATGTGGATCCTTATAGAGAGAGGAGATGGGTATCTCTTTGAGGGATCCAAATGCTCTCCAAATATATCGGAGGTAAGGCTGTGAGGGGGTCAACAAATGCAGGCGCAACAATCCAGAAGCCTTTGGCCAAACACATCACTACCCCAGGACCTGCAGATGGCACATTTTCAATGTGTCCACTACACAAGACAAGGGCACAATAGCCTGAACACAATACTTGGATCTGAAGATGCTACTTCCTATAGCGCTCACAACATGAAGTGTTCATGTTATTGATTCCTAGCAAGTCACTCCAGGAGATAGCTAACACACTAGGCAGTCTGCAGACCTCCCATGTAACAGAGAATGTAGTGAGTAACAGGGCAAACTTTCCTCTTTAAACCCAACAGGCATAATATACTTGAGATGAGCTGTCTCTGTGACGGGAGCAGTGTACTCCATTTTTTTAGCTGGCAAGGCCTTATGGTGGGGAGTGGTTCTTAGACACATGCAATGCTACCAGTCACCCCCATGGTTGCAGAGGAAGGAAAATGAGACATTAGGCCAGGAATATCTTTGAAACATGTACGCTGATGCAGACTCCATTCCAATCCCCCCCAGCTATGAGCAGTGGGTTCCCATCTCCATTTTGCTGCAGCTGCCAAATGGGTGTCTCCCTGGAAGTAACAAAGAGAAAAAACTAACCTGTAATCTCTCATCAAGTTTCCAGTGGACAGGATGCACAACCTACACTGAGTGGTAGGCACCCTTGTGGACATCTAGACTTCTTTTATTAATCTTGTTGCTTTTATGAGGAGAGATGCAAATAGTCAAACATCCTTGTCTAGGAAGCAGTGGTGATACCTTAATTTCATGTTGCTAACATTGGTTGAAGAGAAGAAACACAGAGTGGATTTCTGTCAAGAAAACAGACTATTCCCTGCTCTGCTGCTGCTAGTCCCACTCAAAGACCCTAACAGCTGAGAAACACATCAGGCCTGGATGTCTCAGCATTGGTTCATTGTTACTTGTTGGCTGCTTAATTGTTAAGAAAAGTGCTATGCAGCTCAGGCAGATTGGAACAGTGTTTACAAAAGAGGGATGGTTGTGTACCTTTCAGACAGTGTGGCAATTTCCGAATTAGATCTGAGTCATACTTCATGGGGTCCATAAGAAATTTCAGAAAAAAATGAACAATGCGATTACCTGTACTTTCCCCTGATAGGAGCACAGTTTTTCCTCATCTGCATTGACACTCACTGACATATCTTCATTCAGGTACTCTTGCGCTATGACAGGAGAGTTGTGTTCATCCCTAAACAGGACAACCTTCCTTTGGTATTCCTCCTGTAGCAGCGATTCAGTATCTCAGGGAGTAATGTTTTCCATCTGTCCCCACTGTGCCATTGTAAACACATTTTTCTATCACCACAATTTTATTTTTAATGATGTAGCCTTGCTGGATTTTAAACTCATGAGCTGTGTATTATAGGTGAAGGCCTCTGTGCAAGTTGTCCTGTACCTTTATTCTTTTCAAAATAGATAACAGGCCTCATATTGTCTGTATTAGAGACTCAAATACACCTGAGCCACTGCTCTGCACAGCCACAAGTTTGCCGGGATAACAAAACTAACTTGGTTCCATAGAATCCTATGAAATAAATAAGAACTTACTCAAATGTCTCAATCTTCAGATGGCCATTCTAAAGGACAATTTGAAAAACTAATAAGCGCCAAAGTTGTGAAGTTTGCTTAGTAACATCAAGCAATGAGATGTTAATGTAATGTTACGGACAAGGGGGAGAGGCAACTGAATTCCTTTATTTTTCTCACCATCTGTCCATAAGCAGAAATGTTTTAATTTTTGAAATAGACAGTGGTGTGTTTCTCCAAACCCTTTGTTTGTGAGTTTGATTTTAAAATGACTCACAGCAAACTCTCTTTAGGGTTAAATCAAAAGTATTGTTTATGCATACTTTCAAACCCAGGGGATGGTTGTCGCAACTACAAGCTCACAAGAAAAGGACAGGCAAGAAAAGAATTTTACAACTAGGGCCAGGAGTTTTACCTTGTCAGGCGGGCCCGGGAGTGACCACGAAGCCGACTGCCACTCGCGATCAGGCCCTGACAGTGATTTCACGCTGGCTGGCCAATTAAAGGCCGTGGGCTGCAGCGCTCAGAGCAGCCAGGGTGGGGGTGGTAGGAGGGCGAGAGAGGAAGCTCATGCATGCACGTGAGTGCACACAATGAAAGCTGAAGATTTTAAAACACAAAAATAAAAAGCTACTACTGTTAAAAACATGTCCCCTTGTCTGACTCTGTCACATGAGCAGGGACATGTTATGAATGAAATTTAAAAATGTTTATTTCATTTTTAATTGCTGTTGGAAACCTGATCCCGCCCACTTGGCTGTTTCACCTGCCTGCCAACAGTAAGGATGGGCGGGCAGTGAAAAATTTGTTAATTATTACTTTAATGGCCTTAATAGGCCTGTTAATTGTCAGTGGGCACACTGCCGACTCCTGTGTCTGCCCGCCAACCGAAATATAGTGTGAGTGTGCGATGACGTCGGGATGCTCGCCCGCCCACTCAGTGCAAATTTCTGCCCTAGGAATTCTTTGGAACAAAGGAAAACCCAAAGATAGGAATATTAATTCACGGGAATGTTAGAATCCAGAGTGTCAGAGCCCATTGAGGTTTTCTTCATGTAGGAGTTAAAGTTCAGGTGGGTTCAGTGAGCTGAAAGCAGGAATTGCCAAATTCCTTCAAAGTTGGTGATGATGCAGCAAAATGAGGTTGGTACACAGAGACTTGCTCCGCTCCATAGGCGATGGCAGAAATCTTCCAGAGAACCAGGCTTCAAGGAGGTTTAGACTTGAGACAGGCTTTGTTGTCAGCCTGGAGTCCTGCTTCGGTGTTGACAGGCTGGATGTTAATAGCAGACTGCCCAGGAATGTAACATTAAAACTTTCCAAAAGCTAAAGGTGCTTAAATCATGTGGTGTTGCCCATTGGTAATTCGGTTTCAGGTTAACAATCAGTTTCTATGGCTGAAATTTTCCACCTCCCCCTCCGCCCCCCCCACCCACCCACCTCCCCCCTCCCCACCCCCACCAACCCACCCCCCCCACCCCCACCCCTGCAGCAGGTTTCCCCACGGCGGAGCCGGTGGGCCATTCAAATCTCCGTTTACATCGGTGGGACCAGAAGATCCCACCGACATGAGGGGCTGGAAAATTCTGGCCTATGTCGCTGGTCAAAACCCATTGTTCATCTTAGGAGATATGTGGTAGCTATTAGTGCCTCCACAGGTAAAACGAGTTTTGATGGCCCTTTCTCTTTCTTATAAGTCCAGGCTGGGGAGACAAAACATCTGCTGCTCCCTTGTTTTATTTATTACAATGGGTCCACACAATGATGGGTGTAAGATTTCATAAGGATGTGGGCTGTACTTTGTCCTGTAATTACTGTTGGGAGTTTCCAGAACTGTAGCCAACTTGCAAATCATGTGGCCTGTAGCAGCCGGGAGTAGGTTTTTTTGCCCTTTGAGCCTGCTCCACCATTCAATATGATCATGGCTGATCCTCTATCTCAACACTGTGCTCCTGCGCTCTCCCCATACCCCATGCCTTTGAAGTCCAGAATGTTTTCCATTTCCTTCTTAAATATATTCAGTGACTTGGCCTCCATAGCCCTCTGTGTTAGAGAATTCCATAGGTTCACCATGCTCTGAGTGAAGAGGTTTCTCCTCATCTTAGTCCTAAATGGTCTACTCAGTACCTTGAGACTGCGACACCTTGTTCTAGCAGCCCCCCTCCCCCAGCCAGAGGAAACATCATCTCTGCATCCAGTCTGTCCATCCATCAGAATTTTATATGTTTCAATGAAGTCTCCTCTTATTCTTTTAAGCTCCAGTGAATACAAGCCTAGTCGGTCCAATCTCTCCTCATAGGACAATCCTGCCATCCCAGGAATCAGTCTGGTGAACCTTCACTGCACTCCCTCTATGGTAAGTATATCTTTTCTTAGGTAAGGAGACCAAAACTGCACACAGTACTCCAGCTGTGGTCTCACCAAGGCCCTGCACAGCTTCAGTAAGACATCCTTGCTCATGCACTCAAGTCCTCTCACAAGGAAGGCCAACATACCATTTACCTTCTTAACTGCTTGCTGCACCTGCATGCTTGTTTTCAGTGATTAGTGAACAAGGACACCCAGGTGCCTTTGTACATCAACATTTCCCAAATTATCACAATTTAAATAATAATGTGCCATTCTGTTTTGCCTATCCAAGTGGATAACTTCATGGTTATCCACATTATACTGCATCTGCCATGTATTTGCCCACTCACTCAGCCTGTCTAAATTGCCTTGAAGCTCCTTAACACCCTCCTCATTGCTCACGTTCCCGCCAAGTTTCGTGTCATCAGCAAACTTGGAAATATTACATTTGGCTCGCTCATCCAAATCATTGATATATATTGTGAATAGTTGGGGCCCAAGCATTGATCCCTGCGGTACCCCACTAGTCACCACCTACCATCTGGAAAAGACCCATTTATTCCGACTCTCCGTTTCCTGTCTGCTAACCAACTCTCCATCTATGTCAATATATTACCCCCAATCCCATGTGCTTTAATTTTACTCACTAATCTCTTATGTGGGACTTTATCAAAAGCTCTCTGAATATCCAAATACACCACATCCAGTGGTTCTCCCTTATCTATTCTGCTAGTTACTTCCTCAAAACACTTCAGTAGGTTTGTCAAACATGATTTCCCTTTCATAAATCCATGTTGACTTTGTCTAATCCTGTTGATATTTTCTAAGTGTCCTGTTATCACATCCTTTATAATAGACTCTAGCATTTTCCCTACTACTGATATTAGGCTAACTGGTTTGTAATTCCCTGTTTGCTCCCTCCCACCACGTTTAAATAGTGGGGTTACATTTGCCACCCTCTAATCTGCCAGGATTGTTCCAGAATCTACAAAATGTTGGAAGATGATAACCAATGCATCCATTATTTCCACAGCCACCTCCTTTAGTACCCTAGGATGTAGATTATCAGGCCCTGGGGATTTATTGGCTTTCAGTCTCATTAATTTCTCCAGCACAGTTGTTTTAGTAATTTCCATCAATACCGCCTTCCCACTAGACCCTTGATTCCCTAGTATTTCTGGGAAGTTATTTGTGTCTTCCCCTGTGAAGATAGAACTAAGCAATTGTTTAATTGTTCTGCCATTTCCTTGTTCTCTGTTATAAATTCTCCTGCTTCGGACTGTAAGGGATCTACATTTGTCTTCACTAATCTTTTTCCTTTTTACATACTTATAGAAGATTTTACAGTTTGCTTTTATGTTTCTTGCAAGTTTATTCTCATGCTCTATTTTTCCCCTCTTAATCAATCTCTTGATCTTCCTTTACTGAATTCTAAACTGTTCCTAATCCGCAGGCTTGCTTCTTTTTCTAGCAGCTTTATATGACTCCTCTTTGGATCTAATATTATCCTTAATTTATTTTGTTAGCCATGGTTAGGCTACTTTTCCCGGCATGGTTTTGCACTAGAAAGGAATATATAACTGTTGCAATGCATACATATGTTCCTTAAATATTAGCCATTGTCGATCCACCATCATGCCCTTTAATGAAGTTCCCCAAACCATCTTAGCCAACTCATGCCTCACACCTTCGTAGTCTTCGTAGTTTCCCTTGGTAAGATTTAAGACCCTAGTTTCAGATTGGACTTCTTCACTTTCCATCCTAGTGAAGAATTCTATCATGTTATGGTCACTGTTCCCTAAAGGACCCTGCGCAACAAAATTGTGAATTAAATCCTTCTCATTGCACAATACCAAATCTAGGATAGCCTGTTCTCTAGTTGGTTCCTCAACATACTGGTCTAAAAAAGCTATCTGGTACACACTCCAGAAATTCATCTGCCACATTATTATTGCTAATTTGGTTTTCCTAGTCTATATGTAAATTTAAGTCATGATTACTGTAGCACCCTTGTTACAAGCATCTCTAATTTCCTGTTTAATGTCATCCCCTACTTTATCACTACTGTTTGGAGACCTGTAGACAACTCCCACTAATGTTTTCTGCCACTTATTGCTTCTTAGCTCCACTCAGATTGATTCTACATCTAGATTTTCTGAGCCAATATCCTCTCTCACTATTGCACTGATTTCATCCTTAACTAACAATGTCATGCCACCTCCTTTTCCTTTTTGCCTATCCATCATAAATATCAAGTACCCTTAGATATTCAGTTCTCAGCCTTAATCACCCTGTCAGCTGTTTAGTATATCACTGAATTATCATGGGCCAAGATCCCTTTTTTACTCCCCTCTTGGAGTTAAGTTTAAACAATATAAACTTACCCCTAATTGGGTTTCCTAACTTGCAAGCAATGGTGAATTAAAATTTGATGGAGCAAAAATGGAAAATAGGTCTGATGGTAATTAATTGGACAAGGAAATAACCATACGTCTGTCTAAAGATTCCTCAACATTCAACAGTTCAAAGAAATATTTTTTTTCTTGGGAATATAGTCCTGAGTAGTTAAAACTGCATCACAGGTTTGGTCAAGTTAATTAATAAAGTAACACATTTGTGGTCAAATTAGAATCATTATTGCAACAGTACTTCTTTAAATGCAAGATTTCTAGCAATGCTTTCACCAAAGACTCGAAGAGAATCAAGACTTCTCACTCTGGAAAAAGCTACATAAAGCAGTCCCTGTGTAAAAAAAAACAGGCTTAGGATTAATTATACAAATCCAACCTTCAATTCCTGTATTGCTCTGATTCACAAGAACTTCTTTCACATCCTCAATAGATTCAAATTTAATAAATGTAGATCCTTTTGGTCTGCCACTATTTTCTGTTACTTTGATCAATGATGCTTTTTCAAAAATTCTCTGAAAGGTTTTTTAGAAAATGCCATATATAATGAGTATATCAGAATCTGGTGTTGTTTGTCCACCCTTTACATTGAACATACTCTTACCACCAGTGAAATCAATAAGGATGGCACTGACCTCAACTTCATTTTCAAATTCAATATACTGAATCCCTGAACCATCATGAGAAGCAGGAATTCTAATGTCAATAGCATCCTCAAAAATTTCTCTGTTAATGGAGAGGCTGGCTTAGTTGTAGGAGGTAGAGGGTGATGACAGAAGGATGCTTTAGTGACTGGAAGCCAGTGTCCAGTGGCGTACCACAGGGATCTGTGCTTGGTCCCCTATTATTCGTCATTTATATAAATGACATAGATGACTATGTGGGGGGTAGGATTAGTAAGTTTGCGGATGACACAAAAATTGGCCGGGTGGTTAACAGTGAGGTTGAGTGTCTTGGGCTACAGGAAGATATAGACAGGATAGTCAAATGGGCAGATAAGTGGCAGATGGAATTTAACCCTGAAAAGTGTGAGGTGATACACTTTGGAAGGAGTAATTTGACAAGGAAGTATTCAATGAATGGCATGACACTAGGAAGTTCTGAGGAACAAAGGGAACTTGGCATGTGTGTCCATAGATCTCTGAAGGCGGAGGGGCATGTTAGTGAGGTGGTGAAAAAGGCATATGGGACACTTGCCTTTTTCAATCGAGGCATAGATTACAAAAGTAGGGAGGTCATGTTGGAGTTGTATAGAGCCTTGATGAGGCCACTGCTGGAGTGCTGTGTGCAGTTCTGGTCGCCACATTATAGGAAGGATGTGATTGCACTGGAGGGGGTGCAGAGGAGATTCACCAGGATGTTGTCTGGGATGAAACATTTAAGTTATGAAGAGAGGTTGGATAGACTTGGGTTGTTTTCGTTGGAGCAGAGAAGACAGAGGGGCGACCTGATCGCAGTTTACAAGGTTATAAGGGGCATGGACAGGGTGGATAGGGAGCAGCTGTTCCCCTTAGTTGAAGGGTCAGCCACGAGGGGACACAAGTTCAAGGTGAGGGGCAGGAGGTTTAGGGGGGATGTGAGGAATTTTTTTTTTACCCAGAGGGTGCTGACAGTCTGGAATGCGCTGCCTGGGAGGGTGGTGGAGGTGGGTTGCCTCACATCCTTGAAAAAGTACCTGGATGAGCACTTGGCACGTCATAACATTCAAGGCTATGGGCCAAGTGCTGGTAAATGGGATTAGGTAGGTAGGTCAGGTGTTTCTCACGTGTTGGTGCAGACTCGATGGGCCGAAGGACCTCTCCTGCACTGTGTGATTCTGTGAATGAGAGAAAATCTCTTGAGTTATTTTGAATGGGAGATTTTTTAGCAAATAATGTCCTGCAGTCCCTTTCTCTTTTGTGATCTGCATTGTTTTTCTTGCATGCTTTGTCAAGTTTGACTGCAAGACGTCCAATGCCTTTTCCAATTTTTCTTCAGTTTCAAAGCCATTAATCAAATTTTCTGATAGATCTAATTCAAGCATTTGTGACTGAAAGTTGCTTTTTGGTGAAGAAGCCATTCAGGACTTTATTTAGTTCCTCAAATTTCCTTTCCAACAAATAGCAAAAAATGTGACTCGCTTTCAGTCTAATGCTTCTTTAGGAGTCACTGCCTTCTGCTCCTCTTTTTTTCTCTTTGCAGTTTACTTGGCACAACTATCTTAACTTTTGCCTCATCTTCACCCTTGTCATCTTCGTGAAATTTTACCGCGCTAACGTTTTTTTGCCTTGAGCGGTGGTGCTGTGTCCATAGTCTCTGCCTCTTCCGATTCATTCTTGTCTTCATCATCATGTTTATTGTTGTCATCAGTTTCTTCCTTTGTTGTTTGCAGTCACAGTAGCTGCACACTTAGGAATAGATTTCTCTTCTGGTGCATGGAGGGTTACCAATCCAAACTTGTTTCAGCTGAGATGAGGGGAATTTGCTTCATGGCCACTATCTGGAATGAAGATACAAACATACGAAATAGGAGCAGAAATGGGCCATTTGGCCCCTCGAGCCTGCTCCGCCATTCAATAAGATCATGGCTGATCTGTTTGTTTTTCAAATTCCCCATTCCCATCTATTTCTGATAACCTTTAATTCCCTTGCCTAACAAGAATCTATCGACCTCTACCTTAAAAATATTCAGTAACTCCAACCTCCACCACCTTCTGAGCCAGAGAGTTCCACAGACGCGCAACCCCCTGAGAGAAAAAATTTCTCCTCATCTCTATTTTAAAAGGGTGGACCCTAATTTTAAAACAGTGCCCCTAGTTCTGGGCTCACCCACACGAAGATACATTGTTTCCAAATCCACCTTATCAAGGTCATTCAGGATCTTGTACACTTCAACCAATTCACCCCTCACTCTTCTCAACTCCAGTGGAAACAAGCCCAGTCTTCTCAACCTTTCCTCATAAGACAACCCTCTCATTCCAGGGGTAGAATTTTCCCATTGGCGTGCGGGGGTGGGCCCTGCACGTCTGCACATAAAATGACACATGGTGACGTTGGGCGAGTGTCCCGACGTCACTGTACGCCATTGCGATATTTTGTTGGGTGACTGTGCGATGATATCTGCTGCGAGTCCATCTTTAATTAACGGGCCACTTAAGGCCCTTGACTCACCAATCGACGCCGATATTTCGGCGCCCATGGAATCTTCGGGTTGGCGCACGGTCACAATAGGCAGGCAGGTAGGACATATTTGTATAAACCTCATCCATGGGCAGGATAAGAGGCTCACTGGGGTCCCGAGTGTGCTCTCTGAAGTATTAACTTTTCGAAGTTACTGATACTTGCCTGTGTGATCTGCAATACTTCAAAACTCATACCAGCTGCTTTGTCTGGACTCTTAACCCTCAGGTCAGCACTCTGCAGTGAGGAATCTTTTTTGGGCCTGCAGGTTTCAGGAAGCCTTCCCTTAGCCTGGAAATGGGAGTTGAACTTTCCACTGGAGGCAGCTCCTTTGAGAAGGAAGGGAGGGCTAGAAGGGGGAAGAGGCTAGGAGTGCATATTCAGCCTCCAGGGGAGCCACCTTTGGGACAGGCACAGGTACAAGGGGCACAGGGCCAAGTGGTAGTCCAAGGTGGAAGGGGCTGCAGAAGATGCCTCTTTCCTGCTGCCAGGGTATACAGGCAGCGAAGCAGCTACCTCAATATGTCTGAGGTGCAGTGCCAAAGGAGGCTCCGACTCTCAAGGGAGACAGTCAACTACATCTGTCAGATGATTGGGCCTGAGATCTCCCCTAACTGTGTGGGTGGACACCCCATGCCACTGGCTCTGAAGGTCACAGCTGCCCTCAGCTTCTATGCCTCTGGCTCCTTCCAAGACTCGGTGGGTGATCTTTGCAGTGTCTCCCAATCAGCTGTCCACACTTGTGTCAAGCAGGTCACAGACGCTCTGTTCAGATGTGCATTGACCTTCATCCACTTCCACTGGGACCAGGCAAGTCAGGCACAGTGAGCCAGAGGCTTCGTGGCCATTGCTGGCTTCCCCCGTGTCCAGGGTGCTATAGACTGCACACATGTGGCCATCAAGGCGCCAGCAGGTGAGCCCCGTGCCTTCGTCAACAGGAAGGGATTCCATTCCATGAACGTGCAGATAGTGTGTGATCACAGGATGCAGATTCTACAAGCCTGTGCAAGGTACCCAGGTAGCTCCCATGATGTCTACATCCTCAGGCACTCCCAGGTGCCGGGGCTCTTCAGTGCTCCGGCGCGGCTTGATGAATGGCTGCTGGGTGACAAAGGCTATCCCCTGCGAAGGTGGCTCATGACGCCTCTCCGCCATCCAAGAACAGAAGCTGAGCAGCGGTACAATAGAAGCCACGGCACCACAAGGGCTGTGGTGCAGAGAGCCATCGGTCTTCTCAAGATGCGCTTCCGATGCCTGGACCGCTCAGGGGGCACACTCCAGTACCCCCCAGATCATGTCTCTGTGATAGTGGTTGCATGCTGTGCTCCCCATAATCTGGCGCTGGAAAGGGGCGACGCAGTGGACGATGAAGACATCGACGAAGTGACTGCTGCTGCACACGATGAGTCCAGCATTGAGTCCGAGGATGAGCAGGCACAGGGAAAAGATGAGGGGGTAGATGCTGATGCGGGCATACTCCAGGGAGGCAGGGGAACATGGGGGGCTTTAATCCAACGAACCTTCAGCTGGCACACCGCAGATGGACCTCCAGGACAAGCCTGGGCTGTAGGCTCCATACTCGATACCTAATTGGCAAATCGTCCAGGTTAGGAACAGTAACTAAGGGCCTTGTGAATAAAGCTGAATGTCCCACAAAGCACTCCTAACATTTTTGGAAACCATCCACATGCAGAAGAAAAGAGGCAACCTCAACCATGGTCACATGTCTGAATTTAATATCACAAGCAAAGAAACTTAATGAAACAAAATGACAAGGGTGTTTCAATTCAAAGCAAATCATAAAGACCTCACCTCGGGCCAACACAAAAGCAGCAGTGATAAACCCGTGGTGTGCCTAAAGTGCCTTATCTTTACGTTTTCGGGTGCTATATCTTGGTACTGCCCCATTGCTGGGAGTGGCATCTGAGACAGCCTGCTCACTCTGCTGTCCTGTTGGCCTTGATGACCTTGGCAGTTGTCCTCTGGCCCGTGGAGCCTGTGCTGGCCCCGCCTGGGAGGGGTCTGCCAGTTCCACAGCTGGCATCTCCCCAGTCGTCGCAGCTCCACCAGATGCTACGGTCACTGGCAGAGGGATGGAAGAGCTGCCACCCTCATCCGGAGCACCCTGAGAGGAGCCCACAGAGACGCCAGGCAGCTGCTGCGCCGACATGAGGTTGCTTCGGACCTCACTGCTCACTGTGGATAGATAGGCACCGAGCTGAGAAACTTAATGCCCACACCATCTCCCACACTGGCACTGACCAGCTGAGGTAAAGGCCGATGTGAGGGCTTGCTGGTCAGAGTGCATCCCCAGGAAGCTCTGATTGGTCTCCTGGAGGAGCCTCTCCACGACAGTCGCCACTCTCTCCATGGAGGATGCATGGCACTTGGCCATGAGGCTCATTGATTCAGCGATAGCTCGCGTAGACTCCTCCACCATGGAGACCAAGCCAAGCATAGCCTCATGTATCTCCCCCAGATGCCCACGCACACCAGGCCGCATATCCTGCATCGCAGATGACTCCAGAGGCACATCATCAGGCACCGACTGAGCAAGTGCCTGGTCCCCTGCAGTCCTCCGACTGCTGGCGCCATGGGCACTCTGTCTCTGCCAGCTCCTCCAGTGGCTGTGAAGTGCCCTCACCACTGTGCCCCGGGACACTAGCTGATGTTCTAACTCCCACCAAGGTGCTGGTATCTGTGCTAGTGCCTGCCTGGCAGAGATGGTGTGATACTGGTGAGACTTCAGGGCCCTCAGGTGTGAGAGGGGGCCTCTGCTGCTCCTCCTCCCAGCCCTGCTCCGTTGATGCTGAAAGGAAGAACAAGGACATTCGATCAGTTAACGTGGAGACGATGTCATTGTGCATCCCTGTCCCGCGGATCATTATGCGCTCTTCCTTCCATAAGCAATGGTCAAGCCATGTTGCAAAATTAAATCACTGAACATTCAGCACTGCCATGGCTGTTGGGAGAACAATGGTGAACTCACTGCTGGGCAAACATACCTGCCCGTGGCACCCCAGCCTCACCGACACCAGTGAACCTGGGCGCATGGCGTCTCTCCAAATCCAGGGCCTCCTGCTCAAACCAGCTGATAATGGCTAACTGCGCCTGGCCGCCGCCAGTCCTCACATGCTTTGCAGCATTATGAGCATTCTTCTCCTGAAAATGAGAGAGGAGCATTGATTTGTGCAAACTGTACATGAATTCTCTTCATGCAGGGCCCACCCCAACCAGAGTGGGACATATCAAGGTCCCAGTGCCTCCTCACCCCGCTGCTGCCGAACACTCACACAAAGGCCTGTTCCTCATCCCGCCTACCCCGCCCTTGGACACATGCTGCCTACATCACATTAGGCACCACGTGGTCTAACCTGCCATAGCAAAGAGGCGCAAGCTCAGGGGGCACAGAGGGCAGCAGATGGTTTGTTGCCATGCCACATTGAAGCACCCCTCCCAGCATGTCATCACCCTGACTTGGACATGTCCTGCAGTTCCAGCACTGCGCCTAGGTGCAGCTCCTCCAGGTTTCCCCCAAAACAGTAACGTGGGTCTCAGTGTACCACATGCTGCGGGGGCAAAGCCCATCTCTTCACCACCATCTCAGGGTGACCTCGGCATGGGCAATATCTGCTGGCCCACCCAGCGAAGGACACATGCCGTCAATGATTCAATGCAGTCACTACACTCAGACTTGGCGGATGGTGGGGGGGTGGGGGGGGCGGGGGTTGGGCGGGGGGGTGTGGGGGGGTTGGATCAGTGGGGGGAAAGCCGACCTGTTGGGTTAAATGCCCAATGCCAACGTGGTACTCACCCTTCCAGAGCGCAACAAGTCGTTGAAGCGCTTGCAACACTGGATCCAGGTGCGTCGCACCACCTCATGGGAGCTCACCACCTCCACCACCTCCTCTCAGGCACGTTGGTCATGTGGTGGGCCTCCTCCTCCCGTCTTGGGGAGCCAGCACCTCCCGCTGTGCTGCTACCTCCTCGAGCAGGGCAGCAAGGCAGTCATCAGAGAAACAAGGGACACACTGGCTCCCCTGCCCTACCCTCCAGCCTGGCCTGCCCCAATGGCCTAGCCTCCGGACTTGAATAACCTCCATTGCCCCTCTGCAGAACCCTTCGCCCAACCATCGTGAGCAGCCTTTCCAAGGCTGTCAGGCCTTCCCTTATACAGGCCGCTGGCTCACCATTGGACCCAACGGGTTGAGCGCGCCCGCCGCCACCCACCCACTCCCACTGTGCACGAGGACCGTGAAGCACATAAAATGGTGGCGCAGACCCGATCATGAGCGGCGATCGGGTCCGCGCCTGCCCGCGCCCACTCCCGCTCTGCCCCCCCCGCCATCCAGAAAATTCTGCCCCAGGTATCAATCTAGCAAACCTCCTCTGAACTGCCTCCAACACATATACATCCTTCCTTAAATAAGGAGACCAAAACTGCACACAATATTGGTGGTCTCACCAATGCTCTGTATAACTGAAGCATGACATCCTTACATTTATGTTCAATTTCTCTCATAATAAAGGATAGCATTCCATTAGCCTTCTTAATTACTTGCTGTACCTGCATACTAACTTTTTGTGACTCTTGGACTAGAACACCTAGATCCCTCTGCACCTTGGAATTCTGCAGCCATTTTTAGTTTAAGTAACACTCTGATTTTTTATTCTTCCTTCCAAAGTGAACAACTTCACATTTTCCCACATTATACTCCATCTGTCAGATTTTTGCCCACTCATTCAATCTATCTATGTCCATCTCCTTATGTTCTCTTCACAACATACTTTTCTTCATATCTTTGTGTCATCTGCAAATTTAGCTACCCTCCCTTCACTCCCCTTATCTAAATCATTGATATAAATTGTAAGAAGTTGAGGCCCCAGCACAGGCCGCTGCAGGTCTTCACTCACCACATCCTGCCAATCAGAAAAAGACCCATTTATGCATACTCTCTATTTCCTGCCAGCCAGCCAATCATCTATCCATGCTAATCTGTTACACTCCTATACCATGAGCTTTTATTTTCTACAATAATTTTTGATGTGGCAGTTTATCAAATGTCTTCTGAAAATCCAAATACAGTATGTCTACAGACTTCCCTTTATCCACAGTGCATGTTACTCCTTCAAAGAACTTCAATAAATTGGTTAAACATGATTTCCCTTTCACAAAACCATGTAGACTCTTCCCAATTACTTTGAGCTTTTCTGAATGCCCAGCCGTAACCTCCTCAAGGATAGATTCTAACACCTTCCCCATGACAGACATCAAGCTAACTGGCCTATAGTTTCCTGTTTTCTGCCTCCCTCCCTTCATGAATAGAGGGGTTATATTTGCTACTTTCCAGAATCTAGTGAATTTTGGAATATTAACACCAATGCATCTACTACCTCAGTAGCCACCTCTTTTAAGACCTGAGGATGAAACCCATCAGGGACCCAGTGACTTGTCAGCCTGCAGCTCCATCAGATTGCTCAGTACCGCTTCACTAGTGATTGTAATTTCACCAAGTTCCTTTCTCCCTCCTGATTTACAGCTATTACTGGAATGTTTTTTTGTATCCTCTATAGTGAGGACAGGAGCAAAATATTTGTTAATTTCATCTGCCATTTCCTTATCATCTACTATTAACTCCCCATTGTCACTCTCCAGAGGACTAACACTCACTTTACTTACTCTTTTCTTTTTAAATACCTGTAGAAATTCTTGCAATCTATTTTTATATTTCTAGCTAGCTTCCTCTCATACTCTAATTTCTTTCTCCCAATTAACCTTTTTCATCATTCTCTGCCATTCCTTATATCTGAACAATTGTCTGACCTGCCACTCATCCTTGTGCAGTTATATGCTTTTCCTTAAGTTTGATGCTTTCCTTAACTTCTTTAGTTAGATGGTGGTCTTCCTCATAGAATCTTTCTTTATAATAGGAACATACTTATTGTGTGCATTCTGAAATATCACCTTAAATGTCTACCACTGCTTCTCTATTGATCTATCCTTGTCTCCCAGTTCACTTCAGCTAGCTCAGCTTTCATGCCCACATAGTTGCCCTTATTTAAGTTTAAGATACTAGTCTTAGACCCACTCTTCTCTCTTTCAAACTGGATGTAAAATTCAATTATATTGTGGTCATTGCTACCTAGGGGTACCTTCACTCTGAAGTCATTAATTAATCCTGTCACATTACACAATATCAAGTCTAATATAGCTTGCTCTCTGGCTTGTTCCAGAACATGCTGCTCTAAGAAACCATCTTGAAAACATTCTATGAACTCTTTATCCTGGCTACTGCTGCCAATCTGATTGTTCCAGTTTATATGTAGATTAAAATTACCCACGATTATTGCTGTCCCTTTATCACAAGCATCCAATATTTCTTCTTGTATACTTTATCTTACATTGTGGTTACTGTTAGGGGCCTGTGGAACACTTCCACTAGTGACTTCTTTCCTCTACTATTCCTTATCACTACCCAACTGATTCTATATCCTCATTTCCTGAACCAAGGTGGTTTCTAACTATTGCACCAATGCCATCCTTGATTAACAGTGTTACCCCTCCACCATTACCTAGCTTCCTATTCTTCTTGAATGTCATATACCCCTCAATATTCAGGGCCTAATCCTTGTCTTCCTACAACCACGTCTCCATAACAGCTATCACGTCATATTTATTTACTTCAATGTGCATTTTCAATTAATTGACTTTGTTATAAATGCTACATGCATTCAGATACAGAGCCTTTAGTTTTGTTGTTTTGTTATATTTGTAACATTTAGTCTTGACTGTCGGTGTATTCTTAGGTTTTTTCTCTCTGTCCCTTCCTGCCATTCTCTGGCTCTCATTCCCCATATTACTATATTGCTGTCTTGCCTTGACTCTACCTCTTGATTTGCTACATCTACCCAAGCTCGATCCTTTACCATCGCCCCCCTTGTTTAATTTAAAGCCGTCATTACTCCCCTAGTTACGCAGCTCATGAGAACACTGGTCCCAGCACAGTTCAGGTGTAGATTGTCCTAAAGGTACAGTCCCCACTTTCCTCCCTACTGAAGCCAGTGCCCCACGAAACAGAACCCACTTCTCCCACTCCAGTCTTTAAGCTACGCATTAATTTCCATAATTTTATTTGCCCTATGCCAATTTGCACACAGCTCAGTTAATAATCCAGTGGTTACTGCCTTTGAGGTTCTGCTTCTTAATTTGGTGCCTAGCTCTTCATACTGACTAAGCAGAGCCTTTTTCCTTGTCCTGCCTATGTCATTGATACCTACATGCACCAAGACAACTGGATCCTCACCCGCCTACTGTGAGTTTCTCTCTTGCCCTGAGAAAATATATCAAACCCTGGAACCAGGCAAGCAACAGAGCCATCTGAACACTCGCTTTTTACTGCAGAGAACAGTATTAATCCCCCTCACTATACTATCCCCTACTACCACTACATTCCTTTTTGTACAGTGAACGGCTTCCTGTACCACAGTGCCATAGCAAGTCCGCTCATCCACCATGCTGACCTCACTTTCTTCCTCACAGGTAGCAAGCACCTTGTACCTGTTTGACAGTTGCAATGTCTGAGGCTCCTCCACAACTGTTTGCTTGGTCCCTTTACCTGCCTTATTCACAGTCACACCATCCTGTCCCTCACCCATGTCCAAAATAGGTGGTCCTATTCTAAAAGGTGTGACTGCCTTCTGGAACAAAGTGTCCAGGTATTTCTCCCTCTCCTTTATGTTACACAGTGTCTGCAGTTTGGCTTCCAGATCAATAATCCTGATTCTAGAATTCCTCTAGCTGCTTAGACTTTCTGCAGATGTGTTTGCCCTGGTTCACCTTGGCTCCCACATTCCACAGTGCAGGATAACACCTGACCTGCTGTTGTTTTTTATGTTATTTAGTTAATTTAGTTACCTTATTAATTAACTTGGGATAAGTCTTACGTATACTACAACTTACTGTGCTTATTAAAAGCTAGTACCACCTGCAACTAAAAGTTATACATCACTTAAAGGCATGCATTTTAAGTATTTATTTATTTATTTTAATTATTTTATTTTAAATTTTATTTATTTTTATTTAGTTATTTATTTTAATTAATAAACCTACTACTCTGAATAAGCTTTACTACTGTTTTACAAAAACTTTATTATGAAGGAAACCTTATAGTGTCCAATAAATTGTACCAGTATTAAAAAGATAGATAAGCAAAACGAGTAAAATACTCACTTAATAATCACTTACCTAGTTCCCTATAACATTGCACTTGATTTTCTCCAAATCTTCTTGGTCCACTGAGATCCAACACCAGCATCAGCAGCTAGCTCTTTTATCTCATGGCTCCTCTTTCACACCTTCTCTAACTCTTTTATCTCCTGAATCCTCTCTCATTCCTTCTCACGCTCTTTATCCCCTGACTCCTCTCTCACTCCTTCTTGTGCTCTTTATTTCCCAGCTCCACCCTCACTCCTTCTTGTGCTCTTTTGTCTCCTGAGAGATCTTCTTTTTTCCCATTGCATTGGACTCTCGGCTTAGTTTGCCCTCTTGCAGTGAACATTGTTACATCATAGAGCCTTGGCTTTACATTTGATAGCTCCATGTTCGGGTCACCATTTTGAGCAACTTCACACAAGTCAGCAAAGCTCATGATGTTGCACATAGAATTAGTCCTCTCACACAGTGCCATTGATTGAAACTCTTTCAACAACATCATGCTGTCTGGCATCCAACATGCCCAATCAACAAGTTGATTACAACTATTCCTTTAAAAAAGACCGAAAACTTACATCTTTCGTGCATTCCCAAATGTATTGTCCTCTCCTGAGATTCATAAAGCAGCTCCCAATACCACAACAAAAATAAAAATACCTAGAAAAACTCAGCAGGTCTGACAGCATCTGTGGAGAGGAACACAGTTGACGTTTCGAGTCCGTATGACGTTTTTCCAGGTATTTTTATTTTGGTTTTGGATTTCCAGTATCCACAGTTTTTTGCTTTTATCCCAATACCACAACTTAGTTGATCATTCTTTCGGCAGTCCAATATAAACAGAAGCATTAAAAATAAGTTTTTATGAAGAAGATTTTATGTACCAAGGTAATTGGAATCCTGCAATTTACTGCTATCTGTTATTGGAAGTGCATTGGTTCTAGTTAGCACAACAAGCCTTAACTCCGTGCGAACATTTGACTTTCAGCTAAAAAAAATTGCAATGTTGTATATCCCTGCATAACCTTCCATGGAGTTACTTTACAGCTGTACAGAAGATATTTAATTCCAGTCCCATTATTTTACCACACAAATTGCAAGTAGTTTCCTAAAGATCCAATAATCAATATCTAACAACAGAGTTGATGAAGGAGAAATCTTCTTGCTGCATCTGAGTTCGAGCCATGGTTTGTTAAGATTCTACTGGATATAAGGTGCAATTATTTGAATCAGAACACGCTAGAAAAATTAAATTGTCAGTGATTTTATGAGGAATTTTGGATTTTAATTTACTTAATTCCCCTTGCAATAAACAACATTTAATTTGCCTTCCTAATCACTTGCTGTGCGTACATACTAACTTTTTGTTATTCAAGTGCTAGGACACCCAAATCCCTCTGTACTGCAGAGTTCTGCAATCTCTATTTAAATAACATTCTGCTTTTCTATTCTCCCTGCCAACGTGGACAAGTTCAAATTTTCCCACATCATGCCAAATTTTGCCCATTCACTTAATCTATTTACATCCCTTTTCAGACTCCTTGGGCAGAATTTTCTGGCTGCCTGGCTGGCCTGACCCAATCTCCGGTGGGTGGGGAGCCGATCCCCACCAGAGAAGCGGGCCCCACTGCCATTTTATGTGGGCGGGCCAATTAAGGCCCTCCCAGCGTGACGTCCGGCGGGAAGCGCTATGTGCTTCCTGTGCGAGCGGGGGGCATTCCCCAAAAGTGAGAGTGCGCTCTTTCATGCATGCTCACGAAAGAGCACACATCTCCCTGAGGCTAAGTGCTGCCTCAGGGAGATCGCTGACAGTTTTAAAAGCATTAAGAATAGAAAAAAAAAATTCCCTAACGTGTCCCCCTCATGGGACAATGTCACATGAAATGGGACATGTTCATGATTAACATAATAATTTTATTACAAATGTTAAAACCCTGCATGAAAACTCATCCCGCCGCTGGATGAGGTTTCATGTTTTACCTATATGCTGCCGGGGCTCCTGGCCTGCCCACCAACCTTAAGGTTGGACGAGCAAGTCCTTTAATTGTTTTAATTACTCTGTCAATGGCCTCAATTGGCCATTGACAGGTTGGCGGGCGCACAGCTGATTTTGCTGTGGGCCCGCCTTCCTGAAAATTTAAATAGGGCGGGATGATGTCGGGGGTTCCGCCCGACATCATCCCGCATCATTTTACACGTTGGCGAGCGGGCCCTGCCCCCTGCTCGCTGACAGCAAAATTCAGCCCCTTAAGTTCTCTGCACAATTTACTCTCCTACCTATATTTGTGTCAACAGCAAATTTAGCAACCACACATTTAGTCCTTTCATGTAAGTCATTGATATAGATTGTAAATAGTTGAGGCCTCTGTGGTACTCCACTAGTTAGACCTTGACAACCCAAACATGATTCCTGTTAGCTCTATTCTCTATCCATGCTAATATGTTACCCACTATACCATGAGTTATTTTGTTCAATAACCTTTGGCGTGGCACCTGACCAAATACCTTTTGGAAATTCAAGAACACCATATCTACAGGTTCTCCTTTATTCACGTTACTGCTTACTTCCTCAAAGGACTCTAATAAATTAGTCAAACACAATTTCCTTTTCATGTTGACTCTTCCTGATTTCATTAACATTTTCTAAGTGTCCTGCTATAATCTCCTTAATAATAGTTTCTAGCATTTCCCTGTGACAGATGCTAGGCTAACGGGCCTGTAATTTCCTGCTTTCTGTCTCCCTCCTTTCTTGAACAAAGGAGTTGCAGTTACTACTTTCCAATCTGATTGGACCTTTCTAGCATCTAGAGAATTTTGGAAAGTTATAATCAATGCATCTGCTATCTCAGCAGCCACTTCTCTTAAGACCCTAGGATGCAGGCCATCAGGTCCTGGAGAGCTTTTAGTTCTAATAGTTTTCTCAGTAGCCTTTCTCTGGTGATTATAATTGTATAAGTTCCTCCTTCCTTTTCACCTCTTGGTTTGTAAGTATTTTTGGGAAGTTGTGTCTTCTCCAGTGAAGATAGGCATGAAATATCTATTCAATGCTTCCACCATTTCTTTATTTCCTAGTAGCAGTGGGAGATCAGTCTGCCGGTGGGCTCAGCAACTGCTGTCTTCCCTCTGGCATGACTACCGCACCAACCTGGTCGTCTCCTTGGCTCCCCCATTGAGCTGTAAGCCTTCCGCTGAATTCAACACTGATCAATTTCTGGGATTTCTAGATTGAACACTGGTCAGACGCTGGGATTTCTGGATTGGACACTGGTCAGACTCTGGGATTGCTAAATTGCATAGTGTTCAACCTTCAGAATGGGGTGGGTCTACTCTGTCATGCTGTTGCACCATTTGGAGCGTTCAAGGCTGGACTGATTGTAGATCTGGGAGAACTTTAACAATGATGCCAGCACATGGCTCACTTCAAGTGACACTGAGATTGGTGCCTCATGACCAGCCCCCGCAATAATTCTGACCAGCCCCGTGCCTCCAGGCCGTCATTTACCAGTCACAGTTGGCTAGTCATATTTCTCTAAACTCAGCATAAATGCTGTGTTGGAAATGAGAAGAACACTAAAGTAGGTGCATCAAAAAGTCACCAAGATAAGTGTTATGAGTGGAAACAATACCTAGCACTGCAGGGAGATTTCTCCATTCAGCTAAGGGCATTTGACTATTCTTTTTACTATAGATCTTAGTATAGTATATTTTCCAGATCTGTTTGGTATGCATTTAAAGGAAGGAAGCAGTGAATGAAGCTGTCTTCTCAAAGGGATACCATATAAGTAGATGGGACCTCTAATGAACACCTAAACTGTAGAAAACTGTCCCTGGAAGCGGCTGAGAACTCCTGTACATTTGGGAGCACAAGGTAGCAATTAAATTGGGAAAAGCCAATTAATCATTCTTTTCTGTACAGCTTATACAGATTTATAATTGTCAAAATGGAACCACATGAGAAGCTGCAGGTTAGTTAGCCAAAGCAGCAGACATGCCACTGAAATTATGGCAAGTATAAGATATGTTTCATGAGGTACATTATTGTGATCTTCTCATCATTCTAACAGTTATTGATTAAGGTGGTGAATCCTATGAGAGTGCAGGTGGCAACGATGATGTCCAGTAATGTGAGAAAGTTCTACATTCACAGGAAGAACACAAGTATGTAGCTATTAGGCCACCAATATTAATGGAATTGCTCTCCCAATGTTGAATCATTGTCAACCACTAATGCTACAAAAAGGTGTCAGATTGGAGACTGACAAGTCCTGAAGATTTTAGTTCCAGTTCAGAGGTAACAAATAATTCCAACTTCCATGTTCAGCAGTAGTTCTCATTGTCATTTAATTTCCACTTTTCTCCAATGGCTTTAGCGTCTGCGCATTGGACACTGCAGCAGAGAATGTAACACCAGGTCATAACAATTTTACTGAAGCTTTATTTTATTCTTTCATAGGATGCCAGCATCTCTGGCAAGGCTGGCATTTATTACCATTCCATAATAGTCCTTGAGAAGGTGGTGGTGAGTCACCTTCTTGAACTACTGCAGTTCGTCGGCAGAATTTTTAGGCCGACGGGCGAGCGCTATCGGAGGGTCCTGGATCGGCCAGGAACAGACTGCCGATCGCAATTGGCCTTTGACCGCAATTTCATGCTGGCTGGCTAATTAACGGCCAGCCAGCAGGAAGAGCATACTGAAATGCTCAGCACTGCTGGGATGGGGGTGGAAGGAGGGCAGGTGTTGATGTAAGTGCGGGTGCGGGCGAGCGCTGAATGAAAGGTCCCTGAAGGCAGAGAGCTGCCTTAGGGAGCTGAAGACTTGGAAACAGTTAAATAAAGATCGTAAAACAAGGAAAAAAATGTCCAAGCATCACAGTCAGTCACCTGAACATAGACATGATAAAAATGCTATTCACAGGCTTTTATCTTTTTTTAAAATTTCATAGCGGAAACCTCATCCCACCCTTGGATGAGGTTTCATGAAAAAAGTAAAGGCTGCCTGGCCGATTTGCCTATCTGCTAGCCGTGAGGTTGGACGGACAATGAAAAATCGGAGTCAATTGTTCCGTTAATGGGCTTAATTGTCCTGTTAATTGTCGGAGGGTATGCTTCTGGCTTTTGCGCGCACCCACTGACCTAAAAATTCTGCCCCATATGTTTTAGGTGCCCCCACAGTGCTGTTAGGGAGGGAGATCCAGGATTTTGACCCAGCGATGGTGAAGTAATGGCGACACAGTTCCAAGTCAGAATGGTGCATGACTTGGAAGGGAACTTGCAGGTACTGGCGTTTCCATGCATCTGCTGTCCTTGTCCTTCTGGGTGGTAGAGGTCATGTGTTTGAAAGATACTGTCAAAGGAGGCGTGGAGAACTGCTGCAGTGCATCTTGTATATGACTTATAAAAAGACTTGAGATAGTGAGTTAACATATCCTGAAATAATTTTCATTTGTTGTGCAACAAAGACAAGAAAAAGATATAAACCCAAAGTGACTGCAAGCTTCAATCTGTTACTTTCGACATATACATGCATAAACCAGACTTAAATTCTCCATCAGTTCTGGAAATCTGGATTATATTTATAACTGTACTCTGCAGGTTGTTTTTGAATTGATAGTATTATTTTAGTGAGAAGCTGTAATACTGCCTAACAGCCAGAGAGGTCCCAGCCTCCCTGATTATTCTCCGCCTGTTTTAAGGAAGTTGTTTCATTTCCACTTTAGCAATCCTCTGAATACAAAAATTGCTACGTAGCTAGGCAAAGCAACAGAATGAAGATAAAAGCAAAACACTGTGGATGCTGGAAATCTGAAACAAAAACAGAAAATGCTGGAAAAGCTCAGCAGGTCTGATAGTATCAGCTGGCTCTGAAGAAGGGTCATATGGACCAGAAAGATCAACTCTGTTTCTTTCTCCACAGATGCTGTCAGACCTGCTGAGCTTTTCCAGCAGGTTCTGTTTTTGTTGTTCAAGCAGTAGAACTGTCTAGTAACACAAACAGATTATATCAATTGTAGCATAATTTATGGCTCTTTGATTTAATGTCTAAGTTTTTTTCTGGCAATGTTTTGCACATAGAGATCACCTCTACTTTGATCAAGTGGATTTTTAAAGGGGAAACATTTGATCAGAATATTAATCCTAAATGTTAGAAAGTTCTGGCCTTCTATGCAATCCCAATTTTGACCACTCCTTCATTTCTGATTGTAGTTACAGGGTGAATATCAGTTTTAGGATTATAGGTGGTTACTAGCTCTATCTCACCATCACCTCTCTATGGTGGTAATTTTTGTAAAAACAACTTATCACAAGGTGCATAATATTTGTGAGATATAGCAACTATAGATGGATACTTTATTCCATTTTTGAAAATACCCATTTATTTGTTTTGTCCCTGGGTCTATGCCTGAATATCTGTAAAAATTAGATTTTTACCACAAGACATCCAGTTTCTTCAAGAAGCACCAACTTTAACTCCAATTAGATCAATAGTCTAATTGGTAGACAACCAATTGCCTACTGATCAAATGACACTGAACCACACACACCAGGAAGATTCCAGGTTCAATTTTGTATTGATACTAAGTTAGCTGCTGTCAGCCAATGTTATGTTGTAATTCTGTAATTAGCATCTGTAACTCCAGGTTGAGGGTGGGAATCAACCAGGATCCCACCTCCTGATCTCATACGTTGCCTTCTGGAAATTGCTAGTGTCTGGACATCAAGGAAAGACAGGATCAGCTAGCCTGCAGCCCCTTGATGTCAAGATTCACAAGCAAATATTTGCCATCTGGGTGAGCTACAGGGAACTGGCATCTTCCTACCAAGAGTAGGTTTACCTTCAGGAAAGAAGAGAACACTGAAAATAAAAGAAGCACCCACTTTACAATGTTCAAAAATGAACACTGTGCATGTACCGGTGCTACCAGCAACCACTAGGTTTCTTAAGTGTTGTAGTTGCAGACAGCAAACCCCTCGTGAGTCTACAAAAATATGCATAGGCTCTGAGAAGATCTGTGGTGAATAAAACAGAATATTCAAATGAAAAACAACAATGATTCATTTATGATTAATCAGTACCTCAGCACAGACTGTTATTGATTATCGTGCATGCTTGTTCTAAAACTATTAATAATGAATCAAACATTGTACACTTCAACAAGTTAAACTGACTCATAAAATATATATCACAAATTTCAGTCCAGAATAAATCTGCCAAAAGAAGGACAGAATGAAGATTATGGGATTATTTACAACAAGAAGAACAAATTAAAACTACAAATGGTTAATTAACATTCACAGAGGTCCCTGAACATGCTGACATGCATTACATTCACCTGGGGCACAATGAATTATTTATTTCCTCCTGCTGTAAGAACTCCCAGTAGATTCCACTGATCATTACCACCATGACTCATGAAGTCAGTACCAGAATCAGGAAGCAGCACAGTATGCGGATGATTCTAATTAGGGCATGTAAAAGGGCAAGGCTCACAGCAGGTTCAATATTGACAGCAGCAAGCAGCTACAAGCAGCAGGTGGGCACACTGCCCCCTTAGTGAAGGTTTCTGTGACAGTGAAAATGTTTTAGCATGAAGATATTAAAATCTATGAAGGCTGCAAATCTTAGTTTCTTCATAAATGTGAAATGTTCTCCTGCTAATCCCTCTTACCAACATTGAAACAAACTACTCGTGACTGACGAGGAGCAGCAATCTCCAAGCGATTAAATAATAACATGCCCTCAATAACTAATGTTCGAAGAATTACATTCTGATTTTCAGTTTTCTCAGTAATAACAATGATGTTGACACATTTATTTGAAACAGATAAAATAAATTGGATACTGTGAATAAAGTATACAAGTCCCTTTGATGTAGCCAGATTTTCAGGCAAACTAAGTCAGTTTTCTGGTATTTAGTTGCAATTTTATGAACATTTTTGAAAAAAGATTTCCTCATTCAAACCTGCTTCGTTTTTTATGGCTTAAGTATGAGTCGCACTAAATTTGAAAATTTTGATTGTAAGTTTCTAAACATGCTGTGTCTGATGTTCACAAAGGATGGTTAATTATTTAAAACTTAAATTCCCACACTTAAAGAAGAAATATATAATATAGGATCAGCGCCTTCCTTGGTGTCCGATTAGTCACCTTGACTAAAACTCGTTTTAAGTTTGAGCATATTCTAATGAGATTGGGAGAATACTTGTTGGAAATTGACATCAGCAAAATGGAAGCAGCATTAGTAACATTTTTGATCAGACTAACCTCTGGGTTGCAATCAAGCTGGAAACTCTAAATCTGGTATGTTAGGAATACAATTAACATATCATGAGTGGACTGACCTGATAAACTCACAAGCAACAATGTCACAAAGGCATTATGATGAACAGCAATTCGCACCCTACATGTCTCATTTTATATTCAATTTATACCATAAATTAGGTAGTTACTTAAAAAGATAAAATTAGAGGCAAGCTTTCATTTTAAATTGGGTGTAAACTTCTGAGTAGAATGGTATAAGTTATTTATGTAAATATTTACTTAACAGCTTTTCTATTTTTCAAAAATATTACTGCTCCATCTGTCATTTCATTTTAAGAAAAATAAATGCGTTGTTAATCTTTCAGCGTCTCAGATGAGATTACACGTCAACTGTTTGGGCAAGAATCAAAGATGAAATTGGTTGCACCTATAAAATGACTAAGTCAGTCTTCACAGGCTAGGTTTTATGTTGGCTGCAAATCCAACCTTTGATGCTTTAAGCAGGTAATTGTAAAGTATTTTTTCAATTCATTTTAAAGCTGGTTTCAAAGCAACATTTCCATGGACCTGCCAGTATTCAAAGAGTTAATGCCTTTATTTTTCAATTCAGTAAATTTTCATTTATTGAGTGTTATTTACACAAGTGCTTCAAAAGCATTGCTTTTGAGCCAAGGCTGGAATACAGTGTTCCTGATGATTTCACACACATTACCTTCAGGAAGCTTGTAAAAAAAATTGGATGATGCAGATGGCATATGACAGATGCCATGGTTTAATTCTAACCTAATTTTGTGTGAATATCAGGTATCACTGAAATGGGACTTGATAGGAGTTCTGTATGGGATCACTGACAATAATAAGCTACTAAGAACATATTGGAAGTGGAGTAACAATTTTAAGGGAGTAACAAATTTAGCAGTTATTTAGCTCAATCCAAAATAGTGGACCAGACTTTTCTGCAGCAGGGCATCCACAAGTTAGAGTTGCCCTGCACTCTTCAGCACAAAAAACTGTTTGCCCTCAGACAGCTGAAAATGGAGCAAAACAGGGCACCTGTGACCTGAGTGATACCAAACTGGGCATCTCCTTAACCAATGAGATTTAAGGTTTGGGAAATAACAACAGGATGGTCTGAGTAGGATGGTGAATTAAAGAAGGTGAATTAAATTTCAGTTCAGGTATAGCAACAGAAACAAAGGCAGAAATTTTAACTGCAAAATATGGGTGAGTTTGCAAGCAGGCAGGTAGGAAAAAGGTTGAAAGTCCGCCACATCAGGAAGCCAAACAACAACCTGCTGATTTTGCCTTTAATCCGAGTGAGATCTGCTGCACCTGGGAAATCTCTGTGGAATGGGCAAGTCGGCAATTATAATATGTAAAGTGCTCCACTTCTTTAGAGGCCATTTCTTATTTTGGAACTCATTGCTTTTGTTCTGCACTTCCCAACTGTCAGGCTTCAGAACAGCATGGGAGCCATATCAGCAGCAGCATCAGCCTTCTCTTTGCCCACCTATGGTTCCACAGGACAGAGAGGAAGAGCACAGAGCTCCAGCTTGCTGAAGATGATACCTGTAACACTAGATTTACAGGTAAAGGGTTAGCACCGGTGCCGCTTCATGCTCTCGTCTGGGCCTGGAAAAATTTATTAATTTTGCTTCCAATTTCCACCCCTCCATCATTTTCACATGGTCCATCTCTGACACTTCCCTTCCCTTCCTTGACCTCTCTGTCTCTATTTCTGGTGATAGACTGTCCACCAATAATCATTACAAGCCTACCCACTCCCACAGCTACCTCGACTACAACTCCTCACACCCCGCTTCCTGTAAGGACTCCATCCCATTCTCTCAGTTCCTTCGCCTCCGTCGCATCTGTTCTGATGATGCCACTTTCAAAAACAGTTCCTCTGACATGTCTTCCTTCTTCCTTAACCGAGGTTTTCCACCCACGGTGGTTGACAGGGCCCTCAACCGTGTCAGGCCCATCTCCTGTGCATCCGCCCTCACACCTTCCTCTCCCTCCCAGAACCATGATAGGGTCCCCCTTGTCCTCACTTATCATCCCAACAGCCTCCGCATTCAAAGGATCATCTTACGCCATTTCCGCCAACTCCAGCATGATGCCACCACCAAACACACCTTCCCTTCACCCCCCCTGGTGGCATTCCACAGGGATTGTTCCCTCTGGGACACCCTGGTCCACTCCTCCATCACCCCCTACACCTCAACCCCCTCCCACGGCACCTTCCCATGCAACTGCAGAAGGTGCAACACCTGCCCCTTTACTTCCCCTCTCCTCACTATCCAAGGGCCCAAACATTCCTTTCAAGTGAAGCAGCATTTCACTTGCACTTCCCTCAATTTAGTCTACTGCATTTGCTGCTCCCAATGTGGTTTCCTCCACATTGGAGAGACCAAACGCAGACTGGGTGATCGCTTTGCAGAACACCTTCGATCTGTCCGCAAGCATGACCCAGGCCTCCCTGTCGCTTGCCATTTCAACACTCCATCCTGCTCTCATGCCCACATGTCCATGGCTCGCTGCATTGTTCCAGTGAAGCTCAACGCAAACCGGAGGAACAGCACCTCATCTTCCGACTCGGCACTTTACAGCCTTCCGGACTGAATATTGAGTTCAACAATTTTAGATCATGAACTCCCTCCTCCATCTCCACCCCCTTTCCGATCCCCCTTTTCTCCAATAATTTATATTGATTTTTCTTTTCCCACCTATTTCCATTATTTTTAAATGTATTTCCATCCATTGTTTTATCTCTACCTTTTAGCCTATTTTGATACCTTCCCCCCACCCCATCTCCACTAGGGCTATCTGTTCCTTGCTCGTCCTGCTTTCTACCCTTAATGTCACCTATTAGCACATTCCTTAGATTATATCACCACCGTCAACACCTCTTTATCTTTTTGTCTATGACATCTTTTGGCTATCTCCACCTATCACTGGCCCTCTATCCAGCTCTACCTGTCCCACCACCCCCCCCCCACCCCCCCCCCACCCCCCCCCCTTAAACCAGCTTATATTTCACCTCTTTTCTATTTTTCTTTAATTCTGTTGAACAGTCATATGGACTCGAAACGTTAACTGTGTTCCTCTCTGCAGATGCTGTCAGACCTGCTGAGTTGTTCCAGGTATTTTTATTTTTGTATCCAGAATGATAGTGCTCTGCTATGCTTTGCACAACATAATGCAGCAGCAATGACTGCAGCTAGCGAAGGAAGAAGGTGCTGAGTACTCTCCCTCTTTGGAGAAGTAAGTGGAGGAGGAGCAGCAACTGGAGGAGCAGGAGGAGAAGCAGTGTGATGTGGTAAGGGCACCAACAGCCACACACATAGCTGCTCAGGATGCCTGTGATGGCCTCATTCACTCGCAGTTCACTTGGATTGAGGCTTTGCAGCCATCTAGCAACCAAATTCTGATCTCACTTGAGGCTCCAACTCCCAACAAAAAACAATCCCACAATCAACAATTGATCACTTTCACAGATATCCACTGTTCCACTTTAACTCTTGTCTTACCATACTTCACAAGGCTGCAGGCCACTTGCTAGGTAGTCAGCAAAAATGAAAAATATGGGAAAATGGGGCAAACAAATAAATATCATGGTACAGAAAGACTACACAGCAATTTAACAATGTAAGACCATGTAAAACACCCATGTGCATACCCTTGTGCAACTACAATCCTTATTCTTCCTTGACTCCTACCGTGTGGTGTAACCCCTGTGGCTTCAGTAGCACTAGAGTCAGGCTGCTTGTGTCCCTGTTTACAGCTCAATTGCTCTTGGCCACGATCTTCTGGATTTTAGAGTCTCTGAGGGTTTCGCCAAAGACTGCCCTATCTACACCTGTGCAGAGGTGGACTTGCTCATTGGGATATGAATCATCATTCGGGGCTCTGAATGGGATGAAATGGTGGCAAAGGGTCAGAAGTGGAAGAGCTGGAGAGCATGTCATTACTGAGAATTTAATATGATTAGGAGTTCCTCAATTATAGAGAAAACAAGTCATTTTTTCATTTTTCATTAAAAGACAAATCTACTCAAGTGAAGCGAGATGGTGGATTAAACCAGATTTTTCTGAATTTCCACACTTTAGCTAATTTGGGAATTTGGCTCTATGATACATTCAATACAATAATAGGTATTATAAATCAGAAGCGCCTGAAAGTGAGCTACTAAAGTGACTGTACTATTGGAGTTTGATTTCAAGCTTGGATCGGAGATTCAAATAGAATTTACTTTCATTTACAGTAAATATAATTAAGCTTTTGTTTCAAATCTAATTTCCCCCAGCATAGTGAAGTCTACATATATAACATTAGCATAATTTTTTAAATAATTCATGGGATGTGGGCTTCACTGGCATTTATTGCCCATCCTTGGTAAGATCTCATCAAGTAAAATTTAATAATTCGCTTCTTTCTGGTACTGTTTGGGTAAGTATGTCTCAGTGTCAACCCTTGTCTGTGTATATTGGATACCATGATGTATTTTTGTGATCAGCAGTAAATTGGGTGAGTTGTTTACATGAATACTAAAAGAGTCATGCAGATAGGTTTTAACATGTCAGCAACTGACAGCAAGCAATGCCTGAGCCATTTTGTGGCCTAGGCTCCATCCTGCCTTTGAGCGGTATATTGTGAACAGGCATCAACCCCCTGCGGCTTAGCTTTGTTACTCACTGTAATTTTTTATTCATTTGTTGTAGAGCACATATGGTGTCTATTGTAAAAGTAAATAACACAAACTACTGTATGTTATAGGTATTTTAAAACTACTATCGGAAATTTCAGTTCAATTTTACAATTTTGTTTCAAATTCTGAGTTTGCACTGAATATTCTCTCAAGTTCAGCATTATTAACCTTTAGTACTTTAGTTTAATGATAGTATCATCACACCAATAAGATCACTTGAGCTAAAAATTCAGTAGGGCCAGTTTTAGGGCATTGGGATTGCGATGAGTCATTGCCCTGCACCCAATCAAGGTGTTGCAGGTAACATGCAAACTTCATACTAGCAGCTCATCACCATGATGGCCACGCACAGTCCTATGTTAAATGTGCTGCTGCATGATTAGCGGGGGCACAATTATGTTCATGACTATCATTTGTTAAAAGCTTGCCTGCATTTCTTAAAGGAAAGGTGCATTCTGGCTGCTGCAGGTGTTACAATATCAAAAGTGTGTCTCACGAGTGATAAAGAGTATCAATGGAGTAGCAGAGCAGAGAGATGGTTCCCAGGTCCTCCGATTAAGCACTGGATATGTTAGTCCAGGGGACAGAAAGGACAAGAGACATCATGTTTCTACAGGGGGCCAGGAGGGCCCCCAGACAATAGACTGTGAAGGGAATGGGAACAGGTAACCAAACAGACATCAATTTAAGGAGCCTGGCTCTGAGAACCTGTCTCCAGTGCCAAAAAAAGTTCAATGGATCCACATGAGTCATTAAGTCCACTTGCAAAGAGCCAACATGGACATGATGAACCAAATGGCCTCCTTCTGTGCTGTACCCATTCAATGATTCTATAGGTCAATGAATGGATCTTCAAATGCCAACACGTACCCAACACTTCACACATCACTCAATGCATCATACCCCCATCACTCACCCACCAGCAATCTCCAGCAATCAGGACTCATGCCTAACATTCACATACTCCATCTTGTCCTCACACACTCACCCATGCTGCCACCCTCATACCCACATCTCACAGCTTCCACATGCTTCAGCTTTTCAGCTATGACAGGCACATCACCCAAACACATTGCAAAATACACACTGACACTCTTCCCTCTCTCTTGCAGGAAAAGGTAGCATATATCAGGAGGTGCAGCACAGAACCAGATGCATGCCCGCCTGCATGTCCTGAGCCTTTTCAAGGAGACAACACTGTGAATTATTGGTGTGGCAATGAGTGAGGGTGTTGCAACTGGCATTGCCAAGAACCATCAGGATGGGAGTATGCTCTTGCCTTCTGCACCTTCTCAAATCCCATTGCAACCTTATTTTGCTATCTAGCAAGAAATTCAGCTGCAGATGGTGTGACCATGGACCTCTTGCTTTCCATCTAATCCCCTCTTTGCTCACCCCAACCTTCCCCTTCTGCATTTGGACTTTCACACACCCAATAACTGCCATTAGGCCACTTGACTAGGAAGGACAGGAAAAAGAACAGGCATCTGATGACGAGGTACTGTTACTTAATCTGAAAGCAGCCACCCACACAGACACTGGCTTTGTGCTGTATAAGGCAATATAGAGGCAGGACCTTACAAGTGCTGAATCAACGACCATGAGTAGGTTGCAGCTTGATGGCATGAAATCTGCTGCAAAGGGATGAAGACTTTGAGGGCGGTGCTGTGCAGTAGGTTGATGGGCATGCATACAGGGATATGTTTGGTGCATGGAAGAGTCCAGCTCCAACTTGGAACAGGGCTTCACACACAGCTTGGTGCCCATCCTTTCCAGTGTGGAAGTAATGACCAAATTAAGACAACACTTGCGAACCCAGCCATGATGCGGTATTTGGTGGCTAAGGTCATGAAATTTCAGCTTGTTATGCAAGCACAGCTTTGCGCCATACAGGCTCATGGTGCTTCCATCATGGCTGTAGCTACCTATGCTCAAAGAGGTTTTCAGGCTCTTATAGATGCCTGGAATTTTTGAGGCTCTGTCCCAGGGCAGTGGTTGTGGTTCCATGGTGCAGGAACTTGCTATCCTCTCTCAGAATGAGACCATTTGTGCTCCCACCATGACCGCTTTGCTAGTACCCCTGCTGATACCTGTCAGTGTCGTAATGTTGTATGCATGCCAATGCAGACAGTGACATGCACCTTTAAGGAGCTGCAAAGTGACATAATTATGGCATCACCATGTGTAAAGCTGGAGGATAAAAGGTACAGCCTCCATGTTAGATGTTCACTACTGCCTGTAACTCTGGCCAGGATTTTCCCGTCAGCAAGCGGGGGGGCGGGGCCCGCTCGCCGACGCGTAAAATGACATGCGGTGATGTCGGGGGGAACTCCTGATGTCACCGCGCCCCATTTAAATTTTCAGCTGAGGCCATTGACAGAGTTCATTTAAGTAATTAATGGACCTGCCCGTCCAACCTTAAGGTTGGCGGGGAGGCCAGGAGCCCCGGCACGAATTAGAAAAAGCATGAAACCTCATCCACCGGCAGGATAAGGTTACATGTAGGTTTTTAAAAATTTAATTAAAGTGCTTTTAAAAGTTATGGACATGTCCCAACTCATGTGACAGTGTCACATGACGGGACATGTCAAGGATTTTTTTTTCTCTCTATTTTTAATATTTTTTATTATAGAGTCGATCTCCCTGAGGCAGATCTTTGCTGTGCTGAGGGATTCCCCCCAGCCCGTGCAGGAAGCGCATAGTGCTTCTGTGCGGACGTCACGCTGGGCGGGCCAATTAAATGTAAAATGTAAATGGCAGCGCGTCCCCAGTCAGGAGCGCCAATCGGAGGCGTGCCGCTCTTCAACATCCCCCCCAATGGGGGGAATATTTTGCCCTCTGTATCAGTAAGACTTTATGGGCAGGATTTTTCGCTGAGTGGGCGGGCGCACATCCAACTCGCTCGAGTGTAAAATGATGCACGATGACATCAGGTGAGTGCCTGGACGTCATCGTGCACTCGTGCGATATTTCGGTCTGCGGGCGCACGTGGGAGTCGCCCACCAACAATTAAAAGGCCTATTAAGGCCATTAACAATGTAATTAAATGAAATTTTTTGCTGCCCGTCCAACCTTATGGTTGGCAGGTGGACAAAAAGGCCAAGTGGCCTTTGCCCTTTTTAGGAACCATCATCCATGGGTGGGATGAGGTTTCCAAAAGCTATTAAAAGTTAAATAAAAATGTAAACATTTCATTAAGAACATGTTCCTGCTCATGTAGCAGAGGGGATATGTTTTTTAACAATTCAAAATCTTCCTAAACTCATCATCTTCCTGAGGCAGCTCTGTGCCTCAGGGAGCTTTTCCTGTGCGCACCCATGCATATGCACTAAGTTGCACATTCGCCCTCCTCCCCTACACAGCGCTGCCGCGCGTGTTTCACACTGGGCGCACCTTAACTGACCCACCAGCGTGAAATCGTGGTCCTGCCCCAAATCGCAGGTGGTGGTTGGCTTCCCGACTGCTCCTGCCCACCCCCACCAAGCCCACCCAACGAGGGAAAAATCCTGGCCTATATGAGTCAGGCATATAGTCAAGTAATCAGCCTATGTAACTGTTAGGACCCGTGTTAGATCAAGGTCTGTGCAGAGCGGTATATAGCTGTTGCTAGTAATAAGTTTCATGTAATTCTATTCGACCAGAACCTTCATCAGTTTCAATATCATGCTTAGCATAGATAGCATAGAAACAGATCCCTTGAGGTCTACATTGAGACCCTCAACCTGTATAGTGGCAGCAGACCGTAAAAGACCACAACAGTCAGTGAACCAGACCAGACTGTTGCCTCCTGTATTGAGCTGATGCAGTCCAAACCTGAGCCCTCAAGGCCCAAAGTTTTTCAAGCTCATCCTGCAAGGTCATCTGCAGCCTTTCCCACTGAAAGTTAGCAGTCATGTTGCAGCTACTGGGATAACACTGCTCAGAAATATTAGGCCAGGCAAAGACAACCACAAGACAGGCTCTAGGGGAATGCACAAGGATGAATAGTTCAGCTTTGTATGCATTAGTTGAAGTTTTATTGGATTACATTGTTATGGATTGGTTTTTTCTTGTGATGTCGTTTCGCATTTTGGCTTGGAGGATGCTGTGATGGTCTTTAGCAGATGAATGGGTAGATAGTGAATTGTGGAGCAATGATGATGTGGGGATGCCGTTGAGGAGTCCCTCATGCACAGCCCATGTAAAAGATTGGTCTCCTGGAAACTTCCTCCCTTCCTCTTCTTGCTCCTCCTCCTCATAATGGCCAGGCGAGTAGAATGCAGCAGAGCACCATGAATTTGGAGACATTCTCTGGTGAGTATTAAGGCTCCCCGCTAGCAGCCCAGACAGTGGAATCATTGTTTTAGAATGCCAATGCTTATGAGGTTTCTAGTTGTAGAATGGCTCTAATTGACCGGGCATTGTCCACATGTGGTTGGGTTGAGGAGTTGTATGCAGAGATGGTAGTCTTTGTCATCAAGCAGCCAACCTCTGGTTGTGATGGCTCAAGTATGACTAGAACATACTAGAACTGGCACAGGATAAAGCATCATGGGTGCTGCCAGCTGGATAACAGGCATTAACCAACATGATGTTCTGTGCATGGTCGCACAAAAAGTTACAATTTGTCCCCCTATGGCTAGTGCCAACAGACCCACGTGCGTGCAGTTGATGGCTCCCTGCACCTTGGGGAATCCCATTGGTTGATCATGCCAAGACCTCACTTCTCCTGCTTCGCACTGCTTAGAGAGAAGACTATGAAGTCCCTTCTCCTCATTGTCTTCCTTGATGTAGTGATGCTCTGTGAACTGTGGGATGTCGGCAATGTTGCCATTTCCAGGCTGGAAAGATTCTGAGGTGCAGAAATTAGGATCAGAGTGATCTTTACAGTGGCTGGAAACACTGTTCACAGCCTATTCTGTAGCTACAGGTCCAGTTGGAGGAGGTGTCACAGCTCAGTAACCACCTCCTTTGGTGCACTGCGACTACATCAGGCACTGCTCCTCGCTGAAGTGGAGGTAAAGAAATGCTCTCAAAAGGCCCTGGGTGGGTATGGCCTTCTGTTGAGAACCCTTCACTCCACCGTCTGCACACAGATTCCCTTCTGCGTTGCCTTTGTTCCACTTTCCAAGAGGAACTGTAACAATAGACCCAAGATTGAAAGCAAGTTTTCTGCTCAGAGGCCTTCAAATTCCACTGAAGCCCTTGGAAAAATCTGACTCCTCCAGCAATATAGTTGGCAGTAATTCCACTGATGCTGCTGCAACAAAAGCAAGTCAACAGCACCTCACTAAAAAGTACCCTGCTGATAACTATCAATAGTTCTAGGAGGAAGCCCTCATGCCGTTCAATGTGCATTCAACTGGGAGTGTGTAAGCCTTAACAAAACCTGCAAGTTCAAAATGGCACATCCCTAGAACCATTCTTGGAAACCTCTTCTGCACTCTCTCCAATGCATTCACATCCTTCCTGTAATGTGGTGCCCAGAACTGTACACAATACTCCAGCTGAGGTCTAACCAGTGTCTTTTATAAGTTCATCATAACCTCCCTGCTCCTGTACTCTAAGACGCTATTAATGAAGCTGAGAATACTGTATGCTTTAGAAGCAGCTCTCTCTACCTGTCCTGCCATCTTTAATGACGTATGTACATATACAGCAAGGTCTCTCCGCTCCTGCACATCCTTTAGAATAGTATCCCTTATTTGATACTATCTCTCCGTGTTCTTTGTACTAAAGTGTATCATCCCTGCCCCCCCCGACCGGGCATATTTTCATAGGGGGGGGCAAGTAAAATGTGTTGGGTGCCCAACCCACCTCCTTCCCACCCCTAACCAATTCCCCATAATACAGGGGTGGGTAAGTCGCCCAATAGGCCACCTGCCCTTAGGCCGACTGAGGTCCTTAACTGCCCAATTAATTGTAATTGAAGATCTCAATCCACCTTCACTGCCATAAAACGCTATGCAATAGAAGACAGGCCAGAGTGCAAAGGCCATTTTTCAAAGGGCTTCTTTGAAAAGGAGAGAAGGAAAGGAGGGGGCACATCTATTGGGGGTTGCCCTGTGTGCATTGGGGTCACCCTCCCCAAGATGTCAGCACCCCCCTACATTCTTGCTATCTGCTCTCCAAAACCCAGCCCCCACCTACCCCTGCTCCCTATAGGCTCTACGATCCACCCCCGTCCTAAAAGCCGGGGGCTTGCCTCTCTCTGGCATCGTTTTTCTTCCTCCTCATTTTCTTTCCTGCGAGTAATTCTGGTCGCCACATTACCAAAAGGATATGGAGGCATTGGAGAGGGTGCAGAGGAGGTTTACCAGGATGCTGCCTGGTCTAGAGGTTATTAGCTATGAGGAGAGGTTGGAGAAACTCGGATTGTTCTCACAAGAGCGACGGAGATTGAGGGGCGACTTGATAGAAGTTTACAAAATTATGAGTGGCATGGACAGATTGGATAGTCAGAAGCTTTTTCCCAGGGTGGAAGAGTCAATTGCTAGGGGACATAGATTTAAGGTGAGAGGAGAAAACTATAAAGGTGATGTGCGGGGCAAGTTTTTTACGCAGAGGGTAGTGAGTGTCCGGAATTTGCTGCCAGAGGAGGTGGTGGAAGTAGGTACGATAGTGGTGTTTAAGAGGCAGCTTGACAAATACATGAATAGGATGGGAATAGAGGGATACGGACCCTGTAAGTGCAAAACGTTTTAGTTGACGGGCAATATGATCGGCGCAGGCTTGGAGGGGCGAAGGGCCTGTTACTGTGCTGTACTTTTCTTTGTTCTTTTTTGTTCCTCCTTTCAGTGCTGGCACTACTGAGCTCTGGCACTGCCAGGACTGCTAGAACTGCCGGGTAATCAGAGAATGGGACTTCCTGTCCACTGAGGGGTGGAAGTCTGACCCTTAGTCTGTTTAGCCTGCCCCCAGTGTGTTATTACTGCAGGGCAGGCTTTTTAAACGTTGGTCTGTTCGGGATCAACTTTCCTTCCAGCGCTGGGGTGGCGAACAATCCATCCTGCCGTAAAATCTAGTCTTTTATATTATATTGCTTTTCCTCATTCTTCCTACCAAGATGTACCACTTCACACTCCTCTGCATTAAATTCAGCCAGCCTGCCTACGTCCCCTTTAAGTCTATCACAATCTTCCTCACAGCTTGTGTCATCAGCAAATTTTGAAATTGTGCCCTGTACAACCAGGTCATTAATATGTATCAAGGAAAGCAGTGGTCCTGGTATCGATCCCTGGGGAACCCCACTGTGTCCCTTCCTCCACTCCAAAAAATAACCAATCACCACTGGACTCCGTTTCCTGTCAACCAGCCAACTTTGTGTCAGTGCTGTCACTAACCTTTATTCCATAGTTTCAACTTTTCTGTAAAGCCTATTATGTGGCACTTTTCAAAAGCCTTCTGGAACACCATATACACCCATCAACCATATTACCCTCATCAAGCATCTTTGTTACCTCCTCAAGAAATGTAATCAAATTAGTTAAATATAATTTGTCTTTAATAAATCCATGTTGGCTTCCCTTAATGAATCCACGCATGGCCAAGCAGTTGTTAATTGTGTCATAGGTTATCATTTCTATAAGCTTTCCCACCACCAAGGTTAAGCTGTCTGATCTGTAGATGCTGGGTTTATCTTTACACACTTTTTAAAATTTTAACATTTCTCCAGTCTACTGGCACCACCTGTCTATCTAAGGAGGATTGGAAGATTATAGTTAGTGCCTCCACAATTTCCTCCCTACTTTCCTCAGTGTCCTTGGATGTATCCCATCCAGTCCTGGTGACTTTTCAACATTAATTACAGCCAACCTTTCTAATAGCCTCTCTTTACCAATTTTAGCCCATCTAGTGTATCATCAATCTCCTCTTTCACAATGAATTTTGCAGCATCTTCTTCCTAGTAAAGCCAATGCAAATTACTCATTTAGCACCTCAGCCAGACAATCTGCCTCTATGTGCAGATCTGCTTTTTGGTCCATATTCGGCCCCACACCCTTCTTCCTACCCTTTTACTATTTATATGCCTATAAAAGACTTTTGGATTCCTTTTTATGTTAGCTGCCAGTCTCTTCTCAGACTCTTTCTTTGCCCCTCATTTTCTTTTTCACCTCCCCTCTGAATGTTCTATATTCAGCCTAATTTTCACTTGTATTATGTCATATGCATCCTTTTTCTGCTTCATCGTACTCTCTGGGCAGAATTTTCTGTGGCCTGCTGGCATTGGGCATGCTCAGTAGCGTGAGCGGACAAAATCGCAAGAAAGCCAGAAATCGGTTTCATGATGTTGTGAAACCAGTTTGTGATCATCCGCTCAGCCTGTTGATGGAGGGCCACGTTTCCCACCATCGGCCGTCGTGAACCTCATTGTATTACATCTGCGTATCATTATAAGGCTAGCCCGCCTGAATCATCCCCTCCCCACTGGATCGTCCACCTGCATCAGCGTCATTGCGCACCGACGTGCTTCACAACAACATATATAAGGATTGCAATTGGCAGGCTGCACTTTGAGGAGAACTCGGAGGTGAGTACACAGTAACATTGCACAGTGTTCACCTGGGTGCCTGTTAGGCTTCAAGGTTGAGGCGTGTTGGTGGGGTAGGGGGTGGGGGAAGGCTGCCCTGCAGTTGAGGTGACTTGGGGGTAGGGGCAAGGGCTGCCCTGTAGTTGAGGCACATTGTGGAGTGGGGGGAATGCAAGGCTGTCCTGCAGTTGAAGCACGTACAGGGTGGCGGGGAGGGGAGTTGCCAAGCATCAGGGGAACCTTGTATAAAGAGACAATTCTTCTGCAGCTGAGACAGTTCAGGCGCTGCCACATTGACATGCATGGAGTCGGGCCTCTAGCTTATTTGCCCACTCAAGCAACGCAGAGGCATGCTACCGTCACCAAGTGCTTCAGAGCTTTTCACTCCTCGAGCACAGACTGCAAAATAATGAGCGTTTTAATGGACTGCAGAACAATTGGATGACCGGGCACGTTGTACAATCTCCTTGCTAAAGCTGGCCATGGAGCAGCCACTGGAAGAGGTAGAGGTGCTCACAGCCCCTTGCAATGTCATCATCCCGGTTTTGACCAGTCTCCCCCATGGTTCAAGCTAACAGTGCAGCCTTGCAGTGTGGGTTAGGAGAATGCCTGTGCCTGAGCTGAGAGCACAGCATGCAGCACAATAGGCAAAGCTGATGCCAATTGGTCAGATGGAGCAAGGCAGAGGTGGTTGGAATTTTGGGCACCCATGCAGCGCATTAAACTCCGGCCATCCAAGTGGTGGCCAGCACTCTCTGGGATGTGTTAAGGGGCCTTCAGACTTACCCAAGAAAGGCTCTTAATGTGCCCATGCTAACCAACACGTCTCTCTCTTTCATCCTGCTGGAGGAGTACATCAGGATCATGGACCCTGGTGAACTAGCTGTAAGCCTCATGGCGTACAGAGAGCAAAGATGATGGAGAAGAGAGCGATTGACTGTGAAAGTGACAGTGGCGCTCAATTTTTATGCCAGTGGCTCCTTTCAGGGCTCCACAGGTGATCTCTGTGGGATATCACAAGCCTTCACCCAAAAAAGCATCCATGAGGTCACGGATGCCATCTTTGCGAGGGCACACAACTTTGTGCATTTCACCCAGGGCCAAGAGAGCCAGGATATACGAGCGAATGGATTTGCCCAGACCTCGGGTTTCCCACAGGTGCAGGGTGCCATCGACTGCACTCATGTGCCACTCAGATCTCTGTCGCAACAGGCGGTCAACTACATGAACCGCAAGAGCTTCCATTCACTGAATGTGCAGTTGGTGTGCGACCACCACAAACGCATCCTGCAGGTCTGTGCAACGGTTGCACAACTGTTACATTCTCAGTTGGTCAAAGATCCCTGACATCTTCCAGGGTCCACAGAGATTTCAGGGTTGGCTCCTCGGGAACAAGGGCTACCCACAGATGACACCTATGCCATGGCCTCAGGTTGCAGCAGAGCGACGCTATAATGAAGCTAATGCTGCAACTTGGTGGAGCAGTCCATCAGGATGCAGAAAATGCGGTTCCGGTGCCTGGACCAGTCTGGTGGAGCCCTGCAATATTGTCCACAGAGGGTGTCATGCTTTGTCATTGCCTGCTGTGCCCTTTACAACCTGGTTCTGGAATGGGGAGAGGAGCTGGCTGAAGAGGAGATGCAGGGGCTGGAGGTCTCCTCCGATGAGGAGGATGTCGATGGTGATGAGGGCGAGAAGGTCCTCGAAGGCAACGATGATGGCAATGAGCCCCTCACAGTGGCCAGACAAGGCAGGTATGCTCGGGAGGCCCTCATAGCTGCGAGATTTGTAGAGGATGATGATGACATGCAGTGAGGAGACACCCTAGATCCTCACATTGCATCTGTGAATGTTTGACTCCAGTCTGGCTGATGGCAGCACACATACCCTCTGTGATACTGCTTCTGTCATGGGGATGCAGTGGAGGCCCTAATAATTGCTTGATTGCAGGAGGATGATGACCTCATGCAGTGAGGACACTCCATAGATCTTTACATAGCCTCTGAGAATGTCTGACTCCTGTTTGGTCGAGGGTAACTCGCTTGAGCTCTGTGGTCAGGGTCATATCATAGAGACGCAGCCATGAAACTTTAAAAGCACCTGATCCTTTGTCCGCGTTCAGCACCTGACCCCTTCAGGAGCACAGCGTCACTGGTCACAGATGCTGAAGAGATGGGGGCCAGCCCCACCTTAAAGGTGCTAAGAGCACACAGAGAGAATGAGAGAACTCTGTGACACCTGCCCACGACGTTCTGGCAGCAATGACAAGCACCATCAAGGTGCAGGCATCACTAAAATGCCCATTGAGTATGAGGCCGGACCATCACTTTGGACTGAAGGTTGCACAAAGCACAGGGAAGAGACCCTGGACTGACACTCCCGGAGTCACCTGCTGATCCTTCTCCCTAGGGTGACTCCTTGAGGAGAAGGGGTAACTAGAGTGAGATCAGGCTGACCTGCACCTCTCTCACATACACACAGATGGAGGCCAGCTATGGCATCGGTGATGGAGTGCAGCCCGCGCAGCAGTGCAGGAGCGATATCCTAGACGAAGGTCTCCATGACAGCCACCATCCTGCCAGTGCTGACCTTGGTGCATTGGCATGCCGGTGCTATCACCACAGTCTGAAGGCGGACAGACTCCTCCATTGTGCCTTGCAATCTGAGGAGTGCAGCGGCCATCACTTCCTGATGTTCCCAAGCTTGCCTTTTCAGCATCAGCAACTGTGACATAACTGAGTCCAGATGCTCGTCATCTGACTCAGATTTAGCAAACTTCTGGCCTCCAGCAGTCCTCCGAGTGCCGAGGACCTGGGAAGTCCCTGCCTCCTCCTGCTGTGGATCAGACAGTGCGGTGTGCTCACCAGATTGTGATCCCGAGACTACTGAATCTAGATCCAACCAAGGTGTGCATCTCTGCGCTCATGGAGGCTGTGGGTGAGCACTGTGACGGGACTGCAAGGAGGGTTTCAACGGATTCCTCTTCTGAGCTTCCATTGGGACTTGATTGGAGGCTGTGGGTCATGGACTCTCTTGGCTGTTTGGTAGACGTGCCTGCGAAAGCAAGGGGAGATAATTAGTGCATGGCAGTGGCCTGTGAAACAGGACACATCACTCACAGAATGGTTGTCTGATGGATGTTGCACTGCTGGGTCCTCACTTGGTAGAGCACCACCGACCTTACTGTCAGCACAGGAACAGTCCAGATCCACACGGCCAGCTGGATGGCTCTGTTTTCAAAGTTCATGAGGACCTTGATTTCAGGCATTTCTCCAACGGTCTGCGACCGCTTGTGTGCCAGCTTGTCCTGCATGAATAGACATGCAGAGAGTGTAAGCAGGATACCTGCCATGCCAAATGATAAACATGCCTGGCATGTGTGGGTAGTGAGTGATCCCATGGATGGGATATAAACAAGGAGCAGGAGTGGGCCATTCGGCCCCTCGAGCCTGCTCTGACATTTGATACGATCATGGATGACCTAAAAGTAACCTCAAATCTGTGTCCCTCCTACCCCCCATTAACCTATCACCCCCTTGCTTACCAAGAATCTATCCACCTCTGCCTTAAAAATATTCAAAGACTCTACTTCCACCACCTTTTCATGAAGAGAGTTCCAAAGACACATGACCCTCTGAGTGAAAAAATTTCACCTTATCTCTGTTTTAAATGGGAGACTTCTTAATTTTAAACAGTGACCCCTAGCTCTAGATGAGGTCAATGAAGGTGTCTGTGGGAGAGTGAATGGTGATGTCTCTGGAATTGGCAGTGAGTGAGGGGTCTGTAGATGTGTGATGGATTTGTGAGTGTGTGAGTTGAAAGTGATGAAAAGGGTGACTTACCCTGGCAGAACAGAGGAGATCATTCATCCTCTTGTGGCACTGGGTGGTTGTCCTCTTTTGCAGGGCATTGGTGCTGACCACCGCTGCCACCACCTCCCAAGCCGGATTGGTGATGTTCCTGCCCATCCTGCGGCCAGAGCAGGGGTAGAGGACATCACAGCGAGCCTCCACAGCATCCAAAAGGTGCTTGAGGGATGTGTCATTGAACCTGGGAGCTGCAGTCATTTTACCTTTCAGGGCCATAACTTCTTGCAGCAGCCGTGGGCTGGAAGCACTGAGAGGTGTGCACACGGTTGCACTTTAAATATGGCGCTCAGCGTGACGAAGAGGCGCGGTGATGGTGCGGCAGGTGTATGAGAGCCTGCCCGCCAAGGAAATGGCATTTCCCTGGGAAGGCATAATTAATGCGATGGGTTTGGGACTATACAGCTTGAGAAGCCGCCATTGCGGCCAGCGAGTAAAACATCATTTTTCCCGCCCGCTACCGCACTTAGTGCAAATATGGGATGATTCCGCCCTCTATCTCTTTTGTCATCCACTCACACACCTCATTCGCCACAACTAGATCCAGCAATGCCCCCTCTGAAGAAGAGCCATGAGGACTCGAAATGTTAACTGTTTCTCTCTCCACAGATGCTGTTAGACCTGCTGAGTTTTTCCAGCATTTTCTGTTCTTGTTTCAGGTCTCCTTCCTCATTGGGCTGGAAACATAAGATTCGGAGGGTGCTTGATAAGGTAGATGCTGAGAGGATGTTTCCCTTCATGGGGGAATTTAGAACCAGGGGACTTAATTTCAGGATAAGGAATCTCCAAAGTTAAATTGAGATAAGGAGGAATTTCTTCTTTCAGAGGGTCATTAATCTTTGGAATTCTCTACTCCAGGGACCTATGGAGGTTAGGGTATTGAGTATAAACAAGGCTGAGTTGGACAGATTTTTGATTGACAAGGGAATCAAGGGTTATGGAGGCAGGCAGGAAGGTGGAGTTGAGGCCACAATCAGGTCAGTCATGATCATAATGAATGGCAGAGCAGGTTCATGGGGCCAAATCAAATAGTCCCTCTCCTATTTCTTATGATTTTTTTAATGTTCTTATGCTCTTTTATTCCCACTGTGCCCTCAGGCCTCCCACTGTTTTTACAGTGCTCTCTCTCTCTCTCTCTCTGCAGCTCCTTTGATGAGCACTCATTACGGAACCTATTCTAAACCAATAACTTTGTTAATTTTACCAGCAGCGTTCAGCAAGGTTCAAAATAAAGGCAGAAAATACTGGAAATGCTCAGCAAATCTGGCAATATCAATGGGGAGAGAAACAGAGTTAATGTTTCAGGTCGATGGCCTATCATGGTAAGATTCAGTAAGTTCTCTATGACTCCTCATAACATGGAAACTAACAACAATGTGCATCTTTGTCTTTTGATTGGATCCTTACTCATTTTACAAGTACCAACTGGCATTAATCTCAAAAAAACAAGACTTCCATGCATATCCTGGCTGGTTCCATCTCAAAAAGTGAATCAGAGAACCTTTGTCAGAAAGATTTGGACAAAGATCCCTCACCCAACTCTTTGTGTTGGCAATTGACTCAATTAATGTGAAACCACTTTCATTGATATGTAAACGACAGCAAATACATCTTGCATCTAGGTAAACCTCTGCTGGGTGCGATTGTATCATAGCTGTGAACATCTCTTGGATGTATTGGATAATTCCCATTGTCTCAAACTATATGGTATGTGAGAATATACAGTTAGGCCAGGATTTTACGACCCCGCCGCGGTATGTCTCCCCCTGGTGGACGCAGCTAGCCATTTACATCTCCGTTCAATTCAGCGGGGCCGTAATATCCCATCAGGAGAAAGGGGCCATAAAACCCCTCCCTCCTGATGGGATATTACATTCCCACCGAACTGAATGGAGATGCAAATGGCTTGCTGCATCCACCAGGGGGGGACATGCCGCAACGGGGTCATAAAATCCTGGCCTTAGTAATGCTGTTATTTCAAAATTTACATTTAATGAAAAACTGAACTGATCTACATCTTAATGAATTAAACATCAGAAGTGACTATGCAACTCAACACTCTACATTATCAAAAATAAACAAGACTCAGGAAGTACTTAAAATACAAATTTTTGATGGGAGTGGATGGTTGAGTTAGTTAATCATTGGTGGGTGACTTGACCATCATAAACTGCAGTTCTATCATATATGAGGTAAAAACAGCAAATGCTGGAAATATTCTGCAGGTCTGGCAGCATCTGTGGAAAGAGAAACAGAGATCAAGACGCAGATAGTGCTCAGTGCTGAGTTCAAACAGACTCCATTTTGGCTGCTGCAAGGGCCTTAACCCACATTGTGGGAGTCACAGAATCACAGAATATTTACGTGCAGAAGGATACCATTCGGCCCATCGAGTCTGCACTGGCTCTCTGAAAGAGCATTCTACCTGATCCCACCCCCCTGCCTTATCCCCATAACCTTGCACATTCTCTCTTTTCAGATAGCAATCTAATTCCCTTTTGAATACCTCAATCAAACCGACCTCCACCACCCTCTTAGAAAGTCCGTTCCAGGCTCCAACCACCTTCTGGGTGAATTTTTTTTTTCCTCAAATCACTTTTACTCCTTTTGTAAATTATTTTGAATCTGTGCCTTCTGATTCTTGATGCTCCCTTGAGTGGGAACAGTTTCTAACTATTTACCCTGTCCATACCCCTCAGGATCTTGAATACCTCTATCAAGTCTCCTCTCGCCCTTCATTTCTTCAAGGAAAAGTGTCCCAACCTCTCCAATCTATCCTCACAGCTACAGTTCTTCATCCCTGGAATCATTCTTGTGAATCTCCTCTGTACTCTCTCCAATGCCTTCACATCCTTCCTCAAATATGTTGCTCAGAACTGGACGCAGTTCTCCAGATGAGGCCGAACTAGTATCTTGTAGAAATTCAGCATGACCTCCTTACTCTTGCACTCAATGCCCCTTTTAATAAAGCCTAAGATACTATATCCTTTATTAACTACCCTCTCAACATGCTGTGCCATCTGCAATGATCTATGTACATGTACATCGAGGTCCCTCTGTTCCTGCACCTCCTTTAGAGTTTCTCCCTTTATTGTGTCTCCATATTTTTCCTGCCAAAATGAATCACTTCACACTTCTCTGCATTGAACTTCATCTGCCACTTGTCTGCCCAATCCACCAACATGTCTATGTCCTTTTGAAGTTCAAGACTATCCTCATCACAGTTGACAACGTTCCCAATCTTTGCATCATCTGCAAATTATGAAATCATGCCCTGCACACCAAAGTCTAGGTCATTAATATATATGAGAAAGAGAAAAGTTCCCAACACTGAACCCTGGGAACTCCACTACAAACTTTCCTCCAATCTGAAAAACAACCATTTATCACTACTCTCTGTTTCCTGTCACTCAGCCAATTTCTTATCCAAGTGCCTACTTTCCCTTTTATTGCATGATCTAGAATTTTGCTCACAAGTCTGTTGTGTGGCACTGTATCAAATGCCTTTTGAAAATCTATATGCACCACATCAACAGTGTTTCCTGTATCAACCTTCTCTGTTACCTCCTAAAAAAACTCCAACAAGTTAGTTAAACATGGAGCAGAATTTTACATCCCACGGGCGGGCGCACAAACGACATGATCACGCATAAAACAACACGTGGTGATGTCACGTGAGTGTCTCAACGTCATTGCGCACTCGTATGATATTTCGGTTGGCGGGTGTGAGTGGGTGCCACCATTAATTAATAGGCCACTTAAGGCCACTAAAAATCCAATTGATGCTGATTTTTTGTTACCCATGCGATTTTGCACATGTCGCATGGGCAAAACAGGCAGGCGGCCAGCCAACATTTTCAAAAATCTCATCCACGGGTGAGCAGCATTGCAGCGTCAGTAGGAGGTGGTTTGGCACATAGTTTGCTGCTGGTGACTTATTGGTACTTGGCAGCTTCATCTCTGTTCAGGGCTTCATTCTTAGCAGTTCCAGGCTTCAGTCCAGGACTCATTGCTGTCTGCCAGGCCGCTGGAGGATTCCGATTGTGTGGACACTTCCGTTACCCTGGTAATGGGGATTGTGGTCTCCACTGGTGGCATCTCCTCTGAGGAGGAAGAGAGGGACAGAAGGAAGAGGAGGCCAGGTGTCCCAATGCAGCTTCTAGGGGAGGGACCTGTGAAAGGAGAAGCAAAGACACAAGGGGCGCAGGGCCAACAGGAAGTCCAAGGCGGAAGGGGCTGCAGAAGACACCACTATCCTGCTGCCAAGGTTTACAGGCAGTGATGCAGCTACCTGAATATGTCTGAGGTGCAATGTCGAAGGAGGCTCCACCTCTCAAGGGAGACAGTGACCTCCATTTGTCAGATCATTGGCCCTGAGATCAGCTCCAACTGTGTGGGTTGGAAACCCCATGCCAGTGGCTCTGAAGGTCACAGTGGTCCTCAATTTCTATGCATCTGGCTCTTTCCAGGGGTCATTGGGGGATCTGTGTGGAGTCTCCCAATCAGCTGTCCACAGTTGCGTCAAGCTGATGATAAAAGCTCTGTTCGGGTGGGTACTGAACTTTATTCTTTATTCTACAGATGAGGCCAATCAGGTTCAGTGAGCCAGAGATTTTGCAGCGATTGCTGTGTTCCCTCACGTCCAGAGTGTAATCGACTGCACACATGTGGCCATCAAGGCACCAGCGGGTCAGCCGGGTGCCTTCGTCAACAGGAAGGGATTCCACTCCATGGATGTGCAGATAGTGTGTGATCACAGGATGGAGATTCTGCAAGTCTGCAAGGTACCAAGACAGCTCCCGTGATGCTTATATCCTGAAACATTCCCAGATACCAAGGCACTTCAGTGCTCCAGCCTGATTGGATGGATGGCTACTGGGTGACAAGGGCTATCTGTTGAAAAGGTGGCTCATGACGCTTCTCTGCCACCCAAGAACAGAGCATTATAATAGGAGCCATGCCTCCACAAGGGTGGTGATAGAGAGAACCATAGGTATTCTCAAGATGCGCTTCTGATGCCTGAGCTGTTCAGGGAGAGCACTGCAATACCCCCCAGAGCAGGTGTCGCTGATAGTGGTTGCATGCTGTGCTCTCAATAATCTGGCACTGGCAAGGGGGGACCCACTGGAGGAGAAGGATCTTGACGCAGCTGCAGAAGCCACAGAGGATGAGTCCAGTAGTGAGTCTGAAGAGGAGCACAGTGAGGAGAACGCTGAGGCTGTGGAGGCAGAGCACGGTAACCTCCAGGGAGGCAGGGACACCAGGGATGCCTTGATCCAATGCTCCTTCAGTTAGACTGCCAAAGATCTGCTACCACCTCATGCCAGGGCTGCCACCTCCATCTAGGATGTATAAAATGACCCTTTTATTTGAACCCAAAGACATTCAGTACCAGTGCAATAAAGTTCAGAGCCACGTATGTCCAGCATTACATACTGGCATACCCTGCACAAACAAAAAAGGTGAATCATACTCAAGCTATTACGACAAAAACAAAATTGATCTCATTTTGACAATCCAAAAAGATGTGCATAACCTTCTCTGGTCTTCATTTCCAGACCAGTAAAAATATCCAAAACATAAATGAATAGAAAATCATCCGTGACCTGTCCCTCTTGTGCTCCTGGTGCCTTTAACTTACGCTTGCGAGGGCTACGTCTAGGTGCTGCCCCCCCCTCACTGGCACTGGCATTGGAGACAGCCTGCTGGCTCTGCTGTCTTGTTGGCCTTGATCAACTTGGCGGGCATCCTCTGGCCAGTGGAGCCTGTGCTGGCCCTGCCTGGGAGGGAGCAGCCAATGCCACAGCTGGCATCTCCCCAGTCATAGCAGCCTGATCAGATGCAATGGTCACTGGCAGAGGGGCAGAGGAGCTGCTGCTGTCATCCAGAGCACCTTGAGAGGAGCCCGCAGGGATGACAGGCAGCTCGTGCACCATCATGAGGTTGCTCTAGACCTCCCTGCTCACCACTGATGGATGGGCACCTAGCTGGGATACTAGGTGCCTCATCCATCTCCCACACTGACACTGACCACCTGAAGTCAGTGCCTATGTGAGGGCTTACAGGTCCGAGTGCAACCTCAGGAACCCCTGATCCTGTCCCTGGAGCTGCCTCTCCATGAGAGTGGCCACTTTCTCAATGGATGAGGCAGTGCACTCGGCCATGAGGGTTAACACAGTGCCCACGCTCCACATAAACACCTCTACAATGGAGACCATAGCACGCAGACCCTCATGGGTCTCTGCCAGATTCTCCTGCATACCCTGCTGGACATCCAGCTGTCTATCTGCCACCTCCAGAGGCTCACATCTGCCTTTGACTGAGCATTGTCCTGGTCCCCAGCACTCCTCTAACTGCCAGCGCCCTGGGCACTCTCTGCCTCCACCTGCACCCCAAGCGAGTGTGAAGTGCCCTCACCAATGTGCACCGACATTCTAGCTGCCGATCTAATGCCCACCGAGGTGCTGGTATCTGCGCTGGTGCCTGCTTCAGAGAGTGAGCAGGTTCAAGTGAAGCCTAGTGATCCTCCGGCATCAGGGGTGGCCCTTCAGGGTCCAAAGAGCGATAGCGTACAGGCGAACCTAAAAGGGAGAACAAGGACATATCTTTATTATAAGTCACCACACTGTCACTGTGCATGCCGGACAACCTGGTGAGACAATGGAAATCTGTATCATGGTGCCATCGTCTTCCAATAATCAATGGGGACTCCAGGTTTGAGGCTCCCATCAATGAAGGGACTGCACTAGAATGTTTGCACAATCCGAAACTCTCACCTCTGTGCACTGCGCTCCTACTTTCATCTGGCACCCCCACCTTTCCACGCCCAGTCACATGGGGAGAGTGCCAGCCCTCGAGCTCGAGGGCATCCTGCTCGAACCTGCTGAGCAGCAGGTGGTTGGGTGGGCCTCCGCCTGTACGTGCTCTCCCTGCCTGGTTATCACTTGTGTTCTCCTGAAAGGACAGAGGAGCATTGATTAGTCCACTCTGTACCTGCAGCACCATTGCAGCCTGGTCAACCCCTGCTGAGGAACATCTCACAGGACACACCTGAGTCATGACCCTTGATTCACAAGGCACTCAATCCAAGCAGCCAGGCTCATCCCCTTGGCCAGCTCTGGCTTCATTAACAGTTGGCACTCAGACTCTAACACCCCTGTGGTCCACGGAGGGATGGCCAAGCCTTAACACTTCTGCACACTGAACCATGCCAACATGGTACTCACCCTTCCTGAGCACAGCAGGTCATTAAATCGGTTCCAGCACTACACCCATGTGCACTGCACCACATCGTGGCTGCTCACCAGCGCGGCCGCCTCCTCCCGTGCCCTCTTGGTGAGGTGCAGTGACCTCCTCCTCCCATCTCTGGGGACAAGTCTGGACCTCTTGACAGCCACCTCCTCCAGCAGGATGATGAGGCAGACCAAGTGAGGACAGCTGATTTCCTTCCCTAAAGGGCATTAGTGAACCAGATGAGTTTTAATGACAATCAACAAGGGTTTCATGGTCATCATTAGACTTTTAATTCCAGATATTTATTGATTTCAAATTCCACCATTTGACAGGTAAGGATTCTCACCTGTGGTGAGGTTCAAACCCTGGTCCCCAGAGCATTACCCTGGGTCTCTGGATTATCAGTCCTGTGACAATACCACTACGCTACTGCCTCCTCTGCAGCACTTGCTTTTGTATTACCGTTATATATTCTCAGCAGCGTATCTACCTCATTTACAGTCAGTTCTTAGTCCCAGTTTACCTAAATTATTCATATTATCACTGTGGTATCCTTGGTAGGAGAGGGACTACTGCTATACCTAAATTAGTGAGGATTAGCTGATGAACAGCATGACTATAAGTTGATCAAGGAGGACAGTAATAATGCTCAGTTGAAATTATTCCAATTTTGCATTATCTGGGACAATTGAATTTGAGTGTCCTGGGAATTGGCAGGAAACAGATTTTAGTTCCACTAGACTTTGATGGTATTACTTTATGAATTAGCATTCTAAAAATTGCAAAATGGTCTTAAAATCCGTATCATAATTGATTGAAAGAACATATTTGAAGTTTAGCTTTTGTGGTTGTTCAAGTTGAGACTACAGAGGTTGATTTTTTGTCATAATTGCAAATATATTTTGCCAGTTAAAAAAGCAGCAGCATTATATTATTATTCTCATTTTATTTTCATGCTCATCCATGGCCTTGTCTGTCCCTACCTGTGTAATCCCGTCTAGCTTTTGGTCATCTGCCCTAATATTGCCTCATATGGCTTGATGTCAAATTATGTTTTCTAACACTCCTGGGAAACACTTCTCAGACATCTTACTACATGAGAGGCTTCATAGCAATACAGGCTGTTTTTGTCATTGTATTTTCCATAAGAAATGTTGTGAATTAAAAAACTTACACAGTTTTAGTTTATACCAAGAATTTGGAGGCCATTGAATGATATTTCAAACATTCCTACAAGATACTGTACAGATCAAATGAGAAAGCAGGAGAATTTATTTCCTGAGTGTAATTCTTTAGTTAAATCTCAGTAGGTTAAGATGATTATTTTATTTCCTTTTATTTAGGTGATGCTTCATTAATAGATACCAATGCTGCCATGTTTCATTTATCCCTGATATAGAGAAGTTGTCAAGAGGATTGTTAACTGAAGGTGATAGATTCCCATTGTTGTTTGTATCTCCAGGTCTTTGCAACCTATGCACCCCTGCCCTATCCCCACCCCTGCTGAATAAATATATAATTACATAATGTCATCTTCAACACTCTATTTACCCCTCTAGGCTGCTTTTATGTTTTAGATCTAAATATGTCAACACAGAGGCCTAGCCAATTAAAGTGGGGAGAGTTGATCTGATATCACTTGTTTTACATTATTGTTCAGAGTCAAAATTACCACCGACCTGTGTTAGTTTTAAACATTTCACAGAATCACAGAATCACACAGTGCAGAAGAGGCCCTTCGGCCCATCGAGTCTGCATCAAAACGTGAGAAACACCTGACCTACCTATCTAATCCCATTTACCAGCACTTTCTTAATGATTGACGCAAGTGCAGCAACAGCAAACACCCAGGGAACCTATCTACCCTCTCAATTATAGAATACTACTCAAAGGAAACATATAGTGCGGTAAAATATAATTGATGTATATAAAATGATCTTAATAGAGGCTCGATGGCAGCAGTTTTGACCCTACCTGGCAGCTGGAAATCGAACAGGTTGGCTGCTAAAACTAACCAAGTCACTTACCAGCACTGGGGCTGCTGGGAGATGACCTTCCACTAACTTACCCTGAGCAGATGGCTAAGGCATCTGACCACAGCCTACATGGTCCCTTTAACAGATATATGTTGGATCCCAATGATGTAATTTGACCAAAAGACCAGCACTGAAGTGGACTAAGGCCAGAACAGCCACAACAAAAGGAACCTCAAAAGAAAATCTTCCCTGTTTCAAGCTATGGAGTGCACATTTTTAATAATTTATTAGAGAAAGGTGCAGTGTCAGAAGACTGGCAGATAGCTAATTTCTCTATTCTTTCAGGGGATGTGAACGTCATTGGCAAGGCCAACATTTGTTTCCTATCCCTAATTGCTCTTGAACTGGGTGGCTTGCTGGGCCATTTCAGAGGCCAGTTAACCACATTACTGTGGGTCGGAAGTCACATGTAGATCAGACCAGGTAAGGGTGGGAGGTTTCCTTCCCTAAAGGGCATAAGTGAACCAGATGGGTTTTTAATGACAGCGTATGATAATTATCATAAGTTATCATAGTCACCAGGGTGGAATTATCCGTTCCTGTTGGCGTCAGGCATCATGGCAGGCATGAGCAGGCAATATGGCGAGAAGGTCAAAAGTTGGTTTCACGCTATTGTGAAACCAGTTTGTGATCGACTGCCTCACCTGTCAATGATGGGCCACGTTTCCCGCTGCCACATGGGAACCTAATTTCAAAACTTTAGCATCTCATTATAAGGCCGACTCGCTGGAATCATCCTCCCATGTCAGATTTACCGCTCCTGTCGGCCTGACTTCAGAATGGCATGCTTCACGACTGCCTTTAAAAGGCGTGCACCTGGTTGCCTGAACTTCAAGGGGACTCAGAGGTGAGTGCACATAAGTTTGCGCAGCACTTGTGAGCATGGTTCATTGGACATCAAGGAAGAGACTTCATTCGGTGGGGGGAGGGGGGTGGGCACAGGCAAGTCATTTTTTCCCAGCTGGCTTTCATTGCAGTGCCAGGGCAGGAGCTCCGGTGCAGGTGGGGCCGGGAGTGGGGGCAGGGGCAAGGCAGCACAGGCCAGAGGAAGTACACAAGCACATGCCGGTGGGCGGGAGCGGGGGAGGGGGCGGGGTGGATGTGGGAGTGAGGGAAGCGGCCACAAACTCAGAAAAGCTTGTCAAAAGTGAGTATTCCTCCACAGCTGAGACTGTTCAGCTGCAGCTCCATTGACATGCTTGGAGTCGGGCCTCTGAAACCTTTCTGCCCACTCAAGCAACGTAAAAGCATAAATGTGCTATCAAATGCTCCAGAAATTTTCACCCCTCGGGCGCAGACTGCAAATTAATGCCTCCAGCGAACCAGCATGTTTCCTGTGACTTCATGAGGCAGGAAGGGGATGATATGGTGTGAAAATCCGCCATTGCGGCCATTGGGTAAAATGTCTTTTATCATGCCCGCTACTTTGCTCACCATATTCCAGGTTTTTAAAATTGAATTTCAACTCCACTGGCTGCAATAGTGGGATTTGAACCTATGCCCCCAGAGAATTAGCTTGGGTTTACCTCAAGTATTAGTTTAGTAACATTACCACTACACCACTGTCTCCCCATCACTACATCACTGTGATATACCTATATTTAAAAGGGAGATGGAACATGTCCAGGGAACTATGGATCAGTCAGCTGAATATTGGTGGTAAGCAAAATAATAGAATCACAACTAAAGGAGAGAATGGAATTCAATGGCCATTCGATAAATAGTCAGCATGGATTTCAAAAGAGAAAATCTTACTTGACCAAGCTTCTGCAATTTCTTTTAAAGAGCAAACAGATTGTAGACAAAGGTAATGCAATTTGATTTGCCTCAAATTTCAAAAGATCTTCAATAATGTACAACATAATAAATAATTGAATAATGTCAGGGAATGTGGAGTTGGGACAGTTAAGTAGCAGAATGCAAATTGCTTGCTTCAAGAGAGAAATCAGAGTAGGATTAAAACGCAGTTATTCAGAGAGGTAGGAGGTGGTGTTCCATAAGGAACAGAGCTGGAGCCACTGGTGTTTACAATTTATGTTAATGATGTAGACTTTGGGATCAAAAACATAATTTATGAATTTCCAGAAGACATTAAATTGTTGTGGGGGGTCATTGGTGGTGGGGATAGTAACAAATCACAAGTAGATATGAACAAACTTGCACAAAGGGCATATAATTGGCAAATGAATTACAGCAAAGACAAACGTAAGCTATTATATTTTGGCAAAAAATGAGGTTGCTATTATTTAGAAAATATGAATCTAACTGGGGTAGAGGAGCAAAGGCATCTGGAAGTAGAAATACACAAATTACTAAAAGTAACGATACAGGTTAACAAGGTCATAAAAAATAGCAAACCAAGCACTAGGGTTTATTTCTAGAGGTTTATAATTGAAAAGTTAATAAGTTATGCTAAACATGTTATCAAACTTTGACCACACTTGGAGTACTGCCTACAATTCTTGTTGCTTTATTATATTCAAAAGAAGTATTGGCCCAGAGTTTGCAGCCAGTGACAGAAGAGTGCCTGCAATAACCTCAAACTAAGTCTAGTAATCCCTCTGGTGAGAATTTCATCTCCATCATTGAGTAGTGGCACTACAATGGATTACAGCATTCTATACTCCAGAATTCCCAGCATGGAGTTGGAGTGATCTCATAAAGCTGCCCAAGCAGCCAATCACATTAAAGCAATCACAGACAGCCAACCAGGAAACCAGAAACACTGAAATGAAATTAATTTTAAGTTTTTTTACATAGAGCAAATTAAAGATTGGGACACACATAGGGTAAAGGTAGAAGATAAAACATTCAGAAAAAACTTTAAAATAACATCTAAAAAAACTATTTTTTAAAAATCTACTAAATAATCAGTTAACAGCACTCCATGAATACAAAATTATTTTCTCAGGGCCAGCTCTGTTCATCAAATTTTATTAATCACACCACCGTTAAAAACCCAGTTACACCCGATTGAATAAGGTGTAGCTTTTTAAGGGGTTTCAAATGGGGATTTTGGGTGTTGGGGGTGGTGGGGAGTTGGGGGAGTTGAAATTCTCACTGAGTTCTGTGTGTGCCAGCAGCTCTGAGGGAGGCCACAGTGCTGCTCGTGTCAGAGCCCTGAGTGGCAGGCTGTAAGTTCAGCATTTCCGCATTAATCTGTGCACACTTGATACACTGAAATTGTGGTCAGTTTCAGAGGGGTAATGGTAGCAAACACTGACAGTTAACTGTCAAGCACCGACCCCCTTTGTCAAACCCAACCTTCAATAAAATATGGGTTATTGAGGTAAAGAAAAGATTTCCATTGACAATACCAGAAATGCAAGGGTATACTTATCAGGAGAGGATGGCCAGGCTGGTCAATTTTCTCTTGAAAAGAGAAGGCTAAGGGTGACCTAATAGAGGTCTTTAAAATTGTGAAAGAGTGAATACAGAGAGAATGTTTTCACTTATGGGTGTTACAAATGCGAGACTTTATAAGACAGGTTATGTTTTAAAATGTCTCCTGTAATTCAAGGTCAAACAGAATGTGCTGAATGGGGAGATGGAGATCATACTAATTCTGCCTGAAAACAGCTCATGTTGTTTGGCCGTAATGGGGAAAGAGGCCCAGGGTGAAACTTTTTGAAGGTCAAGTGCCTTGAGACAAAATAGGGGCAGCCGGTTTATCTGGGCACAGACCCAAAGAGACTCGGAGAGGAAGACTTTAACAGCTACTGCTTTGAAAAGCAGAGGGAGAAGATTGTTTTATGTTAACTGATTTTCTGTTCAAAGAAACGGAACTTGCAGAGATTTAAGAACCAAGGAGTTGCCGGGCCTTGCTGAGCCTTGCTGCTGGAAGTCAATTTGAAGATATTCAGAATACTGATAAGGGGACTTTCAAAGGATACTGTAAGACTCGCCCTGATGTTACAGGGAGAAGAGAGCCTGCTGAAAAGGTCAGGGGGAGTTTGGACTTGACTCCATAAGGTTATATATCTGCTGAGACTTGGCATAATGTACAAATGAGTCGGAAAGTATTGCAATTGAATTACCTTTCTGTGGTTTGGTGTATTAGTTGCCAATTAAGTAATGTTTAGTGGATATTGATTTTAGTTTGTTTGTTACAGTAAGCATCTTAAAGCATGAAATCTTGTTGTGTGATTCTTTCCATCACCCTTCGGGTAATTCATATCACTTTTTATAAGTTATCAGTCTCTACGGGGATCGTAATGGGGGGAAGGGCAAACTAGGGCTGTTGGGCCAAATGACTGCTTCCATGTCGTATATCCTGTATAATCTTGGCTAATCCTATGATCTCAGCACCCTCCCACATCATCTCTCCCAGTGCCAATTGCTGGGACACCCTCTGTACAACCAATTACCTGCATGGCTGGTGGCTGCACAAAATTCTGCTGCTTCCCATTTACCTTTCTTCCAGCATTTAGATGAGGCTTGGTTAAAATTGGGGCCAATGTTACGAGAATTTGGGATTGAATTCATGCAATACAGTATTAATAGTAAATACGATGTTATCTCTGAGACTAATTTTAATTGCCTAGATGTATAATAGAGGAATATTCCAGATTTATTTTCCTAACTGGTCTTGGGTTTCTAACCTGGTTTTTCACTTCTAAGACTACATGGCACTGAGAGTGTAAAGAGCCTCTTAATGTGATGCATTACATATCACAAATATATGGCACCAAGCTGGATGGACTTCCTATCCAATAGTTTCATAAGTTTCTAAGCTCATATGGGGAGATGGTGATGTAGTGGCAATGTCACTTGACTAGTAATCCAAAGGCCCGGACTAATCCTTTGGGGACCATGTGGCTCAAATCCCACCTCTGCAGCTGATGGAATTTAAATTCAGTGAATAAAATCTGGATTTGAAAGCTTGTCTCAGTGATAGTAACCATGGCCTGAATTTTACCTTTGGTCAACGGGCCCAGGAGCCATCAGAAAACAAGCCCCTGACCACGATTTGAAACGCCACTGAAAAGCTCAACATTGCTGGGATGGGGGTGGGAAGAGGGCGGGCGATGGCGTTTCTGTGGGCGCAGGTGAGCGCTGCAAGAAAACTCTCTGAAGGCAGACTGCCGCCTCAGGGAGCTGCAGACCTGAAAATCATCAAATAAAGTTTTAAAAAGCTGCAAAAAAAATGCCCATGCAGTACAATCAGGCACCTGAAAATATAGCTGATAAAAATGCTGTGCACAGATTTTTATTTTTATTTCATTTCATAACAGAAATTTCATCCTTGCCCTGAAATAGGAATGAAACTAGATGGACGAACAGGCATCAACCTAGGTACTGTAAATGACAAAGGCAATCTCAGCCCTGTCGACCCTGCAAAGTCCTCCTTACTAACATCTGGGGGCTAGTGCCGAAATTGGGAGAGCTGTCTCACAGACTAGTCAAGCAACAGCCTGACATAGTCATACTCACAGAATCATACCCTACAGAAAATGTCCCAGACCCCACCATCACCATCCCTGCATATGTCCTGTCCCACTGGTAGGACAGGCCCAGCAGAGGTGGCGGCACAGTTGTATACAGTCGGGAAGGAGTTGCCCTGGGAGTCCTCACCATCAACCCCATGAAGTCTCATGGCATCAGGTCAAACATGGGTGAGGAAACCTACTGCTCATTTCCACCCACCACCCTCCCTCAGCTGATGAATCAGTGCTCCTCCATGTTGAACACCACTTGGTGGAAGCACTGAGGGTGACAAGGGCGCAGAATGTACTTTGGGTGGGGGACTTCAATGTCCATCACCAAGAGTGGCTCAGTAGCACCACTAATGACCGAGCTGGCCGAGTCCTAAATGACATCGCTGCTAGACTGGGTCTGCAGCAGGTGGTGAGGGAACAAACAGAAGGAAAACACATACTTGACCTCATCCTCACCAACCTACCTGCCTCAGATGCATCTGTCCATGACAGTATCAGTAGGAGTGACCACTGCACAGTCATTGTGGAGACGAAGTCCCGCCTCCACATTGAAGGTATCCTCCATCGTGTTGTGTGGCACTACCATCGTGCTAAATGGGATAGATTTCAAATAGATCTAGCAACTCAAGACTGGGCATCAATGAGGTGCTGTGGGCCATCAGCAGCAGCAGCAGAATTGTACTCGAACAATATCTGTAACCTCATGGCCCGGCATATCCCCCACTCCACCATTACCATCAAGCCAGGGGATCAACTCTGGTTCAATGAAGGTTGCAGGAGGGCATGCCAGGAGCAACACCAGGCCTACCTAAAAATGAGGTGTAAACCTGGTGAAGCTATAACACAGGACTACTTGCATGCCAAACAGCATAAGCAGCAAATGATAGACAGGGCTAAACGATCCCACAACCAACAGATCAGATTAAGCTCTGCAGTCCTGCCACATCCAGTCATGAATGGTGGTGGACAATGAAACAACTCACTGGAGGAAGACACTCCACAAACATCCCCATCCTCAATGATGGGGGAGCCCAACACATCATTGCAAAAGATAAGGCTGAGGCATTTGCTACAATCTTCAGTCAGAAGTGCTGAGTGGCTGATCAATCTTAGCCTCCTCTGGAGGTCCCCAGCATCACAGATGCTAGACTTCAGCCAATTCGATTCACCCCACGTGATATCAAGAATGCTGCAAAGGCTATGGGCCCTGACAACATTCCGGCAATTGTACTGAAGACTTGTGCTCCAGAACTTGCCACGCCCCTAGCCAAGTTGTTCCAGTGCAGTTACAACACTGGCATCTACCCGGCTATGTGGAAAATTGCCCAGGTATGTCCTGTACACAAAAATCAGGACAAATACAACCTGGCCAATTACCACCCCATTAGTCTACTCTCAATCATCAGTAAAGTAATGGAAGGGATCATCAACAGTGATATCAAGTGGCACTTGCTTTGCAATAACCTGCTCACTGATGCCCAGTTTGGGTTCCACCAGGGCCACTCAGCTCCTGACCTCGTTCAAACATGGACAAAAGCACTGAACTCCTGAGGTGAGGTGAGAGTGATGTCACTTGACATCAAGACAACATTTGACTGAGTGTGGCATCAAGGAGCCCTAGCAAAACTGGAGTCAATGAGAATCGGGGGAAAACTCTCCATTGGTTGAAGTCATACCTAACACAAAGGAAGATGGTTGTGGTTGTTGGAGGTCATTCATCTCAGCTCCAGGACATCACTGCAGGAATTCCTCAGGATAGTGTCCTTGGCCCAACCATCTTCAGCTGCTTCATCAATTACCTTCCTTCTATCATAAGGTCAGAAGTGGGGATGTTCGCTGATGATTACACAATGTTCAGCACCATTTGCGACTCCTCAGATAATGAAGCAGTCCATGTCCAAGTGCAGCAAGACCTGGACAATATCCAGGTTTGGAATGATAAGTGGCAAGTGACATTCGTGCCATAGAAGTGCCAGGCAATGACCATCTCCAACAAGGGAGAATCCAACCATCGCCTCTTGATATTCAATGGCATCACCATCACTGAATCCCCCACTATCAACATCCTTGGGGTTACCATTGACCAGAAACTGAACTGGACTAGCCATATAAATACTATGGCTACAAGAGCAGGTCAGAGGCTAGGAATCGTGTGACAAGTAACTCACCTCCTGACTCCCCAAAGCCTGTCCACCATCTACAAAGCACAAGTCAGGGGTGTGATGGAATACTTCCCACTTTCCTGGATGTGTGCAGCTCCCACAACGCTTAAGAAACTTGACATCATCCAGGACAAAGCAGCCCACTTGATTGGACCACATCCACAAACATTCACTCCCTTCACCACCGACGCACAGTAGCAGCAGTGTGTACCATCTACAAGATGCATTGCAGGAATCCCCAAGGCTCCTTCTACAGCATCTTCCAAACCCATGACCACTACCATCCAGAAGGACAAGGGCAGCAGATAGATGTGAAAACCCGCATCTAAAGGTTCCCCTCCAAGTCACTCACCATCCTGACTTGGAAATATATCGCTGTTCCTTCACTGTTGCTGGTTCAAAATCCTGGAACTCCCTTCCTAACAGCACTGTGGGTGTACCTACACCACATGGGCTGCAGCGGTTCAAGAAGGCAGCTCACTACCACTTTCTCAAGGTCAAGCAGGGTTGGTCCAGCCAGCGAAGCCCACAGCCTGTGGATAAATAAAAAAAAAGGATGAGGTTTGATGAAAAATGCAAAGTCCGCCTAGCCAATTTGCCTGTCCACCAAAGGTAATGTTGGACGGGCCACAAAAAATTGGAGACAATTGCGGCATTAATGGGTTTAATTACCCTCTTAATTGTTGGCTGATGCACTTCCAACTTTTGCGGGCGCCTTTCGAGCCAAATATCGCGCAAGTGCGCGATGATGTCGGGACGCTCGCCCAACATCTTCACACGCGATTTTACTCCTGTTCGGGTAAGGCACGTGCCCACTCACAGGATGTAGAAATCAGCCCAAAAACTATCATCGATTCTTGTAAAAACCCATCTGTTTCACCAATGTCCTTTAGGAAAGAAAATCTGCCATCTTTACCTTACCTGGTCTGACCTACATGTAACTCCAGATCCACAGCAATGTGGTTGACTCTTAACTGCTCTCCAAAATGGCCGAGCAAGTCATTCAATTCAAGGGCATTTAGGGATGGATAACAAATGCTGGCGTTTCCAGTGATGCCCACATCCCATGAAAGAATAAATCACACCTTCAGGGGGTAATTTTTTTAGCCACAAAGTCGATGATAACAGTGAAGTGGTGATTTAATCCAAGTGTTTACTGGCTGGTCACTTTTGGTATATCAAGTAGAAGATTATCCAGAGGAGGTTGTAATTAGACTGAAAATATGCTTTAAAAATAGCTAGTTAGTACAGGCTATTCAAAGAGACAATGGTATGTGTTTTGTGATCAGGCAGACATACCTTAGTGTACTTTATTTATAAATTCCATCTTCAACTTCATGTGTTATGCCAATGTTTTCATGGGTCGAGAGCTAAATTGTGAGCAGTAACTCAGGCATATGTTTATTTCATGATATTGAGAACAACGGGAACATGCAGGGAAGTTCTGATGCTGCAGACTTCCCTAAGGCTATGCAGCAAAAAGTATAAATAGAAGGACAGAGAATATCTCTTGAGATGCCAGAATTTTCAGCTATAGTGCAGTTCTGAATCTGTTGAAACACATGAATTGAATTGAAGAAAAGTGGAGGAACAAAATGGGGATTGAAAGTTATCTTTGTATTTTACCTTGTAGGAATGATTTGAAAACTTAGCATACTTGAAGCATTATGTAGTATAATGCAGTGGTTTTCAAACATTATCATCCACGGATTACATATAGACAGGGCAAAAGACCCCATGGACCACCTACCGTTCCTATCCAATCACTTTTGTTTACGTTGCAAAAACCTCATCAAAATTAATAGGAAGAATGGCGCTGTTTGTGATGAAACACTGATGAGGTGGTGTAAGCTGGAGGGCTTCAATCGCATGTCAGGCTCCATGTTCTGCTGGTTCCTCTTCTTTGTTTTCAGCCCCGTAAGCGTTGAAAGTCTAATCTCACAGTTGTATGTTATATCAGCAACATAAACCTTGCTTATAAGCTTACAACTTTGTTGTTTGCGTTATGATGACTTATGCCACACACACGGGAGCCAGTCTGGTTGTGTTTCGTGGAGCGAGTGGTGGGGTTGAGGGTTCTGGCCTGTTCTCTCATATGGCCCCAGCCATGGCATTGAGCATTTTGGACTAGCCTGCAGATCACCTGGAAGACCCTCGCAGGTCACACTTGACAACTACTGGTCTAATATCCTGAAACACATATACAGACAATATTGATTAATGATAGTAAAATAATTTTCGAAGTTATGCATTTTGAAGATTACAAAAAATGTATCTTTTATATTTCAAATAATTGAGTTTATCACTATGGATATTGCAAGATAAACATCTTGCCAACACTTAATGATGGTATTTAATTAAATAGCCCACCAAACCTGGGTGAGATTCTTCACAGGCTTTCAAAACCTTATGTTAGGAATACCCAATTAAATTGGAATTAGATCCAGAAAGTGAAATAAATATTGTTAAAATCTACAGGCACTCAGAGTTATAAGAGGACAATTGGCCTTCCCATTTTATCTGGCTATTTTTTCATTGTGGCAGACAGTGACCATAGAGATGACACATACTCAGTTGCACATCACTTATTAAAGTTTGAAAATAAGTCAATGTGAAAGATCTTAATCTTGTGTGTTTTTGGTGTTAGTGCCTGTTGCCAAGCTGCTGTAGCCACTAATCATCATGGTGACCAGCCTACAAGTGATGGTACCATTTTCCTCTGCATTGGCTAATGTCTCCCAAGTGTGAAAATCAATATTTAGGGCCTTCATGTCATACTTGCAAGTATTATTGAAGCAGAGCTTTGGACATCCTACTGGTCTTCTGCCTCCTTGCCATACGGAAAGTTCTTGGTAAGCATCCTTGCCATTAACAGAACAGCAAAAAGCAATGGTTTAAAGGATAAAACTCACATTCATAATAGCAGAATTGGAACCAGACAGCCTACAAATGAACAACCATTTAAAAGAAACGAGTGCTTCTACTGCCATCGCAATGGGCACATTATGTGATATTGAAATGAAGCCCAAACAAAGCTGTGCATAAAATACAGTGAAGTTAATGTATGTATTAAGATAAAAGCCAAAATAATGATAAACAGACCTTTAAAGGTAGAATTTTTAAAAATCATGTGGATTTTTTAATGATTATTGAGATATTTGATAAACCACAAATATAAAATTAGTTTTTCAGGGTCAGTGAGGATGCTTAGCAGTAATTATGATGATAGTGTGCTGTTAAAAACCCAGTTACATCCCATTCAGAAAGGAGTGACTTCTTCAAGGGTTTTTCACAGTGAGACTAACAGCGTAGGAGTGGAAGTTCTTGTCAATTCAAGACTTCAATGGCGATACAGCCTGTGAGAAACCTTATACCATACCTTTGAAAGAGTGCAGACTCGCTGACAGAAACTTCTGGATTTCTCTCCCTTGCTGGGACCGCTAGTGAATACCCTTTGCTTCCATGCTGTGTGTAAATGCTAGTGAGAAATGGGCTGTGCTTCACCTGCCATTTAATTTCTCTCCAGCCTTCTTCACTACACTTCAGGGTCACATATGGAAGGTGCTTGTAGGCAGAGGGTAGCTGTGACAAAAGTCACAAATGTTGAATGATTGAAGGAGAGGACCACCGAGTACATGAATCCTCTCCTTCTATTTCAGCCCAAGTACCCATCTTTGCAGGCCTCAGTTTCAGCAGAAGCCTACAAGAATTGTAGCCAAGTTCTTCACCGGCTTTGTCCTGCCCCATTAACTTCTGCTAATTTCCAATGATCCTGTAGCAGCAGCAGACTCCCTCTTCATTATGGATGCCCATTATGCATCATCAAGACACTCCAACCCATGGAAATACGATGGATCTGGGGAGAATAGGTGGGTGAAGGTTTCATCTTTTGCTGCTCTCATCCAGCTCTTAAAATCTAATTTAAAAGTTAGAACTTTATTTTCACACTTTTTTCTTTATCTCATAATGTTGAAGAATTAACGACTGACTTTATTAAGGTTTTAAAGCGGACACTCCAGTGCAGTAGTGAGGAACTGTTGCACTGTCAGAAGTGCCATCTTTGGGATGAGATATTAAACTGAGGCCTCATCTGCCTGCTCGGGTGAATGTGAAAGATCCCGTGGCATTATTTTCAAAGAAGAGTTGTGGAGTTATCCCTGGTGCCCTGGCCAATATTTGTCCCTCAATCAAAATCAGAAAAACAGATAGTCTGGTCACTTTCACATTGCTGTTTGTGGGAGTTTCTTATGTGTAGATTGGCTGCCCCGTTTCCTACATTACAACATTCAGCCCTGGTTTAAGAATTTCCCTGGTTGCTATTTAAATAACATTTATACTATTTCCACAGGTTCTCTGACAATCTTCTGCCAGGTTTTGGCTGCGGATTGCAGTAGCCCACAAATGCAATCAATATTTATCCTTATCAATAATTTTCTCTACGCACACAAGGGGCAGAATTTTCCCCCTGTTGGAGGGAAGTTGATGGGCGGGCGCGTGTGGGCGCGCTTCCGATCAGCGCCACCAATCGGAGGCGTGGCATCATTTTACATGGGCGGGCCAATCAAGGCCTGTCCAGCGTGACTTCCACAGGGAAGCTATGCACTCACTGTGCGGGCGGTGGGGGGGAATCCCAAAATCGAGAGCGCGCTCATCTCCCTGAGGCTAAGTGCTGCCTCAGGGAGATCACCGCTACTTTCAACAATATTAAAAATGGAAAAAAAAATTCTCTTACATGTCCCCTCATGTGGCAATGTCACATGAGTTGGGACATGTTCATAATTTCCATAACAACTTTATTAACATTTTTAAAACCCTACATGAAACCTCATCCCGCCGGTGGATGAGGTTTCATGTTTTTTCTAGTTGCCGCTGGGGCTCCTGGCCTCCCCGCCAACCTTAAGGTGGATGGGCAGGTCCACTAATTACTTTAATTGATCTGTCAATGGCTTCAATTGGCTATTGACAGGTCGGCAGGCACACAGCTGATTTTGCTGCGCCCCCGCCTTCCTGAAAATTTAAATGGCGTGCGGTGACGTTGGGAGTTCCGCCCGACGTCACCGGGCATCATTTTATGCGTCAGCGAGCGGGCCCCGCCCCCGCTCGCCGACGGTAAAATTCTGCCTAGGGAATAAATGATAATTATGTTGTTGGTCCTCCACAATCTTTCTAGTCTTCATCTTATGCTCACCAACTGTAAATTTCAAATATTAATAGGAAGTCACCCGAGAAGCATTGAAGCTCTTGGTCAAGCCTTCAATTCCACGACTTTCTCCAGTCAGATTAATTCTATTACAGGTTTCCAGCCTGGGTCCTACAATCACATTTTTCCCTGAAGGTAATTTCTTTGCTTATTATCTGTCAGCAAGTTTAGCAAACTTACACAGGGAAAGGGTAAGTCAAATGCCAATCTTGAGTGAAAAATGAGGCAGACTTCCTTACCATTATCAGATGTTGATGGCATTTCTGTGCAAGATGGAAGAGAGTGTAGTGCCAGCTATAAATCACTGTCTCCCTGGCACCTTGCACTTTACTTTTGGAAGTTGTTTTGATTATAGTGAAGGTTGAAGAACCCAGAAGAAGATAAAGGCAGTGAGGCTCTAATACAGCAGTCTTTATGGCTGCGGTGGTTATTTCAGCTACCTGGGCTCTTATCCACCATTGTCTTCCTGGTCTTCTGTGGTTGCTACAGCTCTTCATTTAGGCTCATGATTGTCAGCACCCTGCTCTGCTCCAGTTGCTCTTCCTAACTGGCGGCTATGTCACTTTCCTGAGACTGGTGCGCTTCTTTCATTATGCACATCAGGATCTGATGCCACCAATGGGTATTGATTCCAATTTTAACTGGTGCCCTGACTGGGGAAGACATTGGCCTGGATCTTCCAAGGAGTGGCAATCATCATCTAATAGCCGCTCCACTTGAATTTTGGTCTGCTTGATGCTGTTCCACATTTCCTGCCAGGTCTTCCGAGCCCAGCTTTACCAGAATTGTGAAGTGCAGCGTCCCTCAGGGAGCATCATCAGTTCACAGTACAGCCAGGGGAAAACAGGACATGCTCCCTTTTTATGACACTAGCAGACATATGGTAAGCTTAAATGTCCAGTGTGAATGTTAGTGAATGGATGAATGTTCGTAAATGGGTGAATAGATGAGTGGATGAATGAGTGAGTGGGTAGGATGGTAGGGTGGGTAGGAGGGTGAGGTTGTAGTAGGGTGAGGTTGTAGGAGGGTGAGGTGGTGGGTGAGTGAGGTGGCAGGTGGGTGAAGTGGCAGGTGGGTAGAATAGCAGGTGGATGAAGCAGTAGGTGGGTAGGATGGTAGTTGATGGAGGTGTCAGGTGGGTAAGGTGGCAGGTGGGTGAGATGGCAGGTGGGTGATGTGGCAGGTGGGTTGGGGGTAGTCAGGTCAGATTGGGAGGGATTGTCAGGTTCAGGGCTGGTCAGGTCTGGTTGGGGGATAGTCGGGTGGTCGAGAAGAGTAGTCAGGTTGAGGGTGAGCGGGGGTATTCGGGTGTTGTTGGGTGGTCAGGGGGTAGCATAGTCAGGAGGGGTAGTTGGATCAGAGCGGTTTGGGGGTCGGGGGTAGTCAGGAGGTCGGTGGGCTAGTTGGGAGTCAGGAATTGTGGTTGGGGGAGGGATAGTTTGAGGGCCAGTGTGAGTGGTTGGGTGTTGGTCAGTTCTGGAGTTACCCAGGTGTTAGACTAAGTTTTAATCTAACATTTTCCGGCTAACTACCCAGGTAAGTACATTGGAACTGTCTAAGTATCCGACTCAGAATTGGAGACAATCACGGAGGGTCTCAGGGAGCAGGGGAATTGCCGATCAGCAGTTGAAACTTCCCAAGCAATTCCCATGGAGTTCAGAGCATCAGGACTTCCTCAGGGTCCCGACATTCATCTTGGGGTCGTACATCCAGTATCCGATGATCTGGAGACCGGAAGATCTGGGTCATTTTGATTTTAATGCGAGGAGACACTGTGGGAAGAAGAACCATGGTCCTTCTACCTTTCTTTGTGGAGTCAGGAGGAACAGGAAGGCCCCTCTGCACTTCATTCAAAATATGTCAATCTTCCCTAATAGGTTCCTCTACTTCCTGATTCCAAGATCTTCCTGAAACCCCTTCCCAATGATGTAACGGCAGCCTTTAGGTGTGGTTGGTGGCATCCTGTAGCCAGAAATTTAGCTTCGTCCCAATGGCCAGTTTTGGTTAGACAACTGACCAGGGGCCTGGGAATTAAAAGCTCCCATTGCTGAGAGCACAGGGACTCAGTTTTTGCTTTGGTCTTCCCCTGCCTGATTCCTGCTCCAGGTTAAAATTGGGCCTATAAAATATATTCTAAATTAATTGTCACAAGGAAAGCTGCACATTTGTGATAAGATGACCATGAGCAATTCTCCAGTCTTTCAGTGGAACTAATTCAAATTCTGATTTTAATTCTCTCTGAACGTGAAGGTGATACATTAAAAGAGTATGGTGCCTCAAAAAGGGAAACTTTTTATCAGCGTTATAATCCCGGTTTGAATTATATTGGCTATCCGGTTTTTGTTTAATTTCCCATTAGTTAAGTTGAATATTTGCTTAACAATTAAGTAGGCATTTCATTAACTACTGAGAAATATTCACAGGGTTCAGTCTCCCTTCTGAACTGCTAGAATGTGTGAAACAAGCTCACAGAGAACATTGATTTGGAGTCAACCAGCATTTTAAAAAGGGAGCTATATGAATATATACTGATGGATTCCAGAAATATTAGCAATGTGGCTTGAATTTTTGGAGTGTGGAACTTGGAGATAAATTCAGTGATCCGACATTCCTTGCATGAGCCATACTCAATGGGGTGCGTGGGTCAGGGATTACGAATTACAGTGTAGTAGGTCACAACAGGTTGTTTTCTATCTTGTATAGGCATTTAAATTTGCTGGAGCCTTTCTTTAATTTTTGCATGCTGCCAACCAAGTGCAGCTATGATAACCAAATGAAGCGAGGGAAAGAAGATACTGTCGATATGGTTCTGGTTTGATTTTGTTTGCAGTCTTTAATCTGGTTGACCTACAGTGCACCAAGTTGGATGTCAATACTCCTGAGGCAGGATCTTCCGATCAGCGAGCGGGGGTGGGGCCTGCTCGCCGACACATAAAATTACTCGGGCTGATGTCGGGTGGAACTCCCAACGTCACCCCGCGTCATTTCCATTTTCAGGTCAGCGGGGACTCAGCCAAGTCAGCTGCGCGCCCGCTGATCTGTCAACGGCCTATTAAGGCCATTGAGGAACTAATTAAAATCATTAATGGACCTGCCCATCCAATCTTAAGGCTGGCGGGCTGGCCGGGAACCCTGGCGGGCTTCAGAAAAAGCATGAAACTTCATCCACGGGCGGGATGAGGTTTCATGAGGGTATTTAAATTTTTAATAAAGGTTTCAGTTAAAGTTATGGACATGTCCCAACTTATGTGACAGTGTCACATGAGATGACATGTCAGGGAAATTTTTCTATCATTTTTATTGCAAATTTTAATTCGGAGCCAATCTCCCTGAGGCAGCACTTAGCCTCAGGGAGATCAGTGCGCTCTTTGGCGAGCATGCGCGAAAGAGCGCAGTCCTGGCTGAGGGAATTTCCACCCCCGCCCGCACAGGGAGCACATACTGCTTCCTGGAGGACATCACGCTGGGCAGGCCTTAATTGGCCCGCCCACGTAAAATGGTGGCACGCCCCCAATCGGGGGCGCCAATCAGAGGCATGCCCACCCGTGCCTGCTCCCGCACTCCCCCCCCACTTAACGAGGGGAAAATTTTCCCCCTGGTGTGGGTGGTTTGTATAATCTTAGGAAAGCTTTTACACTGATATTGTATTTATTTCCATTGAGTGTACATAACTGTTCCAGTACAGTTGATGCTGTTGCAGGACAGTTATCAATAAGTTTTGTTCTAATCAATTGTTTTGATGCTATTTCTCACAACCTGTTTGATACCTTGTTTTCCATCCAGAAAAGAGCATGCACAGTGATATTCTTGAGGTTCAGCAGTATTCACCATTGGCACTGCTACAGGTTGTCAGGACACAACTAACCCTACCCTCCGATTTCAGCATTCCGTAGAGAATATTCTGTCCGCAACATCCTGGTCCACTCCCGAGTCGGCTCCAGCACCCTCTTCCCTTTCCTACAACACCTGTCCTTTTACCTTTTCCCTTCTCACCATCCAAAGCCACACACACCCTCTTCCAGGTGAAACAGCGATTTACTTGAACTTCATCCAATTTAATATATTGACTTCGCTGCTCATGATGTGGTCTCCGCTATATTTTGGAATACCTCCCTTCAGTCCATAAGCATGACCCTGAGCTACCAGTTGTCTGTCACTTTAATTCTCTATCTTGCTCCCACTCTGACCTTTCTGTCCTCAGCCTCCTGCAGTATTTCAATGAAGCTCAACTTAAGCTTAAAGAAAAGGACTTCATCTTTTGACCAAGTATTTTACAACCTTCTGGACATTGAGTCCACTAATTTTACCATAACCTCTGCTCCCATTTTGTTTCCTTTTACTTTGTTGGTTTTGTTTTTTTCTCTTGTTTTCCCCTCAAGATCACAGGTGGTGTGGCAGCAGTGGGAGGATGGATGTTATCTTCCTGAGAGGACATCAGGTTCGACCACCCTGGAGCCACTGACACTGCTCCAGGGTGGCACCGCTGTCATTTTAGTAAACTGTTGAAGGTCAAACTGTGAGACTGCTAAGAGATCCTGAAAACTCCTTTGAGTGCTGTTTCCTGCAGCCATGATAGCAGCAACCTGAGCCTGCATGGCAACAAGCTGAGATTTCATGATTTCAATCTTAGCTTTCACTGCAGCACTCAGACATTAGGCGGCTTCTACTTGTGTTGCATTGGGAACTGAGACGTCAGCTGTCAGATGCTGCAAGAAAAATCCACTCCATAAATATCCACATGGGGCAGAATTTTACAGCCTCATCGCGGCAGGGGCAGGGCCATAAAATGCAGCGAGCCGTCCAAAAGTCCATTGACTTCGACAGGACCCTAAAATCCTGTGGGCATAAAATTCCACCCCTGGAGTTGGCAACCATTTCAATGCTGGAATGCATGGATTCCAAGCTGTACACAAAGCCCTGTGCCAAGTTGAAGCTGGACTCCAACATGCTGCTTGACTGTGACAACAGGCTCTCTGGGTGGGCCATCAATACACCAAGCATTTCATTGTGCATGCCCATCAATCTTTTTCTGTATGCAGCCCCTCCAAAGTCTACACCTGAGCCCTCTGCAGCAGAACCCATGCGCGCCTTGACCTCTGGTGAACTGGCACCTGCACTATCTTTTCCCCCACCCTGGCTGCATGCCACTCATGCCTGGTGACTCACCATGTGAGATCCTGCCCCTATACTATGCTCTACAATTTGCGTTGTGTGCAGTATCTGAGCTGATGGCTGTGAGTGTCAGGTCGAGTGATGGTGTTTCTTCCTCATCAGTTCCTTTGGCATCTCAGCATTCAGCCTGTTGAACCACTGCCTGGCCAGGAGGCAGTTTCTGAGTATCTGAAAGCATAAAGGCACAAAGGCAGGGTTGGCTTAATGGACGTTTGGAGACAAAGGAAGAGATGCATGCTTACCCCATCAGCAACCGTAAATCATAACGGATTGCAGGATAAGGGGGAAATGAGATGTCAGAAGGATTAGGCAGGAAAATATCATCATTCTAGATGGCTTCAGCCCTGCTGCTGGCCACTACCTCCATAATGGCACTCCAATGATAGTGAGCACTGTCTCCTCCTTGGAAGTCAGCATGTGCAATGTCCCTGCCCACACTCTGGTCAGCTGCTGCTGCCGTCTATTATGAACTGCCTTCTCCTGCAAGAGAGTGGGAAGTGTGTCAGTGAGTGTGACACGAGGTGTTTGGTGATGTGTCTGACACAGTTGCAGTCTCTGCAAGCTGTGAGATGTGGCTGTGAGACTTGCAGCAATACTAAGTGTGCGAGGGTGAGGTGAGGCTATGAATGTGAGCTATGGTCATGGTTCATAGATATTGTTAGTAGGTGAGTGAAGGGAATGTGGTGACTGGAGCAGTGTGTAAGGCTAGTGGTGCAGTGGATAGATTATGGCATTTTAAGATACATTCCCTGACCTTGACCACTCGTGTGAGGTCATTAAACTTCTTTCGGCACTGCATCCAGGTCCTCAGGGCTAGATCGCTGGCATAGGCAACATGGCTACCCGCTCATATTACCTTCTAAATTTCTGTCCTGTGAGGGAAGAGGACTTCTCTCCTTCTGTGCACCTCTTGCACCAAGGCTTCCACCCAGCATTCGTGATCCACTCTCTGCGCTATTGTTGGTAGCTTTTTCTTGGTTTTGAACTCTTCTTTAACCAGCTCTAGGGCAGCCAGAATGTGCCTAACCTTTAAGTAGTGCAGTCCGGCTTTAAGTGATGCAGGCGAGCATTAAGCGGTGCTAAGCCTCGCATGAACTTGGATGCCCTGCTGAGATGGGCAGCCACTCACCAGCATGCCCAGCACTGAGCTGCATACCACTATCACTATAATTAGCAGGCAGCTGAAGTTTGGGTGCTGTCTGCATTACTTTGAACAGGTGCAGGTTAATTGTGCCAAGGGCAACTAGGGATGGGAAATAAATGCTGGCCCAGTCAGTGAAGCCCACATCCCGAGAATGAATAAAAAATACAATCCACATACCTGATTTAGGGGCTGCCCAATTTAGCCACCAGTGTGTCTAAGTGGGGTAGAGGTGCTGAGGAATCTGGGGTACAGATACACAAATCACTAAAATAGCAAAAATGGTTAAGACCAAAAAGTAAACAAAGCACCTGGGGTTAGTTCTAGAGGGATAAAATTGAAAAGCAATCAAGTTATTCTAAACATGTATAAAATATTGGTTAGAGCACTCCTGGAGTACTGTGAACAGTTCTGGTCACCTTCATATTAAAAGGATATAGAAGAACTGGAGAAGCTGCAAAAAAGATTTTCCAGAATTATACCTGAACTTGGGGCCATTAGCTCAGTTAGCTAGGTGGCTAGGTGTGGTTCAGAATAATGCCAATAGCACGGACTTGATTCCCATTACGGCTGTGCTCGATTTGGAGCTGTCTCCTCACCCTGCCCTTGAGAGTCGACAGCAATGGCAAACAATCACTGATAAAAATGGCCAAGAATAATGGGTCAGGATGAAGTATCAGCAGACAATTAGCCAAGGACCTGCCCTCAGACAGAGGCTGAAATTAAAGGTGATATCTAAGAGTGAGCAAATTGGGGCTCTCTTCTCTGGAAAAAAGAAGACTGAGGGGGACCTTTTAGAGGTCTATAAGATTAAGTAAGGGCTTAGTCGGGAAGATATAGAGATGGTGTTTCTGCTTGTTGGGGAGACCAGAACTAGTGGCCATAAATATAACATTGTCATTACTGAATTGAATAGAGAATTCAGGAGAAACATCTTCCCTTAGAGAGTAGTTAGAATGTGGAGCTCTACCACAAGGAGTAGTTGAGGTGATTAGCATAACTAGGTGAACAAATGAGGGAGAAAAGGGCAGAAGGATATGTTGATGGGGTTAGATGAAAATAGATAGAGGAAAATAGGCTCATGTGGAGCAGAACGGACCTGTTGGGCCAAATGGCCTGCTTCAATGCTGTAAATAATAGGTAGTATGATGTAAATAAAGCACATGGCTAGTGGGAAGGCATAATCCACTGGATTTCTCACTGCTTTCACTCCTGAACATTGATCGATCTGGATGTCAGCAAGATACTGGTGCTCAAATGATGGAGTGGTGGAATGGAACACCCAGATGTTCTAACTATTATTTTAAGGAGAGCCCCAGAAGATCAACTTTTGCAGCATTTAAATAATTCAGCTGCTAAAATGGGGAGAATTCCACTATCAACAATACTTTAAGCCGATGTGCCTGCTCCAATGAAGTCTCACATTTTCTTCCTCTCTGCACCCCAACCACTAACCTCCACACCCCCCCTCCCCTAATGAGTGGGGAGATGTGCCACTACTGGCACTTATTCACTTACATTTGATGGGGCCAGGCTGTCTGTCTGCAAATAGATTGTGATTCCTGCCCTGCCTCTGTTGTAATGGTAGCAAGGGATTGTGGATGTGCAAGACCATGATCGTTAAGGAATCAGCTTTCTCTTAGCCTGTCTTTGCACAGAAACTAAGAGTATGGAGTCTTGCATGGCTTTGTTTTGGCTCTTGTCTGCGGTCCTATAGATTTGGTGCCAAAACGGTTTAGGGTCCTCTGCATATTTGACTTTTTTGCCAGAAAAAAGTGCTATTATATTCCAAAGTCTGCTTTCAAGATTTTCCAGATCTTGGTTTGGAGGTAGGAGCAGTTTTTGGCTCCTTTGGCATGTCTTCTCAGAGTCTGTTTTCAGTTTCATCAGCCTCAGTATATATTTAGGTATTGAAATAGCCCTGTCAGTAGATCTATTTTTCATTGGCAATGCTCCTTTTGCTGATCTTATTGTTCTTTTGCAAGATATTCTCTGAACACTTACACATCACTTGGGGTCTTGCAAGTGAATGGGAGGATTTATTCAGCTAGACAAAGTTTAAATGTAAAACAGCCCTTTTGCAATTCCACATCGTGCCAGTAGTTTCTGAAGGGTTGCGGTGGGGGGAGGGTGCGGGGCTGGTGTGGTCCTTTGATATCCCATGGTAACTTTGCCAGAAAATCAGCAGACATCATAAGAAACAATGCCAAAAGCCACTTGCACAATTTTGCTGAGATTTCTGCTTATCCTCCAATGGTTACACCAGCAGACTAACCTCAACCTCATTCTGCAATTTATATGGGCCTAAAGCAGGTAGGCACAACAATAACTAATTTGGAAGTTCAAAGGCCTGTGCCCAATCTGCACACTAGAGGCGCTTGCTAAGCTTGTCAGGCCATTTTAAGCATCCGTTGCGGGACTTATTTCAATATTAAAATTAAATTCCTGATCCCAGGTGGAATTTTACAGCCCCATGGCAGTGGGGCACAGGGCCGGAAAATGCAGTGAGCCATTCAAAACTCCATTGACTTCAGCGGGGCCAGAAGATCTAGCCAGTGGGAGGGCCGTAAAATTCCACCCCTCATTTCAGAACCAGATTTTAAACTTTTTTGGGTTAGTTAGAGCTTGCATTGCTCAATCTGGTATTTCAAGGGCTTTGCGCAGCCTTGGGTAACCTTTGTTGGGTGATACTCCATTGTGTATCAGCTGTGGCTCAGTTGCCTCGAAGTTAGAAGGTTGCAGGTTCAATTCCCCCACTCCAGGATTTAAGCAAAAATATCAAGGCTGATGCTCCAGTACTGAGCAAGTGCTATACCGTTGGAGGTGCAATCTCTTGGATAAAATATCAACTGAGGTCCCATCTGCCCTCTCAGGTGGAAGTAAAAGATCCCTGGAACTACTTTGAAGAAGAGCAGAGGAGTTATTCCCAGTCTCCTGGTCAATATTTATCCCTCAATCAACGTCCCAAAAACAGATGATCTGGTCATTATCACATGTTTGCAAGAACATATTGTGTGCAAATTAGCTGCCTTGTTTCGTACTTTACATTCATGACTACAATTCAAAAATACTTTGTTAGCTGTGAGATGCTATGGGATATCTGGCAGTTGTAAAAGGCACTATTTCTCATGGAACTTGTGCAACAAAGAGAGTTCAATTGTACTGATATGCAGGATTTTCACAGATGGAAATAGAAAATGACAACAAGCATGATATTAAAAGGCCCAGAGATTGCCTTCAATTTCTTTAGTAGGAAAAGGCTTCATTCAATGCCTAACAAGCTAGTATGTGAACCTATTTATCTCTTGAATATGAATGACTGCTACATAAAGCTATTGCCATGCTTTATCATGCGACAATCCATCATACTGGCTTTGAAGACTCGGCACCATAAATCAAGATGGTAAATTGTTGTTCAGGGGTATCACAGGCAGTCATGGCTTATGTTGCTAGTTATGCACTGCAGACAGACAGAGAACACAAATTGTAATAGAGCAAACAATGGACGTTTTGAAGTCTTGTTTTAGGTGCCTGGATAAATCTGTTGGAGCCTGTAGCGTATTGTGTTTATTGTTCATTTGAGGCCATGTCTCGAGGCATGTGCCAGTAGAGGCTGCCAAAAACATCAGAATAGCCATGTTCTAACAGCACGTGTAGTTCTGAGCTCTGAATGTTTTTCACCAAGAGCAACAAGGATGCATTCAGACACTGTCATGGCAAATCTTCAATTATCAATAAGTTAAATATTTGAGCGATTGAGGACAGGAGGATTGAATGAAAGCAAATGCAGAGCAAGACATGAAATTTAGAGCTACATTGCTAAAACCAAGAGATAACGTATTTGTAAAACATGACAGTCATGTTGGAAAGCAAACAACCCCCTATGACATCCAACCATTTGTGGTGACCAACACAAAAGGGTCACGATCCTTGCTAAGTGTGGTTTGCAAATGATCACACAAAAGTATCATTCTTAAAGCACTGAAAATACTATTTGCAAACAGTAAAATCCGATTCCAACATCAACATCTCAGGTGAAGAACAAGTTAAATGAGTCAACACCTGATGTCAGATATTGATATCCTACTTGTGCAATAAAATGTCTACTATACTTAGACAATTATATTACAAAGTAAGCTATTTTCAGTTGGTAAACAACATTTTTGACTTAGATTGTAGATGTCTGAGTGCATTTTTAAATTAATACAAATGTTTGCATATGTAATAAGGAAAGTTTTCCATAAATCTGGTTAAAAAAAGAAGAGGTGGAAAAGATTATTGATGTAAAATTAAATGTTCCAATTGTGTTTAAGTTTATTGTTTATATTGTTTACACTTTTGGAAACAAACCATAGAAACATACTTTTTTTCAGAAGGGGAGAGATGTAGTGTATTGTGTGTACATCGTGTGTATTGTGTATTGTTAATTTGAGGCCACCATACTTGACTACAAGGAGCATGTGTCAGTAGATGCAGTCAGAAAATAAAAAGGCCATGTTCTTACAGCACGTGCAGTTTGGAGTCCTGAATGTTTCTCCAATAACTTTACAGAGCCCTGCAGTGCAATGTGAAGAGTCTCCACAATATTTGTAGCTTATTGTGAGTAGATCACTGTCTTCTGTAGAAAAGATTAGTACTTCCTCAAGTTGAAGCGGGTAATGATGCTGGCTCCATTAGTGATGTGATAGATGGCATGTCATGGGATAGACTTAACGTGAGTATTCCGAACATGTAGCAGTAATTCCTTTTGGGGATAATATTGTAATGCTGGCAGAGTTAGTAAGATATTTAAGGGCCAAAATCTCAATGTGCTGCTCCTGGTCAATTAAATTTCTATCCATTAAAATTAATGAATGGAAAATCATGGACTGAGAGAGCACAATTTTGCAATATTCACTCTCTATATTTGCCAGGAACCAACAAATCAAACTCTTTAGCTCCTAGTGTGCTCCACTCAACTTGACTAATGGATTAATCAATCATCCCCAAGTGCAAAGCTGTGCTGCTCAAGATATCACCATCTGAACTATTGTTTGAAAAGTACAAGAGGTACCTGACCCTACTGTTGATTTATATCAGTGACTATTAGATAAGTTACATATAGCTTACCTGCCATGTTGAAACTTGATTGAAATTTCTCTCCATGCTCTCACTGAAATTGTCATAAATGCTCAGAGAGCAGACTAGAAAAATACCAATTCTGGCATAATGTTCTTTCTTCAGTGGAAGTTAATAAGTTTAACAATTTAAAAATGTAGGCAAATGTCTTTACAATTAAATTTAATCAAATAGCTGTTAAACCAATGAAAATACATTTTATAATTGCTCTCTTTAAAATAAAAGACAAGGGAAATGCAAAAGAATGTATTAATAATTTTGCTACAAACAATATAATGTAATTTCAATGTAGTAGCACAGAAGTACTAATACTGTACAGAAGAAAAAAGGCAGAATATGTTATTTTCATTTAAAAATCGCTGTGCTCTACAGCAGAAAAACAGAATTAATTTAATAAACTTCTTACAAAGAAGCAATAAAGTCCATGTAAATGATAAGTGGATTTTGATGATAAAGTGATGCGTGAAATATGCTGCAGTTCGGCTTGTTCTATTTCACAAGGAATAATGAAGGCTAAAATTTCCATCAGCACATATTCTGACATCAATTACCCCACACCAAGTGATCCACCAGCAGGCATTTATATGCATAATTTGTAATATTTCCAAATTACTACTACACAGCCACTGTCATTTGATATAATATCGTGCAGTATTCAGGAGCAGATAATTACATTGAAGAGCCATTATAGTTTGTACAGAGTTTTTCATCACTTCACTATGCAATCATCATTGACAAGCTTTGGTATTTTTTAAGCGAATTTGTAATTGAACACTGTGGATATACCTACATCACATGGACTGCTACAGTTCCAGCAACTTTCTCAGCACCACCTTCTCAAGGACAATTATGGATGGGCAATAAATTTGGCCTTGGCAGCGATGCTCACATTCCATGCAAGAACAAATAATAATAAGAAAAGGAAATTCCCAATACAAATGGGGGTGGTAATTTGGGTGGACATTGGGCAGGCAGTTGATGGGGAGATTGCATCACCTCCTCAATCATAAGACCTTCCAAAAACCCCTGAAACTTAATGCCGCTAATCATTCCATTAGCCCCGATTTGAAGCCTCCTGCCACCCAAAATTGTGTTGTGACCCATTGGCCCTTCCAGCCAGTCTCTGGCAGGCGATGTACCAGGGATTGCAAATGGGGGCCAGGAGGTAAAGTCTCCCAGTCCTCATTCTGTGAAGGTCAATGGGTTTTGCATTTGTCTTGCTTACTCAGATAGTATCAATTTTTATTAAATTAATGAGTACTAAAAGCACAGAAGCAATTACATTATAGATTGGGATCACTAATTATAGAAATGCAATTTTCATCTGAATAGACAAATTATCCATTCTCAGCCCCATTTATTCAATGACAAGGCTGACACATTAGAATTCTCATGGTAATATATTAAACTTTACAATACAGCTATTGTGATGAAAGTATAATAATTTTCATAATATTTTCCTGGTTTATTGTGAAGAAGGTTTATGGGGGTAAGTACAGGTGGTTCTGTCTGTGTGATTTAATTAAATTTGGAGTTAAGTAGACTGCAAGCTTGAAATCCTCGAAAGAGACTAGATGTAGAAATGTGCTTGACATGCTAAAGAGTAAACACGGATGATGGCTTAGCAGGTAATTTGCATTTTTAGATAAATGAAGGGATTGTTGGGTTTCAAAGGGATGTTAGTCTGTTTGCAACTAGCCAGATAAGCAAGGCTAAAGAGTGTGTTTATTTTTCCCAAAGGTTACTGACAATATTGGCAACATGAAATATTTTATATTATGAGGAAGGTACAGTTTCAAAGACATGTGGAACAATAGAATTTACATATTAAAGAGAGAGAACTATACATAAAGGAGAATGAAAGGCTATGTAAGGAGGGCCATGTAAGATCTAACAGGAGTGTGTAAACCAGCCATCAAGAAGCATCCAGCCAGTGCATAAGTCTGCTATGTAATGTAACTGAAGTTTGGGAGAACCATTTGGAATTCCACTGTCAAGTGGGTATTGTGTTAACTTGCTGGTTCTGTTTTAAATCTACAATCTATTTTGGAATGTTGCCTTAAAGGGGGTGTGTAACTGGGAGTCAGGTCAATTAAGAATTTTAGGATTTGTTATAGTAGTAAGTAATTGTAGCCTTATGTATATGCTGGAAATATTTTATTTTATTAATAAATATTTTAATTTATTAATTTTTAAATCCCTAAAGGTCTTGGTGGGCTCATTACTTCTGAATTCAGTGCACACATCTCGTAATAAATACAAATTGCAAAGCCATGGTGATAGTGTGACCAAGTGTTTCCCTTGTGGATTTGGTCTGACTGGCACACATCATCTGCCACGTCATAACACTATTAATAGCTGTTTTGATTTGTTATTTACCTCAGACACAGGAGCTTATCCTCGCTATGTGTCTTCTTTGCTAGAAGTTGTCAACCAATGCACATTATGCTTTCTAGTTTCTGAACAGTGTATTTTTATCTGCTTCTGATATTACAGATGCCCCTTTCTCACATTATGGGGTACAGTCTTCTTTACTTGCCTCCAGATATGCAACCTTCAACTTTTCTAGACTGGATTAATTGTGAATCCTGAATAATATGTATCATTGTTCTCAATACACTCACTTTCATTTGTTCTCTTTTTCCTTGTGCTCAAAGTGCCTCTCATTACTCATTCTTTTTATCCAATTGAATCTCAGCATATGTCTGTAACATCATAACTCAAACATCTCCTGAATTCTGATCTCAGTGTACAAGTGCCCAATTTTCATACAACTGAGTGGTTGTCATTCAGCCATAGCTTGCATGGACTTCACAACAATGCCAAGAAGCAAATGAATCACGGGCAATTCTTCATTCAATATGTGGCCAACTGCATCTTCTACACGATTTCACCCTGATTGTTAACACTCTAATTGTTAAACAGCTGCAAATTTGCTCAAGAGCTTTTAAACTATGCAACCCCACTGTAGTAAAACATCAAAAGCATACTTTCCTACAGCGCCAAATAAATCTGCACAGTTTGAGAAGGCTGTAATGATTTTTTTTTCTGCTGTACAACGGAAAGTTAATCATAATGGAAAAGATAAACTTAAACATAACTTTAAGATGCAAAGCACTGAATTAATCATGTTTAGAAATGATAAGAACAGGGGTGAGGTTGATGGGTTGAGTCCAGAATGAAGATTTGTAATGAAACACAAGTAGATATAACTAGCCTTTATGTTTGGAAAGACATGGCGCGAGAAACTTAGGACCTAATTTTGCGGAGATGGAAGGGCTTCACATCTTAGTCAAAATGTCGCTCAAGCCCTAATCCAGAAGTCGCAACCCCATTTTCAGCACCCATCATTTTCACCGGGATGGGGAGGAGCAGGGTGAAATAGGGGTGGGACATATTTCACACATCCGCAGTTGATGGAGGCAGCAACACATTTAAAAGTGCAGCGACCATCATTCAGAAGCAAATTTCTTCGCCCAGGTTTCTGAAACATGACTTGTGGGATTTATAAATCTGAGGAAAATGTCTAAACCTAACGGAGTTCTTTGTGTTATAATTCAAAACTCATTCACTGGTAAAGGAGGAAGCTGCAGCCAATCTTCCTTTAACATAGGTTCATTAGCAAAACCCAAAGAACATAAGTACAGACTGCCTTTTCTTTTTTTCCACACAGGTGGAATTAGTAACAGCTGCTCTAACTTACAAATAGAGTATGCACTTAATTGTGACAGGATTGCAACATTAATACTTTGGAGAGGTCAGGTACCCTTTTGGAGAGGTCATTGTCACAGTGGGAGGGGGTACAGTAAATTTACAGTTTTATTGGCAGTTCCTACTGGTTATAAAGGGATTAGCTGTCTTTGATGTGAAGCTATGGATATTTGTTTTTATGAGGGATTAAGTACTTGAAGAGATTTAACTGTATTGAATGGTTTTTTTATCAATTAGACTTTTTAATATAGTGAAGTCTGTAATAGATAATTAGAACTTTATTCTATTCCATCTCACCATGGCTCCTGAGGTCTGCCCCGGTGGATACTGAGTGAGTTGGCATAGAGTGTGTAAGGGCAAAAGGTAATAGCTGGTGGTACATGGATGGGATGAGTTGGCACTAACTTGGCATAGGGGCTATCAAGGGCCATGAGATCAGTGGGTTGGAATAAGTTTGTGCTAGGTTGGCATAGGGGCTATAAGCAGCTTCGTCAATGACTTTCCCTCCATCATAAATTCAGAGTGGGGATGTTTGTTGATGAATGCACATGATTGCACAATGTTCGGCACCATTCATGGCTCCTCAGATACTGAAACAATCTGTGTCCATATGCAGCAAGACCTGTCCAATATTCAGGCTTGGGCTGGTAAGTGGCAAGTAACATTTGTGCCACACAAGTGCCAAGCAATGACCATCTCCAGCAAGAAAGAATCTAACCATTAGCTCCTGGCATTCAATGGCATTACCATTGCCAAATCGCCGATTATCAACATCCTAGTGATCAAGGGGCAAGAGGTGGCATGGAGGGTATGAGCAGCCATGGGAGGTGGGTGGAAGGGCATGAGATGGCATAGATGGGGCATGGAGAATGTGGGGGGGTGGTGAGGGGGTGTGACAGGTGAGAGCTAGAGGGCCTCACTGTTTTATCATAACTGGGACTAATCCCCAGAGCACCAAGGTGGGCCTTTTAAACAGCCCACTCAGCAGCCCCTGTGGCTGCCTCTGCACTGTTTCCAGAGGCAGCAGGCCTGACCCCAGTTAGCACCTGTCCCCAGATCGAAAACCTGGCTACTCATTGAAGTTTCTCCTGAGTCGAGTTTGTGGAGTCGGGCAATTTCCCAACTCGGGCGAAAGTTCAGGCCTCAGTTTGGGGTCCAATAGGACATCAAGGTTGCAAACAACCCCTTTCAATAGCTCTTAATTCTTTATAAAGCTTAAGTTCAAAAATTGAAATTTGCTCCAGCATTTCAAGAAACACTTCGAACATCTCTCTTGAAAACCTGGACAGCACAAAAGACAAATAAATTGATCTGATTATTGATTCTTTTTCCGGCTCCATCAGTAACCTTTGTGGTTCACAACATTTTTGTCCCTTTGTTTTATTAATAATATTGGTGTCTTGTTTCTTCAATTCTGCCAATAAACCATCATATACATTTTGCCTCATACATGTCACTATGCTGAAATCAACACTCATTGAACAATCTCCAACCCAGTTCAAACTTCTGCTGGCCCTTTCATTATTAGACCAAGTAAAACAATTTAATGAGATGGATAAAACATATGAAAAGCTAATGCAGCTTAAACATGACTTATTAAGCAGAAAAATTAGCCATTATTAGAGGCAATAGCAGATAGAGATAAAGTGAACAGTAAAATGATTGGCTATGCAGTGAAAAATGGCTGAGGAAATGATCAAATCAAATCCCTAGACTGGTTGGGAAATGTACTGTGCAGTTGCAAATTTATTAACATAAAGGAACATTTAGAAAATAAATGAACTGACACAGCTCAATTTTAAATTTAACCAAAGTGCAACTGAACCAATCCAAACATATGGGCCAGAATCTTCCGCTTGGCGAGTTGGGGGGGTGGGGGGGGGGGGGGGGGGGGCGGTGGTGGCCGCCCACCGATGCATCAAACGACATGCGGTGACGTCGGGCATGTGTCTCGAGGCCACCGCGAGTCATTTAGATTTTCAGTTCGGCGGGCGTGCACCGGAGTCGGCTGCACGCCCGCTGAACTGTCAAAGGCCTATTAAGGGCATTTAAAAACTAATTAAGCCACTTAATTAGCTGCCCATCCAACCAGGCGGCCTTCGCATTTTTCATGAAACCTCATCCACGGGTAGGATGAGGTTTCATGAATGATTTATATGTGAAATAAAGATTTTCATTAAAATTCATAAACATGTCCCAGCTCATGTGACATGTCCTAAATTTTTTTCTTCTTTATTAAAATTTTTGAAACTCAAACTGAAATGATCACGGACGGCGATTGGCTGCGTGCCCGCCTGTGCCCGCTCCCGCCCAACCCTCCCAACAGGGAGAAAATTCTCCCCGTGAATTTCATCAGCTTTCTCAGCCCAACTGTATGTTGCTCTGGATTCAAGTTTCTTTACATGGAGAGGGGTGAATTTCCATAAGGGTTCTCCTATTTGACCAATTAAACTTTGACAGAAGATCCACAGTGACACCGGGGGAAATGGCGTTTCTCCAGGGTTTCCTTGGAATTTATAGTGGTTGATTGGGAGAATCCACTTGAAAATCACCCATTCAGTGTTCTTGGAACATGGAATCCCTGGCCTCAGGTAGTAGCTGAGACAGAGGGTATTGCATCTTTAAAGGGAAAAATTGATAAATAATAAATAAATATGGAGTTTTTGTTGTATTGCAGAGGTCAACAGATGCCCTCTATAAGTAAATCCTTGCATACATACAACTTCACAGTCCCATACAGCAGTAGTTAAAGAAAGATACATAGGGCAGAATCATCCCAGATTTGCACTAAGTGCGGTAGCGGGCGTGAAAAACGACGTTTTAGCCACCGGCCACAATGGCGAGTTTTCGCACTGTGTCATCTGCTTCCTGCCTCATTAATCATGCAGCCACAGGAAACACGCCGTCTCGCTGGCGGGCGGCCTCTGAATCGCCCACCACGCTGTTACCTCACCGTCTCCTCACTCCGGGTGCCATATCTAAACAGCAGCCACGTACACAGTTCTCAATGCTTGCAGCCCAGGACTGTTGCAGTGAAGATAGGGCCCTGAAAGCCAAGAATTCAGTGACCTGTCATTGGAATGCCTTTTCGAGACCCATCATGATGTCCCCCACCCCTGTTCTGGCCACAGGAGGTCCAGCAGTCTCACCATTCCGGCTTGAGATGCGGTGGCAGTGGTGGTGAGCGCCAAATTTGCACAGGAGAGGTTGGCTATCCAGTGCAGAAAGAGGATGTATGATCTCATCTGTGCTGCCAGGGTGAGGAAACCATCTCATCACTCTATTCTCACAAGGCCATCGCACATTCACTGGCATCTCACTCACTGCCAGCTCAAGGGCGTTCACCACTCATTCTCTCACACACACCCTCACATCTCCATCTGGCCTGATCTCCTCTGGAGACTCTCTCCTCTGCCCTCACCATCTTGAGGCCACTTGCGCAGATCAACATGTGGCCCCACACACACCCTGGGATACCCCCCTTCCCCAGTACAGCCCTCACCCTGCAGCCTCTTCCCTTGCCTGAGGGAACTTCTCTCCCTTCCCCAAGCAAGCCCTAGCCCTGCAGTTGTTGAAAAGCCACCCCCGCCTTACAGTTTGTCTGGTAAGTAGGGACCTGCCTGTGGGCTCTCCTAAAGTGATGTGGTGCTGTCACCGAAGCCTGGCGCTGATGACTGCAAGTTCTGCCCAAAACAAGGTCGGCAAACAAACCTCGAAGACCCGAGCAAAGTGCAGCTCGCCAGGTGCAATGTCGCCTATGTACAGTTGTGAAACACGTCGGTGTGCAATTACAAAAACATGCCCGGGTGATCCAGCATGGGGGGTGGTGGGGGGCGATTCTGTCGAGCAGGGCTTATAATGAGATGCTAAATTATTGATATTAGGTTCCTGACATATGGCAGCAGGAAACGCAGCCTGCCATTGATGGGTGGAATGGATGGTTGCTAACTGGTTTCACGAGGGCGTAAAACCGATTTTGGCCAGAGAGAAGAAAAGGATTGTTGGACTGTTGGCAAATGGGGAATTGGGACTAAGGTTACTGAAATTGTACCAAATTAGTTCATCACGTTCCACCGGGGCAAAAAGGGGTTGTCTAGATTACAGCCTCTTGTCTTCTTCCTTCTTATCCTCCTCTTCTTCCTCCTTCTCTTTCTCATGTTCCTCAGTTTCTTGACCGATAGGTGGTAGCAAGGATTGTTCCCTCGTGATGGCAAGGTTATGCAGGATGCTACATACCATCACAAACCTTAAGGTCTCCTCAGCCGAGTTCTGCAGGGCTCTTCCAGAGCAGCCCAGAACTAGAATTGTTGCCTCAGCACGCTGACGGCCAGCACTGTCACATTTCTTGTGGCACCTTGGCACTCGTTGTATACATGCTGCCCACGCAAGTGTGGATTGCAAACTGGAATCAAGAGCCATGTTATCGTGCATACACCTTGTCACAAAATATCCACCCTTTGCTTTTTCGTGGTGACCAAAATACAGCCGGCACAGCAGATTGCAGAATGAAAGCTTCATGGCTGCTGCCGGGATACCAGGCATTGAGCTGCATGATTTGCTGCCTATGGTCACACATCAGCTGGATGTTGATGGAGTGCAATCCCTTTCGGTTCCAGTACATGGCAGAATGAACATGTGGTACCCTCAAAGCGATATGATGCCGTCAATAGCGCTCTGCACTGTGGGGAAGCCTGCAAACTTTGAAAACTCTGTCTCCTTCTCTCTGTCAAAAGGGAATAAAATGAGCTTGTCTCTCTTTGCACAGAGATTCTTAGTGACCTCCCATGCGTGACAAAATACTTCAAAGTACGAGACGTTGCCAATATCTCCATTATCAACCTGGAAAGAGGCCAGATGCATTAAAGTTCATACACACAGTCAACTTCACAGCTATTCACAATGCAGTCCTTGCCCTGTCTACAGTTGTGGCTGTGGTAGGTACAGATCCCAGAGAGGATGTCCTTTCTGAAGCATCTCATACATTATTCCTTGCAAGGTTCAGGTAGGTGAATTACTCATTGAATACCTTGGGCATATGGTCTCCGGCTGAGAGCCCTTTTCCCCATCCTCCCTCTTCTAGGAGCTTATCCTGCTCTTTGTCATCTCTGCTCATTCTCTCTGCTATATTTGACTCCAAGACGGAGCCCTATTAGTTCACCCATGTTTGGGAGCAACTGGTTTCTGCAGAAGCCTTGAGCCCAGCAAAAAGTCTTCAGTACCTGCCACACCACTCCCTGTAGACTTTGGAAACTTGAAACAAGAATTGAAAGCACCAAAAACTTGTAGAATTGTTACAACTGCCAGGATAGATGAACTGGTATCTCACCTTTAACTGTGATTGTTATGCTCCTGGGTGAGGAGGGATGAATTGGCTCCTTTTCTTTATTCAGCCCCTTCGGTTACTCGGTTAATTTAGAAAGAATCCCTTCCATCGTGGATGCCTTTTCCCAGTGCAAATGTATTTATGTTTTAAAAATGAGCCAGTTTAACCAGGGTGTCTTGAGGTAAAGAAATAATGAGTTTATTAGTTGCTAAACGCAAGGAAAAATAATAAAAATGCAACACATGTACACACAGATTAGAAATGTGAAATTGAGTCCAAGAATAAAAGTTAAAAAGCTATGTGAATCAGTCCTTTGGCTTGTCCGTGAGGAGTGCTTGGTGAAACGTTGTGGCAGCTAAGTTGGAGTGATTCTGGAATCACTGACTTTGGGCAGTTGAACAGTTGGGCTGGAGATTCTTGGTTCTGCAAGTTAGCTGAAAGGAGTTGTCCTGTTCCTTTTTGACTGTGGCTTTGCTGACTTGTTTTAAAGCATGTATTCGATGCTTGATTAAAAAACTGATTTCACAAAGCCTCCATTTAAAGGATCCAATTACACTGCAGAAACATGCAAACATGTTTTTGGCAACATAGAGGGATAAAAGGATTATTTCAACATGGTTTGGTACATTCAGTGACCTCCAAATATACCTACAAATGACACCAATGTTGGATATTTCAAGGAGTGTTCTATCTTCGAAGTCCTCAGGAATCAAATACCAATCTTTGTGAGTAAGGAATGAGTAATGAGAAGCGAAGTGAGTGTGGACTGTGATGCAGTGTGAAGAGCGATTATAAATGATTGCTTCAAGAGTTTACAGGGCCACCTAGGTTGGATCTGACAGATATTAAATTAAATTTAAGAAAACAAAGTGCTGGTTTTGACAGGTGCTTGCCGTGGTCCACACAGCCTTAGAGATGAGTCCTGGTATTAGAACAAGACTCTATGACTCTTTGACTTTTTTACAAGTTTAACAAAGTCCTATAAAAGTCGCTGCACACAGTATCATTTCTAAACACCCACTGATACTATCAACTGCACTTAATGTCTAATGACTTCAGTTAAGTGAGGTTAGAATTATTCACAATCTATAGCTGATCTATATGCTAACTGAAAATATTCATACTGAAATTTTATGAGAGGGCATTGGTAAACTTATAATCATATACTACTTTAATGCAGATTGGATAGAGCAGGTTTCTTAGGTAGGTGTTGTATTCTATATTTACCTGTGTATTTTTCATCAACACAATTTGTGAACTAGTAAATATGCGACAGTGCATAATATGACCCTGTTTTCCAAAAAAATAGTTTTAATGTCTATGTGACACTGATTAGTGGACTAACTGGTGTACTGTTCCGCCTGTATCCTAAAGCGTTCCAAGTCCCATTCACACATCACCTCTGCACTCGCTGACCAATATTGGCTACCACTACACCAACAACTCAATTTTAAAATTCTCTTAGTGATTAAATATATCCATGGCCTTGCCCCGCCCAACCCTGCACCCTCTTCTTGTGCGACCACGCTCTGAGTACACTGCTTTCTTCCAACTCTGATCTCTCATGCATCCTCCACTTCCTTTGCCACCCCCTCCATCATTGATAGCTCCTAAGCTCTGGAATTCCCTCCTAAAACTCGCACTAAACCACATCCCGCTCCTCCTTTAATAGGCTCCTTAAAACCTACTGCTTTGACTCAAACCTTTGGTCACATGTCCCAATGTCTCCTTTTTTGGTTCAGTGTAAATGTTCGTCTGATTATACTCCTGTCAAGTGCCTAGGAAGTTTTATTATATTTGTCATCAACGGTCCCTCAATTCGAGAATGACATCCACTCAGGGTCACAAGGTTCTCCCCAGGGTCTTCATGTGACTGAACAGGCCTATTCTCGATCCACAGGTCTTTGGGCACATGGGACAGGATGTTCCACAAGGTAGTGGGATCCAGAGCGCAAGATTTGCCTCCTTTTCTTTCCATCTCTGCCACCGCTCTGCCTCATCATTAGGGAACCAAAGCATGATGCAGCTTGATAGACAAGTTGTCACAATTCTGAACAATTGTTAGCAAGCTCCTCCCAGTCATTAAGTTCAATGCTACATGCTTCAAGGAGAGCTTCAGAGTGTCTTTGAAGAGTTTTCTTTGTCCTCCCCTAGAACATTGGCCATTTGAGAATTGAGAGAAGAGGACTTTGTGGGGGAGATGTTTTTTGGCCATCCAGACACAGTGTCAGGTCTGTTGAAGTTGATTTTGTAGGAGTTTTGCTTGACTGCTTGTAGATCTGGCTTCAAGAAGGACACTAGTGTTTGTTTGATGGTCCTCCTATTAAAATTAAATCTAGATGATACGGTGGAGGTATTGCTGATGGAAATTCTCTAGAACACTTTTGTGTTGCTGATACGCATTCCAGGTGTCACTGCAATACAGGAGTGTGGTGACAACAACTGCTCTGGACACTTGGAGTTTTGTTTACTTGCGTAAGCCTTTGTTGTCAAACATTCACTGGTATAATTTGTAGAAGGCTGAACTGGTGCAGCTGATCAGGCCTCGGTAGGAGTGGAGGAGGGGGGGAAGGACGTCATGGGGAGGGTCAGGCCTCGGTGGGGGTGGGTGGGTTGGACCTCAGGGTTGGGTGAGTCGTGCCTTGGGTCTGGCAGCTCAGGCCTCAGGCCTGGCAGGTGGGAGGGGCCAGGTCTCAGGGGCGGTGGGTCAGGCCTTGATTATGCGGGGTGTCAGGCCTCAGGTCAGGTCCAATTGGGCCTGGGGGGAGGGGGGGCTGGTGGTGGAGGTGTGTAGGTGAGAGTCGAGCTTGTCTGGGTGGGGGAGGGTGGAGGAGTCCTGCGCGGGTGGGGGGAATCCTGTAATCCCATTGGGGGGGACAGTGTTGGGAGTTGTTGGGGGCATGGGGCTGCCTCATGAAGAGCGTAGTTAGGGAGTAGGGGTCTCCTCTGGGGGCCCAGGGGAGGGGGAGTCCCATAGGTGGGTCAGTCTGAGTCTGTACAATAGTTACCCACAAGTTAGAAGAGATTTTGATCCTTCTAACATGTTCTCAGTCACTATTGGAAAAATCCAGTGGGAACCACCTAAAGTTTGAGATTTAAATCTCATTTTTGAATAGTTCCCAGTGCAGGATAATTGCCCAGGGGGAGTTTTCACTTCCGGGCAATTGCTGTGCAAACCTTACCTGGGAACCTCTGAAGGGAATTCTCTAGTGCACCTTTGGGGTACCTCTCCCCCAATCTGCGCTGGGGAGCTTGGAAGTTAAGGCCCATTGCACTTGTTACATTAAGTATTTATTTGATTTGTGCCAAGAATCTGCAGGCAATAAATCTTACCTTCAGGACAAAAATGAAATCTGTAAATTAACAGAATGGAATGTTTCCAAATGGAAAACAAATCAGTTTTAAATTAACAGAGCAACCAGCAGATCTCCAGGGTGGATTTCGACATTCCCAGTGAGTTAATAAATCATCTATGATGAATTAAAATCCAGGAATGTTGGTATGAACAAGGTAAATACTCAGGTTTTATATGGAACTGTTGTCACATGAGAAAATGCAATTTTGAAATGACTGCCATTCCATTTGTAGCTATGTGATAAAGCATTTATTGCACTGAATAAAATTAATCAATCAGAATTGTTTTTAATAGCTGCTGTCTACATGACTATGTGTGTACTTTAATCAGGAAAGGACAGTAAATTCTTTTAAATTTTAGAAAGAAATGACCAAGGTATTATCCTGTACAGATCTTCCCTGATACATATGTGTACTGCAGACTTCCTGATGTGGTAGACGCCTCCCAGTAGAGCTTAGATGGATGCAGTGACATGGAAGTTATGCTGTGGTAACCCTCACTTCTACAAGGAGAGCTTTCCCTCATCTGGGTGCTGTGTGTGGATAACTGGACAGACAATGGCACAATTTGTGGCAGTTTATCATACACAATGGAGGCAACAAAGACAGCAGTCCTATGATCTATGCAGCTGCATGTCTTAGGGCAGTGATGGGTTTCCCAGAACATCTGTATCTTTTGGGATAAAGTATGAAAAATTTGAAAATGGGATGGCTGCAATAGAACTGAATATCAGGTGCTACATATAAAGGGTGGCTGATCTGATGCCATCAGTCAGTGCCAGCATCTGAGATGAACTTGTACCCCATCACAAAAGTTTGGTTCTCCAGCTTTTATTCATCTTTGATAAACAACCACATGTTGACTGAGATTTGGCTAATTTAAATTCTACTAATACATCCTGGGATGTTGTGCACACTGTGCATTCTCTCAATGCAGGATCAGCATTCAGCTTGCAAGAGATATTTTTATAGGTGAAAATATCAAATCTGAGCCCAAGCTTTTTGAGAATGGCTGAGGCTTTCAGCTAAAAATGTTGGTGAATGCATTAAAAGATGCAAAAGCAAAATTGTGACATCAACAAGTTTTATGGACTGCAAGAGCATCCAAACTCAAAACTTTTAATAATAAATGTATACTGATAGCATAATAATACTAATAATTTTATGCCTTGAGTCTATGAGTTTACTAGTCGAGTAAACTCAAATTGCACGTTTTCATATACACTTGTTAGTTGATGTTCGCTATCAGTAACGGAGAGGCCTACTAAAGAACAAACTGTAATTGTTTATTGCAACAGAAGGCAGGGCACTAAATCCTTGCGTGCTCCCACAATCACCTCCAGCTCTAGACTTACAGTTAACCAGTAGCCTGCGCTGTACATTGATTGGTCAGTACTGTCACATGATTAGTCTATTTGCATTCTCTTAAAGGTACATGCCTCCCCCTTTACTTAAAAATACAGTTGACAAACTTAATAACATGTGAACTACTTACACTAATAACTATTTACAAGTCAAGTCCCTCAGGAGGCTTTTTCCGACGTGTTGAGCGTCGCAGTTCAACAACCTCGGCTGGTTTTTCCGAGACTTCCTTTTCAGTGGACAGTTATCCACTAGCTTCCTCAATGGATGATTTCACCACCTTCTGGGTGCAGTCACGGTCACTCCTGCTGCCCCTCCCCTCCAAGCTGAAACAGATAAAGGCAACAAGCACAAAGCAACACAGCGATGGGCTACATGATGTGTAAAGGGAGGAGAAAGAGGAATAGAAAAAAAATTGCTTTTCTTTTTGAGGATTATTAATAATTCCTCTTTTGCTCCCTGTGTGTCCTTTCCTTGGTAGCACTGATCCATAGATTGGTCTTCTCTTTAGTTTCATTATTGGTTGGACTAGACTCAGGCGCGAGCTGAACGTGAGTGAGTTCAATAGCTGGGTTCTCCAACAGCACGTCTGAGAGCTCAAAGCCTTCTAGTTTTAAAACTTCAAGGCTTTTACACAGCTGCTGCTTCAGCTCCTTCAATTCTTTCCTATTCTCAATAATAGTTTCCTGGAAAATTCCAAATTGTTGCCCCTTCTCAGCTAATTCAGTCCTTAACTCAGCCAGAGACTCTTCCCTTTCTTCTTCATATCTTTTCAGTGGCAACAAATTGGGAGCTGATTAAATTTTGTAATGCACAAAAGTCCTTTAATAGGTTTTCCTTTTCTTTTCGAAGGGTGTTGACTTCAGCTTGAACTCTGTCCCGGTGCAACGCTTCTATGGGCTTCTCCACTTGGGTCTTCACACACTCATCTTTTTCTGCAGCAAAGCCTCTAGTTTCCACTTGGGAGCTTAGCAGGCTCTCAAGATTTATCTCTCCCAGCCAGTTCCTTCCAAGGAGACTCAGCCATTAAAAATATGGGTAATTTTGCAGACTGTTCCTCATATTGCACCTTGACTTGTCTTTCAGTCTCATTTCTTCCCTCATGTATGTTTTCAATTTAGTGTCCAAAGCTTCCAATCTTAAAGGGTGGGTTCCTTTATTCAAGTATCTGAATGCATGTTCTCCAATGACAGACATTGACGCTCCAGTATCAACTTCCGTCTTAACGTGTTGTCCGTTGACTATAATGACTAGCTGGATTGGCTCGGTTCTACGCACTTTCAAGTTATATAATGAGTGAATGTCTGATTCTATTTCTTCTGGATCTTCCATGAGATATATGTCACGATTTCTCCCTTTTTCTTTAAAATGCTGTCTCAGTCTATCTCTGCAGTGTCGCATTATGCGACCATAGCAGTGGCAGAGAAAGCATTCAGCTTGTTTGAATTGTCGATCGCACATTGGATGCCTGGATGCATTTCTTTCGTTCATTTTGTGGGTTGTTACTGTATTACTGCTGTTTTTACTGATCTGTACATAGGGGGCATTTCCCGCCTTTCTGTGGGGTCCGATGTTTTCACACTTTTTGTTGCCGGTCTATCCCGCCCTACCAGATGGACAGCGCCATTTTGTGCATCTCTTATAGCTTCCAAATTTCTAACAGCACCCTCCATGGCTGTGGCTAATTTTAATGCCTTTTGAAGTCTAGATTAGCTTTGGCTAGCAAACACGTTTGAATAGTATCATCTCCAATCCTGCATATCAGTTGGTCTTTCAACATATCACTAATGGACATTCCGAATTCGCAATGTTCAGTTAATGCCTTTGAAATGGCAACATAGTCAGCTATTGTCTCCCCTGGAAACCTGTTCCTAGAATTGAACTAGAAGCGTTGCATAGTAACTGAGACTTGGGTTTCAGGTGGTTTTGTATCATTTTTATTAGCTCATCGAAAGTCTTTGAGTCGTGGGTGTCAGGTGACGTGAGGCTGTGGATCAGCCCATATGCTTTGCTCCCACATGTGGACAAAAGAATCACCCTCTTTTTTCCTCCCCTGTGATGTTAGCAGTAAAAAAAACACTAGGCCTTCGACATACTGAGACCAGTCATCTGAAATGAGGTCGAACGGATCGACACGGCCGAACTCCGGCGTTGTGAACAACTGCAAGGGGACTGCGCTTCTGATAGGCTTCCCAGTTAATGATGAATTCAGGTGTTTGGCTTACCGTGGCTTTCTCGACTGCCGTCGATCAATTCATGTTTTGCCTTCCGCAGAGTTGCCCTCTCTCTGGGGTCTCTTATAATTTTCTGTCCATAGCCATTTTTCTTGCATGTACCTCTTTAAATGTATTGCCGGTTTAAGAGCAGTCACCGTTTTTTTTAACTCTGTCTCTGCAGATGTCGGCTTTTCTGTGCTGGATTTTATGCTCCTTTTGAGTTTTGATGGGATCCCAGTGATCGTGATTCTGCAGGGTTTTTTTCTTTTCTCATTTTTTTTTCAAATTTAAAACTGCAGCATGGCCTTCTGCTCTGATTGCCGTCTATTTTAAAACAAAGTACAGGTTCTCTTTCTAATGCTTTCCTCACCCGTCTTGTGGATTCTCACTCAGGGGTCTTACAATTTTGCTATTTTAATCCTTGTTGCCAGTTTTATGTCTTGAGTCTATGAGTTCACTAGTTGAGTAAACTCGAATTGCATGCCTTCATATACACCTGTTAGTTGATGCTAACTCAATAACAGAGACTGACATAAAAGCCAACATACAAATTCAACAAGTAACAGGGAAGGCAAATGGAATGTTGGCCTTTATTTCAAAGGGAATGGAGTATAAAAATAGGGAAGTCTTGCTAAAGATATACAAGGCACTAGTTAGACCACACGTAGAATACTGTGAACAATTTTGGTCCCCTTATCTAAGGAAAGATATACTGGCATTGGAGGCAGTCCAGAGAAGATTCACTAGGTTGATCCCAGGTATGGAGGGATTTTCTTATGAGGAGAGGCTGAATAGTTTGGGCCTGTACTCATTGGAGGATGGAAGAATGAGAGGCAATCTTATTGAAACATATAGGGCAGAGTTTTCTGCTTGACATGCGGGGGGCGGGCCCCAGCATGTAAAATAACGCGTGGTGATGCCGGGCGAGCGTCCCCATATCACCATGCGCCATCGCAATATTTCCCTGAGCTGGCGCGCGATTAAGTTCGACGTGCGCCTGCCATTAATTAACGGGCTAGTTAAGGCACTTAAATCGGTCCGTGCGATCTTCGGCTCGGCGCATGGGCGCAACGGGCAGTCAGGTAAGAGACTTTTTAATAAAACTCATCCACGGGCAGGATAAGAGGGCTCAGTGAGGTTGTCAATCTGATCTGTGAGTATTTATTGCAGAAAGTTTTTTAAACTTGCCTGTGTGATCTGTAGCAGTTCAGAATGAATTCCAGCAGCTTTCTGTGCATTTTTAACCTTCAGCTCAGCACTCTGCAGTCAGTAACCTTTATCGGGCCTACAGCTTCCCAGAGGCTTCTCTTTAACCTGGGTATGGGTTCTGACATGTCCACTGGAGGCAGCTCCTCTGAGGAGGAAGGGAGGGCTAGAATAAGGAGGAGGTCAGGAGCGTACAATCAGCCTCCAGGGGAGCCACCTTTGGGAGGCCAGGTGCAGGCACAAGGGGCACAGGGCCAAGAGGTTGTCCAAGGTGGAAGGGGCCACAGAAGATGCCACTATCCTGTTGCCAGGGCATACAGCCGGCGAAGCAGCTACCTCAGTGTGACTGAGATGCAGTGCCGAAGGAGGCTCCGACTGTCAAGGGGGACAGTGAACTACATCTGTCAGATGATTGGTCCTGAGATCTCCCCTAACTGTGTGGGAGAACACCCCATGAAGGTCACAGCTGCCCTCAACTTCTTTGCCTCTGGCTCCTTCCAGGGCTCGGTGGGTGATCTTTGCAGTGTCTCCCAATCAGCTGTCCACACTTGTGTCAAGCAGGTCACAGATGCTCTGTTCAGACGTGCATTGACCTTCATCCACTTCCACTGGGACCAGGCAAGTCAGACACAGCGAGCCAGAGGCTTCGCGGCCATTGCTGGCTTCCCCCGTGTCCAGGGTGCAATAGACTGTACACACGTGGCCATCAAGGCACCAGCAGGTGAGTCCGGTGCCTTCGTCAACAGGAAGGGCTTCCACTCCATGAACGTGCAGATAGTGTGTGATCACAGGATGCTGATTCTACAAGTCTGTGCAAGGTACCCAGGCAGCTCCCATGAAGCCTACATCCTCAGACACTCCCAGGTGCCGGGGCTCTTCAGTGCTCCAGCCCGGCTTGATGGATGGCTGCTGGGTGACAAGGGCTATCCCTTCAGAAGGTGGCTCATGACGCCTCTCCACCATCCAAGAACAGAAGCTGAGGAGCGGTACAATAGGAGCCACACCTCCACAAGGGCTGTGGTGGAGAGAACCATCGGTCTTCTCAAGGTGATTCAACATGATTCAACGCAGTCACGACAGTAAGACTTGACGGGAGAGCCTTCAAAGGTTAAGGCTACCTGCTGGGTTAAATGCCCTACATCAACACGGTACTCACCCTCCTAGAGCACAACAAATCATTGAAGTGCTTACGGCAGTGGATCGAGGTGCGCCGCACCACGTCGCGGGAGCTCACCACCTCTGTCACCTCCTCCCAGGCACGTTTAGTCATGTGGGGGGGCCTCCTCCTCCCATCCTAGGGGGCCAACACCTCCTGCTGTGCTGCCACCTCCTCAATGAGAGCAGCAAGGCAGTCATCAGAAAAACGAGGGGCGCTTGGGCCCCTGCTGGCCTACCCTGCAGCCTGCCCTGCTCCTGTGGCAGACCCTGCAGCCTGCCCTGCTCCTGTGGCAGACCCTGCAGCCTGCCCTGCTCCTGTGGCAGACCCTGCAGCCTGCCCTGCTCCTGTGGCAGACCCTGCAGCTTGCCCTGCTCCTCTGCCCTTCCCTCCAGAGTGCCCTGCTGAGCAGACCCCCTGCAATTGGATCTCCAGGTGGCCATTGTGAGCAACATACAGGAGGCTGCCAGGCCTTCTTTTAAACAGACTGCGGGGTCGCCATTGGACCCGGTGGTCTGTGCATGCCCGCCGCAGCCCACACACTCCCGCTATCCATGGGAGTCGGAAATGCGCTGGGTGGGCCTTAATTGGCCCGCCCGCACAAAATGGCAGCGCGGCCCCGATCGCGGGCGCCACTCGGGTCCAAGCCCACCCGCAAGCGCTCCTGCTCTGCCCGCCCGCCAAACGGAAAATTTTGGCCATAAGATTCTTAGCCAGCTTGACAGGGTAGATGCTGAGAGGTTGTTTCCCCTTGTGGGAGAGTCTAGGACCAGGGGGCAAAATTTCAGAGTAAGGGGTGGCCCATTTAAAACAGAGATGAAGAGGAATTTCTTCTCTCAGAGAGTAGTCAATCTGTGGAATTCTTTACCACAGAGGGCTATAGAGGCTGAGATGTTAATATATTCAAGGCTGAGATAGACAGATTTTTGATCAGTAAGGGAATCAAGGGTTATGGGGACAAGGCAGGAAAGTGGATTTGAGGATTATCAGATCAGCCATGGTCTCATTGAATGGCGGAGCAGACTCGATGGGCCGAATGGCCTACTTCTTGCTCCTATGTCTTATGGTCTTATATAACAAACTGTGATTGTTTATTGCGACAGAAGGCAGAACGCTAAATCCTTGCATGCTTCCACAACCAACTCGAGCTCTAAACTTACTGTTAACCAGTAGCCCGCGCTGCGCATTGATTGGTCAGTATTGTCACATGGTTAGTCCACTTGCATTCTCTTAAAGGTACATGGTACCTCCACTTTACCACAAAGAGTGAACCTCGTCTACTCACCAAACTGTTTCTAACTGAGGTCACAGACTGTGGGCTTGAACTTCCTCGGAGTGACAACCAGTGTCAGATTGCCACACCGTGCCCAGTTTCTTACCTGATTTTTTTCCTAACCTGTCTCACCTGACCATTGGACTCAAGCCATCCCCGGGGCCCAGCGGTGAAGTGCAGGGGAGGCGAAGTGAAGGAGGCTGAGCCCCCGTTTTTATAGCACGAGCTGCTGTAAACCAGGTAAGTTTAAAGGTCCATTGAAATTTAAAGATTCTTGTCAGGCCAGGGAGAAGGTAAGTGTCTAAGGTAAGTGGATAAGACTTGGGGGTTGGGGAGGATTGGAGGTCAGTAGTGGGGGGAATTGGAAATCAGAAGGGGGATCGGAGGTGGGGGGATCAGATGTGGGGGAGATTGGAGGTCGGATATTCAGTTCTATTGCAGCCATCCCATTTTCATATTTTTATATTTCATCCCAAAAGATACAGATGTTCTGGGAAACCCATCACTGCCGTAAGACCTGCAGCTGGATAGATCACAGGACTGCTACCTTAGTTGCCTTCATTGTGTATGATAAACTGCCACAAATTGTGCCTTTGTTTGTCCAGTTATCCACACACAGCACCCAGATGAGGGAAAGCTCTCCTTGTAGAAGTGAGGGTTACCACAGCATAACTTCCATGTCACTGCATCCATCTAAGCTCTGGTGGAAGACGTCTACCACGTCAGGAAGTCTGCAGTACACATATGTGTCAGGGAAGGTCTGCGCAGGACAATAGCTTGGTCATTTATCCTATGCCAAACAAGCAACAACTGGACAGAATGAGCAGCTTTTATTGGGTGTCAGGTATCTTTTGAACACAAAGACTCTCCATTGTGCTGCTAAGACACCGTTTCTATCCCCACCTCATCTTCTTTTATGGTGAGCCAAAGTCTCCCTATACTGGATTTTGAAATCCATTAAAGAGTGAGCTGCAGGCCCATAATCACTGGTATAAGTTTTTCTTTTGCATGGAACAATTACAAAACTGGGCAAGTCTGTCCCTTGTGCTCTGCTCACAGTCTATCCACGCTTTGGCTAGCATAATTTCATTTCTGATTTTCAGCGAGTCAGGAAGACTCTATGGGCCTTTAAAAATGGTGAATGGGACCTGGATGCAGAAGTTCTTCCCTATTTCCAATAGATCCAATTTCTGCCAGCAGGGGAAGGGGGTCGGGTGTGATTCATATAGGACGGGAACCTGAACTCAGCCGGACCATTTGAACTCAGTGCTGAGTTCAAACAGACCCCATTTTGACTGTTGTAAGGGCCGTAACTCCCAGTGTATGAATCACAAATTGATGGAATAGACTAAACACTCTTGAAGAGCATATAATATCTGTATAACTGTCATGATCTTAAGTTTTTTAAGTCCCCTGCTCTTTACACTTAAAAAAAACAGGCTGCAGCTTTCATTGAGAGTTTAAAAAAATTCTCTGCTGAACTGCTTTGACTGACAGGTTAAAAAGAAAGTAGCATCTGGTCATCCAATTTCAATAGAGCTCTTTGTTGACATTTCCTCAGGGGCTATCATTATGTCATTATGAATACCTGACAGAGTTTCAAAAGCTAAAAATATCTCAGTAGGGGTTTCTGTGTTCACAGTTTGACTGATAGCTTAAAGGGTTAATTGTCTTTGAGGTAGGTCTGAATAGAAATCTGTTTTTATAAGGGATTAATTGCTTCAGGAGATTTAAAAGCCTTAAATGTATTTTGTAAAAGAGTTTATTTTTCACTATCACGTGTAGGAGTGAAAGTTATACTAGGTTGTTAGAAGTTTACTTTTTTTTCATCTCCACGTGGCTCCTGAGGTCTTCCCAAGGTTAATACCTGGTGAGTGGTTATGGAGGTGGCATGGAGGGCATGAGTGGGCATAGAGGGTATGAGGGGCCATGGGGAATGGGTGGAGAGGGATGAAGGTATGTGAGGGGTGAGAGCTAGAGCACCTAACAACTGGGACCAAGTCCCAGAGAACCGAGGTGTGCTTTCTAACCAGCCCACTTGCCCACCCCCATAGTTGCTTATGTTCTTCTTTCCAGGGTTGGCAGGCCCTGGAGAAAAAATTGGGCATTTGGGGTATTTTTTAACCAAGGTGGGACTGGCGAGTTGAGAAATTTCCCAACTCGAGCTACCCACCTTGGTAACCAAAACCTGGCCCTAAGTCTCAACAATAATTTGGGCATTGGAATATAACAGCCCATTCCAACCCTACAAGCCATCTACACACTTTTCAGAAGGTACTATCAGATAGCAATTAGGAAGAAGTAACTCTGCAGATGCTTGAATTATATTTGGATTTGGACATCACATCATTGGTATTATAGATAGCTTGTGTTCTTTTCACCATATGTGTATTTACATTATTGTGGAAGGACCAGAGTAAATGGTTCAAACTGAATAAATCTAGAAACATCAAACTATAGTGAGTTGATTCAATACATATGACTTAAAGCTTAGAAATAACTTTGGATTTAAACTCTTAATTTCTTTAACAAGCCAAGTACCTACGTTATATAATAACTGTGCCATCAAAATATATCAACACAACATATATAGCATAGTTAACATAATAAACCATCCAAAGATGCTTCACAGGAACATTATAGAACAAAATACAATACTGAGCCACATAAGGAGATATCAGGAGATAGGAAGATCAAAAGCTTGGTCAAATATGTAGGCTTTAAGGAGTGTCTTAAGGGGGTGGGGGGGTGGGGGGCGCGGTGGTAGTGGGGGCAAGGATAGATCCTTGGAGGACACCTGAGGAAATGGGTGTGACAGCAGGAAGAGAACCCGTTACCAACAATGCTCTGGCTACAATTTGATAATTAAGAATGGCTTCAGGTGAAAGCAGTCCGACCCAGCTGGATGACAATGAAGAGATGTTGGAAGACAATGGTGTGGTCTACCATATCAAAGGTTTTTTTGATATTTTATAACTACACAAAAAACCCTCTGCTCTCCCATTTAACTGTTTTGTACTTGTTTCAAAAACTGCTGTTTTTGAGAGATATTTGTGCTATTTAACTTTATTCAATCACTTACTGTAACCTGACTCTTCAGTATATATAATTAATTTCAATTTACAATCTAGAGAAGGGTGGGTTTGTAAGGTCAAAGACAGCACATTAATCTCTTAGAAATAATTTTGATCTGCACGCAATCGTTAATTAAATTGAGTGGTTACTAACACCATCTGTCCCATAATGATGGTCTTTAACTTACATATTACTGTGGTATCACATTAGTCATAATCAGTTTCTGACATAACAGCTCTATGTGTATATAATAGGAGCATCAGTAGTAAATTATTATAATTCAGGCCTTCACATCTTCCAACACATTTTTTTTTCCAGAACAAGCCTGTACTTTTTTTAAAATTGCCAAATTCAGATAGAGCAACAGGTGACACCCCCAAAACAATTCAACAGAAAGTTTAACCTAATGTTTTTTAGTATCTGAAAAAAGGCCCATGTCAAAAGTTTTTTGTCTTGCACTCATCAGGACATTTGCAAGAATACCAAATGTAAAGAGAACAACAATTTATACTTATTTTATTACCCTTGAGGGGTAAGGGATCTCAAAAATTTGAGCAACAGATGAAGCTAGATGTTTCACGCTGCTATTATGCAGTACCAACACGAGTGGTGTTCGCCACTAACAGGATGCTGCCATCAAGCCAAAAAGATGTTCTGCCTATCACACAAATGAGCAATGTGATATACGAATTTCAATGCTGATGTGATGCTAGGTATGTATGCTGTATGTCCCAGAGACTGGCGGATTGTATCAAACAGCATGCCCCTTCGGCTGTTCGCAACAGGCAAGGTATGACTGTACTAAACCAGCCTGTGCTTGTGAAACTCAAAACCCAGTGTCCAGCATTAGATGTGATTCCACAATTAGACAACATATGCTACATAATCCTGAACGCACTACGATGACACTGACAACCAGTTTAAGATTATCAGTCGGGCTTGCAGTGCGGCACACTTACGCGTGCTAGAATAGGCATCAGCCATTCTGTGGTTCATTCCCCAGGGCAATGCCTTAACCAATCAGAGTCAACCTGCCTGATTTGAACTTAAACAAAGCTTGGCAATTAACTGTCAGTCACCAGTTAACTGGTGCATTCTCCATTGCAATATTTCTACCAATCAGAGTCTGCTGTCAACCAATCAGCTCTCTCTTCTCATGAAGTATAAGTTGTAGTTCCCTTTACATTTGACATTCTTGCAAATGTCCTGATGAGTGCATGAAGAAAAGCTTCGACATGTCTTTTTTCAGCAGTATTCAAGCTTGTATTACCAAACCACTATTTCTAAAGTTTTTTTGCAATTTATTCAATACATATTTTCATTCTCATGTCTAGGTTATTGCCATACCATACATTCAGAACCAGAAGTTAGGGACATCCCAAGTACAAAGAAAACAGTAAAACCTTGGAAATAGGAATACTGGTCCAAACTGGTCTTTTATACGTTAAAATAGAACACCAGTAAAAACTGGGAAATAAGAGTACTGGCCCGTTCTGTCTTTTCCTTGATTTTTTGCCAATTTCCACCATCAATTATGAGGGAAGATGGGAGTTTTACAATAGAAGTAACACATGTGTGAGAGAGGGAAAGAGAGAGAGAGAGAGACAGGCAGCCAATGTCTACTTGTAGAGCCAAGATTGTTTTTTAAGAAAAGTTCAAGTCCACTTAATTTTTATTAAGTTAGCAAGTGCAGTGCAAATTACTTTTTCTGAAATCCACTGCCAGGTCAAATAGAGAAGGGAGATCCAACTGTGAAACAGCTATAACAGCAAATGGGAAACTTGTGGAAGTAAACATGATACTAGAGAATCACAGTGACATTATTCATAGGATGAATGATTGGTTTTAGCTTAATATCCTGCGACAAACCTTGTGATTTTTAATTTGCAACACAACATTTCCAATTGTGTTTTTCCTTCACTGGCTCTTTAGTTTTAATTGACAAGTTTTAAAGTGTTGGTTTTGTGCCTCTCTAAGTCCACCTGGATAGTGTAACAGCTGCTTGCACAGTTAAAATGCACTCTGCATTACTTACCCCGGTTTAAATTCAAACACAAATTTCTAGTGACTTGAGCACCTGCTGACATAAGAGCAGTTGTTACAGTAATCAATTGAAAATGCCCTTCAATCTTAGGCATGGTAACAGTTAGAATACCGGGGTTGAAAATATGCTGCTGATTAAAATTGAAGTGCAGTGAATGGGAAAATTAGCAGCTAGAAAAGTGTTCTCCTTGGCTGGATGCGATTTTGCCATTTCACCTGCAACTGCTACTACTTTTCCATTGACATCTGTACTAAAGGCAATATTAGAAGTATAAATTATATAACCCAACAATACTAGAAATGTTCAGCATCAGTGTAGAGAGCAGAAGTTAACTTTTCAGGTCGACCTTTTGTCAGGACTGGAAAAAGATCACACAAGAAAGGATTAGTTAACACTCACTCTGCCTGATGCCAAGTTGGAGCAAATCTATTATTTTAAGTCCATTTTTCATCTCTTTATCCAATTATTATACAAAATAAATAAATTATATTTTGAAGATTCAGGGGAATTATTGCTGATGCAAATCACGCCACTGTTTTGTTTATATGTTGATCTTAACTCTTTTTGTAATCATGGTAGAATACATTGGAAGTATATTTTTCAATATTAATGCATACGTACAAATACACATATGCACACATTCACCCTTAGATATACATACACATACACCTATAAATACAATAACACAAAGTCATACATATATATGGTAGCAGAGACAAATTGTGGCTGTAGACCTTCAGAGGAACCTCCAACATGGGCGTTGCTGCCAGATAAATCCAAGGAAAATGTCAAGAACAACACCAGGAACTCTTCACTGCATTCATCAACCTGTCAAAACATTTGACTCAGTAAATCGCGAGGCTCTAGATTGTGTTCCCAAGTTTTGGGTGCCCAAGAAACTTCATCACAGTTGTGCAATTGCTTCTTGAGTGAAAGATCTGAAACAGATGCCTTCAAAATCTGGACCAAGGTTAAGCAAGACTGTGTGATATTCCCCCATACTATTTACAATCTACCTGAAGGTGGCTTTCCACCTTATCAGTGATCAACTGCCCTCTGGTGTCAGTATTAAATACCGACTAGATGGAAGACTCTGTAACCTCAGCCGCCTCTGCACCAAAACTAAACTGACCACCATAAGCATACATGATTTACATTTTGCAGATGACTGCAGTGCCATTACCCAATCTGCACCAGATTTGTAAACCACTCTTGGTCTCTTCAATTCTGCAGACAAGAAATTCAGCCCGCCCTTGAATGCAGCCAAAACAAAACTCATATATCAACCCAGACCTGGGCAGTAAAATATTCCACCTCCCACATATGGTAAATGGGAAGATCTGAAATATGTTGACCACTTCCCATACCTTGGCAGTCACCTTTCTCAAAAGGCCACCATTGACGAGGAGATCCAACACTGGACTAGCTGCGCCCATACAGCTTCTACAAACTATGGCAATGAATGTTTGACAACAAAAACCTACACAAGTCAGCAAAATTCTTCATGTACAGGGCTGTTGTCATTACAACGCTGCTGTACTGCAGTGTGACCTGGGGAAGGCGGTGGTGTAGTTGTCACTGGGCTAGTAACCAAGGGGCCCTGGGTAATGCTCTGGGGACCAGGGTCCGAACCCCACCATAGCTGGTGGAGTTTGAATTCAATAAAAATCTGTCCAATGATGACCATGAAATCATTGTCGATTGTTGTAAAAACCCATCTAGTTCACTGATGCCCTTTAGGGAAGGAAATCTGCTGTCCTTACCTTGTCTGGTCCACATGTGACTCCAAATGCACAACAATGTAGTTTGTTCTTAAATGGCCTAGCAAGCCACTCAGTTGTATAAAACCACTACCAGGAATGCATATTAGCAGCACATAAGAGCACTAGAGAAATTCTATCAGCAATGCCTCCACCACATCCTCTGGATTCAATGGGAGAACCGTCAAACAAAAGCCCAATGTCCATGGGAAAATCCCACCTATAGAGTGGCTGATGTTAAAAGTGTGATAATGGTGCTGTAGAGGGTACTTTAGGATTTGAGGGCCAAGCGCATTGAGTGGAGATTGTTTTACTCTGCAACTAATCAACATAATAATTGAACTAGCTTGATGCTGAGAAGGTACAACATCCCCATTTTTAAATGTGCTGTTTTCTTTTAAAATTGAGGGAAGTGACAATAGCCTGGTTCCTCTGTAACTAGAAGTATTATGAAGCAGATTGTTAGCATTCGGTCTGGTTAGCAATGTGACTCAAGCATAATGAATTACAATTCATTTCTCAATTGCATGATTTGGCCGGATGTGCAGAGAATGCCATTGGCATCTGATGCGGCTGACGGGAACCTCTGAAGCAGGCAATGATGCTTCGTTATTGGACTACATTAGATTTTCATTACTCCAGTAGTCTACACATTGATTTTCTTAAGGCTGATCATTGGTACCCTCAGTTTTAAAATTGAAAATGCACCATTAATCTCTCACTATTATTGCAAATATTTCTATTGTCCCTTTGCTATTCATGGTCTGTTCTTAGCTCAATTATTAAACATTATTGTCCCTTTGACATTTAGGGCCTTCTCTCAGCTCTATTATCAGATAATGATGTGGCTTTCAATTTCCTTTATATATCAAGTAACATAAAATAATGAGCAGATCCAGGTGAATGTCATTGTAATGAGATTCTTAGAATAATTAGAATTCAGGTATCTATTTAACATCAAATATCACACAATAATGCATAAAGTGCCATCGGATGACATTGCAAGCTAAGTTTCAGGAGGCATGTGCTATAATTATGGGGCACTGCAGTTTACACCTTTGTTGTGCCATGCTTGCTTTCTGACCCAAAAGTACAGCATGGTTGCAGATGAGTCTATTTTCATGCCACCTGCAATTCAGTTCATACAGCATCTTAACTTATAAAATATTTATATTGCTTCCTGCAAAGCCTTTCACCTTTCTTCCTGTTGAAAAAATCAGACCTACGAATAATGGACAGGTAAATCATATTGTCTGTGTGTTCAGAATTTAATCATCCCTTCCATAAAAGTGTAAGTAGCTGGCATATTTTTGCGTCCCCTGTTCGCATAATTTCACAATGCAAAAACATCCTGCTGGCTTTCCCAATACAAGAAGATTACATAAATCGGCTGTCATTTCTAACACCATCTACCATTCTGGCACATCTGAGTTAGACTATGCTTTTATGCTAATACTTATTCTGTTCCTCTGACACACTAAGAACTGCAATGAGATTCTCCAGGTGTGTTACAATTTAAGACTTCCTTTCCATCAAACGAGACTGGATTCAAACCCATCTCAGTCAGGTGAAAGCACAGAATTCTAAACCATTGTTAGATTCAATTTGCTCTTAGAGCACTGATTATGCATTAGTGCCTTCAGGAGAATAAGAAGGTTCAATTAAAGTGCACTTTTGGAGCTTGTGTGTGTTGCGCCTAATGAAAATTGCACAAATAGTGCCTGACACATTCATTAGCCCCTCTGAATAGACGTGCAGATGTTATAACTAATGGCCAATGCCTGAATCCAGCTGTGCAGTTTGGAAATTGGATCTCTGAAGCAGATTGCAAAGTGTCGAAAGACCTGCTCCACCAAACATACTGTCCCAGACTTTACTCCAAGGCTTTCCTAGAGCTAACATAGACCTGAGTTGCATCATTACCAATGTGCAGCTTCTTTATACACTGTTACTTGCTTAAGCCTGTATAATTATAGGTTGACAGTGACCATGCTGCTTCAGGCAGTACCAAGTCATGAAGTTTCTCCTATTGTTTCAACTGCCTGCCCAACTAGCCAGGACCTGTTCCCCCTCCCATCCACCCACCCCCTCCCCACTGAAGTAATTGTTTCAGCTGTTATTGCTGGTGACCCTCCTCCACTGACAAACTTGATGTAACATCCATGCAACACACTCCAGTACTTCAATAATGCTAAATTCAAATATGAGAAATAAACATACAGTGGGAATTAGGTAAATCCTAGCAAATTTGCATGTTGCACAATAATCGCTACTTAGCTAAAAGCATAAAAACCCATTGGAATTATGTGTGCGTTATGAACATGTATTGTCAGAGCAAGTTTAGGGGGGTAGCACCTACTTAATTAGCAGTAAATCACAAAATAACTATCCTTTAACATACAGTTAATGCATTTACTAACTGTAACAAATAATGCAAATTAAAAGCCATTCAGTTATTCAGTGTGTCACTCAATTAATTTTTAGGATGTTTACATTTTGGCAGTCATTTAGGAACATGGCTCTGCTTCAATGAATTCTGCCAAAACGGATTAATTAGTCATTCATCTCATTTCTTCCACGATTAGACTTTGTACTAATGGCTGCCACATTTGCTTATGGTCACTGCATTTCAAATCAATTCTCTGTAATGGCTCAGTGGATTGCACTCACATCTCCAAGTCAGAAGGTTGTGGGCTCAAGTCTCTCCCCATGAGTATAAAACCCCATGCTGATACTCCAGTGTATGATTGAGGGAGTGCTGTACTTTCAGATGTTAAACTGAAGCCTTGGGCGGAATCATCCTAGATTTGCACGAAGTATGGTGGTGGGCAGGGAAAACGATGTTTTACCCGCCAGCCACAATGGCGGCTTCTCACGCATTATTGTCCCAAACCTGCCTTATTAATTATGCATTCCCGGAAAATACCATTTCGATAGCGGGCGGGCTCTCATTCGCCCATCACGCTATCACCTCATCACTTCATCACACTGAGCTTCACATTTAAGTGCAGCTACGCGCACACCCCTCAGTGTTTCCAACCCAGGACTACTGCACTGCAGGAGGCTCAGCAACATCACCAATCTGGCGCCAACACCCTGCAAAGGAGGACAGCCACCCAGTGCTGCAAGAGGTTGAATGATCTCCTCCCACCGCCCCTTTGTATTTTGAATCCTGCAGAGGTCCCCCAAAACAGCTGGGGTGGTGTTTCCATCAGCTTTCCAGCTCAGTGTTGGAACCCCTGTCATGTGGACAAAATTCAGCCCTGAGTGTGCAGTCCATCGGTCAGAGCCAGCAGGAAGTTAATGACCTGCCACATCTGAAGATCCATGCAGCTTGATGCTCTCTACATGTTTTACGCTTTTGGTTAACAAGTTTGCTTTGTCCAGCGAATGCAAGCCACCCGCTTGATATTAACACATTAGTTGGTGCTTGAAACAATATAGGCAGAGAGACCAATTAACTGAACAGTCACTGGTGGTTTATTGGAACTAAGAACAGAGCACTAACACCATACGTGCTTCTTCCATCACCTCCAGCTCTGGACTTACAGTTACCCAAGAAGCCTATGCTGTGTAGCAATTGGTCAATACAGTCACATGGTCAACTAACCACATTCTCTTAAAGGTATATAGCACTCCATTTTACCACAACATGGAAGTGAACATCAGCACAAAGGCCTAAGGCATCATGGCAGTCATGCTAGAAATGGGCTCTTCCAACTCTCTCCAATCATGCATGGCACTGGAAATGCTGGCAGAACCTCACACATATTCTGCTGCTGCCCCAGAATAGTCCTCTTTGCCGATGACCCTCCACCTACCCCCAGGCTCAGCTTCTTCGTCCAGCTGAGCAGAGCTTGTTGAGCCCTGTAGCCTTGTTGGGGTCTTTCCATTGCTGTCCCTGTCTCCAAAACTTGTTGCTGCTCACCAGTGTTGAGTGTGATAGTATGTGACAATACAGTTACCTGCCTTGGAGGCCCTACCGAATCTTGGTTATGCATGAGTTATGGAATGGTGCATCCTCAGAATCCGTGACTCCGGCACCAGCTCCTGAGGAATGCTTACAGGACCTGTGAAAGACAAAAAGAAATGAATTAGAACTGAGAAGGTGAGGGGGTTCTCAATCCTCATTGTGCAAATCATTATTTTTCATTGCCTGCTAGCTGCAAGTCAGTTTTAGTGAGTGCTGTTTGCCATGTAACCCTGTCACCCTGCAGCTGGGAAACCCCCATCTTTCCATCACTAATGGCCATACATGCTGAGACTCTGCTGATCTCCAGTGCATCCTCCTCCACAATGGTCAGAGTGACTATGACTGCAGGGCCACCTTCCTGTTCTCTGCCATTCCCTGGTGCTCTCTGCTCTCTTCACCTGCAAAGATAGAAAGAAGAGATTTATGAGTATAAGATATGGAGCATGTTGAGAGGATGGAAGGATGCATTTATAAATGGTGACTGTTCAGGATGACTGTGCAATTGCAATCTTAGGCAGTCCCTTGGGATCGAGGATGACTTCCTCCCACTCCAGTTCGATGGGTTCTGAAGTGGCTGATAAGTCCAATGCACAATATGCAGGCTCTGCCACGAGTGGGGCAGGTGGTGTTTGAAAGATCAGGAAGATGAAATGTTTAGAGGTTTATGGACTCTCTCCAATGCCTTGATGTGCTCCTGATGAAGTCTCTCGATGCGTTCAGTGCCTTCCTGAATAAACCTTCTCCATATTGGTGGGACACAAGCAAGGGTCTCCCATGAGTCAGTGGGGACGTTTGATCTCTTCAGGGATGCTTTGAGGACATCCCTAAAGCATTTCCACTGGCCCCCTGGGAGTCTCCTGCTGTGACGGAATTCTGAATAGAGCAGTTGCTTTGAGAATCTGGTGTCAGGCATACGAATCACATGTCCCACTCAGCAGAGCTGATTTTGAGTGATTTGTGCCTCAATGCTGGGCATGTTGGATTGGGGGAAGATGCTGCTGTTGCTCTGCCTTTATTTCCACTGGATTTGGAGATCTTGCAAAAGCAACTTTGATGGTACTTCTCCAGTGCTTTGAGTTGCCTGCTGTAGATTGTCCAAGTCTCGGAAGCAAAAAGGAGCGCAGGGATCACTGCTGCCCAGTAAACCATGAGCTTAGTCTTGGGTTTGAAATCCTGGCACCCAAATACTCTTTTCCTCAATCAGCTGAAGGCTGAGCTGACCCATTGGTGGTGATGATAATTCTGTCATTTTTGTCTGCCCTTATTGAGAGGAGCTTCCCAAGCTACAAAAAATGGTCCACATTTTCCAGGATCTCAGTGTCAATCTCAGTTGACAGGGGGAGGTATTTTGCTGTGGGAGTTGGTTGGAAGGGTCCTTAGTTTTCCGGGCATTTAGTGAAAGGCCCATTTTCTCACATGCTTTGGAGGAGGAGTCGACAATGACCTAGAGCTCAGTTTCTAAGTGAGCGCGCACACAAGGGTCACCTTCCCATCGAAGTTGGAGTGATTTTATTTCTTGGAATGAATGCAGCATATGTTGACCAGTTTCCTGTCTGTTCTGTAAACTATCTCCACACCTGTGGGTAGTTTGCTGGAGGTGGGGATCGGTATTGCAGCAAGTAAGATGAAGAAGAAGGATGGTAATAAGTTGACGGTGGACGTCAATGGTGGCTGGCCAGATGGGGATGAGGGGAGGTATCTGTAAAAACAGGGATGGGTCCACTAGCTTGGTATTGTTTGAGGAATGCTGTGCAGCAGAAGGTTGGGATGTCAGCGTCAGAGGATTAGCACGTGAATGCGCCATGCCACTCACCTTTCCTGCCCCTTTGTGGCACTCTACCCAGGACCAAGTCACCACACTCCTGCTGTTCACCTTCTTCCAGTTTGGCCTCTGAGGCAGGTTTTTTTTTCTTCTACCTGCTGGGGACAGAGTCCCTCCTCGGCTCCATCCAGCCTGTAGCATGCTTTTGTGACAGAACTGTGCAGCAGCCTTCCCTCATTGAGGCTCTGTCACTAAGCTGTTTCTCTTTTGACCATTGTAGAGTCGTTCCATTCTGACCCTCGCAAGAGCTCTTTAAATAGTGAAGCTTTAACAGTCAGGCTGCGGGTTGTCATCCCTTTGCTCTAATTAGCTGGAGAAGCTGGAAGCGGGATGCTAATGATGTGCTGGGTCAGTTAAAAAGCCACTGAAAATCCTACTGCCCAAAATCACAGGTTCCTTTCACTCTGCCAGTCTATTCTGCTGTGAATGGGTTTGTATGTTAAAATCCACTCCATTATATCAAAACAGATGTTGAAGGTAATTAAGAAAGAGTAATTATCAAACTTGCTTTAGAAATTTAAATTGATTTCTGCATTTAATAATTTAAATAATTCTGCTCACACTCAGTAGAATTGCGATCTGCAGTATTACTTAATCCAGAGCTAATTGAGTTCAAGACTTTGGAAGAAATCTATTCTCCCTTTAGGTTCACAAAGAGACAGATGAAAATGGGTTTTTTTTTCTGGACTCCTTGTGGTTTTTATCGGTTCTCAAATACAAAAATACATTCAGTAGCTTGCTCCCTGGTACAGCAATTTTCACAATAGGTTAAAAACTAAAAGAAACAGATTTGTAAAGAATGTTTTTTTTGTTATCCTAGAATACCTCAGAAAGTGTCTGACAACAGCAATAAGCAATCAGTTTATATACAGTGCAAATTTCAACTCTCTTAACCCCAAATATTCTAACAATCACATACCTGGAAACCAAATCTAAAAAGAAGAGAATGGAAAATGGAAATCTGCTGATGTAATACACTGCTGCAAACAAAAAAGTCTTAGATTTGTATCATACCTCTCTCTAATGTCTCTAAGTACTTCAATGCAGAAAGAAGAAGGAACTTGCATTTATATAAAATCCTTTGTGGCCTCAGGATCTTCCAAAGTGCTTTACAGCTACTGAAGTATTTTTGAAGTGCAGTCACTGTAGAAAACATGGCAACTAATTTATCCACAGCAAGATTACACTGTTGCTGGGTCAAAATCCTGGGACCCCCCTTCCTAACAGCACAATCGGTGTACCTACACCACATTGACTGCAGCAGTTCAAGAAGGCAGCTTATCACTACCTTCTCAAGGGCAACTAGGGATGGGCTATAAATGCTGGCCCAGACAGCGAAGCCCACATCCCGTGAATGAATAAAAAATATAGCAATATGATAATGAGAATCTGTTTTGGTGATGTTTATTGTGGGATAATTTTGGCCAGCATACCAGGGATAATTCTCCTGCTCTGCTTCAAAGTAAAGCCATGGGACCTTTTAAGTTAACATGAGACAGCAGACAAAGGGCAGATTTTTCTATGCCCATTGGCATTGTGTGTGCTTGGCGACGTGAGCAGACAATACAGCAAGAAGGTCAGAAATCTGTTTCATGAAGTCATGAAACCTGTTTGCGATCGTCCGCTCAGCCCGTCGATGGGAACCTCATTGTAATACATCTACATATCATTATGAGGCCAGCCTGCCAGAATCACCCCTCACCGCCCCCTCCCCCCCAATAGATTGTCCGCCTACGTGGGCCTGATTGCACGCCAAAGTCTTTCACAACAGCATATATAACGTGGCACTTGGTTCACTTCACTTTAAGGGAAACTTGGAGGTGAGTGCACAGTAACGTTGCACAGTGCTTGTGAGGGTCGCCTGTTGGACTTCAAGGTTGAGGTGTGTTGGTGGAGGGCAAGGGCTGCCCTGCAGTTGAGGCACATGGGGGGGGATAAGGGCTGCCTTGTATTTGAGGTGAGTTGGAGGGGAGGTGTAAGGGCTGCCCTGTGATTGAAGATAGTGTACAAGCACATGCGGGTTGGGGGGAGGGGAGCGGCCACACATTAGGGAGACCTTGTATAAAGTGGCCATTCCTCTGCAACTGAGACAGCTCAGACACAGCCACATTGACATGTGTAGAGTCGGGTCTCTAGCTTAACTACCCACTCAGAAAACACAGAGACATGAAAATGCCACCAAGAGCTCCAGAGTTTTTCACCCCTCAGGCACAGACTGCAAACTAATGAGCACTTTAATGGACTTGTTATGACATGGCAGATGATGTGTACCAGGCAGACCAAATCCATGAGAGAAACTTGGCTGTGCTATCACAATGGTTTTGCATTTGTATTTATTATGGGAAGATGTGTGCACTGAATTTAGAAGTAATATGTCCACCAAGATATTTAGAGATTTTAAAAATTAAATTAAAATAGTATTGTTAACAAAATAAAAGATTTCAAAAACATACATAAGACTACAAATTACTTACTACTATAACAACTTCTAAAATTCCTAATTATCCTGACTCCCAGTTACACACCCCCTTTAAGGCAAGAGTCCAAAATAGATTTTAGATTCAAAACAAAACCAGCAAATTAACACAATACTCACCTGACAGTGGAATTCCAAATGGTTTTCCCAAACTTCAGCTAGTTTACATAGCAGACTTATGCACAAATGGCTGGAGGCTTCTTGAAGGCTGTTTCATGCACTCCTGTTAGATCTTACATGGCTCTCTCCACACATAGCCTTTCATTCCCCTTTATATGTTTCTCTCTCTTTAATACGTAAATTTTATTGTTCCATATGTCTTTGAAACTGTATCTTCCTCACAATATAAAAACTTTCATATTGTCAATATTGTCATTAATCTTCGGAAAAATAAACACACTCTTTAACCTTGCTTATCTAGCTAGTTGTAAACAGAAAATCCAAACAATCCCTTCATTTATCTAAAAAATGCAAATTTCCTTTACACTTTGCATGCTAAGCCAGCATCCATGTTTATTCATTAACATTTCAAGCACATTTCTACACCTAGTTTATTTTGATAATTTCCAGTTTGCAGGTTACTTGACTCCAAATGTAATTAAATCACAGACAGAACCATCTATACTTACACCCAAAAACCTACTTTACAATAAACCTGAAAAATATTATGAAAATTATTATACTTTTGTCACAGTCTGCAGAACAGTTGGACAACTGGGCACGTTGTACAATCTCCTTGCTAAAGCTGGCCATGGAGCAGGCACTGGTGAAGGTGCTCACAGCCCCTTGCAATGTCATCATTCAGATTTGGACCAGTCTCCCTCATGGTTCAAGCTAACAGTGCAGACTTGCAGTGTGGGCTAAGAGAATGCCTGTGCCTGAGCTGAGAGCACAGCATGCAGTCCAGTGGGCAAATGTTGCTAATTGGTCAGGTGGAGTGGGGCAGAGGTGGGTGGGATTTTGGGCAGCCATGCAACACACTAAACTCTGGCTATCCAAGTGGTGGCTAGCACTCTCCAGGATGTGTTAAGGGGTCTTCAGACCTAACCAAGACAGGTTCTTTGTACGCCCAAGCTAACCCACGTGTCTCTCTCTGTCATCCTGCAGGAGTAGTACATCAGGATCATGGAGCCTGGTAAATTAGCTGTATGCCTCGTGGAGGAAAGACGATGGAGAAGAGAGCGATGGAGGTGCTGTCTGCACGGAATGAGGAGCAGCACTCTCAGGGAGAAGAGGCAGCTGGGGCTCCCACACACACCGCAGAAGAGCTGCAGCGAGCTGTCACTGGTCAGCGCCTAGTTAGGCCCAGGGTCTATATACGCTGCCTTTCATTCCTGCAAATGACCAAGAACCAGTGTCGCCAAAGACTGTGCATGTCCAGGGAACAGGCTGGTCATATCTGGTAATGATACTATGTAACTGCAGTACCTAATAAAGGAGTCAATGAGAATGAAAACGGGACCCCTGAAAACTGAAAAGTATCCACCTAAAAACAAAAAGTAGCCTTTGAGAAAATCTTAAGAAGAGCCCTTGGTGCGTAGTAGCAGCAAAACGCACTGCAGCAACTCGGCAAGGCTTCTTCAACAACAGTGTCCAAACCCACAACCTTTATCATCTAGCAGGACTGGGCTGCAGAGGCATCTGCTAGTACCCTTCCAAAGAACACACCATCCTGACTTGGATTTATATTGTCGTTCCTTCACAGTTGCTGGTTCAAAATCTTGGAACTCTCCAGCTGACAGCATTGTGAACTGTGGCAGATCAAGAAGGCTGCTCACCACCACTTGCTCAAGGCAGGGCAATAAGTGCTGGTCTTGTCAGCAATGTACACACCCAAGAGCAAATAAAAAAGCTATTTGTAGTAAGTAAGGCAAAACTTTTTGCCTGCTGATGAGGCACACTTTTTAAACATACAGTATAGCTATAAGAAGTACAAGCAATTGGAATGAATAATTCTGGGACATAGAATAAAAATGAAGTATGCACTTAATTTTAATTTGAACTAATCACGTATGGGTCAGCTGATTGTCGGTTCATGTTAGATTTTATATGAACATGCACGTTCAATATTTAATTTGCATTATCATATTTAGGGGAAGGTACAGCAGTATTTCTCTGAGGAATAATGGAGGATTTTTTCAAAACTTAGTCACCCCTCCTAAACTTGATACATCTATAGTTAGTTTATCCAATAATCTGTAGTTTCAAATGCAAAAGATAATTTGCATTGGAATTTCATAGGGCTGGATTTTGTCCTTGTTGGGCGGTGCAGTGAGCGGGCTTGGGAGCGGCCATGAAACTGACCGCTACCTGCAATCAGGACCTGACCATGATTTCACACTAAAGGGCCAAGTAAGACCCACCAAGTGTGAAACATGGCTCATCACTGACTGGGAAGGGCCGAGCGGGGGCGGGGACCTGTTTGCCGCCAGGTCCAATGGCGACTGGCAGTCGGTATTAAGAAGGCCCAGGCGGCCCTAAAAAAGCTGCCAGGGAAGGACGTTTGGCTGCCAATCTGACGATGCACTCGAGTGCAGCAGCAGGCGGGAGGGCAGGTCAAGTGGGCACTCGGCCCCCCCGCTATTCGGATGAGTGCCTCACTGACCTCCTGGAGGAGGTGGCTGCCAGGAAGGACAACCTTGTCCCCAGAGATGGGAGGAGGAAGCCACTGCAGTTCATCAAGAGGGCATGGGAGGAGGTGACGGCCCAGGTGAGCAGTCATGATGTGGTGCGGCGCACATGCATGCAGTGCCGGAAGCACTTCAATGACCTGCTGTGCCCAGGAAGGGTGAGTATGGTGTTGGCATGGATCAGTGTGTTGAAGTGTTAAGGTGTGGCAGCCCCTCACCCCCATGAACCTCATGGGTGCTAGAATCTGCGTGCCAACTGGCAATGACACCGGAGATGGCTAAGGAGGTGAGGCCTGGCCTCTTGGACTGAATGCCTTGTGGCTCGAGGGCCACGACTTGGTTGTGCCCTGCGAGGTGTTCCTCAGCTGGGGTTGGCCAGGCTGCAATGGCACTGCAGTTAGAGAGTAGACTAATCAATGCTCCTCTGTCCTTTCAGAAGAAGAAAAGCCATAACAAAGCCAAGAGGGCACATACAGGTGGAGGCCCATCCGACCTGCTGATGCTCTCCCGGTTCGAGCAAGATGTCCTGGAGCTGGACAGCTCCATGTGCAAGTGGGCGTGGAGAGGCGGGGGTGCCAGACGGAGGTAAGAGCGCAGTACATAGAGGTAAGACTCTCAGATTGTGCAACTAGTGTAGTCTCTTCATTGATGTGAGCCTTGAACCTGGAGTCCCCATTGATCGTTGGAAGAAGATGGCACTGTGATGTAGATCTCCATTGTCTCACCAGGGTGCCTGGCATGCACAGTGACAGTGTGATGACTTTAACTAATGACATGTCCTTCTTCTGCCTTTTAGGTTCGCCAGCAGGCGTCCCATCTGCAGACCCCAAAGGGCCACCCCTGACGCCAGACCTCCACCGGGTGTCATTTTCACCTGCGTCACACCTGCTCTCTGAAGCAGGCACCAGCGCAGATGCCAGTGGGCATCAGATCAACGACTAGTATCTAAGTGCAGATTGGTAAGGACACTTCACACTCGCTTGAGGAGCAGGCGGAGGCAGAGAGTGCCCAGGGCGCTGGCAGTTGGAGGACCGCTGGGGACCAGGATGATGCTGAGTCTAAGGCAGATGATGAGCCTCCAGAGTTATTTATTAGGTGGCAGATGCTGGATGTCCAGTGAGTTGCGCAAAAGGATCTGGTGGAGATCCATGAGGGTCTGCGTGTCATGATCTCCGTGATGGAGGAGTTCATGCGGAGCGTGAGCACTGCATTGACTGTCGTGGGCTAGTGCATTGCCTCCTCCATTGAGAATGTGGTGACTCTCATGGAGAGGCAGCCCCAGGGACAGAATGAGGGGTTCCTGGGGTTGCGCTCGGACCTGCAAGCCCTCACATAGGCACTGACCTCAGGTGGTCAGTGTCAGTGTCAGTGTGGGAGATGGATTGGGCACCCAGTATCCCAGCTAGATGCCCATCCATCAATGATGAGCAGGGAGGTCCACAGTGACCTCATGTTGGCGCACGAGCTGCCTGTCATCTCTGCGGGCTCCTCTCAGGGTGCTCTGGATGATAGCAGCAGCGCCTCCGCCCCTCTGCCAGCGACCGTGGCATCTGATAAGGCTGCAGCAACTGGGGAGAAGCCAACCGTGGCACTGCCCACACTCCCAGGTGGAGCCAGCACAGTCTCCACTGGCCAGAGAATGACTGCCCAGGTCGTCAAGGCCAACAACACAGCAGAGTCAGCAGGCTGTCTCCAATGCTGGTGCCAGCGAGGGGGGAGCATGTAGATGTAGCACTCACAAACGTAAGTTAAAGGTACCATGAATACAAGAGGGACAGTTCACCGGTGATTTTATGTTCATTTATGTTTAATTAATGTGTACTGGTCCGGGAATTAATACCAGAGAAGTTGATGTAAATAGTCTGCAGTTGTCAAAATGATACAAATTTTGTTTTTGTCATCATGGCTTTTACCTTATTGGTACTAGGCAGCTTCATCTCTGTTTGGGGCTTCTTTCTTAGCATTCCCAGGCTTCATTTCAGGATCCATTGCCGTCTGCCAGAGGATTCAGACCGTGTGGACCCTTCCAGGTGTCAGACAGCCTTCCTTTACCCTGGTAATGGGGGTTGTGGTCTCCCCTAGAGGCACCCCTCCTGAGGAGGAAGAGAGGGGCAGAAGGGAGGGGAGGCCAGGTGTCCCAATGCAGCTTGCAGGGGAGATACCTGTGGGAGGAGGGGCGCAGGAACATGGGCCAGCAGGGAGTCCAAGGTGGAAGGGGCCGCAGAAGACGCCACTATCCTGCTGCCAGGGTTTACAGGCAGTGATGCAGCTACCTCAATATGTCTGAGGTGCAATGCCGAAGGAGGCTCCACCTCTCAAGGGAGACAGTGACCTCCATTTGTCAGATGATTGCGCCTGAGATCAGCTCCGACCGTGTGGGTAGACAGCCCATGCCAGTGGCTCTGAAGGTCGCCGTGACCCTCAACTTCTATGCCTCCCGGCACTTTCCAAGGGTCAATGGGGAATCTTTGTGGAATGTCCCAATCAGCTGTCCACAGTTGCGTCAAGCTGGTGACAGAAGCTCTGCTCAGGCGGGTAATGACATTTATTCATTTCTGTACGGACGAGGCCAGCCAGGCTGAGTGAGCCAGAGACTTTGCAGCGATTGCTGGGTTCCCCCACATCCAGGGTGCAATTGACTGCACACATATGGCCATGAAGGCGCCAGTGGGTGAGCCCGGTGTCTTCATCAACAGGAAGGGATTCCACTCCATTAAAGTGCAGATAGTGTGTGACCACAGGGGCACTATTTTATTCCCATCAGGCGTGCGCCTATCTGCGGGATGAAAAATTCTGTCCATAATTCATAGAGGCACAATGACAAGGTATTCAAGGGCTTATTAATGTTTAGTTCCAGCTGAAGGGAATTTAATGCCAGAATTTGGAATTTTAAAACCAAGTAATAGATGATTGCAAATCTCACAGAACTGAGAATTTGGGCTTTAGTTCAGAAACCTTTTACATAGTCTTGTATTTGTAAATGTTTAAGTAAGCTGTCAGAGCAAATATATCAGCATGCCTTAGTTTGTAGTAACCATAATATATTGAATGGGAGAGCCAAGTGCAACTCAAAATGAGCTATTAATATTTCAGAAGCATTATTCGATTAGAGAAAGCAAAGGTTTCTGAAAAGTAGAATACTCCAGATGCTGGGAATCTGCACTAAAAACAGAAAGTGCTGGAAATACATTTGGTCGGAATTTTAAGCCGGCGGGATTTTATGGTCCCACCAAAGTCAATGGGCTTCTGAATGGCTCACCAAATTCTACGGCTCCATCGCCACCGCAACGAGGCAATAAAATTCAGAACTAATGAAGGGTCATTGACATGAAATGTTAACTCTGTTTCTCTCTCCATATTTGCTGCCTGACTTGCTGAGTATTTCCAGAATATTCTGTTATTATATCTAAGGTCTCTGAAACTTGATAGCTGAGAAAATTATTTGTTTCCACAATAATCATCATGCCTTTAGACTAGGCTAATGCTATACACTAAAACCAAGTGATACATGCCTTCACAACACTCAGTAATGCTTCTGATAGAGATTAATAGATATATTACTTTAACCCCTTTATAGAAGCATTAAGGTGATAAATAATGTAAATGTATATTATAACTTTTTGCATATTGAAAATACTAAGTAATTAGGAGAGATGTTTGAAGCTATGTTTGTCATGTGAGGCTGTAGAATTCTCTTTGAGGTAGAAACTATGGTAACATTCATATTCAATTAGATAGAGAAAAGAAAGAGATTGAAAAGATACTGGAACATGTGTAAACCTTCCATCATTTTCTATGTGTGGAGACAAACGAAGAGTTTGGCTTGAATGGGCATTGATGTGATCAGGAGTTTCGGCAATCTACTGTTAATGTGCGAAGTTAGATCATGAGGGGAAAAATTAATGTGACAATTCTTATCTTTGAATTAGTAGGAAATGATTTGCAGCACTAAGTGAAGCACCTGTTAAAATGGATACAAATGCAAAATGAGCATATGCTGAGCTTGGTTTATAGAGCTTTAATTTTTATTTAACTAACTCATTAATTTTTAGATTTCAAGGGCAGTCAGAAATAATTTCCATATATATAATGCCTTTCATGACCTCAGGGCACTCCATAGTGCTTCACAACTAATGAAGTATTTTTTGAAGTGTAGTCACTGATGTAGTGTAGGAAAATATTCCAGTCAAAGTGTACACAGCAAGGTCCTATAAAAAACAACAAGCAAAATGTCCAGATCATTTTTAACGGTATTGGTTAAGGGGTCAATGTTAACCAGGACACTAGGAGAATTCCCCTACTCCCATAGGAAGATTGCCCTAGGATCTTTTACTGTCAGCTTATCTGCAAAATCGCATCTCCAACAATGGAGCATTGAAGTGTCAAACTAGATTATGTACTCAAGAGTGAAACTTTATGGCCCCTCAGGACTGGGTTGCCAGGTGTTGGGGGTAACACTGGGCATCATGGCAGTGGCACCGTGCCCACCCTCCACTGGTGGGATTTTACCAGGCGTGGGAAATGTTGACACCATGTGGTGGCCTTTTTGTGAACTGAGGTGGGCAGAGGCCAGGCAGAGGCCTTCTCCAAGGTAGTTCACCGCCACTGTGTATTTTCTTTCCTTGCCCTGCCAGACTTAGCCCAACACACCCCTCGCTGGGGCCTGCTAGCATGGCTCTGGACTTACCTGCACGTCAGCAACATGGCTCCTTGGTAAAAACAAAAAGCTAAAAGCTACTGCGGATGCTGGAAATCCAAAACAAAAACAGAATTACCTGGAAAAACTCAGCAGGTCTGGCAGCATCGGTGGAGAAGAAAAGAGTTGACGTTTCGAGTCCTCATGACCCTTCGGCAGAACTCTGCCGAAGGGTCATGAGGACTCGAAACGTCAACTCTTTTCTTCTCCACCGATGCTGCCAGACCTGCTGAGTTTTTCCAGGTAATTCTGTTTTTGTTATGGCTCCTTGGTGTTGGGGACTGCCTGCAGTCCCAGCAGTCGCCACCATTCCCAGTGGCACTGTGTGGCCAGGGAGCTGCCACCCATTTAATTGGCCACCATCTCTTGGAGGCAGGACTTGCTCCCACATAGGGGTAGAAGTCTCTCCCTGCGCCAATTAACAGAATTGCGCCAACTGAAAGGCAGCCAAGCCAAGCAGAGGTATGTTTGCCCCCGACTTTCAATAAGTGGTGTCCAGGAATACCACGTTTGCGTAAAATTCCAGTCCAAATTTCGAGAGAGCGTTGAGCCTACAACAATTTGACAAGAGGGAAAATTGCTATGACTGACTCAAGGCTGAGTCAGTAACTGGCAAAATATTATAGGAGCAAACAATGGACATAATATGCATTTTTGTGAACCGATACATCATTACTTATGTATACTACCTTACACCATGTTCAGCAGTTTAATCCTGTTAATTGGATATTGATGTTTATTTCTGCAAAAATAATTATATTAATATGTTTGCTGCAAATATATTTTAATATATCTGATTTTTATCGAAACCATTTCATCCTGTAACATTGTGATTGGAAATTTTTCTAAAAAATCAATATGCTAGATGACTTCCTTTTGTAATTTACATAAATATTCTAAAGGCTGAGTTTTCTCTTCATTGAGTGGGTAGGCGCCGGAACAGCCAGGAAACTTATTGCCGCCTGCGATCGGGCCCCAATCGCGATTTCACGCTGGCAGGCCAATTAAGGCCCACTCAATGTGAAACGCAGCTCGTCACTGGCCAGGAAGGGCCGAGCGTTGGTGGGGGGGGGCGGGGGGGGTGTTAGCTGCCGGATCCAATGGCGAACAGGCGACCGGTATAAAGGAGGCACAGGCAGGTCTAGAAAGGCTGCCAGGGAAGGACATCTGTTTGCCATTCTGATGATGCACTCGAGTGTGGCAGCAAACACCAGGCAAGAGGGCAGGTTGGGTGGGCACTCAGCTCCGCATTTTTCTGATGACTACACCGCCATCCTGATGGAGGTGGTGGCTGCCAGGAGGGACACACTTGTCTTCAGAGATGGGAGGAGGAGGCCACTGCACCTCACCAAGAGGGCATGGGAGGAGGTGGCAGCCCAAGTGAGCAGCCATGATGTGGTGCGGCGCACATGGGTGCAGTGCTGGAAGCGCTTCAATGACCTGCTGTGCTCAGGAAGGGTGAGTACCGTGCTGGCATAGGTCAGTGTGCAGAAGTGTTAAGGTGTGGCCTTCACCCCGTGCACCTCAGTGGTGCTAGAGTCTGAGCGTCAACTGTCAATGATGCCGGAGCTGGCCCAGGGGGTGAGTCCTGGCTGCTTGGACGGAATGCCTTGCGGCTTGAGGGCCACAACTCAGATGAGCCCTGCGAGGTGTTCCTCAGCTGGGGTTGGCCAGGCTGCAATGGCGCAGCAGGTAGAGAGCGGACTAATCAATGCTCCTTTGTCCATTCAGGAGAAGACGAGCCATAACCAAGCCAAGAGGGGACGTACAGGCAGGGGCCCGCCCAACCTGCTGCTGCTCTCCAGGTTCAAGCAGGATGCCTTTGAGCTGGAGAGCCGACACGCTCCACGTGCAACTGGGCATGGAGAGGCGGGGGTGCCAGTAAGAGCGCAGTGCACAGAGGTGAGACTCTCGGATTGTGCAACCATTCTAGTGCAGTCTCTTCATTGATGTTAGTCTTGAACCTGGCATCCTCCTTGATTGTTGGAAGATGAGGGCACCATGATGCAGATCTCCATTGTCTCACCAGGGCACCTGGCTTGCGCAGTGACAGTGTGGTGACTTTAACTAATGACATGTCCTTCTTCTGCCTTTTAGGTTCGCCAGCAGGTGTCCCATCTGGAGACCCTGAAGGGCCACCCCTGATGCCAGAGGACCACCAGGCATCACAGTCACCTGCGTCACACCCTCTCTCTGAAGCAGGCACCAGCTCAGGTACCAGCACCTTGGTGGGCATTAGTTCGGCGGCAAGTATCTTGGTGCACATAGGTAAGGGCACTTCACACTTTCTTGAAGCAGAGAGTGCCCAGGGCACCAGCAGTCTGAGGACTGCTGAGGACCAGGATGATGTTCAGTCAAAGGCTGATGATGAACTATTAGGCGGCTGATGATGAACTATTAGATACAGGATGTCCAGCAAGATGTGCGGGAGCATCTGGTGGAGATCCATGAGGGTCTGCGTGTCATGGTCACTGTGATGGAGGAGTCCATGCGGAGTGTGGGCACTGTATTAACCCTGATGGGTGAGCGCACTGCCTCCTCCATTGAGAGAGTGGCGACTCTCATGGAGAGGCAGCTCCAGGAACAGAATGAGGGGTTCCTGGGGTTGTGCTTGGACCTGCAATCCCTCACACAGGCACTGACCTCAGGCAGTCATTGTCAGTGTGGGAGATGGATGAGGCACCCAGTATCCCAACTAGGTGACCATCTATCAAGGGTGATCAGGGAGGTCCACAGCAGCCTTACGGTAGCGCACGAGCTGCCTGTCATCTCTGCGGGCTCCTCTCAGGGCGCTCCGGATGACGGCAGCAGTTCCTCCACCTCTCTGCCAGTGACTGTGGTATCTAATGAGACTGCGATGACTAGGGAGATGCCAGCCATGGCCGCTTCCTCCCAGTTGGGGCCAGCACAGGCTCCACTGGCCAGAGGACGACTGCCAAGGTCATCAAGGCCAACAAGACAGCACAGTCAGCAGGCTGTCTCCAATGCCGGTGCCAGTGAGGGGGGAGCATCAAGACATAACACTCGCAAACATAAGTTAAAGGCGCCATGAGCACAAAAGGGACAGGTCATGGGTGATTTTATGTTAATTTATGTTTTATTAGTGTATACTGACCTGGGAGAGATGTTGATGCACTTGTCAAAATGATATAAGTCTGGTTTTGTCATCATGGCCTGAGTATGATTCACCTTTTTATTTCATTGGTGCAGGGTGTGCCAGTATGTAATGCTGGACGTACATGGCTTTGAACTTTATTGCACCAGTACTGAGTGTCTTTTTGTTCAAATGAATGGGTCCTTTCAGATATCCGGGATGGAGGAGGCAGCCCTGGCATGCATTTGAAACTGATCTTTGGTAGCCTAGCTGAAGGAGCGTTGGATCAAGGCATCCCTGGTGTCCCTGCCTCCCTGGAGGTTACCTGGGTCTGTCTCCGCAGCCTGAGCATTCCCCTCACTGTGCTCATCTTCAGACTTGCTACTGGACGCATCATCTGTGGCCTGTGCAGTTGCATCAAGATCCTCTTCCTCCAGTGGGTCACCCCTTACCAGTGCCAGATTGTGGGGAGCACAGCATGCAACCACTATCAGTGACACCCACTCTGGGGTGTACAGTAGTACTCCCCCTGAACAGTCCAGGCATTGGAAGTGCACCTTGAGAGGACCTTGAGATGGTCCCCTCGATCACCTCTCTTGTGGAGCCATGACTCCTATTGTAATACTTCTCTGCCTCTGTTCTTGGGTGGCGGAGAGGCATCATGAGCCACCTTTTCAATGGATAGCCCTTGTCACCCAGCAGCCATCCATCTAGCTGGGCTGCAACACTGAAGAGCCTTGGCACTTGGGAGTGTCTGAGGATCTAAGCATTATCGGAGCTGCCAGGGTACCTTGCATAAACTTGCAGAATCTGCATCCTGTGGTCACATACTATCTGCACGTCCATGGAGTGAAACCCATCCTGTTGACAAAGGCGCACGTCTTACTGGCTGATGCCTTGATGGCCACATGTGCGGAGTCGATGGCACACTGGACGTGGGGGAACATAGCAATTGCTGCAAAGCCTCTGGGTGCTCAGCCTGGCTGGCCTCATCTGTATGGTAAAGAATAAAGGTCAGTACCCACCTGATCAGAGCTTCTGTCACCAGCTTGACGCAACTGTGGACAGGTGATTGGGAGACTCCACACACATCCCCCAGTGACCCCTGGAAACAGCCAGATGCATGGAAGTTGAGGGCTAATGTGACCTTCAGGGCCACTGGCATAGGGTGCCCACCCACACAGTCGGAGCTGATCACAGGGCCAATCCTCTGACAAATGGAGGTCACTGTCTCCCTTGAGAGGTGGAGCCTCCTTCGTCGTTGCACCTCAGACATATTGAGGTAGCTGCATCGCTGCCTGTAACCCCTGGCAGCAGGATAGTGGTATCATCTGCGGCCCCTTCCACCTTGGACTTCCTGCTGGCCCTGTGCCCCTTGTGCCTGCGCCTCTCCCTCACAGATCCCTCCCCTGGAAGCTGCATTGGGACACCTGGCCTCCTCTCCCTTCTGCCCCTCTCTTCCTCCTCAGAGGATGAGACCACAATTCCCCATTACCAGGGTAACGGAAGGCTGTCTGATAACTGGAAAGATCCACATGGTCTGAATCTTCTGGGGCCTGGCAGACAGCAATGAGTCCTGAACTGAAGCCTGGAAATGCTAAGAATGAAGCCCTGGACAGAGAAGAAGCTGCCAAGTACCAATAAGTCACCAGTAGCAAACTTTCTCCAAAACTGCTCACCACTCACACTGGCAATACTGCTGACACTTTTTATCCCGCCCTTGGATGAGGTTTGAGGAAATGTCGGCTGGCCACCTGCCCGTTTTGCCCGTGCGACGAGTAGAAAATCTCAAGCAAATGCATTGTTAAGGGCCTAAAGTGGCCTGTTAATGAATAGCGGGCACCACTCGGGCACCCGTGCGTGCCTGCCAAGCGAAAGATCGTGAGAGTACACAATAACTTTGGGACACTTGCCCAACATCATCGCGCACTATTTTACTCTCATTCGGGTCGAGTGTGCGCCCGCCAAACGAGGTTAAAATTCTGCTCTAAGATGCATGGAGCATTGTAGTGATGCTTCATGTGGTCTTATTTTAAGCCATGGAACACAATGCTGTATAGCAAGGAAGCGGAGGACAACACAGCCAATGCATTGGTTACAGATACAAGAATGAAAAAGAGTGATATCAAGGAATGGAAAATTGGCTGGATAATGTACAGTAAACTAATAAGTTAATACAGCAATGACAACATCAATGGATTATTAAAATAATATCGCAGAAGGCATCAGAGAAGTAAATCACAGAGCTTCTAATTAATAAAGCAAGAGGCACACCAATAGATTGATAAATTGTTATAGCAACAAATAGCAGTGAACTCATAAATTAATAAAGGAACAATCAAAGGTTAATCAAACAATAAAGTGGAGCAGATGCATGTAAATTAATAAATTAAGACAGCAGAGGACTCATTCTTTGTCAACAAATCAATAAATTAATAGAGAAACAGGAAAGTACCTTTCCTCAATCCATCTGTGGTTTCATGGGCAGAGTTTTCAGGTCAGCAGGCGGGCATTGTCGGCGGGACTGGGAGCGGCCAGGAAATGGCGCGCTGCCCGTGATCGGCCACCGACAATGATTTCATGCTGGCGGGCTAATTAAAACCCACCCACCATGAAAGGAGGGTCTTCACTGGTCGGGAAGGGCTGAGTGGGGGCAGGGGCTTGTCGGCCACCAGGTCACATGGCAACCCAATGGTTGGTATAAAAAGGGCCCAGGAAGGCTGCCATGGAAGGATGTCTGTTCTGCGTTGTCTTGATGGAGTTGAGTGTGGCTGGAGATGCCAGGTGGGAGGGCAGGTTAGGGTCGGGTGGGCACTCGGCCCCCCACTTTTCGGATGAGGGTCTCACTGTTCTGCTGGAGGAGGTGGCAGCCAAGAGAGACACCCTTGTTCCCAGAGATGGGAGGAGGAGGCCACCGCAGCTCACCGAGAGGGCATGGGAGGAAGTGGCAGCGCTGGTTAGCAGCCATGATGTGGTGCGGCGCACATGGGTGCAGTTCCGGAACTGGTTCAATGACCTGCTGCGGTCAGGAAGGGTAAGTACCATGTTGGCATGGGTCAGTGTGCAGAAGCGTTATAGTGTGGCCGTCCCCACCGTGGACCTTAGGGGCGCTAGAATCTGACAGCCAACCGTCCATGACGCCAGACCTGGCCAAGGGGGTGAGCCCTGGCTGCTTGGACTGAGTGCCTTGAAGCTCAAAGGCCACGACTCAGTTGTGCCTTGTGAGGTGTTCCTCAGCTGGGGTTGGCTAGGCTGCAATGGTGCTGCAGGTAGAGAGTGGACTAATCAATGCTCCTGTGTCCTTTCAGGAGAAGATGAGCCAAAACCAAGCAGAGAGGTAACGTACAGGCGGAGGCCCTGCCCAACCTGCTGCTGCTCAGCAGATTCGAGCAGGATGCCCTTAAGCTTGAGACCGGAATGCTCCATGTGCAACTGGGCATGGAGGGGCAAGGGTGCCAGGTGAAGGTAAGTGCGCAGTGCGCAGTGCACAAAGGTGAGAGTTTCGGATTGTGCAACCATTCTAGTGTAGTATCTTCATTGATGGGAGCTTCAAACCTGGAGCCCCCATTGATCATTGACAGACAATGGCATCATGATGCAGGTCTCCATTGTCTCATCAGGGTGCCTGGCATGCATAGTGACAGTGTGGTGACTTTAATTAAAGACATGTCCTTCTTCTGCCTTTTAGATTCACCAGCAGGAACTCACTCTGTGGACCCCGAAAGGCCACACCTGATGCCGGAGGACCACCAGGCTTCACTTGCACCTGCATCACGCTCACTCTCTGAACCAGGCACCAGCGCAGAGACCAGCACCTTGGTGGGCATTAGATCAGCAGCTAGAATGTTGATGCACATTGGTGAGGGCACTTCACTGTCGCTTGAGGCGCGGATGGAGACAGAGAGTGCCCAGGGCGCCGGCAGTCAGAGGACTGCTGGGGACCAGGACAATGCTCAGTCGAAGGCTGATGATGAGCCTCTGGAGTCGTCCATTAGGTGGCAGATGCTGGGTGTCCAGCAGGATTTGCAGGAGGATCTGGTGGAGATCCATGAGGGTCTGCGTGCCATGGTCTCAGTTGTGGAGGAGTCCATGCGAAGCGTGAGCAGTGTGTTGACCCTCATAGCCAAGTGCACTGCTTCCTCCATTGAGATAATGGCAACTCTCATGGAGAGGCAGCTCCAGGGACAGAATCAGGGGTTCCTGGGGTTGTGCTTGGACCCACAAGCCCTCACACAGGCACTGACCTCAGGTGGTCAGTGCCAGTGTGGAAGATGGATGAGGCACCCAGTATCCCAGCTAGACGCCCGTCCACCCATGGTGAGCAGAGAGGTCCAGAGTGACCTCACATTGGCGCACAAGCTGCCTGTCATCTCTGCGGGCTCTTCTCAGGGTGCCCTGGATGACGGCAGTATCTCTTCTGCCCCTCTGCCAGCGACCGTGGCATCTGATGAGGCTGCGATGATGGGGGAGATGCCAACCATGGCACTGGCCGCTCTCTCCCAGGTGGGGCCAGCACAGGCTCCAGTGGCCAGAGAATGGCCGCCAAGGTCATCAAGGCCAACAAGACAGCAGAGTGAGAAGGCTGCCACCAATGCTGGTGCCAGCGAGGGGGGTGCACCAAGGTGTGGCACTCAGAAACCTAAGTTTAAGGCACCATGAGAACAAGAGGAACAGTTCACAGGTGATTTTCTGTTCATTATGTTTGGTTTGTATGTCTGTTGATATGGACATCAACACCAGTAACTGCAATGTCATAATGATTTCAGTGTGACATTAACAGCAAATTTGCTTTGGTTCTGATGGCCTGAGTATGCTTCACATTTTTTCTTTCTGGTGCAGGGTACGCCAGTATGTAATACTGAACGTGAGTGGCTCAATACTTTATTGCACAGGGACTGAATGGACTTTGGGTGCAAATAAAAGGGTCATTTCAGACATCCGGGATGGAGGCAGCAGCCCTGACGTGAGATTGAAGCTGATCTTTGGTAGCCCAGCTGAGGTAGCGTTGGATCAAGGCGTCCCTGGTGTCCCTCCCACCCTAGGGGTTACCGTGTTCTGCCTCCGTGGCCTCAGCATTCTCCTCACCATGCTCCTCTTCTGACTCACCACTGGATTCATCCTCTGTGGCCTGTGCAGCTGCATCAAGATCCTCTTCCTCCAGTGGGTTCCCCCTACCGAGGGTTAGATTGTGGAGAGCGCAGCGTGCAACACTATCAGCGACGCCCACTCTGAGGGAGGCAGTGCTCCCCCTGAACAGTCCAGGCATCGGAAGCACATCTTGAGACGACCTATGGTCATCTCTACCACCGCCCTTGTGGAGCCATGACTCGAGCTGTAACACTTCTCTGCCTCTGTTCTTGGCTGGCGGAGAGGCATCATGAACCACCTTTTCAACGGATAACCCTTGTCACCCAGCAGCCATCCATCCAGCTGGGCTGGAGCACTGAAGAGCCTCGACACTTGGGAGTGTCTGAGGATGTAAGCGTCATGGGAACTGCCAGTGTACCTTGCACAGACTTGCAGAATCTGCATCCTATGGTCATACACTATCTGCATGTTCATGGGGTGGAATCCCTTCCTGTTGACGAAGGCACCCGGCTGACCCGCTGGCGTCTTGATGGCCACATGTACGCAGTCTATTGCACCCTGGACGCGGGGAAACCCAGCAATCGCTGCAAAGCCTCTAGCCCGCTCAGCCTGCTGGCCTTGTTCATACGGTAAAGATTGAAGGTCAGTATCCACCTGAACAGAGCTTCTGTCACCAGCTTGATGCAACTCTGGGCAGTTGATTGGGAGACTCCACACATCCCCCACTGACCCCTTGAAAGATTCAGAGGCATTGAAGTTGAGGGCCACGGTGACCTTTAGAGCCACTGGCATGGGGTGCCCACCCACACAGTTGGAGTTGATCTCAGGCCCAATCATCTGGCAAATGGAGGTCACAGTCTCCCTTGAGAGGCAGAGCCTCCTTCAGCATTGCATCTCAGACATATTGAGGTAGCTGCACCGTTCCCTGTAAACCCTGGCAGCAGGATAGTGGTGTCTTCTGCGGCCCCTTCTGCCTTGGACTTCCTGCTGTCCCTGTGTCCCTTGTGCCTGCACCTCTCCTCCCACAGGCCCCTCCCCTGGAAGCTGTATTGGGACACCTGGCCTCCTCTCCCTTCTGCCCCTCTCTTCCTCCTCAGAGGAGGTGCCACCAGCAGCCACAATCCCCATTACCAGGGTAATGGAAGGCTGTCTGATGCATGGAAGGGTCCACGTAGTCTGAATCCTCTGGGGGCCTTGGAGACACCAAGGAGACCAGACATTAAGCCTGGCAATGCTAAGAATGAAGCCCCGAACAGAGATGAAGCTGCCAAGTACCAATAAGTCACCAGCAGCAAACTATGTACCAGAGTCTGCACTACTGACACTGGCAATGCTGCTCACCCCCTTTTATCCCACCCGTGGATGAGCTTTTTGAAATTGTCGGCTTGCTGCCTGCCTGTTTTGCCCGTGCGATGAGCGCGAAATCACACGGGCAACGAAAAGTCGCCACCAATTGGCTTTTTTAATGGCCTTAAGTGGCTTCTTAGTTAATGGCAGGCATGACTCTGGCACCCACATGCATCCAGCCGACCAAAATATCACACGAGTGCGCAATGACGTCATGACGCTCACCCGAAGTCATCGCACATTATTTTACGTCCGATCAGGTCGGGCACCCACCTGCCCGTGGGTCATAAAATTCTGCCCATGTTTCTGCTGCTTTGTGCCGATCCTGACTTGAAGGTGGAACACTAAGTTTAATTAGGGGCCTGCCAGGAGGTGCGTTATTGTCTGGAGGACAAGTATAGGGAAATGAGGCTGGGTCAGAGCTGCCAGAAGCGGGGCCCTCCATGAGGACATGGGACAAGATTAATTTCTAGGCCCGTAAGCTATACCGGTCATACCATTCAGAGTGAGTATAGCCTAAGTAATAGATAAATATTCTGATGTAAAAGTATTTCAGATACTCAATCAAAAAGATAATTCAGCTTATTTTCAATTGAATAGCGTGAGCATTCTAACATATCCCAACCATTTATTAATATCATCCATTTTCATATATCTTGAATAATTGATGAGAAGTAAGATTAAAAAAATTGTCTAGATGACAATAAAGTTAAAATGTTATTCATCATTGCTAAGGGCTAGAATCATTTATTAAACATAGTGTGAGGATTAAATTTATGAAACTTGTTAATATATTGCTTGATGATTTGAATTGTCAAAAAGCAATGATTTGTTGCCAGACAAGAGGATATTACACAAAATGAGGGCTCATGGACTGGCAGAATTTTTTTTTATTCATTCATGTCATGTGGCATTGTTGGCTGGGCCAGTATTTATTACCCATCCCTAATTGCCCTTGAGAAGTTGGCAGTGAGCTGCATTTTTGAAGTGCTGCAGTCCATGTGGTGAAAGTACACCCACGGTGCTGTTAGGGAAGGAGTTTGTAGTTATCTGATATGTAATATACCTTTAAGCCAAGCATTATAATGTAAGGCCACATGATCTTAATATTCAATAGCAGAATAGCGCTGGCTATCACTATGTGCAGAGCCTTGAGTTAGTCAATGATGAGTGAAGACAGAGTTTTATGTAGTGGGCACACAAGTGTAGCTGCTGAATTTAGTGTGTAAATAAACAGCGTGTGTTTATTCTAACAATGATATCTGGATGTTCCCTGTCCCTGTACCAACTCGGTCACCCCAAAACAAGCGTGCAACCCAGGTCCTTTAGCCCCCACAAACCAAGGGCACTGGATCCAACAAACAAGCGACAAGAGCAAAAGCACAAAAAAATGCCCAAAAAAGAGGTAAAAAGCACAAAAAAAACAAAATAATCCAGAAGAATCGAAATCAGGCCGTACCTCTCACGGTAGTTGTAAGTAAAAGAAAATTTTCTTCTGAGCGTCAAAGCAATCCCCTCAGAGCAGGCCACAATTTGGAAGAGTGAAGCCTTTCGATCCAAACTCGAATGACTGGTCTCACTATGTTGAACGCCTCATGTTCTTCTTCCAGGCGACTAACATTGCGGGGGAGCAGAAGAGGCACGCGATCTTTCTGTCCACATGTGGGAGTAAGACGTACGGACTAATTTGGAATCTAGTGGCGACCAGTGCCCCAGACTCGAAAAGTTTTGGTGGTTTAGTGAACCTTGTAAAAAATCATTACCAGCCCAAGCATTCGGTGATGATGCAACGGTTTTAAATTTAACTCAAGAAATAGAGCTGTGGGGGAGACAGTTGCTGGTTATGTGGCAAATCTGAAGCAATTAACTGAGTATTGCGAGTTTGGTACTTCTATTAAAGATATGCTTAGAGATCGTTTGGTGTGCAGTATAAATGAAGCGTAATTCAGAAAAGATTGTTGGCTGAATGAAATCTAGATTTTCAGAAGGCATTGGAAATCGCTCTTGTGATGGGACGTGCAGTATGAGGACTCAGAAGCCATTCGAAGAGTGCAAAATGGCACTGTTCTCAATGTTGAGCGGGAAGCTTCAACCAAAAAAAAATGCAAAAGTGCAGAGCTTTTTTTTCTGAAATGGGAAACAGCACTAGCAGACAAATTAGAAAAGAAAACTTTGCAGCAAAAACTCAGCATAATAGTTGCAGAGGTGGAAGCAGATAGCCCTGTATTTAAAAAGATCAAATGCTTTTTCTATCTTCATAATGGACACCTCATGAGACATTGTAAAGACAGAATCAGGCAGACTTTCAGACAAAAGCGGAAACTCAATGAGATAAACAGTGTTGAAAATCCTGAAGGAATAGATGCTGATATCTATTGACTGTATAATTTAAAGGTAGGAAAAACAGAGCCTATCCATGTAACCATGATAGTGAATGAAAGGCCAGGATGGAACTGGATACCAGAGCAGCCACTACGGTGATTGGTGAGCATACGTTCAAATACCTGAATAATGGAGAATGTAAGCTGAACTTAGAAGGAACTGATGAAAAATTAAAAACTTACACAGGAGAAGACATGCAAGTCAAGGGAGTATGTAAAGTCTCAGTAAACTATGAAGGTCAGACAGTGAGGTCACCCTTGATGGTAGTAGCAGATGAGGGACCAAGTGCCCTTGGACGAAACTGGCTGAAAGAAATTAAATTGGAATGGACTGAAATCTTCCAACTGAGAACTAATGAGTTATCACAGCTATTACAAAAATATGCTTCAGTTTTCAAGGAAGAACTTGGAAAAATTGAAGGACTACAAGCAAAAATTCATGTAGGTCCAGAGGCAACACCGAGATTCATGAAGGCAAGAGCAGTATCTTACGCAATGTGGGATAAGGTAGATGCAGAACTGGACAAATTAGAAAAGCTGGGAGTGATACAGCCAGCACAATTTTCAGAATGCGCAGCCCCAATTGTACCTGTTCTCAAACCTGACCAATGTATTAGAATATGTGGGGATTGTAAATTAACAGTTAACAAAGTGGCAAAATTGGATAGACACCCCATACCTAAAATAGAAGATTTATACGCTAAACTGACAGATGGAAAGGTCTACACGAAGTTGGATATGAGTCATGCCAGCCAGAAATTAGAATTGGAGAAGGCATCCTGGAAGTTTGTCACTATAAATACACATAAAGGATTGTACCAAAACACCCGTTTACCATTTGACGTATCTTCCGCTTGCGCCATACTCCAAAGAACCATGGAAAGTTTACGACAGAGACTGCCCCATGTTGTAGTTTATTTGGATGCCGTTCTCATGACTGGACTCACTGAAAAGGAACGTTTGATGAACTTGGAAGTAGTTCTGAAACATTTTTCGCAGGTTGGAATGAGATTGAAAAGGAAAAGTGCACATTCCAAGCGAAAGAGGTAACTTACCTAGGCCACAAGGTAGATTCACAAGGCCTACATCCAGTTGAAGAAAAAGTGAAAGCCATTAGAGAAGCACCAACACCAAAAAATACATCCAAACTAAAATCATTCTTGGGGATGATCACTGACTATGGACGCTTCTTTGCCTAATTTGTCAACAGTACTGGCACTGCTGTATTACTTGCTCAAGAAAAAACAGAGATGGTCATGGCAAACATCACAAGAAGAAACTTTCACAAAAGTGAAACAGTTGCTACAATCATCTGCACTTCTAGTACATTTTGATCCAAAAAAAGAGTTGGTACTAAAATGCGACGCATCTCCCTATGGAGTGGGAACAGTGCTTTCCCATCAAATGTATGATGGATCAGAACGACTTATAGCATATGTGTTGAGAACACTCTGTTCTGCAGAGAAAAAGTACTCACAAATTGAAAAAGAAGGCCTGGCAATCAATTCCGGTGTTAAAAAGTTTCATCAATGTATACATGGTTGTCATTTTACTATCATAACAGACCTCAAGCCATTATTAGGACTATTCGGTGAAGACAAGGCTACACTTCCTATAGCCTCGGCAAGAGTACAAAGATGGGCATTGACCTTAGCAGCGTATGAATATATTTTTATTCATACCCCGAAAGTCAAATTGCAGATGTTGACGCACTCAGTCGCTTACCCTTGCAAGTAAAAGATGAGGATGTTCCAATTTTTCAGGAATACGTCTTGTTGTTGAACTTCCTGGACTCATCACTGATACGTGCTAAACAAATTAAAGATTGGATGAACCGACACCCAGAGTCTTGAGTTAGTCACTGATGACTGAATACAGAGTTTTGTGTAGTGATCAAACAAGTGTAGCTGCAAAGTTTGGTTTGTAAATAAACAGCATGTGTTTATTCTAACAGCAATCTCCAGATGTTCTCTGTCTCTGTACCAACTCAGTCACCCCAAAAGCAGGCGTGCAGTCCAGATCCACTTGCCCCTAGAAACCAAGGGCACTGGATCCAACAGAGTTCCAGGATTTTGACCCTATGCCAATGATGGAACCATGATATATTTCCAAGTCAGGATGGTGAGTGGCTTGGAGGGGAACTTCCAGGTGATGGTGTTCCCATCTATCAGCTGCCCTGGTCCTTCTAGATGGTAGTGGTCATGGGTTTGGAAGGTGCTGTCGAAGGAGGCTTCATGAGTTCCTGCAGTGCATCTTGCAGTTGGTACACACTGCTGCCACTGTTTGTCGGTGGTGGAGGAAGTGAATGTTTGTGGATGGGGTGCCAATCAAGCGGGCTGCTTTGTCCTGGATGGAGTCAAGCTTCTTGAGTGTTGTTGGAGCAGCACTCATCCAGGCAAGTGGAGAGTATTCCATCACACTTCTGACTTGTGCCTTGTAATTGGTGGATAGGCTTTGGTGGGTCAAGAGATGAGTTATTCACATGCTTCCTAGCCTTTGACCTGCTCTTGTAGCTACAACATTTATATCGTTAGTCCAGTTCAGTTTCTGATCAATGGTAATCCCAGGATGTTGACAGTGGGGGATTCAGTGATGGTAATGCCATTGAATGTCATGGGGTGATGGTTAGATTCTCTCTTGTTGGAGATGGTCATTGCCTGGCACTTGTGTGGCATGAATGCTACCTGCCACTTGTCAGCCCAAGCCTGGGCATTGTCCAGGTCCTGCTGCATTTGGACATGACTGCTTCAGTCTCTAAGGAGTCACGAACAGTGCTAAACATTGTGCAATCATCAGTGAACATTCCCACTTCTGACCTTATGATGGACAGAAGGTCATTGATGAAGCAGCTGAAGATGTTTGTGCCTAGGACACTACCCTGAGGAACTCCTGCAGTGATGTCCTGGAACTGAGATGATTGACCTCCAACAACCATAACCATCTTCCTTTGTGCTAGGTATGACTCCAACGAGCGGGGAGTTTTTCCCCTGACTCCCATTGACTATAGTTCTACTAGACTACCTTGATGCCACACTCAGTCAAATGCTGCCTTGATGTCAAGGGCAGTCACTCTAACCCAACGTCTAGAGTTCATTCTCTTTTGTCCATCTTTGAACCAAGGCTGTAATGAGGTCAGGAGCTGAGTAGCCCTGACAGAATCCACTGAGCGTCAGTGAGCAGGTTATTGCTAAGCAAGTGCTGCTTGATAGCACTGTTGATGACACCTTCTATCACTTTACTGATGATCACGAGTGGACTGGTGGGGTGGTAATTGGCCAGGTTGCATTTTGTGTACAGGACAAATCTGGGGAATTTTCCACATTGCCTGGTAGATACCAGTGTTGTAGCTGTACTGGAACAACTTGGCTAGGGGTGCGACAAGTTCTGGAGCACAAGTCTTCAGTACTATTGCTGGAATATTATTAGGGCCCACAGCCTTTGCACTATCCAGTGCCTTCAGTTGTTTATTCATATCATGCAGAGTGAATTGAATTGGCTGAAGACTGGCATCTGTAATGCTGGGGATCTCCAGAGGTGGATCATCCACTCGGCACTTCCCACTGAAGATTGTTGCAAATTCTTCAGTCTTTTCTTTTGTGCTGATATGCTGGGCTCCCCCATCATTGAGGATGGAGATGTTTGTGGAGCCACCTCCTTCAGTGTGTTGTTTAATTGTCCACCACCATTCATGGCTGGAGGTGGCAGGACTGCAGAGGTTAGATCTGATCCGTTGGTTGCAGAATCACTTAGCTCTGTCTATTTCTTGCTGCTTATGCTGTTTGGCACACAAGTAGCTCTGTTTTATAGCTTCACCAGGTTGACCCCTCATTTTTAGGTACGCCTGGTGCTGCTCCTGGAATACCCTCCTACACTCTTCATTGAACCAGGGTTGATCCCCTGGTTTGCTGGTAATGGTAGAGTGGGGAAAATGCCAGGCCATGAAGCTACAGATTGTGCTCGAGTGCAATTCTGCTGCTGATGACCCACAGCGCCTCATGGGTGCCCAGTCTTGAGTTGCTGGATCTGTTCAAAATCTATCTCATTTAGCACGGCGGTAGTGCCACACAACACAATGGAGAGTATCCTCAATGTGAAGGCGGGACTTCGTCTCCACAATGACTGTGCGGTGGTCACCCCTACCGATGCTATCATGGACAGATGCATCTGTGGCAGGCAGTTTGTGAGGATGAGATCAAGAATGTTTTTTCCACTTGTTGGTTCCCTCAACACCTGTACAGACCCAGTCTAGCAGGTATGTCCTTTTGGCACTCAAGTAGCACTTCACCAAGTTGACACCTCATTTTCAGGTGCTGCTCCTGGCATGCCCTCCTGCACTCTTCATTGAACAAGCTTGCTAGTAATGGTAGAGTAGGGGTTATGCTGGGCCATGAGGTTACAGATTGTGTTCGAGTACAATTCTGCTGCTGCTGATGGCCCACAGCGCCTCATGGATGCCCAGTCTTGAGTTGCTAGATCTGTTTGAAATCTGCCCCATTTAGCACGGTAGTCATGGCACACAACACGATGGAGGGTATCCTCAATGTGAAAACATGACCTCGTCTCCACAAGTACTGTGCAGTGGTCACTCCTACCAATACTGTCATGGACAGATGCATCTGTGGCAGGCAGGTTAGTGAGGATGAAGTCATGTATATTTTTCTCTCTTCTTTGTTCCCTCACCGTCTACCACAGACCCAGTCTAGCAGCTGTGTCCTTTAGGACTCGGCCAGCTCCATCAGTAGAGGTGCTACCGAGCCACTCTTGGTGATAGATATTGAAGTCCCCCACCCAGAGTACATTCTGCACCCTTGCCACCCTGAGTGCTTCCTCCAAGTGGTGTTCAACATGGAGGAGCACTGATCCATCAACTGAGTGGGGGAGTGGCACAAGGTAATCAGCATGAGGTTTCCTTGCCCATGTTTGACCCAATGCCATGAGACTTCATGGGGTGAATAGTCAATGTTGAGGATTCACAGGGCAACTCCCTCTCGACTGTATACCACTGTTCTGTCACCTCTGCTAGGTTTGTCCTGCCAGTGGAAGAGGACATACCCAAGGATGGTGATGGTGGTGTCTGGGACATTATCTGTAAGGTATAATTCCATGAGGATGCCTATGTCAGGCTGTTGCTTGGCTAGTCTGTGAGACAGCTCTCCCAATTTTGGCACTAGCCCCCAGATGTTAGTAAGGAGGACTTTGCAGGGTCAACAGAGCTGAGTTTGCCGTTGTCGGTGCCAGTGCCTCGGTCAATGCTATGTGGTCCAGGCTGTGCTCATTCGTTTTTTGTAGCAGTTGGTTTCAACTAAGTGGCTTGCTAGGCCATTTAAGAGTCAACCACATTGCTGTGGGTCTGGAGTCACATGTAGGCAAGACCAAGTAAGGACAACAGATTTCCCTCCCTAAAGGGCATTAGGGAACCAGGTGGGTTTTGACAATCAACAATGATTTCATGGTCATCATTAGAACCTTTAGTTCCGGAATTTTATTAAATTCAAATTCCCCCATCTGCCATGCCAGGATTTGAACTCAAGTCCCCAGAGCTTTGGGTCTCTGGGCTACTAGTTCAGTGACAATACTCTATGCCATCACCTCCACCTTCTAGGAAAAGATCATTGTTAAAGGGGATGGGAAGCAGTTTCAACCTTTGCCTGAAATGAATGTGAAGTCAGTAGAATGGTTGCAATGTTGAGAAGCCCACACCGTTTTTAGTTCTGGTGTTATTTGAATGCAATGGGTGAGTTGTGGGTGTTAACCAGGTGCTCCACTGCCTTTTGTTGTTTGTGTAGATTAGAAAATTAGCTGGCTTGCAAGTCAGACCTTTGCGGACAGATCCAGACTCTAACATATAGCAGAGCAACCAAATGAGTTTTAATTGATGCTGACATATGTGTGTCAATAACAGTGTGCATTCAACTCTGCTGTCTGGAGTATCTATCTCTACTGGCTGTGACTCTGAACTAGAGCAATAACTTAACAAAGCCTGTAACCTGGATAATTCTATGTGCAGTACAGTGTCAATTTGACAGTGAAATCAGTTATAGAATGCACTATCTTAGTTATTATTGTACTAGCACTTGTACTGGTAAATTAAGTAAAATTTAAATAAGTTATAGTAATGCAAATTATCTCGTTTTGCAAGCCAAAGTAAGATACTTTGCAATATCCAACCCTAAATGGGAAAAAGATAAGGTGATAAAGAATAGAATCAGGAAAAAAAAATCCTTATTCATTATTTTTCATATATTTTATTATTTCCAATACAATCTGCTCAGTTGTGGATTCCATCTGACTCAGTTAATCCTCTGTGAAAAATTCCAGTAATTTTTTTCTCCCTATACATAAATATTTCTTAATTATATTATCTTTGGCAATCAAGCAGCTCAAGCATCATCATGTCGGACTGAATATTCTATTATCATGATTTTTGTACTGATCCCTACAAAGCTTAATCTCTTTTGAAATTAGATATTCATTTCTTCAAGACATGAACTAATACAACTACCTGCTGTATCTGGGATGTGCTTGGGAGGTCATGGATGAATAGTATCCCAATTAACAAACAGATCAGAGATGTTTTCCATTGTCATGCTGTAAATCATGTTACAGCAACTAATTTTCAGAATGTCAATCAATTCTCAGATGTGGACTAGAAAAGTTAAGAGCCACTCTGTCAGTGTAATGCATAACCATTAAAGTTATTGTTTTTTTAAAAAACACAAACAAGTCAACAATACTGTGAGGACACAGTTTCATGTTAAGAAGGGCAATTTTTGAGATTGCCTGTTCATTTGTGCATTACTTCTCAACGATCCAACTTCAGATTTCCAGCATATAATGGTGAATTTGAGGAAATGCTTCAATTAAATGTGAATATTTTACTAATTTATTGCTACATACCATTTACATTTTAACTAATCATAGAATCATAGAGTGGAATGGTCACAGATTTGCACTAAATGCGGCAGTGGGCCGGTAAAATGTCATTTTACTCGGCCAAGATGGTGGGTTTTCACACCGTAGTGTCCCAATCCCGTCATATTATTTATGCATTCCTGGGAACATGCCATTTCCATGGCAGGCGGGCTCTGATTCGCCCGCCCACCATCACCTCGCCAATTCATCATGCTGGGCGCCATATTTAAAATCCAGCCGCGCGCACATCTCAGTGCTTCCAGCCCATGATTGTTGTGGGGAAGATGTCCATTAAAGGCCCCCAGGTTTAGCAACGTGTCACTGGAACGCCTTTTGGATGCCATGCAGGCCCACCGTGATGTCCTCCTCTACCCCCGCTCTAGTCGCAGGATGGACAGCAGCATGACCAACCAGGCTTGGGAGGCGGTGGTCAGCGCTAATGCCCTGCAAAAGAGGACAGCTACCCAGTGCCACTATGGGATGAATGGCCTCATCATTCCACCAGGTTAACTTACTCTTCTCATCACTCTCAATTCACAAACCCATCACACATCCACAGGGATCTCACACCTCAAGAGACAACACGACTAACTCTCGCACACACCCTCACATCTCCATCGGGCTCATATCCTCTCAAGCTCACGTCCTTATCCTGTCCATAGCTCCGCTCACCACACAAACATTCCATGCAGTGTCATGTGTCCTGCTCACACTCTCTCCTGCAGGGAGAGGTCCCAGACCAGGGGTGGTGTGGCCCACATTAGGCCCCTCACTCACTTTGAGGAGTATGCATTGTGCTGACTGGTGAGGATGTGGGCCCCCACTGTGGTGACAGTGAGGTTGTTGGTGAACACCCACCTGAGGATCCTGTGCCACATCATCCCTCCCTCAACACAAATATAAGTGCTCTTTCTCCTGCTTTTGACTCTGCTGCCATGCACTACTTATCTCTACTTTGGTTCGCAGGGAGCTCTGCCAAGCAACCGACACCCTCAGCCAGCCAATCCCTCAGCTCCATCCACATCCTCATCTGCAGCCAAGAGGACTTCTCCTCCAGTGAAGAGTTGGAAATAAGCAGCCCAGAAGACCCATCACTGCAGAGGGAGCAGCCAGCCCATGAATGATTTTGGAGGGAAAAGCGTGTGTCTAGCGGGGCCTTTCGGAGCCTCGTACAAGCCCGCTCATATGCATGCAGATCCTTCACATTTCACACTCATCTGAATGTCCCGAGCATTTTCAATGCTGCCTGCTGGGGTTCACTTTCAGTTGTCCATCTGAGCTGATCTGCATCTCCGCTCACCCACTGATCACACTCCCATGCAGCACATATTCTCGCCCACCATGACGCTTGTTTTAATTTCGATTTAGACAGCATGATGCTAATTTGGTTTTACTTTTGCTTCCCCATCCTTTACCCTCCCCCAGTCACCCATTTCCTCCCTCCCATCACAAATCGCTACCTTCAAACTCTCACCCGCCCACTCTACTGCCTCGCTCTGCCCTCAGTCATTCTCACCCTTCCACCATAGCACGCCCACCCTTAGTTCACTCCCCAGGAAGCATATGTGGACCTATCTGACCCCTCCCATGCACATTCATCTGCACATCTCTCACTCAGCACTTCTTTCCCCCTCCACAGCCTTTATCCCACTGAACCCCTACCCTCCTCCCACCCCTTCCTCCCCAGAACTCTTCCCCCCCCCAGAACCCCTTCTCCCTCCACCAGTCCTCCTACACCCAGACTTCCCCCCTCAATTTAGTCCCTCCCCCTTCCTGACTCCTTCCTCCACCTTTACCTCTCCAGCCACCCTGTGTCCCTCCCCCCCCAACTCCTTCCTCCACCCTTACCTCTCCAGCCACCCTGTGTCCCTCCACCCCCCCCCCCCCACAACTCCTTCCTCCAGCCTTACCTCTTCCTCCAGCCTCACTTCTTCCTCTGGCCTCATTTCTTCCTCCAGCCTTATTCCTACCCCCTTCCTGACTCCTTCCTCCACTCTTACTTCTTCCTCAACCCTTATTCCCTCCCCTCTCCACACCTGTTCCTTCCTCTGGACACCCTCCCTTCTCCACACTCCTTCCCTTGCACCTTTCACCCCCTCTTACACCTACCTCCCCAGTTGTGGTCTTCTCCCCCATTATCCCTCCTCCCCCCATTCTCCCTAGCCCTCTTTCAACATCCCCCATCCTGACACCTTCATTCCCCCACCTCCCAACCTCCCCCCATCCTGATACCTTCATTCCCCCCTTCCCAACCTCAGCGCCCCCAGCCACCTCTTCCTCTCGCAGCCGATCCAAGCCCTTCCTCTCCCATCCCCTCGACCATCACCTGTTGTGAGCATCAACAATGACTTTCCAACTTCTGTGGGCTGCTTCGTAGCAGAGCCATGTCCATGAGAATCCACCCAGCACGCCATGGACGTTCCTCCAGTGTACCATTGGTATTGGTCTCCAGCATCCTCTGCTCCTCAGATGTGCGCAATGTGAACAAAGCCCTCGCGGGTAAGTCCCGACTTCTGCTCGTCACACTTGTCAAGACGTGTTCCACATCGGAGTGCTTTCCCATTGACATGGATGGACAATCCAGCAGGCGGGGACGATTCTGGTGGGCAAGCCTAATAATAATATGCTGATGTATCACAACAAGGTTCCCGATATCCAATGGTGGGAAACGCGGCCCACCATCGGTGGGCTGAGCGGGATGATTGTGAACAGGTTTCACGCCGTCGTGAAACTGATAGTGCCATTTTTGTCCACTCGTGCCATCGAACATGCCCGACTCCGGCGGGCATGGAAAATCACGGCCATAGAATGGTACAGCACAGGAGGAGGTCATTCGGCCCATTAAGTCTGCTGCTGCTCTTTTGGAAAACAATCTAGTTAGTCCCACTTTCACGCACTTTCCTGATAAATCTACAATTCTTTTTGCTTTTCAATTCTTTCCCGGTTCCCTTTTCAATGTTATTATTGAATCTGTATCCACCATCCTATCAGAAATTACATTCCAAAGCCTACGTATGCGTGATAATAAAAGATTTTTCCTCACATTGTATTTGGTTCTTTTGTCAATTGTGTTAAATCAGTGTCCTCTGGTTCTCAACTCTTTCACCAATGGGAACAGTTTCTTTCTATCTACTCTGTATAGACCCCTCATAATTTTGAACACCTCTATCAAATATCCTCTCCAGCTTCTCTTCTCCAAGGAGAACAACCCCAGCTTCTCCAGTTTGTCCCAATAACTTAAATCCCTCATAAAAACATAAGAAATAGAAGCATGAATAGGCCATTTGGTCCCTCATGCCTGCTCTACAATTCAATAAGGTCATGGCTGATCTCATTGTGGTCTTAACTCTACTTTCTTGCCTGCCTGACCCTCATATCCCTTGACTCCCTTGTCAATCAAAAATCTGTCTAACTCATCCTTGAATATATTCAATGACCCAGCCTCCACTACTCACTGTGAAAAAGGATTCCAAAGACTAACGACACTCTGAGAGAAGAAATTCCTCCTTATCCCTGTTTTAAATGTGAGACCACTTATTTTGAAACTGTGCTTCCTAGTTCTAGATTCCCCCAGAAGAGGAAACATCTTCTCAACATATACCCTATCGAGCCCCCTCAGAATCTTATATGATTCAATAAGATCACCTCTGATTCTTCTAAACTCAAATGAATATAGGTCTAACCTTCTCAACCTTTCCTCATAAGACAAGCCCCTCGCCCCAGGAATCAGCCTCATGAATCTTTTCTGAACTGCGTCTAATGCAAGTATGTCCCTCCTTAAATAAAGTGGTCAAAACTGTATACAGTTCTCTAGGTGTGGTTTCACCAATGCCCTCTATAGCTGTAGCAAAACCTCCCTACTTGTATGCTCCATAAAGGCTTGCAATAAAGGCTAACATTCTGTTTGCCTTCCTAATTACTTGCTGCACCTGCATGTTGACCTTTTGTGATTCATGTACACAGATACCCAGGTCCCTCTGTACAGTAGCATTCTGCAGTCTTTCTGCATTTCAACAATATCCTGCTTTTCTACTCTTCCTGTCAAAGTGGACAACCTCACGTTTTCCCACATTGCACTCCATCTTCTAATTTTCGCCCACTAAATTAACCTATCTATACTCCTTTGCAGACTCTTTGTATCTTTCTCACAACTTGCTTTCATACCTATCTTCATATCATAATCAAATTTGGTGACAAAATAGTCCCTTCATCCAAGTCATTAATATAGATCGTAAATAGTTGAGGCCACAGCACTGATCCCTGTGGCACTCCACTAGTTACAGTTTGCCATCCTGAAAATGACCCATTTATTCTATTTACTATTACTTAGACAGTCCTCTATCCATGCTAGTATATCACCCGCCACCCGTAAGCACTTATCTTGTGCCATAACCTTATTTGTGGCACCTTATTGAATGTCTTTTGAAATCCAAATCACTACATCTCATGGTTCCCCTTTTTCTACCCTGCTCATTACATCTTCAAAGAGCTTCAAACATATTTCCTTTCACAAGACCATGTTGACTCTGTCTGATAGTATTATGATTTTCTAAAGGTCCTTCTACTACCTCTTTCATAATGGATTATTGCTGAGAAAAGGAGGCATGCTGCCAAAGCTTTTAGTCTTGCACTCATCAGGACAAATGCAAGAATACCAAATTTCAAGGGGAACAACAATTTATATTGCATGAGAAAAGAGGTACTAATTGGTTGGCAAGTGGACTCTGATTGGTCAAGGTGTTGCAATGAAGAATGTATCAGGGAACAGTTATCCTCCAAGGTTTTGTTTAAATTCAAAAAAGGCAACTTAACTCTGGTTGAGGTATTTCCATGGGGAATGCACCAGGGAACAGTTGTCCCCCATCTTTGAAATGTAGTATTCTTGCATCTGTCCTGAAGAGCGCAAGGTAAAAAGTTTTGACAGCATGCCTCTTTTTTCAGCAATACTCAAGTTCTGTACTGCCAAGTGACTATTAATAATGGACTCTAGTAATTTCCCAATGACAAACATTAGGCTAATTAGCCTACACTTTTCTGCTTTCTGTTTCCCTCCTTTCTTGAAAAAAGGTGTTATATTTGTGACTTTCTAATTCGCTGGGATCTTTCCAGAACCTAGGGAATTTTGGAAGATTCATCCCCGGATCCATTCTGGGAAATCTGATCTGTACCCTCCAGAAAGCATTGACATTCTTTCTAAAGTTTGGAGGCCAGAATTGGGCACAATCCTCCAGCAGGAGTCATACTAGCGTGTTATATAGATTAAACATTACTTCCTGGCTTTTGTACACCATGCCTGTATTTAGATGCTTTATTAACAGCTTTGTTAATCTTTCTGCTACCTTCAAAAATGTCTGCACGATCACATTTTGGTCTTACTGTTCTTGCGCCCATTTTAAATGATTGCATTTAGCCTGTATCGTCTTTCCTCATTCTTCCTGCCAAAATGTATCACTTCATACTTTCCTGCATTGAATTTTATCTACTACTTGTTTGCCCAGTCCACCAGCCTGTCTAGCTTGAACTTTGAACAAAGGATAGTTCCCAGAACATTGAAGATCTAGGAAATGTAGCATATAGAAATCCTTGAAATAGAAAATTAGTTACTTAGCTCAGAAGATCATTCTCTTCAGAATGCTCAATAATCTAGCATTTGGAGCTGTGCAATCTGATGATAAAAATATGGAAATGATCAGTTAAAACCTTTGAAAACTCACCCATCATTTTCACAAAAATGGCACTCATGATTTATTATCAGATGTGTTCTACTATGTGTGCAACATTTTGATGCACTTGTGTATCTGCAGATGCTTGGCAATAACAGAAGTGTGCAGAGGTATGTTTGCATATATTAACTGAAGCGCCCTGCCTAATTCATATCTCAACAACCATCTCAATAGCATTAATCCTTATCATTACCTTAGCATGGAACCGCTTAACTGAATTAGAATTTCTACAGGATATTGCCTGGAATTTTAAGGATCCTTTTAAGCAAACAGAAGTGTGATAGGACTGAAGTTTGGCTTGCCTGTCTGTGATCTTGTCCCAAATCCTGGAAACAAGGTCATTGAAATATTCAGGACAGGTGTCCTGCAACTATACGGGTTACACAGAAGCATCCACCCTGTTCCATGAGGGGCTGAAGATTAAAGGCTGTGAAAGAAAGTTTGTCTTCAGAGAACAGATAAGAAAAAGCCTTAAGCCAATCAGCTCCTATGGAACTGATTATCTTTGATTTCTTTAGAATTAGGGTATCAGGAGGCCCAGGACAGGGCCTATGTTTGTGCATTGTGTGGTGTGTTGAAATAAACCTATCAAAAGCAAGCTGGGTGGAATTCCACAACCCAAAGGTGGTTGTGAATATATTCAGGGCACAGGCAGTGGAGGTGGATTCCCAAGAAGTTGCCTGTTTTTATATACCACAATTTGTATGGGTATTTATGTGATGCATAAACTGTGTGGATCCGTAGATCCAACTTATTGCCTTATTTATGGACCCTTACCAGGATTGTACCAAAGTTCCAAGTCCTCCTGACAGGTTTTCCAGTTTCACATGAATGTCCATATTTAAATTCCTATTTAATTGTAAGTGCTGTACTTAGCACGTGTCATGATAAAGCTCCTTTTCAAGGATATTACACCTGAATATATGGGTATTACACTTCAACACACTTCAACAGTATCACATGCTTATGTGACAAAGAAAGATGATTAGCTGAAATGAGCATTTATCTAAGGTACAAGTATCTGTTTTAACATAAATAAATCAGAAGTTCAATTAAACTGGTTAGTAGAAAAAGCAATTGAATAAATAGCCAAAATTGGCCATCAATGTTATCAATTTTCTTCACATTGCTTTTCCCACCCATATTCTTTCTTCAAGCAAACAGTTAGATATAAAATTATAATATTTAAAATTTAACCAACTGTGAAAAAAACCGAAAGTACCGCTAGAAAAGTTTAAATACATTTCTCCCAAATAACCTGTCCTCTGGAATCTGTGCTTGAGTTGACAATTTTACCTGGGATTTCTAACTGTGGGAGGGAGTGAATGAGTGAGGTGAATGAAGCGAGCTGGGGATGAATCATGCAAGTTGGAATTTTTATGGTTGCTTCTGTTGAATTTCAATATCGAGAATGCACCGTAACAACCCCTGAAGCGTGAGACTAATGTTGAAAACTGAGACCATTGAAAAAGATTAGGGATCTTCTGTTTTAGATGCTGATTACTGGAGATTTAATTGTGGTAAAAAAAAATTGTAATTCAGAAAGAAATGGGACGTGAGCATGATAAAAAAGAATCATATAAATCATTTAGAAAAAAAAGGAAATATTTTGTGTAGGGAGGAAAGGACAAACAAGTAAAGAAGTGCTTGTGACTTAAGCAATAACATAGGAGGTGGAAGATTTTATTGGGGGCTTGGTGGTAGGGGGCAGGCAGTAGGACAACAGTTTTTGCATTTTAAGCAAATTTTGTTAAATTATAGCTAAACGGCATTACAACTATTAGAGCTGAGTAACCTGAATCTTTCAGTAAATTGTGTAGTAAATTTTCCTTGAGTAAGTGGTAAATTGCTCTAATTAATTTGATTATCTTACGATATTGGGTAAACCGTTGTCATGGTGACTGCAGTGATACTGTAGTGGTAAACATCAGAAAGCACATGTTTCATTTCATGAACCATTAAATCCATTTTGCTAAAAATAAATGTGTAGTTATTCCAGTTTATTTAAGATTTATTTTACAATTCAGGTAACATATTTGGTCTATTTTTGAGGAAATTACCACTGAAGAATACAGTATGCTCTTTGAAATAAACATTACTGTAGCGTGGTTATCACAGTTTCTGACTGTGCTAAAAAGACTAGCTAACTGGTGTACATATGGTAGTGTAATGGGAAATATATTTTGTCAATGTAAAGTAAGCTATGCTGCTTAAAATAGAAGAGTTATCCTGGATAATGCAATGTATTAGACGTAGGTTCATCACAGCTGAGATCTGAGTTCCAATCCAGCTCATACTTGAAAGCCATCTCTTTCTGTTGACTATTGAGGTCCAATGAGAAATCAATGCAATCTAAACTTAGTCCCTACTGAGCATGCGTGCTACCACCTATTTCATAGCTTTCCCCAGCCTAACACTATTGGTAATTACCTTGGGAATTACTTTGGAATAGTGCATTAGAGATACTATATGCAGAAACTGTGCACTAAGGGATAGTTATTTTAATCTGGCATTAATTGAGCAGGAAATAACTTATATTTATGTTCTTAAACTTGTTCCTGGGCTGCAACCTCTTGAAGTACATGTGCAATCCTGCAGGTTTTCCAATTATTTACTTGTGAAGAAGCCAAACTCTTCTCCATTTGAAAGGAAGAGTCAGTGGGCTGATCTCGAATATCCAATCAGGCCCAATTTTGGTTGCCGAGCTCAGGTCGGAATGGAGGCGGACGACAAGTAAAATGGCACCGACGTCATATGTCACATTGTCCACCTCTGTTCCCAGCCTGCCGATTTTCATGCAAGTAAGGGGGGAGCAGGGGGGGAGCAGTGGGGAAGGTGAAGTTGTCAAATTGATAATTGAGTGCATTTATGTTGTTAAGCAGCTCCTTAAGAGCTAACCTTCTGAGGCCCAGAAATATTTGCCATTGCGGGTGGATGTTTGGAGCTGTGTAAAACTGAACAGCTCCAATCTGTTGGGAATAGGGTCAGCAGCATGGAAAAAGTTTTATTTGATTGAAAAAAAGTGGAAGTTTTAAGGAATATCTATTCCATACCAATGAAATTTTAATAACATTAACATTCCTCTATCCTATCCTGGATTCCAGCTCTCTATTTGCTCTGGCCAATTTGAGGATTCAGATGTTTTCATTTTTTTAAAATCATACGCAGACGGCAGACACAGCAATGGCTGCCAAGTTGGGCCAGGATATGGCCCACCTCCCATCTCCATTCCCATTCCCATTCCCCACCCTCTATTTGGCTGCCATTTCCAACCCCTCACCAATTAAACCCTTGCCTCCACCAAAGCAAGGTGCTTTGCTGCTTCCCAACCGGGGTGAGTTCACTACCTGCAAAACAAACCCACCTCCCAAATCCTGCCTCCTCAGCCAAAATTCAGCCTTCATGTCAGTTGATTCATAAGAGTTTTGCTATGGGGTTCTTTTCTGTAAATGATGGAAAATCTGGGAAAGCCAGAATAGAAATAATAACCTGGAAAAAGATCCCATCTCACATACAGACACATGCACATTAAACCTCTCCCTCTATAAATGAACTATCAATGGTGAATAATAAATTCCCCATTCTACAAATGAACATGAATTAAAATGTCTGCTATTATACTGTTATGAAAAGCACTTTACAGATATTACTTTTCTGAGTAAAGTGTGATGTTTTCTTCAGCTGATTGAAAATATTCGATATGTGAGCATTATACAGATAAATTTGGATCAGCATTCTACACTTTATTGTTCAGGCTCGATCAAAAATTCTTCCTGATGGAATATTCAGCAGTATGTAGGTCTATTAAAGAAGCGCTGGCTACATGATTTATAGTGTAACCTATCCCATTACATTTCCTCTACATATTCCAGAAGCTGCATTGTTTAATACAGGTGACTGTGGTAATCTGAGGTGCAAGGCACCTTTAAGAGAATGTGAGCAAGTTGACCACATGACTGTTCAACCCAATTGCCATGTAGCACAGGCTACAATGTTAAAGGTTAGCCTAGAGTAGGGTCTGGTTGGAGAAGCACACATCATGTGAGTGCTCTTTTGTCTGTGTAAATAAATAGCATGTGCTTCATTTCATATTGGTCTCTGCATCTGTAGTACACTGTAATCACCTGCCGACAGGTAAGCGTGCAACCGGTTCACGAGCAAAGTGACTCTGCAGTAGAACATAACAACCGGTGATCAGGAAAAACGCGACCAGTCAACGACAACAAGAAAAGACCCAAAAACTCAACTGAAGTGAATCAGTCATACCTTGCAGGTCAATTGTATGTACAGCCCTTGTCATAGTCATCAAAGTTATCTCCCTCCAGTATGCCACAAATTGGCCGCATTAAACTGTTTGATCAGACCACTAATGATTGATCACATTATATTGAATGCCTCGCATTTTTCTTTTTGGCCAACGACATATCGGGGGAGGAGAAGAGGCGGGAGATCCTCTTATCATCTGTGGCAGTAAAACATATGGTTTAATTCGTAAATGGCACCCAATGCCCTAGATTCCAAGAGCCTTGATGAGTTGGTGAATCAAGTGAAAAGCCACTTTCAGCCGAAACCCTTGATAACAACACAGCATTTTAAATTCAATTCGAGGTGTCGCACTCCTGGAAAGACAGTCGCTTGCTATGGAGCAGCCTTAAAACAACTGACAGAGCACTGTGAGTTCGGGATGTCAATTAATGACATGTTAAGAGACTGATTAGTGTGTGGGATTAATGAACCTTTTACTTGGAGGAAGTGAGAGGAGTTAAAGGAGAAATTGTTCAGTGTGAGAACAAGTTCAGCCAGACGGAGGAGAGTAGTGGTGGATGGGGATTGTTCGGGCCTCTGTTCAAGGAAGAAGCTAAGGGCCCTCAGACCATCCTGGTGGGGGATGGAGGTGTGGAGGGATTGGACATCCATGGTGAAGAGGAAGCGGTTGGGGCCAGGGAACTGGAAATTGTTGATGTGACATAAGGTGTCAGAGGAATCACGGATGTAGGTGGGAAGGGACTGGACAAGGGGAGAGAGAAGGGAGTCAAGATAACGAGAAATGAATTCCGTGGGGCAGGAACAGGCTGACACGATGGATACCCTGTTTCTTCCCCCTCCCTTTTTTTTTCAATAATTTATATAGATTCTTCTTTTCCCACCTATTTCCATTATTTTTAAATCTACAACTAATACTTTGTTAGTCTTTCCACCCCACCCCCACTAGAGCTGTACCTTGAGTATCCTGCCATCCATTCTTAATTAGCACTTTTCTTAGATAATATCACCACCTTCAACACCTCTTTGATCCTTTTGTCTGTGACATCTTTTGATTATCTGCTCCTATCACTGCTTGCTTGTCCCTACAACCACCCCACCCTCAACTTCTCTCTCCCCCCGCCCCCCACCTTAGACCAGCTTATATTTCACCTCTCTCCTAACTATACTTCAGTTTTGCCGAAGGGTCATGAGGACTCAAAACGTCAACTGTTTTCTTCTCCACCGATGCTGCCAGACCTGCTAAGTTTTTCCAGGTAATTCTGTTTTTGTTCCTGATTCTCAAAGCCTGCCTCACAGTTTCCCTTCTTATTCTTGAACTTGCAGGAGAGGGGCAGAAGGAGAGCATGCGATTGGGCCCAAAAAAGGATGAAAACATTCCTGTTGAAGTCTACACCTCCGGCAGAAGGAACTCCTCTTGCTTTGGAAGTACCTGTAGGATCCATTGAGTCTGAGAGAGTCAAAGAGACAAACTTACAGGTTCCTGCTGGGGAGCCTAGTGGACAGATAACCCCTGAGAGGGAGGCCTCAGATAAACCATCCAAAGTCTTAGAACTACGACGGTTGACATATTTGGAAAAGCCTCTTGAGAGCCTGAATTTGTAAATAGTTTATTTATGTAAATAGCTAATATATTGTAAAATGCACTTTCAAGTAAAGGGAGAGGGATGAGGTAATCTGAGATGCAATACCTTTAAGAGAATGTGAGCAGGTTGACCACGTGACTGTACAACCCAATTGCTGTGTAGCGCAGGCTACAATGTTAAGTATTAGTCTAGAGTAGAGTCTGGTGGGAGAAACACACATCATGTTAGTGCTCTGCTGTCTGTGTTAGTAAATAGCATGTGCTTCATTTCATATTGGTCTCTGCACCTGCAGTATATTGTAATCGACTCGCCTGCCAACAGATAAGCGTGCAACCGGTTTGCGAGCAATGCGACCCCACAGTAGAACACAACAATAACATTAATAAGGGTGTTACTATAATGGATTTATATAAATCATTGATCAAGACACAAGCCACATTTATGACTCTGGACTTTCCAATACCTTGTGTTCATTCATGCCTTGCAACATTAGAAAATGTTTTAACATTGACATCAGTGATACCACGCAGTGAAGCATGTAATCAGTAAACACTTATAGCCCCTCAGTGACAAATTCATGATTGTTTCTCTAAAGCTACTTATAATTATTGTTACTCTTCTCTGCATGTTGAACGTCTAGCCAACATTATCATATCCACTGACACATGGGCTATGACATAAAAATTAATGAACTAATAGCATAATCCCTACCTTGCTTTTTTTCTCAAATTATGTGAAACTGCGGTGGAGTACTGAGGGTCACAGTGTAGGATGCTACCAAGGTTAAAAAGAGGAACACTTGGGAGGAAGGGTATTGAACAGGCTGCCCTGAATTTCATGAGAGAATAACTGTGATGTTGACAATGCTGATGAATTTCCTCAGCATCTTTCGATTTGTATGGAAATCAGCTTATTTGGAGTCAATGTCAATGCAGTTCTTTCTTGCTGACATGGTGAAATTAACAGGTTTGCACTTCTGCTGTCGCCCCTTGACAAATTTCTAGATTCAGATCCTTAAATAAAAATATCCACGCAGAAATGTTAAATCCCATTTGGACAGATCTTTTTAAAGGAAGCTGAGGGTTCATTGATTATCAACCAGTACACTGTTCAGCAAAGTAAGGACAGTTTTCAATGAAGAGAGCCTTTGTTTTAGGTTCTTTAGAATAGATACTGACCTTCGAAAAGAGATTCACTAAAATGATACAGGAATAAGTCATTTGATTTGTTAGAAAAATTAGAGAAACTGAGGCTCTTTTTATAAGGATGGGGAAAATTAAGATGGAATCGGATTAAGGGGTTCAAAATTTGATCAAGTAAATAAGAAAAAATATTTTCAATGGTTGGTGAGTTAGTCATCATAATCAATAAACTTACTATTAACCTTTGAATATTAAGAGCTAAAAGATTATGTGGAAGAGCAAAGGAATTTGCCAAAGTGGATAGCTTTTTCAAAAAATCAGTACATATTTGATGAGCTGAAAGACCTGCTGTGCTATAAAATCATGTGATATTTAGGTCAGAAACGTGCTTACAGCATTTGGTGAGATAGGGCAGAAAATCTGGCCAGCTGCTCAATGGAGACCAGAGTTAATAAGAGAAAATTCTCCCTGAGGCAGTTGCAGGAATTGGAGGAGCTATAACCCTGGACTGCTCTTGTGTATCTGATTGTGATCTGCAAAATTACAATAATAGGATAACTGCTCCGCCAGTTGACTGGGGACAGTGTATTTTTGCAGGAGATCACAAAGATAACACTCACAGCGGCCAATTTTAACTTGCCCTGACTGGTTGAAAACAGGGTGCTAATATGTAAAAAATGATAGGATATTACTTACGAATGTGTTTGCTTCTCTGTTGAGCTGAATGCATTTTGAGAGGGGCCTAACCACTGTACGGCCGAAATGCCTGTCCATTTCAATTGGTAGGTGCCATTTAACATTCAAATCTGGGTCCTACGATAAGCAGAGGAACCGTTGTCATTTTAGGAGAGAACCAATCAGGCTGTATGCCGTGTTACAGATAAAGCCTGCACGTGCCGCTCATGGTGAAGCTGCAGTGACTGGTAAGATGGCAGTTCTTGCTTATCTGAAAGCAAACATGCAGAATGGCATTGTTGGGTGAGAGAAGGCGGCGGTATGGAAAGCAAAAGCTCACCAGTCACACAACCTGTAGCTTGCACTTCATGGCAATAGCAGGGCAAAGGTGAATTTGAACTGAGAAAATGGATAAGGCAGGAAGATGCCATCATCCTGGATGTACCTGGCAATGCCAGGTGTAATGCTCTCAGTCACTGCAGGCCCTCTAATGCAGAGCAACGTCTCATCCAAAAGGGTCAGAAGATGCAAGCATATCAGCCCCTCGCCAGTACTCTGCTGCTCCCGGTAATTATGTGACCTTGTCCTGTAAGACAATGGGAGGAATGTCAGTGTGTACGAGGGTGAGATGAAGCATCTGAATTTTAGGAATGGATCTTGACAGCAGATTGCTGAGTGATGGGGGTGTGATGCATTGAGCAGTGTGAGAGGTTGGTGGTGCAATGGGTAGGAGGTGCCATTTGAAGATGCATTCGCTCACCTTGGCCACTAATGTGAGGTCATTAAACCTCTTGTAGCACTGCAGCCAGGTCCTCAGGGCCAGATTTCTGGGGCTCACCTCCCTGGCCATTGCTCTAATCCCCCTTAGGGTTTGCCTTGAGGGCCTTCTGGTTCCCTACAGAAATATAGCTCTGTCCTCCTTTTGATATCTTGGATTAAGGCCTCCAGTGCTGCATCAGAAAACCTGGGAGCCCTCTCTCCGGCTTGCTGCTCCATCGTTAGTTTTTTTCCCTCCCCTCAATGTCTCTGAGAAACAGTTCCACCAGCTCCTGCAACATGAATGCACCTTCCTTTTCAGAGGAGTAGGCTGCATTTAAGAAGCTCTGGCTTGCTGTACATCATACTAGCCATGCAGACACCTTGGCCCCGTGCTGAGCATACAGCCAGTCAGTCAGCAGCGAGTTGCATACTGGGCTGCAGGCAACACAAAGTTTGCATGCTGTCTGCATGGTCTTGCCCAGGTGTGGGGTAATTCCACATCACAATCCCACTGCCTGCTAACAGGCCGAATCAAACTGTTAGCCTAATATGTGTTTTAGAATAAGATTTAATGTGATATGGATAAGTAAAAGAAAGACAGATATGCTGTTATATTGGAAACTTTGTTATTTCATTGCGAAATGTTCCAAAATGCTTCACTAAATTCCTTTTGAAGCACAGTCACTATTGCTGTATGGGTGACCACGACAAACATTTTGGGCAGGATCTTACGGTTGGCGAGCGGGGGCGGGGCCCACTCGCCGACGTGTAAAATGACGCAGGATGATGTCGGGTGGAACTCTCGACGTCACCCCACATCATTTCAATTTTCAGGTCGGCAGGGGCGCAGCTGAGTCAGCTGTGCACCCGCCGACCTGTCAACAGCCAGTTGAGGCCACTGAAAAACTAATTAAGGTAATTAATGGACCTGCCCGTCCAACCTTAAGGCTGGCGGGCAGGCCAGGAGCCCTGGCGGGCTTCGAGAAAAGCATGAAACCTCATCCACGGGCGGGATGAGGTTTCATGAGGGTATTTAAATTTTCAAGAAAAGTTTCAATAAAACTTATGGACATGTCCCAACTCATGACAGTGTCACATGAGGGGACATGGCAGGGAACATTCTTAAACACGTTTAATAAAAGTTTTAAATCGGAGCTGATCTCTCTGAAGCAGCACTTAGCCTCAGGGAGATCTGTGCGCTCTATTGCACGCATGCGCACTCCCGGCTGAGGGAATCCGCCCCCCCCCCCACCCACACAGGGAGCGCATAGCACTTCCTGGTGGACATCACGCTGGGTGGTCCTTAATTGGCATGTAAAATGGTGGCACACCCCTGATTGGGGGCGCCGATCGGAGGCGGGCCCGCCTGCGCCCGCTCCTGCACTTCCCCCCGACTTTCCCTTTGTGTACAGTGAGGTTGCATAAACAGCAATGAGATGGATAAATAATGAATTGGATTCCTGTGGACTTGGTTGAGCAATTGTTGGCCAAGGCACTGAAAACTCTGCTTCTTTTTGTGTAGCTGCCATTAGATTTTAAGCAGCAGATGAGGTTTCAGTTTAACGACTTATCTGAAGGTGCAATATAACTTGGATCCCTTCTAATGTGTCAAATTGGAATGTGAATTGGCCATCAAACATTCTGCTAAATACTTGCCTTCAATTTATTTCATAATGGATCTCTCACCTCCTCCGCTATCTCGAATGAGCTACATAATGTGGTATTGACTCACAGCTGATCAGGCGGAATCGAGTAGAATTTCTGATTTGTTTTGAACTCTATGGGCAGAATTTTCCGTTCGCCCGACCGACACGGTGGTAGCGGGTGGCTGATTACCGCTGGCAAAACGGGCCGACCCACCATTTTCCGTGGGCGGGCCAGTTAAAGCCCACCCAGCGGGTAAGCAACTCCCGTGGAGAACAGGAAAATAGTCGTGGGGGCGGGCGGCCTCAGACTGCTGGTTCCAATGGGGAGCTGGCTGCCTGTATAAAGAATGGCCAGGCAGCCTGCGTGAGGCAGTGCACCATGGCCACTCGTGGAGAGAGGGACGGAGGACTGATTGCACAGCAACACGAGCAGGAGGAGGGGGGCAGCCTGCAGGAGAGGCCAGCGGGGGGTGCCACTGTGCCCCCCCAATTTTCGGATGCATGCCTTGCTGTCCTCCTGCAAGAGATGTCTATCCGTCAGCACCTGCTGTATCCGGAGGATGGGAGGAGGAGGGCCCCCCATGTCACCAGCCAGGCATGGGAGGAGGTGGGTGACGTTGTCAGTGCCCATGATGATGTGCGGCGCACTGGCACCCAGTGCCGAAAAAGATTCAATGATTTGCTGCGCTCTGGAGAGGTGAGTACCATGTCGGTCTTGGCCACTTGACCCAGAAGGCAGCCTTAGCCTTTGATCCCCCCATCGCCCATGTCTTGCTGTCGTTACTGCAACGGGCACCTGTTGCACGTTGGATGGGAAAATGGGTACCGACCATGCTTACATCAGCCTTAGTGGTTGAGGAAAAGAAGGATTCTCCCCGCAGCATATGTTGGTGTTTGTGGCATTTGAGTAGTCTGGAGGCAACCTGCAGGGGAGGTCGGTGGACACATACTCAGAACTCCAACACATGTCATATTGATGGTGATGAGATGGTGGAAGGGGAGCCTCAAGGTGTCGTGGCCAACTGCCATCTGCTGGCATCGGCGCTGCACCAAGTTGCGCCTCCTTGCCATGGGTGCTAAGACCCGTGTGATATTCAAAGTGATGGACGCCGAATGTGTCCAAGGGGACCATTGGGGGAGGGGGTTGGGACCAGCCGTACTATCTTCTGGGGACTGATCACCAGTAGTGTGGACAGGAGCCGCTGGAGGCCTCAGATGGGCCACTGTGGTTGGGGTGCAGCGTGTGCGTGCAGAGTACATGAGCGATCAGCCCCAATAAATGGTCTTCTCTGTTTTGCAGGCAAAAAGTCAGCACAATGCACGGGAGCACCAGAGGACTGGAGGTGGGCACACCCTCCTCCAATGCCTCACACCCTTTGAAGAACAGGCCATGGAGCTGGGCAGGAGGCAGGAGGCCAGGGTGGCCGGGGGTGGCGAGGCTGGGGTCCAGCGGGCAGGTATTTGAGGTCCACAGTCCCATCCACTCTGTCTGCCCACCATCCAAACCACTGATGGTTACTGCAATCGTTAATGCTGAAACACTGCTCATTCACAGACTGAGACACTCTGACATGTGGGTCATACAGAAGGGACCCTCATCCCCTTGAGGATTTGTGTCTCCACCACCTTCCAAAGTCACCTTATCCCATTTGTGACCACTATCCCCATGGTCTAACATGCCATTGGATCGCTGCTGCACAGCCAAAGACTTATTTCATCCGAGGGGGTTTGGGACCTCCTGCACCCTTTCAGCCAGTGCGCCCAACATTACTTCATCCAAAAGGTCCTCAGCACCTCAGCTGTGAACCTCATGGCACTCAACTTAGATGAATGCCACCACGTTACTCATTCCTGCGCCAAGGGGAAATGTTGCCTTCTGCCCACCCAGTCTATGTCCGTCCTAACGGAATGAAGGGCAATCCCCTGTGATCAACGGCAAATGTCGCTACTGTTTGCGATGTTTCCTCAGCCCCGCAACTATCCGGGCAACGATGCATCCACATCAGGTACCTCTGCACTCTCCCCACTCCAATGGTTCATAACAAGCCATGTGGCATTCCTGAGGCCATCTGACCAGCCTGTCTGCATGTGCGTTTAATGGTTGGGGCTTCTCTTGACTCTTTTCCACCCCACCAATGTTCGTCTCCTTAGGGTCTTGAAGGGTGAGCGACTTATGAGGCTGGGGGGGAAAGGGATGAAAGGTGTTACTGACTGAACGCTAACTGATGCACTGTTCTTGTTGTTAATTTCAGCATCACCACCAGAGCAACCCACACGTCCGCACCACAGCCCCCCCTCCACACCTGAGGGCCAACATGTGGAACTTGCGGCACATCAGTTCAGCCAGCCAGGCACCAGCGCAGACACATACACCTCGGTGGGAACTTTACTGTCGGCTAGTGTCCCAGGTCACAGTGGAGAGGGCACATCACAATCGCAGGAGGAGATGGTAGGGGCAGAGAGTGCTGATGGCGCCAGCAGCCAGAGGGCTGCAGGGGACGAGGCACATGTTGAGTCCGGCACTGATGACGTGCCTCTGGAGTTGTCCCCAATGCAGCAGCTGCAGGACAGGTAGCAGGAGTTGCGTTTGCATCTGGCAGGGTTGCATGAGGGAGTGGTTCAGTTGGTCTCTGCAATGGAAGAGTCCAGGCAGAGTGCACATTAAGGTTTGACCCTCAGGGCAGAGCTCCAGGCTTCCTCCAGTGAGAGATTGGCGACTCTCATTGCGAGGGGGTTCAATCGGATGGAACATCTTATGATTGGGATACACTCTGACCTGCAAGCCCTCACAGCAGTACTGGCCATGGGTGGTCATTCCCAATGTGGGAGATGTTGTGGGCACCAAGCGTCGGCGCTCAGTGCTCTTGCATCTGCGGTGAGCAGGGAGGTAGATTTGGACCTCACGTCGGCACAGCAGCCGCCTGTCGTCGCTGCGAGCTCCTCTCAGGGCGCTCCGGATGAGAGCAGCAGCTCCTCCGCCCCTCTGCCAGTCAACGTTTCTTCCATTGAGGCGGCGACAACTGGGGAGCTGCCAGTTCTGGAACTGGCCATTCCCTCCCAGGCGGGGCCATCACAGGCTCCCCAGGCCAGACGACACCCGCCAATGTCATCGAGGCCAATAGGACAGCAGGCTGTCTCATAAGCCACTCCGAATGATGGGGCAGCACCTAAACGTAGCACCCGAAAACGTAAGCATAAGGCACTTTAGGCACTCCACGGGTACGTCACTGGTGATTTTGTGTTGGCTTTAGAATAGGGACCCAAATTGTTCTTATTGCAATGGAGAATTGTTTGCCTTTCTTTTGGACATAAAGTCCACTTTTGTAACCATGGCTGAGGGTGTTTCGTTTGTGCTGCATTTTTCTTTTTCTCATATTTCTCATGAGTGTTTGAGTGGACATTGATGTTTCTGTACGAAACCCTTATTTGCAGCTGATAAGGTGGAAGATGTGGCACCTAAGTGCCACGTGTGGAAGCACCAGGCAATGCTGGTCCTGCTGATCCATGTGTGTGGAGCTAGCTGAGGGTTCTTTGGATTAAATTGTCCTGGGTGTCCCTGCCTCCTTGGTGTAAACGTGGGTCGTCGTTGTGCCCCTCATCATCACCCTGTGCTTCCTCATCCTCTGAGGCACAGCTGGATTCATCATGTGCAGCCTCATCCACTGTGTCAAGGTCTTCATCATCACTTCCATCCCCCCTTTCCAGCGCAAGATTGTGCAGGGCGCAGCAGACTATCACTATCACAGAGACACGATCTGGGGGGTACTGGAGTGCGCCCCCTGAGCAGTCCAGGCAATGGAAGCGCATCTTGAGAAGACCAATGGCTCTCTCCACCACAGTCCTTGTGGTGCCGTGGCTCCTACTGTACCGCTGCTCAGCTTCTGTTCTTGGACGGCGGAGAGGCGTCATGAGCCACCTTCTGAGGGGATAGCCCTTGTCACCCAGCAGCCAACCATCCAGCTGAGCTGGAGCACTGAAGAGCCCCGGCACCTGGGAGTGTCTGAGGATGTAGGTGTCGTGGGAGCTGCCTGGGTACCTTGCACAGACTTGCTGAATCTGCATCCTGTGATCACACACTATCTGCACGTTCATGGAGTGGAAGCCCTTCCTGTTGACGAAGGCACCGGGCTCACCTGCTGGTGCCTTGATGGCCACGTGTGTACAGACTCTAGCACCCTGGACGCGGGGGAACCCAGCAATGGCCGCGAAGCCTCTGGCTCGCTGTGCCTGACTTGCCTGGTCGCAATGGAAGTGCATGAAGGTGGATACCCATCTGAACAGAGCGTCTGTGACCTGCTTGACACAAGTGTGGACAGCTGATTGGGAGACACCGCAAAGATCACCCACCGAGCCCTAGAAGGAGCCAAAGGCAAAGAAGTAGAGGGTAACTGTGAGCTTCAGAGCCGCTGGCATAAGGTGTTCACCCACACAGTTAGGGGAGATCTCAGGGCCAATCATCTGACAGATATAGTTGACTGTCTCCCTTGAGAGGCGGAGCTTCCTTCAGCACTGCACCTCAGTCATATTGAGGTAAGTGCTTCGCCGCCTGTATACCCTGGCAGCAGGATAGTGGCATCTTCTGCGGACCCTTGCACCTTGGACAACCTCTTGGCCCTGCGCCTCTTGTGCCTGCGCCTGGCCTCCCAAAGGTGGCTCCCCTGGAGGCTAATTCTCCAGTCCTGGCCTCCTCCTTATTCTATCCCTCCCTTCCTCCTCAGAGGAGCTGCCTCCAGTGGAGACGTCAGAACCCATACCCCTAGGCTAAATGGAGGCCTCCGGAAGGCTGCAGGCCTGAGAAAGATTACTGTCTGCAGACTGGTTTCAAAGTACACAAAAAGCTCTTGGAAATCAATGAGAACTGCTAACAATCACACAGGCAACTTTAAAACACTTTCTGCAATTAAAACTTCATGGAAAACATGAACAACCCCTCTGAGTCCACATATCCCGATATTGCATGAGTTTTATTAAAAAATCTCCTACCTGCCTGCCCGTTAGGCCCATGTGCTGACCCGTAGTTTGCACGGGCCCCTCAAAATCCAGGACAATTGGCAAGTTAAGGGCCTTAACGAGGCCTTCAATGAATGGCGGGTGAATTCCCCACTGCTGAGAGCGTGCCCACCGACCGAAATATTGCGATGCCGCACACTGACGTCAGCACGCTTGCGCGATGTCAGCGCACGTCATTTTAAGCGCTGATGTGTGGGCCCTGCCACCCGCATGTCAGCCAGAAAATTATAGCCTCTGAGAAAAAGCTCATAGACACTACAGCTGACCAAGGTTTCTGCTATTGAATACTGTCTGGTGAGCTCCAATAGAAAATGCAAGCAATAACAAGATTGGGCCTGTATTTGTTCTCCCTAAAGTCATAGATCCCATCAGTCAATATCTAGATGTGCATGAATAGGCACTTGATTGAGGCACCAGAGGATTGCCAATGTTGCTGGGACCACAAGGGCTGGGAATGGGCAAGAACATTTAATACAGTTTTTATCTTTAATGAATGTTTGAAAAACAAGCTATATCTCTCCATTCCTCCCACCCCTTGCACCCTCCCCCCAATTGCCATTCAGGGTTTACCATTGCGAACACCCACACACACAAAAAGCAATGAGGCCCATGAACAAATAACTTCACTGCACATCTCACATGTTTCTGCCTTGTTGGTCTTCAATGCTGACGGCTCAACCTAGATAATTCACTGCTACGCTAACATATATCAACCACTGGAAGACACATAGAACAGATAAAGGAGTTCTAATTCCGATTATCTTCACTGTTTTCATCTGTGGGAGTACTTTGTCATCACTTGACATCCTCCCCGGGTGACATAAATGAAATCTGGAATCATTACATGGAAAACCAAGCCTGTGAATCTTTGTCCACCCCTGCAAGGCACTATTTCCTCATTGGATAATTCTGATTGAGCTGCTAGAGTCTGAAAAACAATAAATGACCTGCAGAGGGTTCTTCACTAATGTTCGAGTGAAGCACAAATTGAAGAAAAAAAGTAACACTACATTATCAATCGCCATTCAGACATCTACTGACTGATCAGATGTTTACCATATCCAACGCAATCTGTTTTTCACTGAGCCCTGAAAGTAATGCAATATCTAAGCAAATAAAATGTCAGTCCTCAGCACCCTAACCTACCGCACATACTAACCACACCCTAAACTATCGCACACACTAACCAGTTTGTCTCAACCTTGGACTGTCTTTAGAAATCCTGGCCTACACTAGAAGTGAACTACTTCTATTCAGTTCTGATGAAAAGCCATTGTATTATAAGGGGTTAATTCTATCCATGTGATATGCTAATGAGGCTAATAAAGTATACATCACCTCTGCAACAACTCACCAAGGCCCCTTCATCAACACCTTCCAAACCCACAACCTCTCCCACCTAGAAGGACAAGGGCAGCAGATGCAACGTCTCATGAACTTAATTCTGTCTCTTGTACAGCCTCGTAGTGAAATGCAGCTCACAGTAAGATGTGTTCCGATAAAGTTGATGTTTTCCTTACTTCAGGAAACTCTAACTATTCTGTGTCAGCACAATGAGACCAAGAATTGACCTGAAACATTAACTCTGTTTCTCTCACCACAGATGCTGCCTGGCTGCTGAGTATTTCCAGATTTTCTGCTTTTACTAGTTTGGGTATTGAAATAGCTAGCTGACAGCCACTGTTTAGACATACAGAACACAGAGCATTAGAATAATTATTTGAAAGAAACGACGCTCTTTATCTGTGGGCTTTTCACAAGTTAACTTTTAGCTACTTTGGGCGGGATTTTGCTGCCCTGTCACGGTGGGGCTGGGGCTGTAAAATGTGTTAAGCCATTCTAAACTCCATTGACTTCATCAGGAACGGAAAATCCTGCCGGTGGGAAGGGGTGTAAAATCTTGCCCTTTATTACTGCCTTTGCCACCTGGTTGTAGTCATACCTCACACAAAGGAAGATGATTGTGATTGGAGGAAAATCATCTCAGTTCTGAAACATCACTGCAGGAGTTCATCAGGGTAGTGTCCTTGGCCCAATCGTCTTCAGCTGCTTCATCAATGACCTTCCCTCCATCATAAGATCAGAAGTGGAGGTGTTCGCTGATGATTGCACAATGTTCAGCACTATTCACAATTTTTCAGATACTGAAGCAGTCCATGACCATATGCAGCAAGACCTGTACAATATTCAGACTTGGGGTGATAAATGGCAGGTAACAATCGTGCCACTCAAGTGCCAGGCAATGACCATATTCAACAAGAAAGAATCTAGCATCACCCCTTGGGGTGATGGCACTACCATTTCAATTCAATGGCAATACCATTGCTGAATCCCCACTGTCAACATCCTGGGGGGGAGGGGGGTTACCATTGACCAGAAACTGAACTGGACCAGCCATATGAATACTGTGGCTACAAAAGAATGTCAGAGGCTGGGAATTCTGTGGACACTGACTCCCCAAATTCTGTCTATCATCTACAAGGTTCAAGTCAGAAGTGAAATGGAATATTCTCCACTTGCCTGGATGAGTGCAGCTCCAACAACACTCAAAAAGCTCAACACCATCCAGGACAAAGCAGCCCGCTTGATTGGCAACCCATCCGCCACCTTCAACATTCGCTCCCTCCACCGCCAGCGCACAGTGGCAGCAGCACGTATCATTAACAAGATGCACTGCAGCAACTCACCAAGTCCCTTTCAACAGCACCTTCCAAACCCATATTCTCTACCATCTAGATGGACAAGGGTAGCAGATGCATAGGAACACCACCACCTACCAGGTCCCCTCCAAGTCACACACCATCCTGAATTTGAACCATATCACCATTCCTTCACAGTCACTGAGTCAAAATTCTAGAACTCCCTTCCTAGCAGCACTGTGAAATTTTTGATTCATGGGGCACTGGCACCCGTATTGAGGAAGGTGGGACCTGCACATTGGGATGGTCTACACCTAAACCATGCTGGGACTAGTGCTGTGGTGAACTATATAACTAGGGCAGAAGAGAAGGCTTTAAACTAAACAGTGGGGGGAAGGGATCACATGAGAGGAGATATAGTAAAGTAAAGGAAAACAATGAAGTAATAGAGCTGGGCAGCAATTTGGGTAATGATTATGAGAGAGTGATAGGAAGGGACAAAACATAAAATCGTAAGAGTACACCAGCAGATAAGACTAGAGATTGCAAAAGTGGTAAAAAGAAACAAAGTTTAAGGCCATGTATCTGAATGCATACAGCGGGCAGAATTTTCTGCCTACCAGGTGGGTGGGCCCGACCCAATCTCTGGCGGGCGGGGAGCCGATCCCCGCCGGAGAAGCGGGCCCCACCGCCGTTTTACGTGGGCGGGCCAATTAAGGTCCGCCAAGCGTGACGCCCAGCGGGAAGCGCTATGCGTTTCCTGTGCAGGCGGGGGGGGGGGATTCCCCAAATGCGAGAGTGCACTCTTTCGCGCATGCACACGAAAGAGCACAAATCCCCCTGAGGCTAAGTGCTGCCTCAGGGAGATCACTGAAAGCTGTCCAAAGATTAAAAATAGAAAAATAAAAAAATCCTTATCATGTCCCCCTCATGTGACAATGTCACACAAGATGGGACATGTTAATAAATTTCACTAAAACTTAATTAAAGTTTTTCAAACCCTACATGAAACCTTATCCCACCGGTAGATGAGGTTTCATGTTTTTTCAGAAGCCCGTCGGGGCTCCTGGCCTGCCCACCAACCTTAAGGTTGGACGGGCAGATCCTTTAATTGTTTGTTTTAATGATCCTGTCAATGGCCTCAGAGCTGATTTCACTGTGTCTCTGCCTTCCTGAAGATTTAAATGGGGCGGGATGACGTCGGGGGTTCCCCCCAACGTCATCCTGTGTCATTTTGCATGTCGGTGAGTGGGCCCTGCCCCCTGCTCACCGATGGCAAAATTCAGCCCAGCATTTGTAACAAAAGGAATGAATTGTTACCACAGACAGAGATAAATATGTATGACCTCATAGGCATTGCAGGGGCATGCTTGAAAGGTGACCAAGGCTGGGACCTAAATGTTGATGGGTATTTGACATATTAGAATGAGAGGAAACTAGGAAAAGATGGCGGGGTAGCTCTGGTAATTAACGATGGCATTAGTTCAGTACTGAGAGATGAACTTAGCTTGAAAGATCAGGGTGTAGAATCAGTTTGGGTAGAGAAATAGTAAAGGTAAAAGGTCGCTTGTGGGAATAGTTCACAGGGAGTTGTTTATGGGCCCCCTAACAATAGTTGCACTGTAAGACAGAGCATACAGGAAGTAATAAATGAAGTATGTAATAAAGGTACTGCAATAATCATGGGTGATTTTAATCTACATGTAGATTGGGACAATCAGATTGGCAAAGGTAGCCTGGAATATGAGTTCATAGAGTGCTTTCAAGATAACTTCTTAGAACACTACGTTCTAGAGACAACCAGGGAGCAGCCTATCACAGACTTGGTAATGTGCAATAAGTCAGGGTTAATTAATAACATCATGGTAAAGGAGCCTCTAGGTGACAGCGATCACAACATGATAGAATTTCATGCTCAGTTTGAAAGTGAGAAGTGTGGATCAATGGCTAATGTTTTAAACCTAACTAAAGGTAACTGTGAGAGTATGAAGGCAGAGTTGGTTAAGGTGAACTAGGAAACTAAGTTAAAAGGTAGGACAGTAGCGTTACGATGGCAGACTTTTAAGGAGACATTTAATAACTCTCAGCAAAGATTTATCCCAGTGAGAAAGAAAGGTTCTTTGAGAAGGGTGCTTCATCCATCTTTAAAAAAGGAAGTCAAGGATAGTATTAAATTGGAAGGAAAACTGTACAAATCTGCAAAGATTAGTAATAGGTTAGAGGATTGGACAGAATTTAAGAACCAGCAAAGAATGATTGAAAATATGATAAAGAGGCAGAAAGCAGAGTATGAGAGAAAACTAGCTAGTAAAATAGAAACAGATAATAAGAGTTTGAATAGGAAAAGAGCGACTAAAGTTAATATTGGTCCTCCAGAGAGTGAGCCTGGGGAGCTGAAATTAGAAAACAAAGAAATGGCAGAGGTGTTGGACAGGTATTTTGGGTCTGTCTTACTGTAGAAGACTTAGAAAACTTCCCCATGCTAATTGAAGATCAAGAGGTGATCGGGAGGGATGAACTTAAAACAACCACCATCACCGGAGAAAAAGTGCGAGGAAAAGTATTAGACTAAAGGCTGACAAATTCCCAGGATTGGATGGCCTGCATCCTAGGGTCTTAAAACAAGTGGTGGCATAGATAGTGGATGCATTGGTTATAATCTTCCAGAATTTCTTAGATTCTAGAAGGGTCCCAACGATTGGAAAATAGCTAATGTATTAACTTTATTCAAGAAAGGAGGGAGGCAGAAACCAGGAAACTATAGGCCAGTTAGCCTAACATCTGTCATAGGGTAAGTGCTAGAATCCATTATTAAAGAGGTTATAGCAGGATACTTAGAAAATCAAAATGTGATCAGGCAGAGCCAACATGGCTTTGTGAAAGGGAATTTATGTTTAACTAATTGACAAAGTAACATTCATGGTGGATAAAGGAGAATCTGTAGATGTGGTGTACTTGAATTTCCAAAAGGCATTTGATAAGGTGTCACATCAAAGGTTACTACACAAAATAAGATCACATGATGTAGGGGGTAACATTTTTAGCATGGACAAAGGATTGGTTAGCTACCAGGAAGCAGAGAGTAGGGATGAGTCAGGTTCAGATTGACAAGCTGTAACCAGTGGAGTGCCACAGGGATCAGTGCTGGGTCCTCAACTATTTACAACCCATATCAATGATTTGGATGAAGGGACTGAATGTATGGTAGCTAAATTTGCTGATGGCACAAAGATAGGGAGGAAAGTAAGTTGTCAAGAGGAGGTAGAGAGTGGGCAAAAATTTGGTAGATGGAATGTAGCATGGTAGATGGAGTATGAACTTGTCCAATTTGTCAGGAAAAACAGAAAAGCAGTATACTATTTAAACTGAGGGAGATTGCAGAACTCAGTGCTACAGAGGGATCTGGGTGTCCTGGTACATGATTCACATAAAGTTAGTATGCAGATACAGCAAGTGATTAGGAAGGCAAATGGAATGTTTGTGTCTATTGCAAGGAGAATGGAATATAAAAGTGAGGAAGCTTTACTGCAGCTGTACAGGGTCTTGGTCAGACCACATATGGGGTACTATGTAGAGTTTTAGTCTCCTGAGTTGAAGAAAAGATATGATTGCTTTAGATGCAGTTCAGAGAAGGTTCACTCAACTCATTCCTGGGATGAAAGGCTTATCTTATGAAGAAAGGTTGAACAGGTTGGGCCTCTGCCCATTGGAGTTTAGAAGAGTGAGAGGTGATCTTACTGAAACATATAAAATCCTGAGCGGACTTAATTGGGTCGATACCGGGAGGGTGTTTCCTCTTGTGGGGGAAACCAGAACCTGGGGACATAGGGCAGGATTTCACTATTGTCGAGCAGGCTCGGTGGGGGCAGTTGGGAAGCCGATAGCAATCGAGGCCAGAAGGTGATTTCATGCTGGTGTGGCAATTAAGGCCCACCCAGTGTGAGACGCAAGTGGCAGCGCTCAGCGCTACCTTTCCGGGCGGGGGGGAGGAGGGCGAGCGGGGTGAGTGAAAACTTTGCGCATGTGCGTGAGAGAGCGCTTGAAAATCCCCCTGAGGCACAGAGCTGCCTCAGGGAAATGAAGAGTTTAAAAAAAAATAGAAAATGTTATAAAACATTATGGTTTCATCTCCACATTTCTTTTTTCCCCCATAACCCTTGACTCGCTTGTCTTACAAAAATCTACCTAACTCAACCGTGAATAAATTTAAAGATCCAGCCTCCATTACCTTCTGGGGTACCACTACCACTGAAACCATAAACTCTGTCACATGGGCAGGGACTTGTTATTAATTAAGTTTTAAAATTTTAATTTTATTTTTATTTGCTTTCGGAAACCTCATCCCGCCTGTGGGTGAGGTTTCCTAAAAAGTGCAAAGGCTGTTTGGCCTTTTAGCCTGCCCACCAACTATAGGGTTGGATGGGCAGTGAAAATTTCTAGTTAATTGATCCTTTAATAGCCTTAATAGGCTGTTTAGTTGTCGGCAGGTGCACTGGTGACTCTGGTGTGCGCCCGCTGAACGAAATATCGTGAAACTGTGCATTGGCGTTGAGACACTCGGCCAACGTCCACATGTGTCATTTTATGCTCAAGCAGGTCGGGCACACGCCTGCCCAACGAGCTTAATATTTTGCCTATAGTTTAAGAATAAGATGTCTACCTTTTAAGACAGCGATTAGGGGATTTATTTTTCTCTCAGAGGGTCATGACAGTGGTAGCGGTACCCCAGAAGGTAGTGGAGGCTGGATCTTTAAATTTATTCACGGTTGAGTTAGATAGATTTTTGTAAGACAAGGGAGTCAAGGGTTATGGGGGGAAAAAAGAAATGTGGAGATGAAACCATAATCAGATCAGCCATGATCTTATTGAATGGTGGAGCAGGCTCAAAGGTCCAAATGGCTTACTCCTAAGTCCTGTGTTCCTATGTTACTACATGGGTGTCACTACAGCACGTGGACTGTAGTGGTTCAAGAAGGCAGCTCACAACCACCTTCTCAAGGGCAATTAGGGGTGGGCAATAAATGTTGGCCTAGCCAGTGACACCCACATCCCATGAATTATTAAAATAAAATTTAAAATCGGAATCAAGGAATTTGACAGAATTAACAATAACGCAGTAATTAAGCTTGATTGAAGGTTTGGGCTATTTTTATCGACACCTTCAACGTACTTATTCCAATTGTGCAGAATACTTCAGTAATACACTTGCTATTCATTTCTTGGACTACCCTCCTATTACATGCCTATTAGCTAGGCATTATGGCCTGCTGTGACTTCCTTCAACTTTGTGAGCAGGCTGCAATGTTCCTCACAAGATAATGTCACTGGTGTTAATTTTCTTTTGTTGCAAATGGTATTAAACGCTGTGCAATTATCAGCAAACATCCCACTTCTGGCCTTATGTTGGGTGCAACAACTCCACAAATATCTCCATCCTCAATGATGGGGGAGCCCAGCACATCAGTGCAAAAGATAAGGCCGAAGCATTTGCTACAATCTTCAGTCAGAAGTGCCAAGTGGATGATCCATCTCAGCTTCCTCCAGTGGTCCCCAGCATCATAGATGCCAGTCTTCAGCCAATTCGATTCACTCCATGTGATATCAAGAAATGGCTGAAGGCACTGGATAGTGCAAAGGCTATGTCCCTGACAATATTCCGGCAATAGTGCTGAAGACTTGTGCTCCAGAACTTGCTGCACCCCTGGCCAAGCTGTTCCAGTACAGCCACAACACTGGCCTCTACCCGGAAATGTGGCAAATTGCCCAGGTATGTGCTGTACATAAGATGCAGGACAAATCCAACCCAGCCAATTACCGCCTCATCAGTCTACTCTCGATCATCAGTAAAGTAATAGAAGGGGTCTTCAACAGTGCTATCAAGCAGCACTTGCTTAGCAATAACCTGCTAACTGATGCCCAGTTTGGCTTCTGCCAGGGCCACTCTGCTCCTGACCTCCAACAACAGAGAATCTAACCATGGTCCAGTGACATTCAATGGCATTACCATCTCTGAATCCCCCACTATTAATATCCTGGGGGTTAACATTGACCTAAATCTGAACTGAACAAGCCATATAAATACTGTGGCTACAAGGGCAGGTCAGAGGCTAGGAAGCCTGCGATGAGTAACTCACCTCCTGATTCCCCAAAGCCTGTCCACCATCTACAAGGCACAAGTCAGGAGTGTGATGGAATACTTCCCACTTGCCTGGATGAGTGCAGCTCCAATAATACTCGAGAAGCTTGACACTGTCCAGGACAAAACAGTCCGCTTGATTGGCACCACGTCCACAAACATTCACTTCCTCCTCCACCGACGCACAGTAGCAGCAGTGTGTACCATCTACAAGATGCACGGCAGGAATTTGCCAAGGCTCCTTAGACAGCACCTTCCAAATCCACGACCACTACCAACTAGAAGGACAAGGGCAGCTGATAGATGGGAACGCCCCACCTAGAAGTTCCCCTCCAAGTCGCTCATCATCCTGACTTGGAAATATATCGCCGTTCCTTCACTGTTGCTGGGTCAACTCCTGGAACTCCCTTCCTAACAGCACAGTGGGTGTTCCTACACCACAGGGACTGCAGCGATTCAAGAAGGCAGCTCACCACCACCTTGTCAAGGGCAACTAGGAATGGGCAATAAATGCTGGCCCAGCCAGCAAAGCCCACATCCCGTGAATGAATTTAAAAAAAGATCATTGATGACACACTGCAGGAGGAGCACATCAGGATCATGGAGCCTGGTGAACTAGCTGTATGCCTTGTGGCTTACAGACAGTGAAGACGACTGAGAAGAGAGTGACTAAGGCACCTGGCTGCGCAGAAGGAGGAGCAGCACCCTCTGGAAGATGAGGCTGCTGGGGCGCCTGCATCCACCCCCGAAGAGCCATAGCGAGCCATTGCTAGTCAGTGCCTAACTAGCCACAGAGTCTATAGACGCTGCCTGTCATTCCTGCAGATGACTAAGAACCAGTGTCACTGAAAACTGTGCATGTCTAGGGAACTGGTCAGTCACATCTGCCACCTGCTGCAGGATTTGTAACCACGGGGACATGGAGGGCATCCACTAACAGTGGCTGTGAAAGTGAACATGGCACTCAATTTCTATGCCAGTGGCTCCTTTCAGAAATCCACAGGTGACCTCTGTGAGATATCACAAGCCTCCACCCACAAATGCATCCATGAGGCCACGGATGCCACTGGGCTGCAAGGGCACACAACTTTGTGCAATTCACCCGGAGCCAGGACAGCCAGGATGCAAAATTTGGATTTGCCCAGATCTCGGGTTTCCCACAGGTGCAGGGTGCTATCGAGTGCACTCACATGGCGCTCTGATCTCTGTCGCAACACGCTGTCAACTATATCACTATATCAACGATGAGGGATTCCAATCACTGAATGTGAAACTGGCATGTGACCACCACAAACGCATCCTGCAGTTGTGTTCACGGTTTCTAGGGAGTGATCACGACTCCTACATTCTCAGTCGGTCACAGAGGCCTGAAGTCTTCCAGGGCCCACAGAAGCTGCAGGGATGTCTCCTCGGGAGCAAGGGCTACCCGCATGAGGAGGACACCGATGGGGATGAAGGTGTAGAGGTTCTTGAAGGCAACGATGACAGGGTTGAGGCCCTTGCAATGACCAGACAAGGCAGGCACACTCATAGGCCCTCGTAACTACTAGATTTGTGGAGGATGATGATGACATAACCTCTGAGAATGTTTGACTCCTATCTGGCTGAGGTCAGCTCATTTGTGCTCTGTGATCAGGATCATATCATAGAGACACAGCCATGAAACTTTAAAAGCATCTGATCCTTTGTCTGCCTTCAGCACCTGAGCCCTTTAGGAGCACAGCATCACTGGTACAGATGCTATAGAGATGGGGGCCAGCCCCACCTTAAAGGTGCTGAGAACACACAGAGAGTATGATGGAACTCTGTGACACCTGGCCACAACATTCTGGTAGCAATGACAAGCACCGTCGAGGTGCAGGCATCAGTAATGTGTCCAGGGAGTGTGAGGTCAGACCATTCATTTGGTCTGAAGGCTGCACAAAGCACAGGGAAGAGGCCTGGACTGAAACACCTGCCTTTTATTTTGTGCAGAAAGGTTTCACATCTGAGTGACATGGACACTGCGCATCAGCAAAGGGAGCCATAGGCAGGGAGACCGTCTTGGGAGTTTATTGTCAATAATGAACAGTATGTACAAGTGATTAACACCTGTGCTCTGGCTGTGCAACTATCCTCGTGAACCTGCTCCTGGGCCTGGCCAAGTTGGCCATTAACAGGTCCAGGCAGCGGGCGATCGAGGGGGGAGTCCCGCCCGATTGTTTGTCCCTCTTCCGCGGCTATGTTCGCGGCCGGGTGTCCCTGGAGAGGGAGCACGCGGTGTCTGCCGGCACCATCGAGGCCTTCCGTGCCCAATGGGCACCGCGGGGACTGGGGTGTTTTGTTGACCCCTTTAATCACATTTTGGTTTAATGTTTGTAAGTTTCCTTTAAACTTTGTCCTTGGTTTTACAGCTGACCTGAATTAGGGGCTGTGCTTGATTTATCCCTTGTTATTGTTAATTTAGTTAATTGTTTTGACTCGACAAGAGTTACATCTTCTTAGCTTTCCTAACCCTGCCGCCACGTCTTGGTGCTCCCCAGACATCCACAGCAGAGGTGGAGGCAGCCTGCTGGCTGCTACGCCATGTCTGTTATTACCTTGGTGGGCGTCCTCTCGGGGGCTGAGACCTGTAGTGCCCCGGCCTGCTTTTGGGGTCCTGCTGTGTGGCAGTGGCACCTTCCTCGGCCTGTGGAGCTGGAGCTGCTGAGGTCACAGGAAGAGAGGATTCTGATTGACCAGACACTCTCGGAGTCACCTGGATGGATGACCCCGGGGGTACACATGCAGATCCTCCTCCCTGTGGGTGCCAAAAGGCCCCTGGCTGACTCCTTGAGGAGAAGGGGTAGCTGGAGAGAGATTGACCTGCTCTGCACCCTTCTTGTGTACTCACTGATGGAGCCAGTGATGGAGTTCAGCCCACGCAGCAGTGGAGGACCAATGTCCTGGATTAAGGTCTCCATGGCAGCCGCCATCCTATGAGTGTTGATCTCGGTGCATTGGCATGCCAATGCTATCACCTCAGCCTGAAGACAGATGGACTCCTCCATCGTGCCTTGTAACTGAGGAGTGCAGCGGACATCCCTTCCTGATGTTCCCGAGCTTGCCTTTGCAGCTTCAGCAATTGTGAAATAACTGAATTCAGAGGCTCGTCATCTGGCTTGGACTCAGCAAATTTCTGCCCTCCAGCAGTGCTCTGAGTGCCGGACACCTGGGAAGTCCCTGACTCTGCCTGCTGCAGATCAGATAGTGCGATGTGCTCACCAGATTGTTATCCCGAGGCTACTCTAAAGCTAGGTCCCATTGAGGTGTGTGTCTCCAAGCTGGTGGAGGGTGTGGGTGAGCTCTGTGATGGGACTTCAAAGAGGGTGCCTCCAGATTCCTCTTCAGAGGTTTCTTTGGGCCTTTATTGGAGGACCTGGGTTGTGGCTCGATCGGCTGTTTCCAAGATGTGCCTGCAGAAGCAAGGAGAGATAATTAGTGCATGGCAGCGGCCTGTGAAACAGGACACATCACTCATGGCATGGTTGTCTGATGGATGTTGCACTGCTAGATCCTCACTTGGTAGAGCTCCGCCGACCTCACCTTCAGCACAGGAACAGCCCAGAATGTCACCGGCCAGCTGGATGGCTCTGTTTTCAAACTCCGTGAGGACCTTGATTTCAGGCATTCCTCCAAAAGTTGTGACCTCTCCCTCTTGTGGTGCCAGCTTGTTCTGCATGAATAGAGGTGGAGAGAGTGTAAGCAGGATGCCTTCCAGCCCAAATGATAAATATTCCTGGCATGTATGGGTGGCAAGTGGTCCCATGGACGGGATGAGGACAATGATGGTGTGTGTGAAAGAGTGAATGGTGATGTCCCTTGAACTGGCAGTGAGTGAGATCCCTGTGGATGTGTGATGGGTTTGCGAATGTGTGAGTTGAGAGTGATGAGAAGAGTGACTTAGCCTGGCGGAATGGAGCAGATCTTTCATCGTCTTACGGCACTGGTTAGCTGTTCTCTTTTGAAGGCTGTTGGCGCTGACCACTGCTGCCACCACTTCCCAAGCCGGATTAGTGAGGTTGTTGCCCATCCTGTGGCCAGAGCGGGAGTAGGGGGCTTCATGACGAGCCTCCACAGGCACTCCAAAAGGCACTCACGTGATGCATCATTGAACCTGGGAACTGCAGTCTTTTTGCCTTTTAGAGTCATATCATTTTTGCAGCAGTCATGGGCTGGAAGCACTGAGAGGTGTGCACATGATTGGACTTTAAATGTGGTGCCCGGCATTCTGAAGCAGCAAGGTGATGGCATGGCCAGCAATGAGAGCCTGCCCGGCATGGAAACGATGTTTTTCCCGGGTGTGCATAATTAATTTAGCGAGTTTGGGACAACACAGGGTGAGAAGCCACCATTGCAGCCGGCAGGTAAAATGGCACAAATCTGGGACTGTGGCTTAGAGGGGAACTTACAGGTGGTGGTATTCCAACATCTGCTGCCCTTGTGCTTCTAGTTGGTAGAAGGGTTTGGAAGATGCTGCTGAAGGAGGTTTAGCAAGTTGCTGCAGTGCATCTTGCTTGCAGTACACTCTGCTGCCACTGTATAAGTCAGTGATGGAAGGAGTTTAAGGTGGTGGATAGGTGCTGATGAAGCGGGCCACTTTGTCCTGAATGGTGTCGAGCTTCTTGAATGTTGTTGGAACCACATTCATCCAGGCAAGTGGACAGTATTCCATTATGCTGATGTCATGTGTCTTGTAGATGGGGGACAGACTTTGGGGAGTCAGGCAATGAGTTGCTTGCCACAGAGTTCCCAGCCTCTGACCTGCTCTTGTAGCCACAGTATTTATATGGCTGATCCTGTTAAGTTTCTGATCAATGGTAATCTCCAAGATGTTGATGGTAAGATATTCAGCGAAAGTAATACCATTGAATGTCAAGGGGAGATGATTGGAGATGCTCATTTCCTGGTACTTGTATGGCGCAAATGTTACTTGCCACTTATCAGCCCTGGCCAGAACTTGCTGCATATGGACATGGACTGCTTGAGTATCTGAGGAGTCACAAATGGTGCTGAACATTGTGCAATCATCAGCGAACACGCCCACATTATGATGGAGGGAAGGTCAATGATGAAGCAGCTGAAGATGGTTGGGCCAAGGACACTACCCTGAGGAACTCCTGCAGTGATGTCCTGGAACTGGGATGATTGACCTCCAACAACCACAACCATCTTCCGTTGTGCTAGGTATGACTCCAACCAATGGAAAGATTTCCATTTATTCCCATTGACTTCGTTTGCTAGGACTTCATGATGCCACACTTTGTCAATATTTGCCTTGATGACAAGGGCAGTAACTGTCACCTCATCTCAAGCTCTGTTCCTTTGTCCAGGTTTGGTATGAACTCAGGATGTGAGTGGCCCTGACAGAACCCAAACTGAGCATCAGTGAGCAGGTTATTGCTGTGTAAGTGCTGCTTGATGGCACTGTCAATGACACCTTCCATCGTTTTGCTGATGATCGATAGTTGGCTGATGGGGCAGTATTTGGCTGGATCAATTTGACCTGCTCTTTGTGGGCAGCATATACCTAGGCAATTTTCCATATTGTTGGGTGGATGCCAGTGTTGTAGCTATGCTGGAACAGCTTGGCTAGTTCTGAAGCATGAAGTGCTACAACGAGAATGTTATAAGGTGCCATTGTCTTTACTGTATCCTGTGCATTCAGCCATTTCTTGATATCATGTGGAATGAATCAAATTGGTTGATGACTGGCATCTGTGATGCTGGGTATCTCAGGGAAAGAATGATCATTCTTTGGATGTGTGGTATGAAGGCAAGATAAGTTGTGTTTGTTTTTCCTCCTTCTGAAGTGAAATGATCGGGTTCTTCTGCTCTGCTCTTAGAGCCTACATTACTTGAAATGATTAAATAGATTATAGTTTTGTAACTCATTGTGGACTCTCCAATAGACTTTCTTTCATGACCATCAGTCAAGATAGGAAAATGGCAGCTGGTAGGGATTAAAATATTTCAGAGCATTAGATTTGCTTTATGCTAAATATAATGTAACAAAAGTGAACAGTGATTTTAAAAATAGATTTCCATTACATTTGTGGCACCTCGTATCTATCAACTGAATCTATTTATTCAATCTCCACATGTATTCCATCCAGCTCTTTGAAGAATTCTGGTTATTTCAAAAACTGTAACAATTGCCCCACAGCAGTTCACTCCATTATGTAATTCTTTAGACATTTCTGATATCCCAATCTTAAATAGAATGGCTATGCATAAAGGTACCTCTGAAACAAAATTTAGTATTGTGGCTGTGGAAATCTCAATGGTACAATATTTTTCTAACTATTTTTTTTAAATCGTGTGATTCAATCGTGGTCCCTGCCATCCATCACTGTCCGTACAGGCAATAAAAAAAGGAACAAAGGTAGCTAAAATGAAATAAAACTGCCCCACAAAAGCCAGCAGTGCATATTATAAATGATAGAGGTATTTCAATGACTTAGCACCTCTGTGTTTAGATGACATTGATAAATTAATCAAACCCCTGCCTTTTGACTTATAGCATGAGCAGTTTCCTTTTGTTGTGTAGTACCCCCCAATCTGTGCATCATCCCAAATACTTACAGTGGCTTCACCTGCCAGTATCAAGGTTTGAGTTCAGGATATAGGCTCAGACGTTAGTTGTAATCACAGAATCACAGAGTACAGAAGAGTCTGCCCATTGAGTCTGCACCGACACGTGAGAAACACCTGACCTACCTACCTAATCCCATTTACCAGCACTTGGCCCATAGCCTTGAATGTCATGATGTGCTAAGTGCTCATCCAGGTACTTTTTAAAGGATGTGAAGCAACCCACCTCCACCACCCTCCCAGGCAGCGTATTCTACACCGTCACCACCCTCTGGGCAAAAAGGTTTTTCCTCACATCACCCCGAACCTCCTGCCCCTCACCTTGAACTTGTGCCCCCTCGTGACTAACCCTTCAACTAAGGGGAAAAGCTGCTCCCTATCCACCCTGTCCATGCCCCTCATAATCTTGTACACCTTGATCAGGTCACCCCTCAGTCTTCTCTGCTCCAGCGAAAAAACCCAAGTCTATCCTACCTCTCTTCATAACTTAAATGTCTCATCCCAGGCAACATCCTGGTGAATCTCCCCTGCACCCCCTTCAGTGCAATCACATCCTTCCTATAATGTGGCGACCAGAACTGCACACAGTACTCCAGCTGTGGCCTCACCTAGGGTCTATACAACTCCAACATGATCTCCCTACTTTTGTAATCTATGCCTCGATTGATAAAGGTAAGTGTCCCATATGCCTTTTTCATCACCCCACTAACATGCCCCTCTGCCTTCAGAGATCTATGGACAGACACACCAAGGTCCCTTTGTTCTTCAGAACTTCCTAGTGTCATGCCATTCATTGAATACTTCCTTGTCAGATTACTCCTTCCAAAGTGTAACACCTCATATTTTCAAGGTTAAATTCCATCTGCCACTTATCTGCCCATTTGACCATCCCGTCTACATCTTCCTGTAGCCCAAGTAACTCAACCTCACTGTTAACCACCCGGCCAATCTTTGTGTCATCCACAAACTTACTAATCCTACCCCCCACATAGTCATCCATATTGTTTATATAAATGACGAATAATAGGGGACCCAGCACAGATCCCTGTGTTACGCCACTGGACACTGGCTTCCAGTCACTAAAGCATCCTTCTGTCATCACCCTCTGTCTCCTACAACTAAGCCAATTTTGAATCCACCTTATCAAATGAAACTGTATCCCATGTGCATTTGCCTTCTTTATAAGTCTCCCATGTGGAACATTGTCACAGGTTTTGCTGAAATCCATATAAACTACATCAACTGCACTGCCATCATCTACACACCTGGTCACCTCCTCAAAAAATTCAATCAAATTTGTTAGGCATGACCTCCCTCTGACAAAGCCATGCTGACTATTCCTGATCAAACCTTGCCTCTCCAAGTGGAGATAGATTCTCTCCTTCAGAATTTTCTCCAATAGTTTCCCTACCACTGACGTGAGACTCACTGGCCTGTAGTTCCCTGGCTTATCTCTACAACCCTTCTTAAATAGTAGAACCACACTAGCTGTTCTCCTTAGTCCTCTGGCACCTCCCCTGTGGCCAGGAAGGAATTAAAAATTTGGGTCAGAGCCCTTGCGATCTCCTCCCTTGCCTCCCTCAGCAGTCTGGGACACAAATCATCCGGACCTGGAGATTTGTCCACTTTTAAGCCTGCTAACACCTCCAATACCTTGTCACTCCCTATATCAATTTGCTCAAGAAACTCACAGTCTCTCTCCCCAAGTTCCATACCTTCATCCTCATCCTCTTGGGTGAAGACAGATGTGAAGTATTCATTCAACAATCTACCGCTGTCCTCTGGCTCCACCCATAGATTGTCCCCTTGGTCCCTAATGGGCCCTACTCCTTCCCTGGTTATCCTCTTCCCGTTGATATACTTATAGAATATCTTGGGAGTTTCCCTACTTTTACCAGCCAGAGCTTTCTCATATCCCCTCTTTGCTCTCCTATTTGCTTTCTTAAGCTCCACCCTGCACTTTCTGTACTCCACTAATGCCTCCCCTGATTTGCTCCCCTCGTACCTGCTAAAAGCCTCTCTTTTCCTTCTCATTGTAACCTGAATATCTCTGGTCATCCATGGTTCTCTGGGCTTGTTACTCCTTCCTATCACCCTAGAGGGAACATGTTGAGCCTGTGCCCTCCCCATTTCCTTTTTGAACGCTCCCCACTGCTCTTCTGTAGATTTCTCCACAAGTAGCTGTCTACCTTGGCCAGATCCTGCCTTATTTTACTAAAATCCGCTCTCCCCCAATCCAAAACATTTTTTTGCAACTTGTCTATTTCTTTGTCCATAACAAGCTTAAATTGCACCATGTTGTGGTCGCTATCACTAAAATGCTCCCCCACCACCACCTCAGCCACCTGTCCGGCTTCATTCCCCAAAATTAGGTCCAGCACTGTGCCGTCCCTTGTTGGACCCTCTACATATTGACCTAAAATGTTCTCCTGTACACATTTCAAGAAATCCACTCCGTCCAAGCCCTTAACACTATGTCTATCCCAATTAATGTTGGGAAAGTTGAAATCACCTAATATAATTACCCAGTAAATACCGCAGTAATGCTGTTAAATACTTCACACTGTTCAACCAAATGTATCCACTTCCATATAGACAAGTCTATTCCTTCACATATGTATGTTACTCCTCATCCAATGTCCAGGATCTTCAGTGTGGACGTTTTAACAATAACACAAGGGTGTGATTTTAATTCCCCATTGGAAAACTGGTTTGTGGGCAGTTAAAACCACCCAAGTTACTTACCCACTCAGAGAGTTGCCAATTATAAGTTTCACTAATTAGCAGGGGGCAAAGACACCTGGCATCACCTGGACCTACTTCCAATTTTAAATTTATGCCCTGAGCAGAGAGTTACAGTCCCTTTTCTGCCAGTCGAAGACAAAAGGCAGGTGGATTCGAGGGTTGGAGAGGCCCAAACAGGCAAATATTTTAACTGCTCCTCCGGGCTGGACAAATAAAGACTCACCAGCTTTTCTCAGTTGCAAGACTGCTGCCGGACAACCCTATTGTTGGCAGGTGACTTTCAGGACACATTGTATCTTTTCCGGCAGGATATAAATGAAGCACGGAAGTAAAAACATTCTGAGTCTCAGTTCTGGAGCAGCAGATGATTTTCTAAAGAACATCACTACATACCCACCTTAACTAGCCCCAAGTTAAAATCAGGCCTCAGGTTTACAAAGTTCACAATGTGCAGGAAGCTACATCATTTTTATTGTTTACTTTCCCCATATTCCCCTTTTCCTTATTGTGTTGGTTCTGTTATGGTACACTTTCATGTAGGTGGAGGGTGCAGGAAAGATGGTGACATGCTCAAGTACTTGCCTAAGTGGGTACTCTTTATATGCAAGCCTGTACTCCATGTGTGGGCAACTTATCTAACCCAGGAAGAGGGGGCTTTCGCAGCCAAACCCACATTCTGGCCTCACTCAACATGCTAAAAGATCAATGAGTTATACTCCTGGTTGATGTTCCTTGCCTCTAGTTAAACACATGGAAATACAACTCAATTGTGCATACCAGCCACCAAAAGAATTGGAGGAGATGATGTAGGATTTCTTCTCTTAGAGGGTCATTACTTTTTGGACTTATCTTCCATAGAGGAGACTGGGTCAATGATTATATTGAAGGCTGAGTTAGATTTTTTGATTGACAAGGGAGTCAAGGGTTATGGGGGGCAGGCAAGAAAGCGTTATTAAGGTCACAATCAGATCAGCCATGATCTTACTGAATGACGGAGCAAGGTTGATGGGCTGAAGGGCTCCTATTTCTTATGATCTTATGAATGCAATATTTCTTCTGTTCACAATGGGCAACATAAAGCTGATGATAGTAAATTCTGGTTTAAAGAATAGCGCAGAACTGGTGTTCATTTCCTGCTTGACAGCCTTTATGTCTTTTTTGGTATCATTTAAGTTGAAATATAATTACAGGTGTTTTAGAATTTTGTGGCAATTTTGAGTGGGTCATCATATTAAGACACAGGAATATTCATTGGTCATTTTATAAGTGTGTGCCGAATGCCTAATTGGAAAACAAAATAATTAGTTTAGAATTCATTTTTTATGTATGTGCTTGAGTGATCTTGTCAGGTTTTTAAAAACCTATTTCTCTTTTGAGCAAGTGATAGACACTTAAGATTTGGGCAAATTGCCTTTTGAAAATTTGCCTCTTCAAATAAGATTTTTTGCTGTATTTGTAGGGACAATTTGACAGCATTTAAAAGTCTGATTGCTGTTGCCAGCTGCACATAAATGTATTCCTTATCCCTAACATCTCACCCACTTCTTCAAGCTCTATTTCTAAAAATAAGATGATTTGCAGTTGAGGAACAGAGAACATTGTCATCAAAGCAAAATTCAATGAAAAGGGAAATATTCATATCATGGATTGTACCATCAAAAGCTGGACCTAAATACACACTCTTGTAATAAAGATTGGAATAGTGAAACCAGCCACCATACTCAGAGAATCAACTCTCAAAACTGAGCATTAGTCATAGGTTTGCAAAGGCAAACTCTGCCATAATAAAAATAGGTAATTTTAATCACTTTAGGTGTTGTGTGCAATATTGTCCATAATTAATGTTTCCCATTTGCTACTTCATTGTGTTGTGTTGTGGCTTGCTGCTTTTGGTTGAATATATTTGCTTTGTTTTTTGGGTTCAAGTCATCTGTCATTGCTTTAGACACACGGGGCCAGATTTTGCGGTCCTGTTTCAGGGCCACATGGCATCAGAAATTGAAAAAGTATGGCTGTTGAGTAGCAAAGGTGGAAGTCCCACCTTTGGCTATTTTCAGTGGAGCAGGAAAGGGAGTGGGCCAGAAAGAGCACTGCTGCTGTTTAGAAGATGCTGGTACCATTTCAGAAGTGGGCATTCCAGAATTTCTGCAATTTTTAATGAGGCAGCCAAATTTTGGAAGCGTTCCTAAATCACACCTGCAGAGTGGACGTGTGAACCATGTATTGGAGAAAAAAGGAGTTTAAAAGGCATATAAAAATGGTATTGCCTTATTTACAGTTTATCATGAAATACTGTTAACTGAGTTATAGCTGTGCTATCTAAAGTGAGTAATGACAGTGCTGTGATTGGAAAATGTAAGTGACCATTAAATAATATGGTTACCAGGTTGTTACTTCTGACAACTGACAGGCTGTCATGTGGAAGGATAGCATTGTAAAAGTGGAAAAGTCTTCAGATGCATTAGAATAGATAAAGTACAATATTGGAAGGCTAGCCCAGTGTGAGATGCAAAACTAATTGATTAAGCTCCTCCTATGGCTTTCATTAATTATTTGCAGAAGAACTCAGCCATCTGTTTGGCTGTTTGAAAGCTTTGAAAGACACATTAACTTTTCATTCAAAGGCACAGATGGATTCTGAACTCAGGGTTTCCCAAACTGTCCTGGGGAATGTGAGTTTAATGGCTTGGCTACCTTCCAAAGCAATAATGGATTCTAAATGGCATGGTTATTTTGCAGAGTTGTCCTGGGCATTGTGAGTTTGATGGTATTGACAGGTTTATGAGCTTCCAAAGAGGATCATGGTTTTTCAAGTGCCTATTCAAATGCTGTTTATTTCAACAGGTTTATGAGTTATTCAGACTTCCAAATGTTGCAGGGCTTGTGTTTCTGTTTATAAAGTGGAAACTGGATGATTGAGCTGAGGTGAAGGGTGAAAAGGTTATGGGGGTTTGAAGTGGCGTTAAAGGGGGTAAAGAGGTGTTAAAGGGGGTGAAGGGATGTTAGAGGAGGGTGAAGGGAAGAGCGGGGTTAAGGAGGTAAAGATAAATGGGGCTTTCCATTGATCTAAAGAACTAGATCAATGTTTTTATGAATGGATGGACATTTTCAGTTGTAGGTCTGACTCCAGGCCATCCTGTTTTTCAAGGGATGAAAATCCCATCTGCTGGCACTGCTGGGACAGAAGTGGAATTGCGACATTGGGAAAATTCCTAACTCCCAATTCCAGCCTCCATGACGAAAGTCTGACCCATGGATTTTACAGCTCCTGGAGTGGACTAGCAGGTCAGAGTGTGTAACATCTGGTGGTTTGGCAGGGGAGTGTCCCCCTGCCTACCACCTATCTGGATTTTCTGGGATTTTATCAGGTAAGCTTGGGACGACCTTCCTGTTCGGGGTCCCTCTGTCAATGGTGGGTCCTCCCCCACCCAACAGCAAGCACCACACTCACTTGTTCCTACTCTCTGAAACCCCTAGCGCCGCCACCCACTTCCCTCGCTGGGACCTGTCTGACTGGCCCCAACAATGCTGCCCCACTAACCCGGTTATCTGGCCTTCCTCAGTGTTCTTCATCAGAGACTGACTGCTGTCCCACCAGTGGCCACCTCCCCCAGTGACACTGCTGGAACTAGAGAGCTGCTGTCTATCTGACTGGCTGGCAGCTCAGGGAGGCAGCACATCCTCCCACATGGGGGCGAAAGCCATAACCTCATGCAATTAACAGCTTGACAACCTTAAAATCCGGTTGTCGGCAAAGACTCACCCCAACATTTCAGTCACTGGGTGAGGTCACCACCTCCACGAAAAGTTCACGTCGTGAATTAATGAGCTACTTTGAAACCGCATAAAATTTTGTTTCTCTTATAATGTTCAGTTCTACAATATTACTGTTAATGTAGCACTTGTATAGCACTTTTCACATTGAAATACCACATCATGTTTACCTCAACAAATTACAGTTAAAATTCAGTAAATCTTGTTACAAAGGCAACCTCGCTTAATGATATATAAATGCTTTATTTGCATTTAAAAATTCATGGTATGAACACTATTTTACAAATACCTTATATTTCATAACCATAAATTTTCACAGATTTTGCCACAGTAATCTTTTCACGTGACACAAAATTACTGGTAAGGCACACATTATAAAATGTTTACCTGAGAATTGCTCAAAAGGACCTAAAAAATCCAAAACAGGAGACATGGAGGGTCGAGCATTGAGGTTGGAGAGGCGGCAGCTGGATGGGGAATGGAAGTCCTGGCCCCACAAAAACCTTTAAGAAGCTATATTTGAAGTAGTTTTTTGGAGTGTCCTACAGTGGTCCCTATAAGATGCACTAGTTAGGCCTTAAAATAGGTGGGCCCTCATGTTTGCCCTCCCAGAAAGAGAGAAAGGAGCTCATGACATTCTTTAAAGAAAAATGGCATGGCAAATTGGATCCAAAATTGGCTTAGTGGAAGGAGGCAGAGGGTGATGGTTGAAGGTTGTTTTTGTGATTGGAAGCCTGTGACGAGTGGTGTACCGCAGGGATCAGTGCTGGGGTCCTTGCTGTTTGTAGTGTACATTAACAATTTAGGTGTGAATGTAGGAGCATGATCATTAAGTTTGCAGATGACACGAAAATTGGTGGTGTTGTAAATAGTGAGGAGGAAAGCCTTAGATTACAGGTCAATATAGATGGGCTGGTAAGATGGGCAGAGCAGTGGCAAATGGAATTTAATCCTGAGAAGTGTGAGGTGATGCATTTTGGGAGGACTAACACGGCAAGGGAATACACAATGAATGGCAGTACCCTAGGAAGTACAGAGGATCAGAGGGGCCTTAACATGTCCATAGATCTCTGAAGGCAGCAGCACAGGTAGATAAAGTGGTTAAGAAGGCATATGGGATACTTGCCTTTATTAGCCGAGGCATAGAATATAAGAGCAGGGAAGTTATGTTGGAGCTGTATAAAACACTTGTTAGGCCACAGCTGGAGTACTGTGTGCAGTTCTGGTCGCCACACAATCAGAAGGATGTGATTGCACTGGAGAGGGTGCCGAGGAAATTCTCCAGGATGTCGCCTGGTCTGGAGTGGTTGAGCTATGAAGAGAGACTGGATAGGCTAGGATTGTTTTCCTTAGGGCAAAGAAGGCTGAGGGGGAACCTGATAGAGGTATACAAAATTATGAGGGACATAGATAGGGTAGATAGGAAGAAACTTTTTCCTTTAGCGAAGGTGTCAATAACCAGGGGGCATAGATTTAAGGTAAGGGGAAGGAGGTTTAGAGGGGATTTGAGGAAATTCTTTTTCACCCAGAGGGTGGTTGGAATCAGGAACACACTGCCTAAGAGGGTGGTAAAGGCAGGGACCCTCACAACATTTAAGTATTTAGATGAGCACTTGAAACGCCATAGCATACAGGGCTATGGACCAAGTGCTGGAAAATAGGATTAGAATAGATAGGTGCTTGATGGTTGCAGACAGGTATCTGTTTCAAGTATGACTTCACCTCTGGCAAGATCACTCAGAGGCAGAGTCACCTGACGTGAGATTTTCTGAAATTCCCCACCCTCCCACCTCTGCGCGGCTGATAAGATTCCGCCAGCAGATAACCAGCGCGGACTCCATGAGCTGAATTGTCACTTCATAACTATTTTATGATTCGATGATTTAATTAATGTGTTGCTGATGACAACCAAACAAGTGATTCTGGCTTGTGAGAACTGTCTAAGATTGACTTCTACCTTATCATGCCCCTTCGAAAACAATGAAAGCAAACATTTACTGAAGTCAGTATAACTGCCCCATACAATAAGCTAAAAGTCTTTTATATTTCTAGCCTTTCCCTGGTTCTGGTGAAAAGTCATGACGTGAAACCTTAACTCTGTTTCTCTCTCCACAGACGCTGCCGAGCATTTCCAGTGATTCCTGTTGTGAATTGACTGAATTGTTCCTTCCAGTTAATTTCTAGCACTTACCACCAGTGCAAGAGAGGAGACAAAAGGAAATGATTCCAGCTCTATTGGTAGTAACATTCTTCCACAACCACTTTGAAATGATTCAATTCACATAATTCACCTTTTTCCTTCTGTTTGCATGGCTTCTAATATTGTCTTTTCCAAATTACCCATGAATATTGTAATAGAATTTTTTTTGTGGAGAATGTCAGAGGAATGAAATGGTGCTGGTGAAGTCAGCATGAAATACAGAAGTGTCCTTGTCAGGCCCAAACACCTGCTGCACCAAGGCCCCAGGTAATTTGTTCTCAGGTTTCTGAGAAGAGCTGTTGAATTTGCTGATAAAAAGTAAAAGTAACCTTCTGTGATCCTCTTGTCAAGTATGCCTTCCTTCCTGCAGGGGAATGTCTGGCCAGATATCACTGCTTTCCTCTGATGGCACAGTGGGGGTTGATGAGAACAGTGGGGGCTGAAAGCACAGAGAGAGAGAGAGAGAGAGCGGGAGTTCTAACCTCTGACCTCTAACCAGTTCCCACATTCTAAAACAAAAATCAAGGTGTGATATCACAGGGTAACAGGGTAGGTGATTGGCTGGTGAGTATCCATTGGCTTTGCTTGACTGTCTTTCAAATTAGTAATTTATTTGTAATTGTAAGATTTTATTTGCATCAGTACAATTATAATTAGTAGTAAGCTTATCCTGAGTAGGATTTGTTAACTATAAACAAATTAAGAAAATAATTAAATTAATTAACACATAATAAAAGTGCGTGAAAGGAGCCAAGAGTTCAAAAGGAGCTAGCTGTGGCTTGGGTCTCAGTGGGCCGACCAGATTTGGAGAAAATCAATTGTAATGCCATAGGGAATGAGAGAGGAGCCTGGGAGATAAAAGAGCGCAAAAGGGAGAGAGCAGAGAGGCTTCATAAAGAGGTGCAAGAGGGAGAGGAGGAGATGACTGGCAAGTGACAGGTGAGTAAACATTTTATGTAAAGTTTAAGACATGTCAGTGCAGTTCAGCTGTGTGGAATGTGCTTCTTGTGGGATGTGGGAAGTCATACAGGCACAAAGTGCCCTTGATGACTACATCTGCAGGAAATGTCATCTGCTGCAGAAACTTGAGCTCCAGGTTGTGGAACTTGAGTGGCAGCTGGACTCACTGTGGTGCATCCGCAAGGCTGAGGATTATGTGGGTAGCACATTCAGAGAGATGGACACATTGCAGCTAAGAAGTACACAGGCAGAGAGGGAATGGGTGAGCATCAGAGTATCTAAGAGAAACAGGCAGATAGTGCAGGAATCCCCCAAGGCTATCTCGCTCTCTAAATGCTTTTGCATTTTGGATAGTGTGAGCAAGATGGTTGCTCAGAGGACTGTAGCAAGTGCCATGTTTTTGGCATCACGGGTGGCTCAGCTGCACAGGAGGGAAGGGGGAAGAGTGGAAGTGCTATAGTGGTAGGGGATTCCACAGTTAGGGGAGCAAACAGGCATTTCTTTGACTGTAGACGTGACTCCAGGATGGTATGTTGCCCCCCTGGTGCCCGGGTCAAGGATGTCACAGACCGGCTTAAGGACATTCTTTTGAGGGAGGGTGAGCAGACATAGATCGTGGTCCACACTGGGACCAATGGCATAGGTAGGAAAAAGGATGAGGTCCTGAAAGCAGATTTTAGGAAGTTAGGAAGGGAATTAAAAAGCAGGGCCTTAAGAGCAGCAATCTGAGGATTACTCCTAGTGCCACGTGCTAATGTGCATAAGAATAGGAAGATTGAGCAGTTCAGCACATGGCTGGAGAAATGGAATAGGAGGGAGGGCTTTAGATTTCTGAGGCATTGCAATTGGTTCTGGGGCAGGTGGGACCTGTACAAGAAGGGTGGGTTACACCTTAACAGGATTGGGACTAGTGTCCTCACAGGGAGGTTTTCTAGTGCTATTGAGGAGGGTTTAAATTAGATTGGCAGGGGAATGGGAACCTGGGGGGAAATTCAGAGTGCAGTGGAGAAAAACTGGCAGTGGGAAGTAGTGAATTATCAACTGAAAATGAGGATACATGAAAGAGTGGTATCAAGGTAGATAGAATACTTGGAGAGTTTGATAGAATTAGAGTAGGCAATAGTAAGTCATTAGATGGGGTCAGAATAAGGGGGAAAGTAAAAAAGCTTAAATCAGGGCTAATGTGCATGTATGTGAATGCATGGAGTGTGATTAATAAGATTGGTGAACTGCAGGCACAGGTTGACAAATTGAATTATGATATTATTACCAAAACAGAGACCTGGCTCAAAGAAGGGCAGGACAGGGTGTTAAATATTCCTGGGTACAAGGTTTTTAGGAGAGACATGTAGGGGGTGGTGTGTGTGTCAGCTTCACCTCTGACTTCTGAGCGGTTCGAATCGCTCCCACTCCTTGGACTTATTTGGGGGTTGTGACAAAGTGCAGCAGACAACTGGTTTAGGTGCAAGAAAAAGACTGTTTATTGAAGTCACAAATGAACTTATAACATTAGGATTACACTGAGATTATACAGACTTACAAAGTATACTTAGTTAAGTATGGGGAACACACGGCATAACGAGGGAAAATCACACTACTAATCCCCTTACCCTTGTCCCACCCCCAAAACCTAACTAAATTGAACTAGGAGAGGTCAGGGATCATGCTCACCAACCAGGGTTCCTTGACAGTTCAAAATCCAGCCAGGTAAGCCGGTTGCAGTTTTAGGGTACGCTCTTTGTGCCTCTGGGGCCTGCTGTCCCTATGTGGTCCTGGTCTGTGGAAACTGCGAAGGTTCTTCAGTTGGGTGGAGGGCGCGGTTGTGGGTGGTCAATCTTTGTGGAGGGCTGTGGTTGCGGCCTTGTTGTCTTCGGTTGAGCCTGCCACCCCATGCTACTCATCATAATGTTGCCTGCAGGCCTGCAAAGCTCCAGATCTCCTTCCTCTGCTTGGCTCAGCTCCTTGTTTAAACTCTGCAAAACCACTCCAAACTGCTCACTGCCCTGTGTCAGCTTTCCAAACTGCTCACCCTTCTCTGTCACTGCCCAAAAACTGCTCACTTCAGATCTCCTGGCCCAGTTATACTCTTTTCTTTCGAATTTCTTATCTCAATCCAAATCAAGGTTAGTTCTTTGTTTGATTTTGGTGGGCTTCCCCAGGTGATTGTTGTCTCGTTGTTTTTAATGGGCTGGCATGATGTTTATCATTGTCTTCCTGCCCCCGTAACTAGTCTTGAACTGAAAGCCATTGTATGTGTGGAGTATTGATGGGTTTGCATAATTGCATTGATTGTGGTCTTCCTGCCCCCATAGTTAGTAGCGATTATTTATGCAAGATTTTGATGGGCTTTAATTTCGTGTTTTAAAAGGGAAGAATGCGTATTCTGTCTCCTCTCGTTATCTGGTTTCAGGTAAAAGTCCAAAATGCATATCCTTGTTGATGATATGAAAAATGTGGGAATTTTGAGAACCCTTCAGACAGGAAAGGAAGAAAAGTGGATAGCGGGGGAGTGGCAGTATTGATTAAAGATGTCATTACTGTATTGGAGACAGAGGACGTCCCAGAGTGGTCAAGGAGAGTATCTCTCCAGCTAGAGGCAAGAAATCAAAAAGGTGCAGTAACATTGATTGGTGTAGTATATAGACCACCAACTAGTGGAAGGGATGTGGAGAAACAAATTTGCAAAGAAACTATGGAGAGGTGCAAGAATTGTAGAGTAATCATAATGGGGCACTTCAATTGTCCAAATATAGACTGGGATAGGAATAGTACAAAAGGGCAAGAGGGGTGAGAGTACCTGGAATGTGTTTAAGATAACTTTCTGCAGCAGTATGTTTCCAGTCCAACAAGAGGGAATGCACGTTTGGACCTGGTTCTGGGGAAGGAGTTGGCCCAAGTGAATCAATTTCAATGGGAGAGCTTCTAGAGGACAGTGACCATGGTATCATAAGGTTTAGGTTAATCATGGAAAACGACAGAGAACAATCCAGAGCAGTGATAATTAATTGGGAGAAAACCAACTTCGATGGGATGAGAATGCATCTGAGTTGAGTGAGTTGGAATCAAATGTTGGCAGAAAAAACAGTAGCTGAACAACGGGCCACCTTCAAAGAAAAAGTATTCAGGCAATGTCAAGGTATATTCCCTTGAAGGGGAAAAGTAGGACAAATAAATTCAGAGCATCCTGGATGACGAGAGAGATAAAGGTAAAGATGAAAAGGAAGAAGTGTGCGTACAACAGGTGTCAGGTAGAAAATACAATGGATAATCAGGCTGAATATAGAAGGTCCAGAGGGAAGTGAAAAAAACTAATAAGAAAAGCAAGGAGAGAGCATGAAAAGAGGCTGGCAGCTAACTTAAAAGGGAATCCCAAGGCCTTCTATAAGCATGTAAATAATAAAAGGGTAGTAAAAGATAGAGTAGGGCCGATTAGGGACAAAAAAGGTGTCTTGCATTTAAAGGCTTAAGAAATGCAGGAGATGTTAAATGAGTACTTTACAACTGCCTTTACAAAGGAAGAAGATGCTGCCCAGGCCAAGGTGAGAGAGGAGATAACTGGTACACTAGAAGAACTTACAAACGAGAGGAAGGAAGTGTTGGAAAGGCTTTCTTAACTTAAAATAGATTAGGTACCAGGACAAGGTGAGATGCATCCAAGGGTGCTGAGGGAAGTGAGTGTGGAAATTGCAGAGGCACTAGTGAAAATCTTCCAGTCTTCCTTAGACACAGGGGTGGTGCCGGAGGACTGGAGAACTGTGAATGTTGCACCCTTTTTCAAAAAGGGGTGCAAGGATAAAGCTGGCAACTACAGACCAGTCAGTTCATTGACCTCAGTGGTAGGGAAACTTCTGGAAACTATCAAACGGGATAAATCAATAGTCACTTAAACAATTGGAAGATAATTAAGGAAAGCCAGTATGGATTTATTAAGGGAAAATCATGTTTAATTAACTTGCTGGAGTTTTTTGAGGCAGTAACAGAGAAGGTTGAAAAGGGAAACATTGTTGATGTGGTGTATATGGATTTTCAAAAGACATTTGATACAGTGCCACACAACAGACTTATGAGCAAAATTCTAGGTCATGGAATAAGAGAGAAAGTAAGCACTTGGATATGAAATTGGCTGAGTGACAAGAAACAGAGTAGTGATAAATGGTTGTTTTTCAAATTGGAGGAAGTTTGGAGTGGAGATCCTCAGCGGTCAGTGTTGGGACCCTTACTCTTCCTGATATATATTAATGGCCTAGACTGTGGTGTGCAGGGCATGATTTCAAAATTTGCAGATGATGCAAAGATTGGAAATGTTGTCAACTGTGATGGGTATAGTCTTGAACTTCAAAAGGACATAGACAAGTTGGTGATATAAGCAAAATACTGCGGATGCTGGAAATCTGAAACAAAAACAGAAAATGCTAGAAAAACTCAGTAGGTCTAATAACATCTGTGGAGAGAGAAACAGAACTAATGTTATGAGTCCGTATGAATCTTCTTCAGAGCTAAAGAGAAATAGAAATGTGATGAAATTTATACTATTTAAGGGGGGGTGGAGCAGGTGAAGCTGGATAGAAGGCCAGTGGTAGGTGGGGGCAAAGGAGAGATTGACAAAGATGAACAAAAGGACAAAGGGAGTGTTAATGGTGGTGGTAAGGGCTAAAGGAGGTGCTGATAGTGGCATAAAGGTAAGAAAACAGAATGTGATAATAGCAGAACAAGGGTAAGCACTCTGGAAAGAACAACATGAACAAGTAACAGATGGCCCTTTTGGGGGTGGGGTGGGGGAAGGGGCGGTGGTGGGGGAAAAAGGATCGAACATCTGATAAAAAGGGGGGTAAAAAAGGGATAAAACAATGAATGAATAAAAATGAAAATAAATAAAAATAAAAATAAGGGGATAAAAAATAAAAATGAATTTAGAAAAAAAAAGGATAAAAAAGAGGTGAAGATGGAGGAAAGAGTTCATGGTCTGAATTTGTTGAACGCAGTGTTAAGTCCGGAAGGCTGTAAAGTGCCTAATCAGAAGATGAAGTGCTGTTCTTCCAAGTTGCACTGGACACTGGAAAATTGCAGCAGGCGAAGGACGGACATGTGGGCATGAGAGCAGGATGGTGTATTGAGATGGCAAGCAAGAGGGAAGTTTGGGTCATGCTTGTGGGCAGACTGAATGTGTTCCACAAAGCAGTCACCCAGTCTGCGTTTGGTCTCTCCAATGTAGAGGAGACCACATTGAGAGCAGCAAATGCAACAGACCAAATTGAAGGAGGTGTTGGTGAATTGGGCAGACAAGTGGCAGATGAAGTTCAATGCAAAGAAGTGTGAGGCGATTCATTTTGGGAGGAAAGATATGGTAAGACAATATAAAATAAAAGGAGATCCTCTAAAGGAGGTGCAGGAACAGAGGGACCTCAGTGTGCATGTACATAGGTCATTGAAGATGGCAGGGCATGTTGAGAGAGCAGTTAATAAAGCATATAGTATCTTAGGGTTTATTAATAGGGTCATTGAGTAAATAGTAAGGAGGTAATGTTGAATTTGTGTAAGACAGTAGTTAGGCCTCATCTGGAGTACTGAGTTCAGCTCTGGGTGCCATACTTGAGGAAGGATGTGAAGGCTTTGGAGAGAGTACAGAGGAGATTCACAAGAATGATTCCAGAGGTGAAGAACTGTGGCTATGAGGATAGATTAGAGAGGCTGGGACTGTTTTCCTTGGACAAAAGAAGGCTGAGTGGAGGCTTAATAGAGATATTCAAATCCTGAGGAGTATGGACAGGGTAAATCATGAAAAACTGTTCCCTCGCAAGAGAACATCAAGAACTAGAGGGCACAGATTCAAAATAATTGGCAAAAGGAATAAATATGACACGAGAAAAACATTTTTCACCCAGAGTGTGGTTGGAGTCTGCAACAAACTTCCTGAAAGGGTGGTGGAGGCAGGTTCAATCGAGGTATTCAAAAGGGAATTTGATTGCAACCTGAAAAGAGAGAATGTGCAAGGTTAGGGGATAAGGCAGGGGAGTGGGACTAGGTGGAATTCTCTTTCAGAGAGCCAGTGCAGACTTGATGGGCTGAATGGCCTCCTTCTGCACTGTAAAGACACAGTGATACTGTAGTTTAGAATTGGAATTCATTGCATGAGATGTCGGCCTCGATTTTCCGGTCCCACCAGTGGCAGGCATCGTCACGGCGGGACAGAAAAACTTGGGGAGCCATTAAAAGTCAATGGCACTCTGATTTTCCTGTTCCACCCGCAACAATGCCAACTGGTGTCGGGGCTGGAAAATCCCACCCAAGGTGACTAAACTTTTGACCTTGAGTTTTCCCATGTGTTATCACACATTCTCAATAACACACACCTCATTATAATATACAAATGTGTTAAGTTGTTGTGGTATACATTATTAAGGGCAGAATGCAGTGGTTCCTTTCCTGTGTTACCTTCATCACTTGTTGATTTGCTAAAATATCAAAACAAAGAGTAACCTTGTCTTGCAGTCTGATGTCCACAGTTGTACTGGTAATGTTTATGTTTCCAACAGAAAAAGATAAATGGCTTCTGACAGCTACAATGTTTAAAATAAACATACTACCTTAAAAGGCAAGGCTTGTTTGGCCTTCAAAAGGATGTGGACTGAGAATTAAATTTAGTATTGATTTTTTTTTTTCGATCTCCAGATTCAGGAAAGGGCAGCAGTTGGTTCATGCCTGCCTGTCATCTTTGTAAACTAAGGTTCAACAATTTTATTTGATGTCAAGACAAATGTTTTTGCAAAAGTTCCAAAAAGAAGTAGCAAATGATTTGCAATATTTCATCAGTCCATTCCTGGAGCTTCTGCTTTTGGGTTCACTGTATTTACCAGTACAAAATGCTTGGTGATGCCTCTAGGCTTGTTGCAGACTGTTAGACTGTTGGACTCACCTCAATTGCTACTTCATAAGGATTGTCAATCTTACCTGTGTTGGGTGCACCAAGATTCTCTGATGCATTTCAATTACAGCCATTGCTGAAGACTGCTCCAAATACTAATCAACAGATGACTCTACAAAGTGCACCCAAGAGATAGTTGGCAATCCTCTCAGCTCTCTTTGGCAGCTGCGTCTTTTTCAAATGTGATAAAGAAAGGGGAACCTCACATGTGCTTGCAATTTTAACTTCTATACGAGAATGTGTCAAAATGAGTGATAAGCCAAACCAATAGAGTGTTAATGAGCTGGGTCTTATTAACATGCCACTTGCCGACCAAAACGTTGGCAAATAGTAACTAAGATCCTGCAATCAGGTCATGGGCTGCTAGCATACAAATGCTCAGCATATTTCTTCAGCTATTTTTGTAAAGGCATGGACCCATTTATTTTAAACAAATTAGCTTTGGAAAGAGGGATTCCAGATGCTCACATCAGTGACGGCATGACTTCAGGTCCCAAGAGATCTACTGTGTAAGGATGAATTTTTAAAGTGAAAATTTAGTAAATAAAGGCATTTTGCATTTTCCACATGTTGTTTTACTGCTGTTTAAATGCATTTACTCTAAATTCTGTGGAGCGATTCAAGCTAAATTTCCTCAGCAGTTTTCCCAACTGTCTGATGTGACTTTGATGGAAGAAAGGGTGGAAACCCTAGAGAAACAGTGTAAATACTGTTTCTGAAGTTAGAGTGGGTGATCAGAAAAACCACAGTCTCAAACCTGCATTCAATAAATTGCAATCACAAAAACTGTAGGATAGATTACAATTTAGAATGTTATGGATGATTGAACATTGCAAAATGACAGGTAATTCAACATGATGTCTTCAAAATAAACTAGCTAATGAAATATAAGGATTTTTATCAGATAACCAGTACGTGATTTCAATACAAATTCACTTTGAACTGCCTGGGAATTGGGTATCCATGGCTTAGAGTGTGCAAGTTTCTCTATTCATCTTCTGATTCCACTACACAAGTAAATTTGGGGATAATTTCCCCAGGGTAAATGCCTAGAGAATAGCATGCCCGGATGCAAAGGTCATGGAAGAAGAAAAGAGGCACAGGGCTTGATTTTCCAATCAGGGTTGGGAACCCGATGCTGGGCACTCAATTAGTGACACTGAATGCTGCGAGGAGGCAGGAGATGCCTGTAGGAGCAGAAGCACCTCAGAGACAGATGGGGTCTGCTGCTGCCCGACACAAGAGAGGAAGGGGCAGAAGCCTCAGCCCTCAAAAAATTAGCAAAACAGCCAAACGGTACTGCACCCGATCTCACAGCAAAACTCCTTATGGCAAAAATGTTTCCAGTTGTAAAAAAAAATTTGCAGCTTCCCACATTGAACTAGACAGCTGTGCACTCCCAGCCCTCCCAGCCTATTGACAAGCTCCTCAAAAAGCTTATTAGGCGATTAATTGGAGGCGAGTGGGTTCCTGGACCCCTCTTCCTGCCCTCCTTTGAATATTTGCATTCTAGAGGTGTCAGCATCCAGTCACTCCCTTTGAGAATGCAATTTCAATGGGAGCGCGCACCTATGCTCGCCCTTCCCTGCAATTAAAAATTCAGCTCATAATGTCTGCTTCAATGGTAGTACAGAACTTGAGTATTGCTGAAAAAAGGGACATGCTGTTAAAGCTTTTCATCTTGCACTTCTCAGGGCAAAAATGCAAGAATACGAAATCTCAAGGGGAACAAGAATTTATATTGCTTGAGATGAGGGCGCTGATTAGTGGGCAAGTGGACTCTGATTGGCATTGGTATTGCCATGGAAAATGTACCAGGGAACAGTTAACTGCCAAGCTTTTGTTTAAATTCAAACCAGGTAATATGAGACTGATTGGTCAACGCATTACCATGGGGGATGAACCAGGCAATGGCTGTCCCCCAAGCTTTTTGTTTACTTGAAAAAGGTGCAATGCGTGGACATTTTCTCTGTTTGCAAAGGACAAGGCCCTGTGTGTGAATATATATAGCTTCTAGCATGCGTAAGTGCGAACACTGCGAACTCAACTGATAATTGGTTGGTCATGTAATTCTTAGCATAATTTACATTTTTTAGTAAGTGTTGTCCAATTGTAGAATCTCATCTAATGTTGGGCACGATGTCCTGAGTTTTGCAAGCATGGGCTGGTTGGGTATGATTAGTACTTTGCCTGTTGCAAACAGCCAAAGGGACGTACTGTTTGATACAATCCACCAGTCCTTGGGAACTGTAGCCTACATACCTGACATCACACCAGCACTGAAATTCATACACCATGTTACTCATTTGTAAGTTGGATGATCAGCCATGATCATAATGAATGGGGGAGCAGGCTCGAAGGGCCGAATGGCCTACTCCTGCTCCTAGTTTCTATGTTTCTATGTGTGGTAGACAGGACATCTTTTTGGCTAGACAGCAGCAAACTTTTAGTGGAGAATACTACTTGTGTCGCTACTAGTAGTGTGAAATGGCTAGCTTCACCTGTTGCTCAAATTTTTGAAACACCTTACCCTTCCAGCATAATCTGAGGTAGACTGGGTACTTCAACAGCACGTCTCTTTTTTTTCAGCAATGTATACTTTATTTGGGATAAGATTTCTAGGACTAACACTTAAAGAGTCAAGCTGCAACAACACACAAGAAACTCAACACCATCCAGGTCAAGCAGTCTGCTTAATGGTTAGGTAATCCAGCACTATAAACATCCACTCACTACACCACTAGCATACTGTGATTACAGTGTTACATTCTACAGGATGCATTGCAAAAGCCTCTTCAATGGTACTACCAAACTAGAAGGATATGGGCAACAAGCAGGAGAGAAAAATCAACTCCTTCAAGTCACATGTCATTCTGGCTTAAATAAATATGGCCATTCTTTTGTCATCACAGTGCCTTCAACATCCTAGAATGCCCTACCTAACAGCGCTGTGGAAACAGCTTCACCACTTAGAGTGCAGCGGTCAAGAAGAAGGCTCACCATTACCTTCTCAAGGGCAGCTATGGATGGGCAATAAATTCTAGCCTTGCTTACAACGTCTGTTTGTTAAGAATGAAAAAAAAGAAAATAATTTGAATATTGATCAGTAGGTCCTCCAGATAGTTGCTGATAATTTATTGCTGTTTACATCTTACAGTTTCAGAATGGATGATGTGTTGTTATTAATTTCAAGGGTTTTGCCACATGAGGTAGTTATTATAATTTCACCATAAATTGTAATAAGATTTCCTTCTGTAGGCACCCTGAAGTGAGGAGAAGGGGAAAGAGAGAGAAAGAAAGGAAAGAGGAAGGAGGGAAGGAGTAGACAAAGGAGGGAAAGGGCAAGAGGAGAAGGGAAGGAGAAAATTGGGAAAGGGAGAAAGAGGATAATGCAAAGATAACACCAGCTTTTCTTTTCTACTACTTAAACCCCTTTCTCCTGCTTCCTCCAGTCTCACTTGTAGCCCACTAAACTGAACTTCCCTAAAGGATCCCCCTGTCCTGGTCCTAAACTTGCAGCTTTCTGTAGTTCCTTCCCTCATGCTGTCACTGAGCTCATCTTGTCCGCGAGACCCTCCCACCCTACTCCACCACTGCTCCTCGACCCTATTCCTATCGAATTGTTGACCACCCAACTTCCCTTCCTGATCTTCATGTTAGCTGATAAAAACAAAAAGCTAAAAGCTACTGCGGATGCTGGAAATCCAAAACAAAAACAGAATTACCTGGAAAAACTCAGCAGGTCTGGCAGCATCGGTGGAGAAGAAAACAGTTGATGTTGACAGTTGACAGTTGACAGTTTCAAGAAATGACCTCCCTGAAGAAGTACTGCTCTGTTCTCCGACAGGATTTCCGCCTGTCTCTTCTGCCCTGTTCAGCTTCATTGCTTTCCATTTCTCTCCTGGTGTTTGACAAGGTGTTTACTAAAACCCGCTTTCACAGCCATATTTCCTTTCTCAGTGACTGTCTCCATCTCCGACTCACCCCACGTGGATTTCAACTGAAATTCCATCCCTCTTGTTTCGAACCCACCCAGGATTACAGGTATCTCCGGGACATAAAACGTTTCTCGGACTGCTGTTCCCGTCGCATTCTGAGATCCACACTCAGTGCTATGCGCCGCCATATGAACACACTCGACCTCTCCCTCCAGCAGCACCGCCGCACCCTTTTTCAAAGCTGCGCGTGGCCCCAGTTTCATTTTATTCTTCGCCTCATCCGTCGCCTCAACAAGAAACTTTTTCTCTTTCTCTCAAGTGCTAAGGAACGCAAGCTCCAACAACTCATCGACACCAACACCCATCTGGGACCCTCCACCCCTGCTTGTCCCTCCGTCCCCACTCCATCTTCCAATCCCAGCCTCAGCCACGTATTCACTATACCCCCTGACCTTCCCCTCTCCGATGCTGAACGTTCAGTGCTCAGCAAAGGACTTAGTTTCATACCCTTACGCCCTCATCTCAATGAATTTCGGGCTCGGCATGATGCTGAACTCTTCTTCCGCCGTCTTCGTCTCCGTGCTCACTTCTTTGGGCAGGAGTCCTCTCCCCGTTCAACGGATCCTTTTACCCACCTCCAATATTCTCCCTCCACCTGGACCCCTCCCTCTGGATTCTTACCTTCTCTTGATCTTTTCATTGAGAACTGTCGGCGTGACATTAGCCGTCTCAATTTCTCTGCTCCTCTCACCCGTTCTAATCTGTCTCTCTCTGAACTTACTGCACTCCGTTCTCTCAGGTCCAACCCCAACATTGTCATCAAACCTGCTGACAAGGGTGGTGCTGCTGTTGTCTGGCGCACTGACCTCTACCTCGCAGAGGCAGAGCGTCAACTCGCAGACACTTCCTCCTACCTCTCCCTGGACCATAACCCCACCAGAGAACATCAAGCCATTGTTTCCAGGACTGTCACTGACCTCATCTCCTCTGGAGATCATCCTCCCACAGCTTCCAACCTGATAGTTGCCCAACCTCGGACGGCCCGCTTCTACCCCCTACCCAAAATGCACAAACAGAACTGTCCTGGCAGACCGATCATGTCAGCCTGTTCCTGCCCCATGGAACTCATTTCTCGTTATCTTGACTCCCTTCTCTCTCCCCTTGTCCAGTCCCTTCCCACCTACATCCGTGATTCCTCTGACACCTTACATCACATCAACAATTTCCAGTTCCCTGGCCCCAACCGCTTCCTCTTCACCATGAATGTCCAATCCCTCTACACCTCTATCCCCCACCAGGATGGTCTGAGGGCCCTTAGCTTCTTCCTTGAACAGAGGCCCGAACAATCCCCATCCACCACTACTCTCCTCTGTCTGGCTGAACTTGTTCTCACACTGAACAATTTCTCCTTTAACTCCTCTCACTTCCTCCAAATAAAAGGTGTGGCTATGGGTACCCGCATGGGCCCCAGCTATGCCTGTCTCTTTATGGGGTATGTGGAACATTCCTTGTTCCAGTCCTACTCCGGCCCCCTCCCACAACTCTTTCTCCGGTACATTGATGATTACTTTGGTGCTGCTTCATGCTCTCGTCGGGACCTGGAAAAATTTATTAATTTTGCTTCCAATCTCCACCCCTCCATCATTTTCACATGGTCCATCTCTGACACTTCTCTTCCCTTCCTTGACCTCTCTGTCTCAATTTCTGATGATAGACTGTCCACCAATATCCATTACAAGCCTACCGACTCCCACAGCTACCTCGACTACAGCTCCTCATACCCCACTTCCTGTAAGGACTCCATCCCATTCTCTCAGTTCCTTCGCCTCCGTCGCATCTGTTCTGATGACGCTACCTTCAAAAACAGCTCCTCTGACATGTCCTCCTTCTTCCTTAACCGAGGTTTTCCACCCACGGTCGTTGACAGGGCCCTCAACCGTGTCCGGCCCATATCCCGCGCATCCGCCCTCACGCCTTCTCCTCCCTCCCAGAAACATGATAGGGTCCCCCTTGTCCTCACTTATCACCCCACCAGCCTCCACATTCAAAGGATCATCCTCCACCATTTCCGCCAACTCCAGCATGATGCCACCACCAAACACATCTTCCCTTCACCCCCCCGGTGGCATTCCGTAGGGATCGTTCCCTCCGGGACACCCTGGTCCACTCCGCCATCACCCCCTACTCCTCAACCCCCACCTATGGCACCTCCCCATGCCCACGCAGAAGATGCAACACCTGCCCCTTCACTTCCTCTCTCCTCACCGTCCAAGGGCCCAAACACTCCTTTCAAGTGAAGCAGCATTTCACTTGCATTTCCCCTAACTTAGTCTACTGCATTCGTTGCTCCCAATGCGGTCTCCTCTACATTGGAGAGACCAAACGCAAACTGGGTGACCGCTTTGCAGAACACCTGCGGTCTGTCCGCAAGAAAGACCCAAACCTCCCTGTCGCTTGCCATTTTAACACTCCACCCTGCTCTCTTGCCCACATGTCTGTCCTTGGCTTGCTGCATTGTTCCAGTGAAGCCCAACGCAAACTGGAGGAACAGCACCTCATCTTCCGACTAGGCACTTTACAGCCTTCTGGGCTGAATATTGAATTCAACAACTTTAATCTTAAACTCCCTCCCCCCATCCCCACCCCATTCCTTCCCCCTCCCCTTTTTTTTCAATAATTTATATAGATTCTTCTTTTCCCACCTATTTCCATTATTTTTAAATCTAAAACTAAAACTTTGTTAGTCTTTCCACCCCACCCCCACTAGAGCTGTACCTTGAGTGTCCTGCCATCCATTCTTAATTAGCACATTTCTTAGATAATATCACCACCTTCAACACCTCTTTGATCCTTTTGTCTGTGACATCTTTTGATTATCTGCTCCTATCACTGCTTGCTTATCCCCACAACCATCCCACCCTCAACTTCTCTCTCCCCCCGCCCCCCACCTTAAACCAGCTTATATTTCACCTCTCTCCTAACTATACTTCAGTTCTGCCAAAGGGTCGTGAGGACTCGAAACGTCAACTGTTTTCTTCTCCACTGATGCTGCCAGACCTGCTGAGTTTTTCCAGGTAATTCTGTCTTTGTTTTTTCATGTTAGCTGATATTGTTAACAGCAACTTCTCCTAAAATACTGCCCCCTCCTTTCAAATCTATTAGCTGACTATTACATTTTAATGATCTTTGTACATGGAACTCTAAGGGCAGAATTTTCTGCCTGCCGGGCGGGCAGGCCCGACCCAATTTCCGGTGGGTGGGGAGACAATCCCCGCCGGAGAAGCGGGCCCCACCGCCATTTTACATGGGCGGGCCAATTAAGGCCCACCCAGTGTGACATCCGGCAGGAAGCACTATGCGCTCCCTGTGCGTGCAGTGGGGTCGATTCCCCAAAAGCGAGAGTGCGCTCTTTCGCGCATGCACACGAAAGAGGGCACATCTCCCTGAGGCTAAGTGCTGCCTCAGGGAGATTGCTTACACTTTTAGAAATATTAAAAATAGAAAAAAAAAATTCCCTAACACAACCTCCTCATGTGACAATGTCACATGAGATGGGACATGTTCATAATTAACATAATAACATTATTAAACTGTTTAAAACCCTGCATGAAACCTCATCCCGCCCGTGGATGAGGTTTCATGTTTTATCTATTTGTCGCTGAGGCTCCTGGCCTGCCCGCCAACCTTAAGGTTGGACGGGCAGGTACACTAAGTACATTAATTGATCTGTCAATTGCCTCAATTGGCCATTGGCAGGTCGGCGGGTGCGCAGCTGATTTTGCTGCGTCCCCGTCTTCCTGAAAACTTAAATGGGGTGGGGTGACGTCGGGGGTTCCACCCGAAGTCACCGCACGTCATTTTACGCGCCTGCAAGCGGGCCCCGCCCCGCCCCCTGCTCGCCAAAGGCAAGATTCTGCCGTAAATCTCTTTGGACTTCCATTGCTAGGAGATTTTTTACCATTTGAATAAGACACATATGTCATTTTTTGATCCAAAGTGATGCCCTCTCACATATCTGTGTTGGAATCCATCTACCACAGTTTTGCCCACTCACTTAATCTACCAATGTCTCATAGTAATTTTATATTCCTGTCTAATCTACACCAATCTTTGTGTCATTGGCAAATTTGAGTATGTGCTCTTTATCATGTTATCTAAGCTATTCATAAATAAAGTAAATAGTTAGGCTGCAGCACAGATCCCAATGGGACATCACTAGTCACTTTCTTTCACTTTGAGTGCATATATTCATTATTCCTACTCTCCGCCTTCCACTGCCTAACGAATCACCGAAGCAGGTCAAAAATTTGCCTTCTATTTCATGAGTTTTAATTTTAGCTAATAGTCTCTTATGTGAATCTTATCAAATGCTTTCTGGAAATCCATGTAAAGTACACCCACAGATATTCCCCTGTCTACTACTTTCGTTACTTGTTCATAAAATTCAGTTAGGTTTGTTAGACGTGACCTACCTTTACAAATCCATGGTGACTCTCTCTTGTCAGCTTAAATTTCTCTTAAGTGCACAGTCACCATGTCCTTCATTACAGATTCCAATAATTCTGCCATAATGTTAGACTAACAGGTCCTTAATTTCCTTGTTTCTCCCTCTCAACTTTCTTAAATAATGGGGGCTTTTAATTTTCAATTTGCAATTTTCCAATTGAAAAGGGACAAATTGGACTCACAATATGGTTGACTATCCTTTTCCTTCTACTATGGCTTTAAAAATTGTGTTAACCTTGACATGCTTTGTAGTTTTTTGTATTCCTTTTAGCAGCTTTTGCTATCTTTTTTAAATCTTCATTTGTTGTTTTTTATGTCTATCCTACCTTCTTGGATCTACACTATTCTTTTCACTTTGAATACTCTTTTCTTTAGTTTTATATTATCTCTCGCCTCTTCTGTCAACTATAACTTGTCCCAGTTAATTCCTATGGTCTTGGAAATGTGTGTATTTTTATTTGATATATTTCAAACTAATTGAAATCAAACTTTTTGATTGGAAAATTGCAAATTGAAAAGTAAAAGCTTTCATTATTTAAGAAAGGTGAGAGAGAAACAAGGAAATTATAGACCTGTTAGTCTAACATTTGTTATGGCAGAATTATTGGAATCTGTAGTGAAGGACATAGTGACTGTGCACTTAAGAGAAATTTGAGCTGACAAGAGAGAGTAATAAATGCATTAGTAGCTTCATTACTAATACTGCACATTATAATACCAGAACACTTTTTTTTTAAATATATGTGCATGTGAGCAAACAGAATATTGCATGCAGCTCACCACCACCTTCTCAGGGACAATTAGGGATGGGCAACAAATGCTGGCCTAGCCATCCTGTGAAAGAATTTTTAAAAATTAACCTAAAGTTTAAGCGTAGTCAAATATTTCTCTCAAAGACAATGGTAGGATTTGACGCTTTGAGCTAAAAAGGTTCTTCAACTGTTTTATCTTCATTTGTTCCAAGTTCAGAAAACTGAGCAATATATTGCTAGTGAATTACAGGGAATTCAGTTCTTATTAAGGATAAGATAAACATTGTTTTAATTAGAAATTGAGATGCAGGGACACTGGCTTTACAGAGGACATCAACAAGTTTAAAAAAATCATTGAAATCATGGTAATTTTTGGTGACACATCGATTAAACTTGGTTTTAAAAGTCTGGAGGTAGTAGTGGGAAGGAAAATGAGGGCATCAGGAAAGGTGTTACATAAGTTTGATATCCTTGGACAGAATGAGCTACAATAATTAGTAATCAAGAGTATAAAACAAAAAGCTATGATTTCTTTTGCATCTGTTTCAATCATTTTTATGCCAGAAAATGAGGATTTCCAAGTTAGTGTGAAATTATTCTAATTGCCAATAACTGTAGTCATACAATTATGCGTTAAGATATTTCATTGCAAAAAAACGTCCACAAACTAAATGCCCCAAAATTGTAGCAGAGAAATAGCTTTGAATATTTTTGGCAACTTAGGATCTGAGTTAAAGACAAAAATAAAGCTGGAACCCATTGCTTGGAGTACAGGAATACACAAGACCAGAAGAACTGTTTGTCCAGTCCCAAAGCTAGAAAGAAACCATACACTAGTCTGTTTCTTACACCATTCAATTGCCTTCTCAGCCAAATACCTATTCAGGTCCTCTTTTGAATTTGTCAGTGCAATCCTTCTCCAATGGGCAGAATTGTCTGTGCCCGCTGGCGTCGGGTGTGCTTGGTGGCATAAGCGGACAATATGGCAAGAAGGCCAGAAATCAGTTCCACGACATCATCAAACCAGTTTGCGATCATTTGCTCAGCACGTCAATGGTGGGCCACGTTTCCTGCCATTGGACGTCGGGAACCTCATTGTAATACATCTACATATCATTATGAAGTCAGCTGACCAGAATCATCCCCCCCACTAGATCGTCCACCCACATCAACGTGATTGTACACCCATGCATTTCACGACAACGTATATAAGGCATGCACATTGTGGGCTGCACTTTGATGAGAACTAGGAGTTGAGTACACAGTAATGTTGCGCAGCACTCGTCTGGGTCACCTTTTGAACTTCAAGGTGACGTGTTGGGGCAAGGGCTGCCCTGTGGTTGAGTCAACTTGGGGGTGGGGCAAGGGCTGCCCTGTGGTTGAGACATGTTGGAGGCATGGAGGCAAGGGCTGCCCTGCAGTTGGAGCGGGTTGGAGGGGAGGGGGGAAAGGGTTGCACTGTGGTTGAAGGTAGTGCACAAGCATGTGCAGGGTCGGGAGGAGAGAAGGGGCCATGCATTAGGGAAGCCTTGTATAAAGTGACAATTCCTCTGCAGCTGAGACAGTTTAGACGCAGCCACATTGACATGCGCGGAGTCGGGCCTCTAGCTTCTCTGTCACTCAAGCAACGCAAAGGCATGCTAGCACCACCAAGCACTCCAGAGCTTTTCACCCCTTGGGCACAGACTACAAAATAATGAGTGTTTTAATGGACTACAGGACAGTTGGAAGACTGGGGACACTGTATAATCTCATTGCTAAAGCTGGCCATGGAGCAGTCACTGGTGGAGGTGCTCACAGCCCCTTACAATGTCATCATCCTGGTTTGGACCAGTCTTCCCGATGGTTCAAGCTAACAGCGCAGCCTTGCAGTGTGGGTTAGGTGCATGTCTTTGCCTGAGCTGAGAGCACAGCATGCAGTCCAATGGGCAAGGTTGCTGCCATTCAGTCGGGTGGAGTGGGGTGGAGGTGGTTGGGGTTTGGGCAACCATGCAGCGCACTAAACTCTCTGCATCCAAGTGGTGGCCAGCACTCTCTGGGATGTGCTAAGGAGCCTCCCGACTTAACCAAGAGAGGTTCTTAGTATACCCAAGCGAACCAACATGTCTTTCTCTTTCATCCTGCAGGAGGAGTACATCAGGAGCATGGAGCCTGGTGAACGAGCTGTATGCCTTGTGGTGTACGGAAAGGACGGAGAAGAGAGCAACTGAGGCGCCGGGCTGTGCAGAGGGAGGAGCAGCAACCTCTGGAAGAAGGGGCGGCTGGGGCTCCAGCACATACTGCCAAAGAGCCACAGCGAGCCATCGCTGGTTGGAGCCTGGCTAGACCCAGGGTCTATAGACACTGCCTTTAATTCCTGCAGATGAGAAACAGTGTCACCAAAGACTGTCCATGTCTAGGGAACTGGTCGGTCACATCTGCCACCTGCTGCAGGATTTGGCGCCACGGGGACATGGAGGGCATCCACTGCCAGTGACCATGAAAGTGAGTGCGGTGCTCAATTTTTATACCATTGGCTCCTTTCAGGGCTCCATAGGTGACCTGTGTGGGATATCACAACCTGCCACCCGTAAATGCATCCATGAGGTCACGGGTGCCACCTTTGTGTGAACACACAACTCTGTGCATTTTGCCTGGGACTAGGACAGCCAGGATGCAAGAACAGTTTGATTTGCCCAGATCTCGGGTTTCCCACAGGTGCAGGGTGCGATCGACTGCACTCACATGGTGCTCAGATCTCCCTCACTAAATGTGGTCAACTATGTCAACCACAAGGACTTCCATTAGTTGAATGTGCAGCTGGTGTGTGAGCACCACAAATGGATCGTGCAGGTCTGCGCAATGTTTCCAGGGAGTGTCCACGACTATTACATTCTCAGTCAGTCACAGATCCCTGACGTCTTCCAGGATCCACAGAAGCTGCAGGGATGGCTCCTAGGGGACAAGGGTTATCCACAGAGCACATGACTGATGACACCCGTGCAGTGGCCTCAGACTGCAACAGAGCAAAGGGATAATGAGGCTCATGCAGCAACTTGCAACTTTGTGGAGCAGCCCACCGAGATGTTGAAAATGAGGTTCAGGTGCCTGGACCAGTCTGGTGGAGCCCTGCAATACAGTCCGCTTAGGGTGTCACGCGTTGTTGTCACCTGCTGTGCCCTTTAGAACCTGGCGCTGCAATGGGGAGAGGAGCTGGCTGAGGAGGAAATGTAGGAGCTGGAGGTCCTCTCCAATGAGGAGGACATTGACGGTGATGAGGGTGAGGAGGTCCTCGAAGGCAACGATGACGGCGATAAGGCCCTCGCACTGGCCAGACAGGGCAGGCGTACTCAGGAGATGCTCATGGCTGCAAGATTTGTAGACGATGACGACGACATGCAGTGAGCAGACATCATAGATCCTCACATTGCATCTAGGAACGTTTGACTTCATACCCTCTGTGATAATGCTCCTGTCATGGAGATACAGTGGAGACCCTAATAGTTGCTCAATTGCAGGAGGATGATGATGATATGCAATGAGGACACTCCATAGATCTTCACATAGCCTCTGAGAATGTCTGACTCCTGTCTGGCTGAGGGCAGCTCGCTTGCACTCTGTGGTCAGAGTCATATCATGGACACGCAGCCAAGAAATTTTAAAAGCATCTTATCCTTTGTCCACCTTCAGCACCTGAGCCCTTCAGGAGCACAGCATCACTGGTCACAGATGCTGAAGAGATGGGGGCCAGCCCCTACTTGAAGGTGCCGAGAGCACACAGAGAGAATGACTGAACTGTGTGGCGCCTGCCCACGACATTTTGGCAGCAATAACAAACACCATCGAGGTGCAGGCATCACTAATATGGCCAGGTAGCATGAGGCGCATGATCAGCGAGGCGAGACTTCGGCCTGAGTGAGACAGAGACCGATTGAGTATTTATGGCAATTTGGTTCAAAGTGGGAATTCGTTGCATTGGTGGAAAGAGGTGCTTTCGGTAAGGTTTACTGCAAGGAGTGTGACTTAGAACAGAGTGCTGGGAGTTGGGTTTGAGGGAGTTAGGGAAGGAAAGCAAAGAGGTGCTCTTTTGTTTTCTGCTTTCTAAGTTTCTCAGCCTTCACCAAGTGGTTGAACCCTGCTACAGAAGAAGAAGCTAGTTATTTGCTGAGTATCTGGTAAGTGACTTTATTCTATCCTAAGGTTCAAAATAGTCTAGCAACTGGTGGTAAGGTTAATAAAATATATAAAAGCAAAAGTAAATTATAGAATTGAATAAAATAATTAAATAGTTAATTAGAAATAGTTAATTAGATCCTGCCAGGACAGGTGGGGTGTCACAGCTACAGCATATGGGTGTTCCTGGATGCCAGTTTGATCCAAGCCTAACATGTCTGCAGTGAGTGTTTGAAGATTAAGCAGCTTCAGCTCAGAGTTTATGAGCTGGAGGCTGAACTACAGACACTGCAACGCATCAGGGAGGGGGAAAGTTACCTGGTTTCTTTGTACCGGGGGCAGTCACACCTCTTAGGGCAGGGTCTTCTGATTTGGTCAGTGGTCAATGACAGGAGAGTGTGGCTGCAAGTGAGGCCGGTAAGGGAACTCAGAGGGCTGGAGTACAGGGGCCTTGGCCCTTGCAGTTGTCCAATGGGTTTGAGGTTTTTTCAGCTTGTTTAGATGAGACGGGGGGCTGCAGGTGAATGAGCAAACTGGCCATGACACTGTGGTACAGGAAGCCATTCAAGTGGGGGGAGCAAAAAGGAATGTAGTGGTAGTAGGGGATAGTATAGCCAGGGGGATTGACACCACTCTCTGCAGCAAAGAGCGTGAGTCCAGACAGCTGTGTTGCCTGCCCAGTGCCAGGGTTTGGGACATCTGCTCAGGGCTGGAGAGAAACTTAAAGTGGGAGGGGGAGGACCCAGGCATCATGGTCCATGTAGGTACTAACGACATAGGCAGGACAAAGAAGGAGTTCCTGCATAGTCAGTGTGAGGCCCTAGATACCAAATTAAGAAGCAGAACCTCGATGGTGATAATGTCTGGATTGTTACCTGAGCCACGTGCGAATTGGCATAGGCCAAATCAGATTAGGGAGATGAACGTGTGGCTCAAAGATTGGTGTGGGAGAAGTGGGTTACGGTTTGTGGGAACACTGACACCAGTACTGGGGAAAGTGGGATCTGTACTGTTGGGACGGTCTACACCCAAATCATGCTGGGACTGGTGTTCTTGCGAGCCATATAACTAGGGAAGTGGAGAGTGTTTTAAACTAAATAATGGGGGCAAGGGATCAAATTTGGAAAGATGTGGTAAATCAAAGAGCAGAGACAAGGCAAAAGAAAAAGGTATTATTACGGGAAATGAAAAACAGACCGTGACAGGAAGGGGTAAAGAATACAAATATAACAGTAAATCAACAGCTGGAACTAGAGGTGAAAAAAGAATAAAAGGATAAAACTAAAAGCTCTGTATCTGAATGCACAGCATTCGAAACAAAACAGATGAACTGAGAGCGCACATAGAAATAAATAATTACAATTTGAAAGGAATTACAGAGACATGGCTGCAGGAGGACATAGATTGGGACCTGAATATTGAAGGGTACAGGATATTTAGGAAGGACAGAAAGCTGGAGGGGTAGATCTGTTAGTTAATGGTGATATTAGCATAATAGAGAGGGATGACCTAAGTTCAGGACACCAGGATGTGGAAGCGTTTTGGGTAGAGATGAGAAATGGTAAAGGCAAGAAGTCACTTGAGGGAGCTGTGTACAGGCCCCTAACAGTAACCTTATGGTAGGGTTGAGCATACAGGAAGAAATAATGGAAGCTTGTTAGAAAGGCATGGTGATAATCATAGGAGATTTTAATTTACATATAGACTAGAAAAGTCAGATGGGCAAAGGGAGCACAGATGAGGAGTACATTGAATACTTTTGGGATAGTTTCTTAGAACAGCAAGTTCTGGAGCCAACCAGAGGGCAGGCTATACTAGATCTGGTATTGTCCAATGAGATGGGAGTAATTAATGATCTCATAGTGAAGGCGCCCCTAGGTAGCAGCGACAACAATATGATTGAATTTTACATTCAGTTTGAGGGAGAGAAGAGTGGGTCCGAGATCATGTTTTAAAACTTAAATAAGGGCAATTATGAGGGAATGAAAGCAGAGCTGGCTAAAGTGATTTGGCAACAACAGAGTATGCATGAATGGGTCTTTTTCTGACTGGCAGAATGCAACGAGTGCAGTCCCACAGGGGTCTGTACAGGGGCCTCAACTTTTTACGATTTACATCAATGACTTGGATGAGGGGAGTGAATACATGGTAGCTAAATTTTCAGATGACACAAAGATAGGTAGGAAAGTATGTTGTGAAGAAAACATGAGGAGGTTGCAGATGTATATAGATAGGCTGAGTGAGTGGGCAAAGATCTGGCAAATGGAGTTTAATGTGGGAAAATGTGAAGTTGTTCACTTTGGCAAGAACAAAAAAGCAGAATGTTACTTAAATGGAGAACGGCTGCATAATTCTGAGGTGCCGAGGGATCTAGGTGTTCTAGTACATGAGTCACAAAAAGTTAGTATGCAGCTACAGTAAGTAATTAAGAAGGCTAATGGATGCTATCCTTTATTACGAGAGAGATTGAACATAACAGAAAAGATGTTATGCTTCAGTTGTACAGGGCATTGATGAGACCGCACCACTGATACTGTGTGCAGTTTTGGTCTCCTTATTTAAGGAAGACAGTTCAAAGGAGGTTTACTAGATTGATACCTGGAATGAGTAGGTTGTCTTATGAGGAAAGGTTGGACAGGCTGGGCTTGTTTCCACTGGAGATTAGAAGAGTGAGGGATGATTTGATTGAAGTATACAAGATCCTGAACGGCCTTGACAAGGTGGACGTTGAAAGGATGTTTCCTCTTGTGGGCAAGTCCAGAACTAGGGGGCACTGTTTTAGGACAGAGATGAGGAGAATTTTTTTCTCTCAGAGGGTAGTGCGACTTTAGAATTCACTGCCTCAGAAGGTGGTGGAGGCAGGGTCATTGAATATTTTTAAGGCAGAGGTAGATTGATCCTTGGAATCAAAGGTTATTGCAGAAAATAAAAGCTCATGGTACAGGGGGTAATACATTGGCATGGATTGAAGATTGGCTAGCTAACAGGAATCAGAGAGTAGGCATAAATGGGTGTTATCAGGTTGACAAGATGTAATGAGTGATGTGCCACAGGGATCAGTGCTGGCACCTCAACTGTTTGCAATTTATATAAATTACTTGGATGAAAGGATTGAAGGGATAGTTGCCAAACTTGCTGATGACACAAAGGTAGTTAGGAAAGTAAGTTATGATGAGGACATAAGGAGGCTACCAAAGGATATAGATAGGTTAAGGGAGTGGGCAAAGATCTGGCAAATGGAGTATAATGTGGGAAAATGTGAAATTGTCCATTTTGGCAAGAAAAATAAAAGAGAAGCATATTATCTAAATGATGGGAGATTGCAGAGCTCTGAGGTGCAGAGGGATCTGGGTGTCCCAGTGCATGAATCACAAAAGGCTGTATGCAGGTGCAGCGAGTAATTAGGAAAGCTAATAGAATATTGTCATTTATTGCAAGGGGAATTGAATACAAAAGTAGGGAGGTCATGCTTCAGTTGTACAGGGCACTAGTGAGACCCTACAATTGGAGTACTGTGTACAGTATTGGTCACCTCATTTAAGGAAGGATGTAAATGTGTTGGAAGCAGTTCAGAGAAGGTTTACCAGAATAATGGTAATGGAATGGATGGGTTGTATAATGAGTAAAGGTCGGACAGACAAGGCTTGTATCTACTGGAGTTTAAAAGAGTAAGAGGCGACTTGATTGAAACATACATGATTCTGAGGGGTCTTGACAGGATGGATGTGGGGAGGATGTTTCCTCTTGTGAAAGAATCTAGAACTAGATGTCACTGTTTCAAAATAAGGGGTCGCCCATTTAAAACAGAGATGAGGCGAAATTTTTTTCACTCAGAGGGTCGTGAGTCTTTGGAACTCTCTTCCTAAAAAGGTGGTGGAAGCTGAGTCTTTGAATATTTTTAAGGCGGAGGTGGATAGATTCTTGGTAAACAAGGGGATAATAGGTTATCAGGGGTCGGTAGGATGCAGATTTGAGGTTACTATCAGATCAGCCATGAAATTATTAAATGGTGGAGCAAGTTCGAGGGGACGAATAGCCTACTCCTGCTCTTTGTTCATGTCACTTTGGTATGAAGGCTGCTCAAAGCACAGGGAAGAGGCCCTGGACTGAGAAACCTGTCTTTATCTTGTAAAGAAAGGTTTCACATCTGAGTGACATGAATAATGTTCATCAGAACAAGGAGCCATAGGCAGGGAGAATTTCTTGGGAGTTTATTTACAATAGTGAACAGTATGTACAAGTGATTAACACCCGTGTCCAGGCTGTGCAACTACATCTTCTTAACTTCCCTACCCCTACGTCTTGGTGCTCCCTGGACATCCACAGCAGAGGTGGAGGCAGCCTGCTGACCGCAATGCCCTGTCTCTGATAACTTTGGGAAGAGTCCTCTGAGGGACTGAGACCTGGAGGACCCTGGCCTGCTTTCAGGGTCCTGCTGTGTGGCAGTGGCACCCTTCTCAGCCTGTGCAGCTGGAGCTGCTAAGGTCACAGGAAGAGGGCAGATGTGCTGGACACTCCCAGAGTCACCTGGATGGATGGCCCCGGGGTTGTGGGGGGGGGGGGGGGGGGGGGGGGGGGGGTACACCTGCTGATCCTCCTCACTGTGGGTGCCCAGTGGCCCCCCGGCTGATTCCGTGAGGAGAAGGGGTAGCTGAAGTGAAGACGGGCTGCCCCGCACCCATCTCGCGCACATTCTGTTGGATGTCAACTATGGCATTGGCGATGGAGTTGAGCCCGTGCAGCAGTACAGGAGCAACACCCTGGACCAAGGTCTCCATGGTGACCACCATCCTACCAGTGTTGAGCTCAGTGTGTTGGCATGCCAGCGCTATCTCCTCAGCCTGAGGGTGGACGGACTTCTCCATCGTTACCGAGCTTGCCTTTGCAGCTCCAGCAACTGTGGCATGACCAAGTCCAAAGGCTCATCATCTAACTCAGACTCAGCAAGTTTCTGGCTTCCAGCAGTCCTCTGAGTGCCAGATACCAGGGGAAGCCCCTGCCACTGCCTGCTGTGGATCAGGAAGTGCGATGTGCTCACCAGGTTGTGATCCAGGGCTACTCTAAAGCTAGGTCCCACCAAGGTGTGTCTCTCTGCACTGGTGGAGGGTGTGGGTGAGCACTGTGATGGGTCTTCAGGGAGGGTTTCATCCGATTCTTGTCCTGAGTTTCCCTCGGGGCTTGATTGGAGGCCATGGGTCGTGGACTCTCTTGGCAGTTTTGCAGATGTGCCGGCAAAAGCAAGGAGAGGTAATTAGTGCATGGCAGTGGCCTGTGAAACAGGACACATCACTCACAGCATGGTTGTCTGATGGAAGTTGCACTGCTGGACCCTCACTTAGTTGAGCAGCGCCGACCTCACGGTCAGCACAGGAAAAGAAAGATTCTCACAGGCCAGCTGGCTGGCTCTGTTTTCAAAGTCCATGAGGACCTTGATTTCGGCATTCCTCCACCGGCCTGTGGCCTCTCCCTCTTTTTGTGTGCCAGCTTGACCTGCATGGATAGAGATGGAGAGAGTCCACTAGACTGGTCCAGGCACGGGAACCTCATTTTCAGCATCCCAATGGCCTGCTCCATCAAGTTGCGAGCTGCTGCATGAGGATCATTATACCTTCACTCTGCTGCAGCCTGAGGCCTCCGCAAGGGTGTCATTAGCCACGTCCTCTGTGGGAGGCCCTTGACCCTGAGGAGCCAACCCCGCAGCCTCTGTGGACCTTGGAAGATGTCAGGGATCTGTGACCGACTGAGAATGTAGGAATCGTTGACACTCCCTGGAAACAATGTGCAAACCTGCAGGATGCAGTTCTGGTGGTCGTACACCAGCTGCACATTCAGTGAATAGAAGCTGTTGTGGTTGACATAGTTGACCGCTTGTTGTGACGGAGATCTGAGCACCATGTGAGTGCAGTCGATCGCACCCTGCACCAATGGGAAACCTGGGATCTAGGCAAATCTAATCACTCTTGCATCCTGGCTCTCTTGGTCCTGGATGAGTTGCACTAAGTTGTGTGCCCTCGTGAAGATGGCATCTGTGACCTCATAGATGCATTTGTGGATGGAGTCTTGTGATATCCCACAGAGGTCACCTGTGGAGCCCTGAAACGAGCCACTGGCGTAAAAATTTAGCACCACAATCCCTTACACAGTAACAGGCTGTGGATGCCCTCCATGTCCCCCTGGCGCCAAATCCTGCCGTAGCTGGCAGATATGACTGACCAGTTCCCTAGACGTGCAGGCTTTGGCGGCATTGGTTCCTGGCTTTGCCCATTGTGCAGCATGCTGTGTTCTCAGCTCAGGCGCAGGCATTCTCCTAACCCACACTGCAAGGCTGCACTGTTAGCTTGAACCATGGGGGAGACTGGTCCAACCCAGGGTGGTAACATTGCAAGGGGCTGTGAGCACCTCTACCAGTGACTGCTCCACAACCAGGTTTAGCAAAGAGATTGTACATCGTGCCCCAACGTCCAACTGTTATGCAGCCCACTAAAATGCTCATTAGTTTGCAGTCTGTATCCAAGGGGTGAAAAGCTCTGGAGCACTTTGTGGCACTTGCATGCCTCTGCGTTGTTTGAGGGCAGATAAGCTAGAGGCCCGACTCCACGCATATCAATGTGGCTTTGGCTGAACTATCTCAGCTGCAGAGAAATGGTCACTTTATATTAGACTTCCCTAATGCTTGACAGCTTCCCTCCCGCCAGTCCGGCACATGCTGGTGCACTACCTTCAACCACAGGGCAGCTCTTGCCTGCATCCCCAAGTCACATCAACCGCAGGGCAGCCCTTGTCCCCACCCCCAAGTTGCCTCAACTGCAGGCCAGCTCTTGCCCCCATGACTCCAACGTGCCTCAACCTTGAAGTCCAACAGGCGACCCAGGAAAGCACTGCACAACATTACTGCGCACTCATCTCCGAGTTCCCCTCAAAGTGCAGCTCACCAAGTGCACGCCTTATATATGCTGTTGTGAAACACATCGGCATGGGCGAATGATCCAGCATGGGGGGAATGATGCCAGCAGATGTAATACAATGAGGTTCCCGATGTCCGATGGCGGGAAACACAGCCCGACATTGATGGGCTGAGCGGACAATCGCAAACTGGTTTCATGACGTCTGAAACCGATTTTTGGCCTTCTTGCCATATTGTGCGCTCGCGCTACCAAGCATGCCCATGCCAGCGGGCATGGACGATTCCGCCCAATGTTTCCAACTTAGATTACAGTGTGAGATTTCACAAAACCAAATACAGATGAACGGGGACAGGGGAATTTTGCAGCCAGTTCTTATTTCCCACATGTAGGCCAAGTAACTGCATCAGTAGAGCTCTTTTTATTCTCTGCACATCCTTTTACAAAGAAAATTCATTTATATAAAACCTCTCAGGAATCAGACAACTAAATAATTTGTATTTCCCTAAAACTGAGAAAAAGTGTTGAAGTTTGTGTCAACTGCAATGCGCAATACAACTTTTTAATACCAGTCTACTTTTGTCACGAATCCTTGTCATATCCCTTTCTCTTCCAACTTCAAATAAACAAACCTTTAATCCAGTACAAGTCCTCGATCATTACAACACATCAGATCTCTTTAGTGCTATAGAAGTATGCAAATAATAATCACCCCTTTGAAAAAAAATCAAAGTGTGCCCTTTCTTGTATGGCTACAATCTCCATGAATAACAAAGCATAATACAAGTACATTTTTTATTGCAACAAATGCCAGTGAACAGAAACCAACTCACTATTTGTTAACAATAACAGCTTGCATTGATATAGCACCTCTAACATAGAACTTCATAACATGCTTTCCCGGGTGTTTAAACATACCATTCGTTCTCCTAGGCTAATACTTCTCTTAGATGTAACCTGAAGGCCACTATGTTGAAAGGTGGTTGACCACTCTTATGGTGTAAAAGGCTCGTGGAACTGAAGTTGCTCTCCTCTTGTGACAAGATAAGAATTAGGAGCAGCAGTAGGCCAACCACCCCTTGGGCCTGCTCTGCCATTCAATAAGATCATGCCTGATCTGATATAAAAGCAAAATACTGCAGTTAATGGACATCTGAAAGAAAATCAGAAAGTGCTGGAAAAACAGAGTATTACACGTAGCTCATCATCACCTTCTCAAAGACAATTAGGGGAGGCAAACAATGCTGGCCTAGCCAGCGATCCCACATTCTGTGAAATAAATTTTCAAAATTAATCTAAAAATTCTGTTCAGTCGAATATTTCTCTCAAGCACAATGATAGGATTTAATGCTTTGAGCTAATAAGATTCTTCAGCCGAATTATCTTTCTTTGTTCCAAGTTCAGAAAACTGAGCAATATGTTGTTACTGAATTACAGGGAATGCAGCTTTTATTAAGGATAAGATAAGCAATGCTTTAATTAGAAATTAAGATGCAGGGACACTGGCTTTACAGGGGAGACACCAACAAGTTTTTTAAAAAATGATTGAACTTATGGTCACTTTGGTGATACTAAACTTGGCCTTAAAAGCCTGTAGGTAGTAATGGGAAGGAAAATTAGAGTGTTAGGAAAAGAGTTCCATTGTTTTGATATCCTTGGACAGAATAAGCTGGTATAATTTACAGTAAGTTTTTCCAGCACAATCTATGGTTGATCTGATTGCAGCCTCAACTCCACTTTCCTATCTGACCCCATTACCCTTGACTTTCTTGTCAATCAAAAGTTTATCTAACAAAGCCTTGAATATATTCAATGACCCGGCCTCCACTGCTCTCTTCAATTCCACAGAGTGATGACCCTCAGAGAAAAAATGCCTCCTCATCCCAGTCTTAAATGGAAGACTCCTAAGCTGCGTCCTCTAGTTCTGGACTCCCGCAAGAGGGGGAAACATCCTCTCAGCATCCACCCTGACAAGTCCCCCCAGGATCTTATATGTTTCAATAAGATCACCTCTCATTTTTCTAAATTCCAATGGATATAGGTTCAACGTGCTCAACCTTTTCTTATAAGATTACCCCTTCATCCCAGGTATCGGTTGAGTGAACATTCTCCGAACTGCTTCTAATGCAATTATATCCTTTCTTAAATAAGGAGACCAAAACTATGCACAGAACTCCAGATGCAAGATGACAGCTTGTTGTATCTCAGGAGCTTGTGCTTGGGCACCCTGGTGTCATCATCTATGTGATATTCCAATTCTGCCCCAAGGGAGGAGGTCATATGCCTGGAATGTACTGTTGATTTGAGGCATGGAAGTTCCAGGCAACTCTGTTCTGGTCACTGCAATTCTACTGAGTCCTGGGGCCCGATTTTCAATGCAGGGGTTGGGAACCCAATGCCTGAATCAATTCCTGGCCTTGGCACTGTGCCTCATTTGCATCACTCTCACCAAACTATGTTCAAATACAAATGGCCTAATTGTCCTGGAGATGAGCTCAGTGCCCAATTAGAGGCACCGATTGTGCCTACAGGAGGTGGAAACTGCCTGCCTAGTACCATTGGCAAAGGCAGACAGCAGCCATTTTGGGGGCTGCCACTGGCTTGTTAATTAGAACAGGCAGCTCCTCGAAATGGAATGCAGCAAAAAGCAGTCATGGATGAGAAGGATAGGAGCAGCGCTCGCTCTAGTGCTTATTGGCTCCACAGAGTAGATTTCAGAACCACTCCAAAGCAATTTTCCAGAGCCCCAATAGTGGTGCACAAACATGCACAAGGCTGTTCAGGCTCATAGGAAAAAAACATTTAAAATTCCAATCTTAAATCAATAGGCCCTTCATGAGCTCTTTAATGAGCATAAGGGGTTGTTCATTGGCAGCTACCTGTTTCCTGCTCCTGACCCCCTTTCAAAATTCGAAATCATCCCAAGAGGTATCAGGATCCTAAGACAACCTCTGCAGCTGCGACTTTTAATTCTCGCCCACACCGTGTCCCGACCCTGTGGCTCTTTGGGCAACAACTTTCCCCCATCTGGGGGGATGTGCGGGAGCAAGCGCGGGAGGGCGGGTTCCCGTTCAGCGCCCTCAACTGGGGGCGCACCGACATTTTACGTAGGCGGGCCAATTAAGGCCCACCCAGTGTGACGTCCGCTAGGAGCGCTATGTGCCCCCTGTGTGGGCGGGGGTCACTCCCTTGAGCCGGGAGTGTGCTCTTTCGTGCATGCGTGCGAAAGAGCACACAGATCTCCCTGAGGTTAAGTGCTGCCTCAGGGAGAATGGCTCAGGTTTGAAACATTAAATAAAGATGAAAAAAAAAATTCGCTGCCATGTCCCTTCATGTGACAAATGAATTGGGACATGTCCATAACTTTTATTTTAAAATATTATGAAATTTTTAAATCCCTCATGAAACCTCATCCCGCCTGTGGATGAGGTTCCATGTTTTTTTCAGAAGCCCGCCTGGGCTCCCGGCCTACCCGCCAACCTTAAGGTTGGACGGGCAAGTCCATTAATGATTTCAATTACTCTTCTAATGGCCTTAATAGGCTGTTGACAGGTCGGCGGGCACACAGCAAACTCGGCTCCGTGCCCGCTGACCTGAGAATGTAAATGACGCGTCATTTTTTGCATCAGCGAGCGGGCCCCACCCCCTGCTCACCGACCAGAAGATGCAGCCCTTTGAAAACCTGGCCCCTGAAATTTCACTGATCAACAGGTTGACTGGTGCAATATGGCAGCTGTTAGAGCCAGAAAGCCTTTCGAAACAATGATCTGCAACCAAGGGTCTAAAGGTTAGTGTGCTAGGAGCAGTCTAATTTGTCCCAATTGCAGTCTAATTTGTCCCAATTGCAGTCTGCACTTAAACAGAGAAGGAGGAGACATGAACTGGTTCCTGGCCATTTCTTATTTAGGAATCAGACTTCAATGGAGCTTGTATATGCGCCATTGATGCCTGCTGTGAGAATAAGCTTATCGGATGTTGTCACAAATGAGCGATGTGGAATCCAGAGTCACAGCTAACAATTGCTGCACATCTGTAGATGCTAATCTCAGAATCTGCATATAGGTGTGAGACATCAGGCAAGTACCCATGAGACTGGGATCTGAGTGTTCAATGTCATAGGCACTCTTCTTGACTTCCACTGGGAAGGAAGCACATGCTGACCCAGTGCCACTTTATCATTAACACCATCAACGCCAACCTAGGTGAAAATATCTGATGTAGTGCATGGGCTGAAAAAACAAGTAACATACAGCGGAAAATCGAAGGTTGTGCCAGAGAAACATAGGGAAAAATCTAGGGGAAGGTGCGATAGCGGGTGTGAAAAACAAAGTTTTACCCTTTGGCCTCAATGGCAGGTTTTCACACCGTATCGCCCACTTTCTGGCACGCCCTACTTCATTAATTATGTATTCATGGGAAACACGCCAGATCGCTGGCGGGTGGAATTGGATTTGCCCACCACACCATGACCTCAGTGCTTTCTCATTCCAGGTGTCATGTTTAAAGCACAACAGAGCGCAGCCTACTTCATGTCTACAGACCAGGACTGCTCCAGGCGAGAGATGGCCCCGAAAGCAAAGGTGACGGCAACCCTCAAATTTAGTGACGCATCTCTGGGGAGGCTGCTGGACACAGTGGAAGGCCTCCGCGAACTCCTCTACCCCCGCTCTGGTTGCAGGATGTACACCAGAGTAACTAATCTGGCCTGGGAGGTGGTGGCAGCTTCGGTCAGTGCCAACGGAGCACAGAGGAGGTCAGCCATCCAGTGCAGGAAGAGGATGAATGATCTCATCTGTTCTTCCAGGGTAAGTCAACCACCTCATCACTCTCAATTCACACACTCACAAACCCATCACACATCCACAGGGATCTCACACCTCAAGTGACAACACCACTAACTCTCACACACACCCTCACATCTCCATCAGGCTCATATCCTCTGGAGCTTACGTCCTCATCCTGTCCATGACTCCGCTCACCGCACAAACATTCCACGCAGTGCCATGTGTCCTGCTCACACTCTGTCCATCTGTTTCCATATAGGAAAAGCAGGTTCACAACAGGAGAGAGAAGTCTCAGACCAGGGTGGAGTGGCCGACATTAGACCTCCTCACTCACTTTGAGGAGCATGTCATCACGCTGACAAGTGAGGACATGACTGTGGCTACAGTGAGGTCAGGGGCGAACACCCACGTGAGGATTCCACACCAGATCATCCCTCTCTCAATGCAAATGTGAGTGCTCTCTCTCCTGCTTTTGACTCTGCTGCCATACACTAATTATCTCTTCTTTGGTTCACAGGGAGCTCTGCCAAGCGACCGATATCCTCAGCCATCCAGTCCCTTAGCTCCACCCAGGTCCTCGCCTCCAGCGAAGAAGAGACCTCCTTCACTGAAGAGCTGGAAATGAGCAGCCTGGAAGTCCCGTCACAGTGCTTGCCCACACCCCCCACCAGTGCAGAGACACACACCTCGGTGGGACCTAGATCTAGAGCAGGCTCAGGTTCACAATCTGGTTGTCACTGGACACAAGTCCGGAGCAGGAGGAGACAGGTTCAGCCGAGCTGAAGAGGCATCTGTCAGGCCCGAGTCAGATGAAAAGCCTCTTGATTTGGCCTTGCAACTCATCAAGGAGGGTCAGCAGAAGGCAGGGGAACATCACACAAAGCTATTGGAAGCCCTCAACAGAGTGGCACACAAGTCAGAGGAGTGTGCCTGTCTGCTCTCTGATGCCGTGGTGCCCACATATGCGGACATGGGCCTCTCCATGAGAAAGGTGGCAGACACCATGGAGACCCTGGTCCAGCAGAACACGGAGATGCATGCAGACCTGCACTCCATTGCACTGGCCACGGGTGAGTTCCTACAGTGGAAATGCAAGGGGGAAATGGGCACCTTGACATCTCTCCAGTTGCTTCTTCCCCTCAAGGATTCAGACCGGGGCCCTTGGGCAGCCGGAGGGAAGAGGAGCACAGCTGGTCACCCCTGAGTCATCCACTCAGGAATCTCAGAGACTGTCCACTCTTTCCAAGTCCCATTTGCATGTGACCCCCTTAACATCGTCCTCTGTCACTGCAGAGGGAGCTGCTGGCCCACAGGAGGACAGCCAAAGCATGCTGGGGCCCTCAAGGCCTGGGCTCTCCAGAGGACCAAAGCCATCAGAGGCAAAAGGGCCAATCATTGTACAGGCTGTCTGCACTCCTGTTGTGGATGTCAGGGCAGCACTTAAAAGAAGTGGTAGATCTAGAAAAGTTAAGAAATTCTGATCATAAGTGGTTGCACGGGTGAACACATTTAGTTACTTTGTACTCTGAAAATATATTCACTTTCACTAAATAATGTGTAATGTTGTCTTTCAGCTTCATTGACAAGCTTCATGCGTCCTCTCCCTGCATCCCCCCACCCCCCACTATCAGTTCAGCTACATGCAGTCAGACCACGACTGATTCTGGAAGGAGAAGTGAGTGTGGCAGGGCCTTTCGGAGCCTCGTGCAAGCACTCTCCCATGTACATGGAGCCTTCCTCCATCACACTTATCTCACTGTTCCAAGCATCTTCAATGCTGCCTGCTGGGGTTCTCTTTCAGTTGTCCATCTGAGATGATCTGCATCTCCACCCACCCACTGACTTCACTCCCATGCAGCACCTGTGCCCATCAAACCAAGGCTTGGCTCACATTCAACTTGCACAGCATGGTAATTTTTGATCAGCTCCCCTGTCCTTTCCCTTCCTGCAGTCACACATGTTCTTTCCCCTTTACAGTCTACCCTCTTGGCATCACCTTCGACTTCCCCATGTTACCCTACAGCCCAAACCCTCCCCCTTCACAAATGTCCAGGTGAGCGTGCACGTTCCTTACCTACCTGAAAATCCCACCCCCATCCACATTGACCTCTCGGACCTCCTCCGTCCCACCCTGGCATCCGTGTTTGCTTTCATGTCCCCACCAACCACCCTCATCGCCCCATCTACCATTACCAAAGCACCCTCACCCTCACCCTCCCATCCTGCCTGCTCCCTCTGCCCCCTCTCACATTCACCATTCCATCCCACCACACACACCCTCCGTTCGCTCCCCAGGAAGCAGTCAACGCCTCCCTTACATGTTCACCTGGACATTCCACCCCGCCCCCAATACCTTCCTCCACCCTTAGCCCTTCCTCCCCCCGGACACCTTCCCCCTTCCTCCACCCTCCTTCCTCCACCCTTACTCCTTCCTGTACCCTTACCCCTTCCTCCCCCACTTACCCCTTCCTCCCCCAAGACACCTCCCCCCTTCTGAACTCCCTCCTTCCCTGGACACCTTCCTCCATCTGAACTCCCTCTGAACTCCCTCCCTTACACTGTCCTCCCCACTTGCACCATTATCCCCTGTTACACTCTGCCCCCCCATGCTCCCTCCTCCCCAGTGCGCCCTCCTCCCTGTACTCCCTCCTCACCCATACACCCTCCTTCCTCCTCCAACCTCCCCCCAACCTCACCACCCCCCAACAACTTGCCACCCCCCCTCCCAATCTCACCCCCACCCCTGACGACACCTTCGCCACCCCTCTCCAAAACTCAGGCCCCCCGACACCTTCACTCCCCCCATGCCCCAACCTCACTCCCCTTCCTTAAAACCTTCGCCTTCCCCCCTTCCAACCTCAACCCCCCAGCACTGACCCCCACCAGCACCTCCCCCCAACCCCGGTACACCTTCCTCTCCCACTCACATCTAGACCTTCCTCTAGCCCACCTCCCCCACTTCGCCGGTCATCCATACCAGCCCATGGCGAAGCCTGTGAAGTTGGGAAGCAGGTCGGGAGCATCAACGGGTACCATGGAAATGGTGCGAGCCCATTGCAAGGTTTGTTAAGTCACAAAGGCTCAGCGGAGTCCAAGCTGCTGCATGGAGACCTCCCACTTTCCGAGAACTGCTTCGCGGAGGAGCCATGTACATGAGGATCCAACCAGCATGCGATGCACGTGTTCCTCCAGGGCCCGGTAGCTGGAGGCCTTCAGCATCTCCTTCTCCTCAGATGCCCATGTGCCCTGAAGGTGAGTTCCGACTTCTGCACATCACATTTGTCCAGATGTGTTCTGGGCCGGCATGTTTTCTCTCCAGCGTAGTGGGATATCAGGCATGGGGGAGGGGGGAGCGTTTCCCAGTGGAATGCAAATCAGGTTCACGCCAGCCTCCAGCAGGATTCGCGGTCCAGACGTCATCAGATGACCCCACTGTGATTGCACACCAGCGTGAAACCCATTCCTGCCCCTCCCACAGAATTTTTACCGCCCTGCCTGCCATGGCGCCCACTGCCAACGGGAGCAGACGATTCCAGGGCTTGGGAGCCTCTAGAGCAGGTATGTTATCCCCTTACAGTAAACAGCACCACACACTTCAAAACCCGATCATCAGGATCTGACCCAAGTGGGGACAGCCATCTTAAAGACCGATGTCCAAAGCTCTGGACAGCAGACAATGATCACACAATTACTCTTTCTTCCTCTCCCTGATACATTTATATACTGTCTTATCATGTCCCTAGGATGTCTCAGGACACTTCCTAACCTTCCAACTTTACACATACAGTCACAGTTGTTGTCTAGATGAGGAAGACTACAAGGAACTTAAAAAGATAATAGCAAGGATACAAAAAGCAGAAAAGCTAGAGATAGAACTTTTAAAGCACTAATAAAACATTCCCTGTTAAAACATTATTTTTATAAATGGATTAAAATAGACTTTAAAATAGGAACAGTTGATGAATCAGTACTCCATGTTGAACACCATTTGGAGGAAGCACTGAAAGTGGCAAAGACACTGAATGTACTCTGAGTGGGGGACTTCAATGGCTCTGTAGCACCACTACTGACCGAGCATACTGAGGATACCCTCCATCGTGTTGTGTGGCACTACCACCATGCTAACTGGGATAGATTTCAAACAGAATTTGCAACATAAGACTGAGCAAATATGAGGCACTGTGGGCCATCAGCAGAAGTAGAATTGTACTCAAGTACAATCTGTAACCTCATGGCCCGGCATATCCCTCACTCTACCATTACCGCCAAGCCAGGAGGTATAGTGATAGACAGAGCTAAGCAATTCCACAACCAACGGATCAGATCTAAGCTCAGCAGTCCTGCCATATCCAGTCATGAATGGTGGACAGTCAAACAACTCACTAGAGGAGGGGGCTCCACAAATATCCCCATCCTCAATAATGGGAGAGCCCAACACATCAGTGCAAAAGATAAAGCTGAAGCATTTGCAACAATCTTCAGCCTGAAGTGCCAAGTGGATGATTCAACTTGGCCTCCTCCAGAGGCCCCCAGCATCACAGATACCAATCTTCAGCCAATTCAATTCATTCCATGTGATATCAATAAACAGCTGAAGATATTGGATACTGCAAAGGCTATGGGCCATGACAATATTCTGGCAATAGTACTGAAGACTTATGCTCCAGAGCTTTCCACACCCCTAGCCAAGTGTTACAGTACAGCTACAACACTGACATCTACTCAGTAATGTGGAAAATTGCCCAGATATGTCCTGGACACAATAAGTAGGACAAATCCAACCCGGCCAATTACCGCCCTATCAGTCTACTCTCGATCATCAGTAAAGTAATGGAAAGGGTCATCAACAGTGTTATCAAGCAGCACTTGCTTAGCAATAACCTGCTCACTGACGCCATCAAGGCATCAAGGAGCCCAGGAAAAACTGGACTCAGTGGGAATCAGGGAGAAAATTCTCCACTGATTGGAGTCATACGCAGCACAAAGAAAGATGGTTGTGGTTGTTGGAAGTCAGTCATCTCAGTTCTAGGACATCACTGCAGGAGTTCCCCAGGGTAGTGTTCTCGGCCCAGCTCTTCAGCTGCTTCATCAATGACCTTCCTTCCATCATAGGGTCAGAAGTAGGGATGTTCGCTGATAATTGCACAATGTTCTGCACCATTCATGACTCCTCAGATACTGAAGCAGTCCATGTCCAAATGCAGCAAGACCGGGACAAAATCCAGGCTTGGGCTGACGAGTGGCAAGTAACATTCATGCCGCACAAGTGCCAGACAACGACCATCTCCAACAAGAGAGAATCTAACCATTGTCCCTTGATATTCAATGGCATTACCATTGCTGAATACCCCACCATCAACATCCTGGGGGTTATCATTGACCAGAAACTGGACTGGACTAGCCATATAAATCCTGAGGTTATAAAAGCAGGTCAGAGGCTAGGAATTCTGCAGCAAGTAACTCACCTCCTGCCTCCCCAAAACCTGTCCACCATCCATAAAGCACAAGTCAGAAGTGTGATAGAATACTCCCCACTTGCCTGGATGAGTGCAATTCCAACGGCACTCAAGAAGCTTGACACCATCCAGGACAAAGCAGCCCACTTGATTGGCACCATATCCACAAACATTCACTTGCTCCGCCACCGATGAACAGTGGCAGCAGTGTGTACCATCTACAAGATGCACTAAAGCAACTCACCAAGGCAGCACCTAGCTCATTCACTATGTGCAGGCTAACGGCCTCAGCAATATGGGGCAGAATTTTTATCTCATCAGGTGGGTGTAGTGGGAGTGGCCGTGAAACTGATCGCCGCCTGCGATCGGGCTCCGACCGCGATTTCACACTAGCTGGCCAGTTAACAGCCAGCCAGTGTGAAAGGCGTGCTGAAATGCTCAGCGCTGCCAAGGTGGGGTCAGGAGGAGGGCGAGCGCTGAAGTGTGCACATGTGCGGGGGTGTGACCAGTGAAAGCTCCCTGAAGGCACAGAGCTGCCTCAGGGAGCTGAAGATTTTTAACATTACAAATAAAGAATTGAAAAATAAGGAAAACATGACCCCTCATGTGACTCTGTCACATGAGCAGGGACATGTTAAAAATGAGTTTTAAAACTTTTTCTTTTTAATCTCTGGTTGAAACCTCATCCCGCCCGTGGATGAGGTTTCACGAAAAATGCATAGGCCTCTTAATTGTCATCGAGCACGCTGCTGCCTCTCACACGTGCTCGCCGAGCGAAATATCGCGCGAATGCATGATGACGTCAGAACACTCGCCCAACATCATCACACGCTATTTAACTCCCGTCCAGGTCAGGCACGCACCTGCCCACCCAACGAGGGAAAAATTCTGTTCGTGATGTCCAATGCAATTTTCCCCAAAAGTGTGTATGCAGACTGCAGCCACCACTTTGGAACTTTAAAGGGATTCAGCACCAAAAAAATGAATGCAAACCCATGATTGCTACCATCTAGAAGGACAAGGGCAGCAGGCAGATGGGAACATCAGTACCTGGAAGTTCCCCTCCAAGCCATTCACCATCCAATGAGGGATGGACAATGAATGCTGGCCTAGCCAGCGATGCCCACATCCCATGAATGAAAAAAAAAACTATAGCATAGAAATCATTCTAATACCAATATCTCAAACAATAATTTTAAGGTTTACGTAAAACATCAATCCAAATGATAAAAAATGAAGAGTGAGGAAAATAATTAATAGCAAGGGGCAATTTAAAGAAGCTAAGAAATTATGAGAAGATTTGAGGCAGAGCTGAAAAAGTAAAATTTGTTCTACCTAATGCCCACATGTGAAGAACTATACACAATGCTTGCACTGAAGGCCTTCAGTAATCCACAACGTAATGTGTATTCTGGCGTTTTAATTGAACCATGATGTTAGTCTTTAATGCAATTCTTTTTTTTGAAGTTAGTAAAAACCAAATTGTCACAATGAATTTGCATTGCACCCTTTTGGTACAGCATACTGCAAACAGAAGGGAGCACTAATGTGTTTGCTTTTGTCAAGATGGTGACTAATTTTCAATAATTATGTTGCTAGAGAGTATAATTTAGAAAGAATATTGGAAAATAAATCTCATTTACACAAAAATAAAAGATATGTTCAGTCCTCTATATTCCAGCTTTTAAAAATGAAGCAGAAAGACAAACAACTTGATATTGTGCAGATATATAATGAGGTACGATGCAAAGTGTGTATTCATGCTATTAGGCCAATGGTTCCCTGTTAAACCATTCACTTATGATTGAAACCCTCTGAGCTAGATTCTCTTCTTAATGCCTAAAAAAAACACAATTACTAGCTTAATGATAAACAAATGATTTTGAAGTTTGTTGTGATGATCAATCTACAGTCCATATAAGTTTAGGCGTCCAATCACCTGATAGTTTTTTTTAATTCATTCACGTGATGTGGGCTTCACTGGCTGGGCCAGCATTTATTGCCCATCCCTAAATGCCCTTGAGAAGGTGGTGTAAGCTGCCTCCTTGAACAGTGTAGGTACACCCACAGTGCTGTTAGGAAGGGAGTTCCAGGATTTTGACCCAGCCGCAGTGAAGGAACGGCGATATATTTCCAAGTCAGGATGGTAAGTGGCTTGGAGGGGAACTTCCAGGTGGTGGTGTTTCCATTTATCTGCTGCCCTTGTCCTTCTGGATGGTAGTGTCCATGGGTTTAGAAGGTGCTGTTGAAGCAGCCTTGGTGAATTCCTGCAGTGCATCTTGTAGATGGTACACTTTGTTGCTATTGTGCATCGATGGGGCTATGGTGCTAATCAAGTGGGATGGTGTCAAGTTTCTTGAGTGTTGTGGGAACTGTGCGCATCCAGGCAAGTGGGGAGTATTCCATCACATTCCTGACTTGTGCTTTGTAGATGATGGACAGGCTTTGGGGAGTCAAGAGGTGGGTTACTCATCGCACTATTCCTAACCTCTGACCTGTTCTTGTAGCCACATTATTTATATGGCTAGTCCAGTTCAGCTTCTAGTCAATGGTAATGCCCAGCGTGTTGATAATGGGGGATTCAGTGATTGTAATGCCATTGAACATCAACGGGCGATGGTTGGATTCTCTCTTGTTGGGGATGGTCATTGTCTGACAATTGTGCGCTGCGAATGTCAGTTGCCACTTGTCACCCCAAGCCTGGATATTGTCCAGGTCTTACTGCATTTGGATGTAGATTGCTTCAGTATCTGAGGAATCGCGAGTGGTGCTGAACATGTTGCAATCATCAGCGAGCATCCCCACTTCTGGCCTTATGATGGAAGGAAGGTCATTGATGAAGCAGCTGAAGATGGTTGGGCCAAAGACACTACCCTGAGGAATGCCTGCAGTGCTGTCCTGGAGCTGAGATGACTGACCTCCAACAACCACAACCATCTTCCTTTGTTCTAGGTGTGACTCCAACCAGCGGAGAGTTTCCCCCCTGATTCCCATTGACTCCAGTTTTGTTAGGGCTCTTTGATGCCACATTCTGTCAAATGCTGCCTTGATGTCAAGGGCACATCACGTTGAGGGAGTGCAATGATGTAGTGGTATTGTCAGCTACCAGTGGTATACAGTCAGGAGGGAGTTGCCTTGGGAGTCCTCAACTTTTAAGTGATGTAATATAATGAGTTTAATGGCTTGGTCATTAGCACAAAAATCAAGGTTGACACTCTACTGCAGTACCAAGAGCATGCTGCACTGTAGGAGGTACCATCTTACAGATGAGACATTAAGTGAGGCACCATCTGCTCCCTCCAGTGAACATAAAATATCACAAGTTAGTATTTCAAAGAAGATCAGGGGAGTTCTCCCTGGCTCTGGCCAATATTTTTCCCTCAATCAACATCAAGAAAAACAGGTTATCTAATCATAATCACAATACTGTTTGTGGGAGCTTTCTGTGCACAAATTGGCTGCCACGTTAAAACAGTGGCTATACTGCATATAAGTACTTAACTAGCTGCAAGGTGCTTGAGGTAAAAATCCTGAATTCATGAAAGTCGCTATATAAATGTAAGTTGCTGAAAAGAGAGCGAGACATGTTGTCAAAGCTTTTCGGCTTACACTCCTTAACTCAAGCACAAGAATGCCAAATTTCAAATGATCACAACAATTTATATTGTAGGAGAAAAGGGGTGCTGATTGGCTGGCAAGTCAACTCTGGCAATGCCTCAGCCAATCAGAGCCAACTTGCCAACCAATCAGCAACCCTTTTCTCTTATCATATATTTTGTTGAGTGTTTGAAATTTGGCATTCTTCTGTTTTGTCCTGATGAGTGCGAGATGAAAAGCTTCAACAACATGTCTCTCTTTTCAGCAAATTTCAAATCCTGTACTATCAAGCAACTATTTATAAATGTTCTTTCTATTAGTAAAAGTTAACAAGTAAAAACTAGTGTTTTTCAGAGGAAACAACTTATAAATCAGTTGGCCGATGAAGCATTAGATGTATCCACCAGGATTTGGATCCAAGACACATGCCTTTGCATCTGGTTAGCTCCATGGCATCAGTGCCAAATGAAGGTCAACAATTATCTAACTAGTTACATGATATAACATTGATACATTAGAATCTAGGATTGATACATTAGAATCTAGAATTACAACTAACAAGAGAAAACAGTAGTAGAAATGTCAGGATGTAATGCAACACTTAATTGAGACATTTAAAATGAATGTCCAGTACTTGTTTTCGGTATAATTTATCTCCCCTATTCTTTTGATTCTTCTACTTTTTGCACATGGTTGTCAGCAATATTGAGCGATAGAGTTATGAAGTAGCACATATTTCCACAGTTGTGGCTCATGGCACCACCCCCCACCCCATTGGACATTCTTCTCGTTTGTGCGGTTTGTTCTTGCCACACAAAAGTCATTTCAAAATGGCTGTTAGTGTGCTTTTCTCTTTTTGGTGGGCTTAGGCTTTGGTGTGCTTTCCTTTTTATGACCTACAAACTGAATTCTCTCACTCAATCTTCTCCATGGGACCTCTGCTTCCCCTCAAACTAATGCCCAATTTGGTTTCCTGAGTTCCATTTGCCTCGCAATCTGCACTGCTTTCACTAACGATAGATCCTCACTTGTCAGTAAGAAATCTGATAATGCTTTGTCGAGGATCTGTACTGTGATTTTTTTTGTGAAACAGCTGTCTTTTAAAATTCTATAAGTGTAATTTCCTGTCAGCCTATAGAGATCATTGATGAATGAATCCATACTTTCACCTGGCCTTTACTTTCTTCTATTAAATTTAGCCCTCTCTATTATTAAATCCTGATGGACACTGAAATTAGAGTTGAAAGCTTGCAGGAAGAAAGCTGAAGTCTCATCAACCCCGGCTTTGCTATCACATCATCAGAGATAAATCCTCTTGCGTGAAGTAAAGTATTGACCTGGTTTCTTTGATCATTTTTATGTACCCCTAAAACAGTTCTGTATCTTGTGAACAATTTTCTTCAGTTATCCCAGTTCAGGGCCTTCCGCACTCTGCTGCAAATAATAGTGTAGATTCCATGCTTCTCCTGAGCCTTGGGATTGTTCCTGCTTCACCACCGCTGCTTCCTACTTCAGGCCTGTGCTCACTGCGGTCCGCTCTCCGGTCTCTGTGTTACAGCTCATATCTGCTGCTCCAGCTATGTTCTGACATTTCAATGAGTCTTGGAATTTTTTCTCTTTATCTTTCCTTCAAGGATCTCTTTTTTTGCCAGCCCTGTAGCTTCTTTCAATATTTGCTGGGTTTTTAACTCACTGCCACCATGTTTTGTTATGCGGTGGGGGTTTAGATGGTGTTTTGGGGATAGTCTAGTCTCCCAAAAGTATGCTGCCTGAGTCCATGTCCCTTTAATAATAGCTATTTATTTGCAGCAAGTATTTACACATTTGGACCTCCACATGAGGTTGGAGCTTCTCCTATGCCAGATCTCTCTTACTTCTCAGTCATGTGATCTGACATCATTTTTCATCAGCATCATGTATGCTTCTGATGTTAACACTTTACTCCACATCTCCCTCCAAGTCTTTGCCCCTATCACCTTTGTACCCTCCTAAAATCTCAAGGAAACTTTTTACTGGCAAAAGAGATAATGTACTGAACATACACATACAAACATGAATCGCCATGCAAGATGCCATTTGTTTCCGTACATAGGTAGACCAAGCAACTTTTCCATCCCCCACTTATATGCTGGACTATCATAACAACTATAGTAACAGATCAAATATTAAGGGGGCAGGCTACATAGGCGGGGGAATGGAGTTTCAGATGGTAAAGCAGAAGATCAGGGTTTGCCCATATGCTGTGATGCTGTAGTTTCTCGCCATAGGGACTACATCAAATCCCATGGAGCAAAGTGCTGAGAGCCCAGTATGGAAGCAAGTCCAGGGGTTATATGGGTGGGGCCAGGAGAGGAGGGTAAAATATCAGCAGCGGTGGGAGGAGACCATTAAAAATCCTTTAATTGGCCACTTAGGGTTCTCAATTGGCCCAAGGGTGGACAGGCTGCCAGTACCTTCCCTCTCATTGGTAACATTCAAGCAGAGGCAGGTAGGCAGTGGGCACAGTACTCCCTGTCATCCCGTCTGATTTTATGCCCCCCCCCAGCACCACCACCCACCACCCCCCCCAACCCGCCCCCTCCTAGTCTGCTCCCAGGGCAGAGTGGGGTGGGGGGGTGGGGGACATTACATTTCAGCAATTAACTCTGCTTCTCTCTCCACAGATAATGTCTGACTTGCTGAGTGTTTCAAGCATTTTCTGTTTTTATTTCTTTTATGAGCATTATTGATTCGTGTTTCTCCCTAGAATAAATGCAAACAGATAACTAGGATTCTTAATCAAATTGAACAGAGAACAAAGATGAACTTATTTAGGTTTCATCAAACTCAATTGCACACATCTCACACAGGTAATGCTCTCAGTGTGCTAGGATTGTCATGAACAAGTCATAGCATTATGATAAGAAATGCAGCACAAATTCCCAGTATAGAGTGTTAATTCCATTTTCACTGAAATGTAGACAAGTTAATGGTTTGAAGCTATTATTGTGTCAGTGTGACAGAAGGAATATTCCATCTATCTCAGGGAGACCTTTGAGAAAGATATTGTGGTTGACCTGGTCCTCCCCTCAGCATGCCACCACAAATGTGTCTTAAACTAAACCTTCTGATTCTGGTGCTGATTCTGGTTTTGCTATTATAAGACAGCTTGTAATAGGAGAAACAAAATAGTATTAATAAATGTTGCCAGTAAAGAAGGTGCACAAGTGTAGCTCTTTTTTCACATGGATATTTCTGGGGTAGCGCTTTCGACTTCGAGGATAATGTATGTCATTCATATCCTGCTGTGCTAAATAGTGCATAAAGCATACCAATTTATTCACACCACATCAAACACAGAGTGTGAATGACAGTTAGCATACATATTCCTTGCCCCTATAAAGCCTCATTCCACCTTTCCAAGGAAAAATTACCTTTTTGGACAGTTCATCCTTACAAATATAAATTTACAATAACAGTAAGGTTGACTTTCAGTATATGTCAAGGTCTGTATAATTTGTAAATTTATTTGGATTTTAATTTTAACCATATTTGTGTCATACTTTAGTGCCAGTCATTTGCACTGTAAGCGACTTGCATAGGTGGTTAGTCTCAACTTCCCTTTATATTTTTGTGTCCATAATTGAATAGTTGAAACAGAGACAGTAGCATCTTGCAAAGAAAGCGTGGATAAATATTTGAAGCAAAGATACAAGGATATGGGAAAACAATGTGATTAATTTTTAATTGCTGTATTAGAGAGTGCAGCAGAATAAATGATGTGCTGAATAACTTTGCTTTGTGCTGTAAAGATCTCTGGTATGATGGTGCTATGGTTCTTATTGACGGATCCATGATGCAGGAATCAGATGCATGCCTTTTCATCTACAGTATTGGCTCCCTAGGTCAGGCACACTGGTGGAGTTAACATTCACTGAACCATAGATGCTCGAGGCCAGCATCTAAATATGTTCAGACAGGGAGTTATTCAAGGAGTGAAGTTTTATACAGAGCTGAGACAAATTAGCACCAGAATTGCACTTGCTGCAGCCAACCTGTGTACCAGTTCACTAGCTGTTAGTTATTTTAAAAATGTATGCAATAAAGTAAATACATATGGACTAGAGTTTCAGAATTAACAATCAGGCCAAAATGTTGAGAATAGCAAGGAACACAAGATTTCAAGTGAAGGAATTTTAGCATTAATAAAGATGAAAAATTGGGATGATTGGCATTCTGAGAAGAGAAATCATGCCATTAAATTTCTTCTGGGTTCAGCATAATTAATTGAAGAAATTAGCATTTCATTAATTCTAAGAAACTCCACAAGTAATCATACATTTAAATAATTGCCAACATAATAACTTCGGCACAGTCAAACATTGTGAAGCAATTTAGAATCTCCTGGGTGGTACAAGGTGCTAGGTGTTTTTAGTATAAATTTTATGGTGTATTGACATTCCCAGAATCAATTCATTCTACTTTTTTTGTTCTGATATCTAAGTGGAGAGGTCAGGTAAAGATCAGACATTTCTCTCTCTCGATTTTTCTGTATCTATTTTCTTTACCTGTAAGACATTCCAATGTATTTCTGGTATATCCATCTTTTGAAACCTTGGGCTAGAAATTGGACATGTCATTGTTTTGGGCATGGGTATGAGGATTCACAACCTGCCTGTGCCCATTGCTGTGGGGGTAGGTGGCATACAAATTTAGTGGTGCCTCTTCATTGACCTGGTTGTAGTGTTGCTCCATATGACTCGCTGGTTGCCTAAATACTCAGCTGAGGGCTGAGAAACATGTGCTGAAAGCATGTGCTGCAACCAGCATGATTCTCTTAAAAGCAGTTTGTCTCTCTTAAAGGGAAGCTGCACTGAATTAAAGAGGCTGTGGCTAAATGCTATTATTACAACTCTGTAGCAGGAAAATGGATCATCAGGGCAGACAAAGGCCACCAGCATCATGGATGTGGCGGTGGAGGCTTGTCTTTGAAGTAGACATGAGGAGAGATGCAATGGATCTGTGCGGGGCTAGAACATTCTCAGCTACCCTTAGAAGGGATTGGGAACAAGTGGCCAGGGTGGTCTTGGAATCTGTTCCTGAGAACCAAGCAGCATGCCTAGTGACCTCACCTGGGTCATCAAGATGCACCTTCACATGACATCTCATATTCACCATTCCATCAACCTCTCACGCTGATCAATGCACCCAGCCCCATTATGCACCTAGCAGCAGTCCTTGGCACTCAGAATTTATGCCTAACTCACATATTCTCCAACTCACCCTCACACACATTCCAATGATGCCAGTCTCACACCCAGCTCCTGCTGTTTCCACAACCTATTCAGCTGTAGCAGGCACATCACCCACATTGCAATAAAATCATTGACATTCTTCCCTCTCTCTTGCATGGCAGGGTGGCTCACAATTGACGGAAGCAGAACAGAACTGGCAGAGCACTAGAAACTAACATCTCCTGAGTCTTATGGGGGAAATGAACCTTTGCAGCATTGGGCCAACTGTGACAGAGCCTATGGCACCCAGTGTTGCTGAGAATATTGAGGATGACAGTATGTTCCTGCTTTATGCTGCTTCTCAACTCCCAGCTCACCCTAATCCTGCTATCCAGCATGATGTTCAACCTGCAGATAGTGTGACCAATGAGCTCTTGCTTTCCTTCCCAGCCCGCTTTCCTCACCCTCAACCTTCATGCTTTCAAAAACTCAAACTGTTGCCTTCCCAGCCACATCATATGCAAGACAAGGAGACAGAGCAAACGCACAGCACTGATGAAGGGGTCCTGCTGCTTCATCTGATATTCACAGACTCCAGCTCAGGTATTGGCACTGCACGTACATTAGAAACAAGTATTGAGTTGGGATCAGCATGTGATGAGTCACCAGGCATAAGTAGGCTACAGCCAGACCAATGGGAAAGAAAAGCTCATCTACCAGTTCACCAGAGAGCAAGGTGACAGATGAGTTGGGAATTCAGATGAGGACCTCAACAGGACAGCAAATAAAATGTTGATAGGCATGCACATAGAGATGCTTGAGTGCATTGGCTGGTCTGACAAACAGCTTGCTGTCACTGTCAAGAAGCATGGAGGAATCCGGCTCAAACTTGGCACAGGGGATAGCACAAAGCTTGCCCTCTCCAAGCCTTTGCTCCATCTCCCTGCTGTGTTGCAGACCCAAAGACTGTGCAATTACCTCCCTGTAAGGATGCCAAAACACTACCTGCCAAATCCAGGAACTTACCACAACACTTCCAAAAACACTCCACAATATTTCCAGAAACTGAGTAATAGAATTATTTATTCTAAATCACCTTCCCTGCAAGCTGGGTGCCTGATCCTTTAGTTAACGCTCTTGGTGGGCTCCTTTTGCAGCTGAGAGCATGGTTTTTTAATGAATGACAAAAGAATATGCTGAATTGACCTATGTGGTGTAAGTTCATTAACAGAGTGTTAATCAGGCAGTAGGGCTGAGTAACGTCATGAGCACCAGTTCAGAAGCTTCTGGCACATGCTGGAGATGCCACACTGGAAGCAGTCGGAGGCGCAGATTGCCCACTTGGAGGGCCTCCGGCTGCTGTAACATTGTTCTCAGTGGAGCTAAGGGCCTGAATTTCATGCACAATATGTTTTAAAATTATACAACAGGTTAATAAGGAAAAGCAGCAAGTATCTTAAATAGTAAGATTTTAAAGGGAGTAGAGAAGTATTGGTATGCAGATACATAGATCGTTAAAGGTTACAGTGCAAGCTGCTACAGTCTGAACAGTAATTGGTTCTGTATCCAGGGACATGGATAACAAAAGCAAGGACGTAATGTGAATGCATACAAGACTTTAGTCGGACTACAGTTGGAGTATTTTGTGCAGTTATGGGCATCCCATTGTAAGAATTCATGTGAAAGCAATGGAAAAGGTATAGCAATATATTCATGAGGATGTTACCAGAGTTAAGGACTCACAGTTACGAAGAACTAGGAGTACTTTGATTAGAGCTTAGACTGTTTAGTGCTGACCTGATAGAACCCTTCAAGATTATAAAGGGTTATGATAAGCTAAAGATTATTAAACCGTTTACACTAGTCAGCAGGACAGTAACAAGAGGTCACAAATTTAAAATAGTAACAAAAAAATTAAAGGGAAGTTAGAAAATATTTCTTTATAGAGATGTGGTTACAATGTGAAATTCTCTAATATTGTTGAAACAAAGTCTATACAGTATTTAAAGGGAATAAGGTAGCTGCTTGAAAAAAAAGGATTATTAAAGGACATTGGGAGTAAGCTGGAAAGTGAGATTACACTAATGCAAGTTCTTTGATTCTTAGTGGTTCATGTGGAGAAAAGGACTGAAGCCAAATGACCCATTTCTGTGCTGTAACATTCCATGATTCTTTAAGAGCAATGACAAAAATATATGGGCCAGAATTAATTGCAATGCCGATTTTGATGAGGAATGCCATAAATTAGACCAATTATCGAATGATGAATTTATAATTTGCTGGAAAACTAATTAGAAATATCTAGAGCAAGCATCACACTGAGTCAAAGTGGCACAACAATGTCTGATCCTGATCCAAAGTGCCAAGGATTGAGTCCATTTTTGTAGTCATTTCAGGAAACTGGCATTTAGGAATAGCTAGAATCTTTTTTTCTTAGCTAAACAATTGCTAACCTAGATTCTTTAAAAAGGAATCTGTGGTATAAATGCTGGAATTTTTTTTACTACCTTTTCACCTGAAAATGCTTTACATGTCACCAAAAGTACTATCACATTATAAATTATATTAATTGTCAACATAATGTCCACTGGTCATGTTCTTTGTAATTTTGACCAGAAAATTCCCAACTGATCAACAGCAAGAACAGATAAAAGCAAAATACTGCAGATGCTGGAAATCTGAAACAAAAACAAAATTTGCTGGAAAAACTCAGCAGGTCTGACAGCATCTGTGGAGAGAAAGACAGAGTTAACGTTTTGAGTCCATATGACTCTTCTTCAGAACTAAAGAGAAGTAAAAATGTGGTTAAATATATACTGTTTAAGGGGGATGGGACAGGTGATCTGGATAGAAGGCCAGTGATAGGTGGAGGCAAAGGAGAGATTGCAAAAGATGTTATAAACAAAAGGTCGAAGGGGTATTGATGGTGGTGATATTGGCTAAAGGAGGATAGCAAGAGCAGTCTGTGTGAAATGGAGCCAGTTGTTTGTGAATGATGACATTCCTATGGGTGATAAAAGTTATTTTTCAATTCTCCATACATTCATGGCATTTAACCATGGTTCTGAAATGGCCCAAAGCATTCCAGACTGGACAAATGCAAGAAGTGAATGGTTACCTTCAGTTTATAATTGTATCTAATGTATTTCTTTACCAAGAGTATATTTTCTTCATATAAAAGCAAAATGGACTGGGAGCAGCTACTTTTAGGTAAATCTGCATCAGAGCAGTGGGACTTATTGAAGAAGGAAATAGGGAGAGTACAGGGCTAACATATTCCAGTAAAGACAAAGGGTGGGACCAACAAATCCAGGGAACCCTGGATGTTGAGGGATATAGAGGATTGGATAAAAAGAAAAAGGGAGGCTTATGGCAGATACCGAGGGCTCAAAATAACGGAAGCCCTAGAGGAGTATAGAATGTGTAGGGGGGACCTTAAAAAGGAAATTAGGAGAGCAAAAAGGGGGCATGTAAAAACATTGGCAGGTAAAATAAAGGAAAATCCAAAGTTATTTTACAAGTACATTAAGAGTAAGAGGATAGCTAGGGAAAGAGTAGGGCCCATTAAGGACCATAATGGTAATTTGTGTGTGGAGCCAGAAGTAGGTAGGGTCCTAAATGAATACTTTGAGTCAGTGTTCACAAGTGAGAGGGACAATGTGGGTATGGAAATCAGGCAGAAGGACTGTGTTATAATTAAAGAAATTAGCATAGAAAGGGAGGAGGTTCTAAGTGGTCTGGCAGGCTTAAAAGTAGATAAATCTCCAGGCCCAAATGAAATGTATCCCAGGCTGTTGAGTGAGGCAAGGGAGGAGATAGCAGGGGCACTGGCAATAATTTTCAATACCTCTCTGGCCACAGGAGAGGTGCCAGAGGACTGAAGGACAGACAAGGTGGCACTGTGTATTCAAGAAGGGAGGAAGGGATAAACCAGGGAACTACAGGCCAGTTAGCCTAACCTCAGTGGTGGGGAAACTATTGGAAGCAATTCTGAGGGACAGAATTAATCTACACTTGGAGAGGCAGGGACTAATCAAGGACAGTCAGCATGGTTTTGTTCAGGGGAGGTCATGTCTGACCAATTTGATTGAATTTTTCGAAGAGAAGACCAAGTGTGTATGAGGACAATGCATTTGTCGTAGTCTACTTGGACTTCAGCAAGGCTTTAGATAAGGTGCCGCGTGGGAGACTGATAACGAAGGTAAGAGCCCATGGGATCCAAGGCAATTTGGCAAATTGGATCCAGAATTGGCTGAGTGGCAGGAAGCAGAGGGTGATGGTCGAGGGGTGTTTTTGTGACTGGATGCCTGTGTCCATTGGGGTTCCACAGGGATCAATGTTGGGTCCCTTGCTGTTTGTGGTTTATATAAACAATTTTTAGACTTGAATGTAGGAGGGTTGATCAGTAAGTTCGTGGATGACATGAAAATCGGTGGGGTGGTAAATAGTGAGGAGGATAGCCTTTGATTACAGGAGGATATAGATGGGCTGGTCAGATGGGCTGATCAGTGGCAAATGGAATTTAATCCAGATAAGTGTGAGGTGATGCACGAGGGCAGGACAAACAAGGCACGGGAATACACGATGAATTTAGGAACCTGGGAAAAACCGAGGATCAGAGGGACCTTGGTGTGCATGTCCACTGGTCCCTTAAGGTAGTGGGACAGGTAGATAAATTGGTTAAGAAGGCGAGTGGGATACTTGCCTTTATTAACCGAGGCATGGAATATAAGAGCAGGGAGGTTATGCTGGAATTGTATAAAATGCTGGTTAGGCCACAGCTAGAGTATTGTGTGCAGTTCTGGAATCCACATTATAGGAAGGATGTGATTGCACTAGAGGGAGTGCAGAGGAGATTTACTAGAATATTGCCTGGGCTGGAGAGTTTTAGTTATGAGGAGAGATTGGATAGATTGGGGTTATTTTCCCTGCAGCAGAAGAGATTGAGGAAGGACATGATTGAGGTGTATAAAATTATGAGGGGCATAGATAGGGTAGACAGGAAGGAAGGAGGGATCAATAACCAGGGTGCATAGATTTAAGGTAAGGGGCAGGAGGTTTAGAGGGGATGTGAGGAAGATTTTTTTCACCCAGAGAGTGGTGGGAATCTGGAACTCACTGCCTGAAAGGGTGGTAGAGGCAGAAACCCTCACAACATTTAAGAATTATTTGGATGTGCACTTGCGATGCCATGGCATAGAAGGCTATAGGCCTCGTGCTGGAAAATGGGATTAGAGTAGTTAGCTACTTGTTTGACTTGCACAATCTCGATGGGCCAAAGGGCCGTTTTCTGTGCTGTAGACCTCTATGACTCCATGATTCCAACAGAGGGCGCTGGTGAGAAGTGACTGAAGCATTCTGGGAGAAATCACCGCAGCCACCAAGACTCAGGAGGTAATCGAGGAGAAGGACTCTTGTACTCAACAGGAGGAAGAGCATCCAACAGAGGGCGCTGGTGAGAAGTGACTGAAGCATTCTGGGAGAAGTCACTGCAGCCACGGTGACTCAGGAGGTAATCGAGGAGGAGGACTCTTGCACTCAACAGGAGGAAGAGCATCCAACAGAAGGCGCTGGTGAGAAGTGACTGAAGCATTCTGGGAGAAGTCACCGCGACTCAGGAGGGAATTGAAGAGGACCCACTGTCAAAGAACAGAATAGCCCCAAACATTACATTGCTTAAGTGTTTCCATCCCTCCCTCCTCCTCAAACTGGCAGGATCGGTCTCTGTGGCGCAGTTGGTCAGCGCGTTCGGCTGTTAATCGAAAGGTTGGTGGTTCGCGACCACGCAGGGGTGAAATTTCCTCAAACTGGCAGGGGAGCAAACAATGATCATGCAGGTTGTTCTCCGTGTTGGCCTCTGTGGCGCAACGGATAGCGTGTTGGATTTCTAGCTGTTGTTGTATAAGAGATTCAAAGGTTGTAGGTTCGAGTCCCACCAGAGGTTGTTCTCCCAGGACGAGGCTATCCCATTGCACTTCGGGTGTGCTGATGCCTGCGATGTCCCCAAATGCGGGATACTCGACTGCAAAATTTATGGTAGTGGGGGACTGCGTTCTCAAACCTAAAAAAAAGAGAGAGGAAGAGGCAGTGCCTTCAGGAGTGCACCAAACCTGTGAGGGACACTCTTCTGAAAGTGGATTTTAAAGAAAAAGCAGCTGATTGGTGAGTAAATCCTGGGAGCAGACGCGGAGGGAGGAGCAACAGAGCGGTGAGTATAGATCTAGCTTACCTCGGGGATTCGCGGTCTTGTCTCCAGGGAGCAGACTCGGAGGGAGGAGCACCGGAGCGGTGACCTTGGGGCACAGAGTAACTGAAGCCAAATCTAAAAAAGTGACATCACAGGAAAGCTGTGACCTGATTGGTTGGTAGGAAATCTGCACCAAATTTGAAAAAAAAAACACTGCAAAACTAATTAATAAATTAATTATCTAAGTAGAGATGGCTGAGCAGGTGATGTGCTGTAGCTGTATGATGTGGGAGCTGGCAGATCCCATTGCGAGCTGCAGTGACCACATTTGCAGCAAGTGTTGGTTGCTGGAGGAACTCCGGCTCAGAATCGATGAGCTGGCGTCCGAGCTCCGGATGCTGCGGCACATCCGGGAGGGGGAGAGTTACCTGGACGCTTTGTTTCAGGAGGCGGTCACACCAGGTAGATTAAGTACCTCAAGTTCAGTCAGTGGTCAGGGTCAGCAGGGTGTGACTCCAAGTGAGGCAGGTAGAGGGATCCTGTGTTCAGGAACAGAGGAGCCTTAGCTCTTGACCTTGTCGAACAGGTACGAGGTACTTGCTCCCTGTGTGGATGAGGAACAGGGCTGTAGGGAGGATGAGCCAGCTGACCACGGCACCGTGGCACAGGGGGTCATTCAAGAGCGGGGGAGCAAAAAGACAAGTGGTAGTTGTAGGGGATTCTATAATTAGGGGAATTGATAGCATCCTTTGTAAGCAGGATCGAGAGTCCCGCATGGTATGTTGCCTGCCCGATGCCAGGGTGAAGGACATCTCTGACCGGCTTGAAAGGATATTGGAGAGGGAGGGAGAGGATCCAGTTGTTGTGGTCCACGTCGGGACAAATAACATAGATAAGACTAGGAAAGTGGACCTGTTTGGGGATCATCAGGAACTAGGAACTAAATTAAAGAACAGGTCCTCAAGGGTTATAATCTCCGGATTACTACCCGAGCCACGTGCAAATTGGCATAGGGACGTGAGAATAAGGGAAGTAAACACGTGGCTGAAGGAGTGGTGCGGGAAAGAGGGGTTCCATTTCGTGGGGCACTGGCATCAGTATTGGAACAGGAGGGATCTGTACCGTTGGGACGGTCTCCACCTGAACCGATCTGGGACCAATGTTCTAGCGAAAAGGGTAAATAGGGTGGTCAACAGGACTTTAAACTAGAAAGTGGGGGGGGAGGGAAGGGTAAAACTCCAAGAAGTATGACTAATGGGAAACAAAGCAGCAGGTTAGCATGTAGGGGGGTGGATTCAACTTCATGGAAAATTATGAAAAAACTGAAAAGAAAGGAGAGCCCAGGAAAGGCTATTAAAGTCCCCAGAACACAAAATAGGACAGACTGTTTGGAAAGGGCTAGGAACCTAACTTCAAGCACATCAGATAAAGGAATGACAATGAGAAAGGGGACGGGAAATACAGGACTGAAGGTGTTATATCTGAATGCACGCAGAATATGAAATAAGGTAAATGAGCTTGTGGCGCAGATTGAAATTGGCAGGTATGATGTGGTGGGCATCACGGAGACATGTCTGCAAGTGGATCAGGACTGGGAGCTAAATATCCAAGGATATACATCCTATCGAAAAGATAGGGAGGTTGGCAGAGGGGGTGGGGTTGCTTTGTTAATAAGAAATTAAATTAAATCAATAGCAAGAAATGAAGTAGGGTCAGATGATGTAAAATCTGTGTGGGTAGAGTTGAGGAACCGCAAAAGTAAAAAAATCATAATGGGAGTCATGTACAGGCCTCCGAACAGTAGTCAGGATGTGGGGCACAAGATACACCAGGAGATAGAAAAGGCGTGTAAGAAAGGCAAGGTTACAGTGATCATGGGGGATTTCAATATGCGTATAGACTGGGAAAATCAGGTTGGTAGTGGATCCCAAGAAAAGGAATTTGTAGAATGTCTACGAGATGGCTTTTTGGAGCAGCTTGTGGTGGAGCCCACTAGGGAACAGGCAATTCTAGATTTAGTGATGTGTAATGAGGCAGATTTGATTTTAAGGTGAAGGAACCCTTAGGAGGAAGTGACCATAATATGATAGAATTTACCCTGCAATTTGAGAGGAAAAAACTGGAATCAGATGTAACGGTATTATAGTTGAATAAAGGCAACTACAGAGGCATGAGGGAGGAGCTGGCCAGAATTGACTGGGAGATGAGCCTAGCAAGAAAGACAGTGGAACAGCAATGGCAGGAGTTTCTGGGAGTAATTTGGGAGACACAGCAAAAATTCATCCCTAGGAAGAAGAAGCATACTAAAGGGAGGACGAGGCAACCATGGCTGACAAGGGAAGTCAGGGACAGCATAAAAGCTAAAGAGAAAGCATACAATGCGACGAAGAGCAGTGGGAAACCAGGGGATTGAGAAGCCTACAAAGACCAACAGAGGACAACTAAAAAAGAAATAAGGAGGGAGAAGATTAAATATGAGGATAAACTATCCAATAATATAAAAGAAGATTGCAAGAGTTTTTTTAGCTATATAAAGGGTAAGAGAGAGGCGAAAGTGGACATTGGACCGCTGGAAAATGACACTGGAGAAGTAGTAGTGGGGAACAAAGAAATAGCGGAGGAACTAAATAGGTACTTTGCATCAGTCTTCACGGTGGAAGACACAAGTAACATCCCCAAAGTTCAAGATAGTTGGGGGGCAGAGGTAAGTATGGTGGCCATTACCAAGGAGAAGGTGCTAGGAAAACTGAAAGGTCTGAAGGTGGATAAATCACCTGGGCCAGATGGATTACACCCCAGAGTTCTGAAGGAGATAGCTGAAGAGATAGTGGAGGTGTTAGTGGTGATCTTTCAGGAATCACTGGATTCAGGGAGGGTCCCAGAGGACTGAAAAATCACTAATGTAACCCCCCTGTTTAAGAAGGGAGTGATTCAAAAGACAGGAAATTACAGGCCGATTAGCCTGACCTCGGTCGTTGGTAAGATTTTAGAGTCCATTATTAAGGATGAGATTTCAGAATACTTGGAAGTGCATGATAAAATCGGGCAAAGTCAGCATGGTTTCATCAAGGGGAGGTCATGCCTGACAAATCTGTTAGAATTCTTTGAGGAGGTAACGAGTAGGTTAGACAAAGGAGAGCCAATGGATGTTATCTACTTGGACTTCCAGAAGGCCTTTGACAAGGTGCCGCACAGGAGGCTGCTCAGTAAGATAAGAGCCCATGGTGTTAGAGGCAAGGTACTAGCATGGATAGAAGATTGGCTGTCTGGCAGGAGGCAGAGAGTGGGGATAAGGGGGTCCTTCTCAGGATGGTGGCCGGTGACTAGTGGAGTTCCGCAGGGGTCAGTATTGGGACCACAGCTTTTCACTTTATACGTTAATGATCTAGATGAAGGAACTGAGGGCATCCTGGCTAAGTTTGCAGATGATACAAAGATAGGTGGAGGGACAGGTAGTATTGAGGAGGCGGGGAGGCTGCAGAAGGATTTGGACAGGTTAGGAGAATGGGCAAAGAAGTGGCAGATGGAATACAATGTGGGGAAGTGTGATGTCATGCACTTTGGTAGGAAGAATAGAGACATGGACTATTTTCTAAATGGGGAGAGAATTCAAAAATCTGGAGTGCAAAGGGACTTGGGAGTCCTAGTCCAGGATTCTCTTAAGGTTAACTTGCAGGTTGACCCGGTAGTTACGAAGGCAAATGCAATGTTGGCATTTATTTCGAGAGGACTAGAATATAAAAGCAGGGATGTGCTGCTGAGGCTTTATAAGGCTCTGGTCAGACCACATTTAGAATATTGTGAGCAATTTTGGGCACTGTACTTCAGGAAGGATGTTCTGTCCCTGGAGAGGGTCCAGAGGAGATTCACGAGAACGATCCCAGGGATGAAAGGCTTAACATATGAGGAACGTTTGAGGACTCTGGGTCTATACTCAATGCAGTTTAGAAGGATGAGGGGGGATCTGATTGAAACTTACAGAATACTGAAAGGCCTGGATAGAGTGGACGTGGGGAAGATGTTTCCATTAGTAGGAGAGACTAGGACCCGAGGGCACAGCCTCAGAGTAAAGGGAAGACCTTTTAGAACAGAGATGAGGAGAAACTTCTTTAGCCAGAGAGTGGTGAATCTATGGAATTCATTGCCACAGAAGGCTGTGGAGGCCAGGTCATTGAGTGTATTTAAGACCGAGATAGATAGGTTCTTGATTGGTAAGGGGATCAAAGGTTACAGGGAGAAGGCGGGAGAATGGGGTTGAGAAACTTATCAGCCATGATTGAATGGCGGAGCAGACTCGATGGGCCAAATGGCCTAATTTCTGCTCCTATGTCTTATGGCCTTATGGTCTTATGACTCTATAAAGCAAAATACTACAGATGCTGGAATTACAAAAGAAGAACAGAAGATGCTGGAAAACAGGCAGCATCTGTGGAGAGATAAACAGAGAGGTAACATTTCAGGCCCATGAACTCTCATCGGTTCTAGTGAGCGATCATTGACCTGATACGTAATTCTTGGCGGAATTTTACGGCCCCATCACGGAGGGGTCGGGGCCGGAAATTGCGATGAGCCGTTAAAAAGTCCATTGAATTCAGCGGGACCAGAAGATCCCGCCCGTGGGATGGGTTGTAAAATTCCACCTTATGTTTCTCTCTCCACAGATGCTGCCTGACCTGAGCATTTCCAGCATTTTCTGTTCAGATTTATGATTTCTTATTATTATTTAGGTGTATAATGTATTACTTGTCTACATTATTACTTATCAATTTTTAAATGCATGTGGGGTTATCGATTATAAAATTTATAATTCTAAAGATATAGATTTATTTAGTGCCTTATAGAGTCTCAGAAATATGGTGCTTTGAAACTGATTTATGACTATTTATACAGACTCCTTTCATATTGATCTTTGTGCCAAGTGTGGATTAGTGAGGCATCAGAATAAATTCATAAAACAGGTTGCTAGCAGATCTCCAAAACCATTATTTTTAAGGGTAAGTCGCATCACCAGGAAGAGAGGCTTAAATGAGGCAAATTCACAAGCACCGTTGGTTTCAATGAAGGGTGGAGCTATGATAATTAGCTGTTGAAATTTTTTGGTGTGGGTCTCCATGAAGCAAGACTCAGCAAATTTTGAAAGTTTAAAGAATGGCACAAGTCACTCATGCCATAATTTTGAGGAATGTCTGCACTATAAAATGGCTTATGGCATTTTCAACAAATTGCATCCCATATATTTCTTAATCTTCAGGTGAAACACACCCTATCCTACCATAATTTCAATTCCTTAAGTTTTCAACAAGTTCAGGCCCATTATCACTTTGGAACTAAGCAAATATTAATTTTGTAATTGACTAACACATATATATGGTTTGTTTAACTCATATTGCTGAAAAACATGTACTCTGAATAGCACCATCATTTCCTTTTCATTTCATAAAAATAGACAGGGTTAGATATACAATAATGATATTTCCAGCATGACTTTGTGACTTCTACTCCTATCTGTTATCACTTACACAGAAGCTAAAGTTCATGGAATTATGAATCATTTTAGACAGGAAATATAAGATTGTACTGTATAATTAAAACATTCTTAGTTAATTGTTATGATCCATAATTAAATCTTTTCAATCCTTTGCAAATTTAATAATGCCTTGTCATTATTTTCCCCTTTCTCTTCTGAAGGCATTTACTTACATTAGTTCCACACTGTTGGCCACCCTCTTACCTTCAGCCAAGTGGTCCTTCTTCATGCATCAGCCTAAATAGTAAACGTCAGCAGACTGTTCAACCATGAATCTCAATCCGGTCCTCGCCCTTGTGATATGTTTCTGATTGGGTACTGGGTCTAATCGGGTTGAGGAAATCAGTGAGGTTTCTGTAGCTTTCGAAGTGCATTACCTGATAAAAGGCATGCTGCCAGTTGTTCCCAAGTACAACATCCACATACCTGTGTACTTACCATCAGGGAATCCCTGGGGAATGATCAGGTGCAGGAAATGGACAGATTTCCCCTATCACACTGTTTACAGTTTATGGGTAGTGGTGCATACTATAGCATCCCAATTGCTGTCCTGCCTAAGATCAACTACCTCAACACAGACCAGGGATTGAACTTCAGACCTTTAGTCTCTAGGGCTCCGTTAATTCTGTTTACAGAGCTACATGGAAAGCTTTTAAAATTGTGTTGGTAGATATCAACCTTAAACAAAATGCAATTGTTATTTTTATCTTAAATTCATTTTTTTAATGGATAATGAAATAAGCAATAACATACATAGTTAAATTTGTAATGCTCCATGTAAAGGCAATTAACATTATATCAGATTGCTAACTGTGCATACAGAGATTTTGCTGCAGATACAATTCTTGGCTGTATTCGGATTATGAATCTAATATATATACAGGATTTCATTAAAGGTAGCCCATTACTTTTAGAGGAAAATATATGTTTAACTGAAACCATGAAGCAAAGATGTTTCACAGTTTATTTTCTGTTTTATGGTGGATGTACATTAATACATCATTGAAGGTCTGCAATATGGGGAATTAGAATTATATTTAGTTTAAGAGAATTGTCCTCTTGTAGTGTAAAATGTGAAAAATTGGCTGCTTTTCATCTTAATTAATAAGCTGCTATGAATTTACAATTATGCATGGGTTTAAGACATACAATTTTGGAAAGTACAGTTGACCAGTTAAAATGCAACACAGGAAAAGTAATGCAGTTCTTGTAACTCCTGGTAACCAGAAGAGAAACAAAATCAGGTAAACTTGCTTTGATAGTCGTCAGCATAGTGTCAGGGTCTGACACATACAGGGTTAATGTGGGGCTGAGTACAGTACCGCCCACACAGTGATGTAAGAAGGCACATGACCCAGACCCAGTGGTTAGTGTGGTGTTGAATCGAGACAGATTAAGATTTAAGAATGGAGACAGCTCCTGGCCTGTGCCATTTACTGTACATGTGTAAATAGTTACTACTTGTCAATAAAGACTTACAATTAATCTACTGAAGACTATAAAGACTTCTTTAAGAGACACCATTCTGTAACCAACAGTCAAATTGTCTTAAAGCTCAGAGACTTTAGCCACAGTACAACACACATGTTAGGCTACAAAACTTGGAAAAACTGACAAGCAGCCCTAAGAATCTGACAACACAATAAATGTACAAATGAAAATATCCCTGCCTCCAAGGGAACAACATTAAAGCAACTGATTTTAGAATTTTGATTAGCATTTTGGGATTATATTCCACAATTCAGATTGTTTTTCTGTGAAACCTAAAGCCCAGTGAATGAAAGGAAATAGTTTCCTTTCATGAGTGCCGTGGGACATGATGTTTCATGTGAGAAGCTGCAAGCGTACTCAATAGCCCGTGTTCTATTATAGAAGGTGATTTTAAAAATGCAGTAGTGCAATGTTTGCAGGAGCTATAGGAATTCTTGAAAGGAAAAAATGATGATAAAATGTCTATTTCCTATGGGAGCCTATAGGCCAAGTTCCTGCAAGAAATTTGTAACTCCTTTTGAAGAAACTCCGTCACCTCCAGATCCAGTTCACAAAAACACCATGGTCTATTCAAATTGCCCATCTTTCTCTAAACCTCCCAGCTAATTTTAGCATTCTTTTACATGTCCCACCAATTCAAAGCTGGCACTATTCTCTCTCTCCAACTTAATTAAGCTTCTTGCATTCTCCTTTGCTCAGTATGGTGTACTTTGATCTCTGCAGCATTCATGCTGGAATTTTTAGCTCTGCCTATACGTGTTGGTATTCTGGCACCCTCCTCTCACAACCACACCACCATCACCCCCAACCCAAAGTACCAATCTCAGTTTCCGATACCTGCTCCCTTAAAGCACAGTTCCTATCCCATTCTTTTTCCCTTTCATTGATATCCATTTCCCCTTCCTCTATTTTCACCCACTTACCTTCTCCTTCATTGCCACCAATTTCCCTATTCACTGCAATCCATTCCTTTCGTCCACCGTATGTTATTTTTGGAAATTAGATGACATTGAAAGTTTGCTTTCCTCCTTATTTTACTGAACATTTTAAAAAAATTTATATTGAGCTTCACATAATTGGAAGTAGGAAATTAGGAATAATTAAGAAGACCTCACCATCAAGATACTCAAATGGGCGAAAAGTGCAAGTATTGTTGGGCACAGATTGCTATACATACTTTTACAATCCAAGCATCATTGGCAAAGAAAGCTGACAATTGTGCAACTCACATCTTCCTTCATCTCCACACCTCACACAGTAACATCCTTTTCCACTAAGTCATCATTTTCAACCCAGCTTTCTCAGCCTCTCTTATTCTGCATGTCTAATTATGTCCACAACTGTTTAAGTGGTGCTTTTGCAGTGCCTGGTCAATTTTGGTATTTCACATTGCAATAATATACCAGCCATTCACATCATGTAACTGTCACATTGGGCAGGATTAAATGTTGGCAACGAAGTTCTTGCCCACCAGTTGGAGAACCAATGGGGAACCTGCATCGCTTCTGTGGAGGAGGCCTGACCAAATTAAGAGCCTGTTAGATACTTAACTGGCCAGTGTCAGGCCTTTCCCAGGATTTAGGAACCCGTCGGCAGAAATCCCACCCATGAGAGATGCTGACCAATCAGAGGCTGGCAGCTCTCCAGTGCCGGCAGGGCCACCGGGAGCAGTAGCTGCTGCCAGGAATTCCCTAAGGACTTCACCAGGGATTGTTGCTGAATCCCTGGACTCAGATAAGTGGAGGTCATGGGGTGGGGTTGAGGGGGATGATGAGCAGGGGGATGACTTTCAGTGCTTCCCCCTTCCTAAAGCCATTTCCCTCAATTGGGTACTGAATGCCTGCCCCACCCCTCCATGCCAGGCTGCTAACAAACCTGACCAGGTCTGCTGGAGGGCCTTCAGGAGGCACGAAAGCCATGCAACTCCCATTTAATCCCTGAGCCACCACTAAATTCTGATCAGCTCAGGGATGATTGGTGCCATTTGGCTCTAATTGACATCCAAAAGTGAGAGGAGGAGTTACTCACATCAGCCCCTTCCCAATGCCAGTTTAGTCGTGGGAGTTTTTCCCACTGCTGGGTGACAAACGTGTGGCCTCTCCTGTAATTAAATGGGCCTGGCCTCCATTTTCTCACCACCAGGAGCTGAATTAAATTCCATCCATTGTCTAAGCTGTCTATTGTCCATTGCTCCACCAAAGCTGTGTCAGCAGCTCATTGCCTCATGAATTCCATGACAGCATTGATGACTTCTCCCAACTAAGAAGTGGCTACAACTTTACCTTCATTTTTTCATGGAGGGTTGAGATTGCATCATTGAAAGCTGCAAGCCCCCACCGTCAATAGCATGCTCCCCACAAAGCCAGTCAGTTTTCAGTTAAGCAGCAACAAAGGAATTAAAACCATTTTAAAAAGGAAGATTGATGTTCATCTCAAGTTTTTAATAAGCATGTATCCTTTGTTTGAAACTGCTCAAATTTCCAACAATGTAATCCTTTCCTTTCACACTGGTTGATTTTCAAATGGTAAAGGTCAGCTATTTTTAGTCACAAGCATGTATTGACTCTTGCATGGTTAAGGATAAAAACATTTAGTTTAAAAATTAAATTGCAGAAGAATTCTGAATCATTCACTGACATAATTTTACTTTGGAACAAGATAGTGTCAGGTTTCCCAGTCCAGAAAAATGGTGTGTATTTTGACACAAGCCTGTGATGCTCTCGCAAGTACTGGTTGCAGGTCAGAAGATTGGACAGAATAGAAAAAAAACAGCAAAGAATAACTAAAAGATGAATGAGGAGGAAACAATTAGAGTACGAGAGAAAGCTAGCTAGAAATATAAAAACAGATAGTAAGAGTTTCTATAGATATTTAAAAAAAGAAAAGAGTTAAAGGTGGTGGAATCCGAGTCTGAATATTTTTAAGGCAGAGCGAGGTAGATTCTTGATAAGCAAAGGGATAAAAGGTTATCGGGGGTAGGTGGGAATGTACATACGAACATACGAATTAGGTGCAGGAGTAGGCCACTTGTCCCTTCGAGCCTACTCCGCCATTCAATTAGATCATAGCTGATCTGATTGTAACCTCAACCCTACATTCCTGCCTCCACCGATAACCTTTCACCCCTTGTTAATCAAAGATCTACCTCTGCCTTAAAATATTCAAAGACTCTGTTTCCGCTGCCTTTTGAGGAAGACTTCCAAATACGCATGACCCTCTGAGAGAAAACATTTCTCTTCATCTCTGTCTTAAATGAGCAACCCCATAGTTTTAAACAGTGACCCTGTCATAGAGTGGCTGAGTTGTGCTATTAATGATAGAGTTGACCAGCAGACACTTATTGGGTGGAAACATTTAGTTTATTTACAATATACTCAGCAGCAACTATGGCCAGAATTTTACGTTCGTCAGGCGGGCAATTGCCGCTGGTGAAACGGGTCGCACCGCCATTTTCCGTGGGTGGGCCAGTTAAGGCCCGCACCGTGGCTTTGCGATTCCCGTGGAGAACGGGAAAATAGTCGCGGGGGCAGGCAGCTTCAGACTGCCAGTTCCAATGGGGAGCCGGCAGCCTGTTTAAAGAATGGCCAGGCAGCCTGCTTGAAGCAGTGCACCATGGCCACTCAGAGATCGAGAAATGTTGCATGGAGGGCAGAGGAGGAGGTGGAGGTGGAGGGCGGCAGGCTGCAGGAGAGGCCAGCAGGAGGCCTTGCTGTCCTCCTGCAAGAGGTGGGAAACCAGCGTCAGATTCTGTATCCTGAGGATGGGAGGAGGAGGGCCCCCCATGTCACCAGCCAGGCGTGGGAGGAGGTGGGCGAGGCTGTAAGTGCCCATGATGAAGTCCGGCACACTGGCACACAGTGCCGAAAATGCTTCAATGATTTGCTGCGCTCTGGATGGGTGAGTACCATGTCTGCTTTGGCCATTTGACCCAGAAGGCAGCCTTAGCCTTTGCGCCCCCCAACCCCCCCCCCCCCCCCCCCCCCACCATGTCTTGATGTCTTGCTGTCGTTACTGCATAGGGCATCTGTCGCACGCTGGGTGGGCAAACGGGGACTGACCATGCTTACACCAGCCTTTGTGGTTGAGGAGAAGGGCTTTCCCCGCAGCATATGTTGATTTCTGTGGCATTTGAGTAGTTTGGGGGCAACCTGCAGGGGAGACCGGTAGACACATACTCAGAACTCCAACACATGTCATATTGATGGTAATGAGATGGTCCAAGGGGAGCCTCAAGGTCTTTTGGGCAAGTCCCATCTGCTGGCATCGGCGCCGCACCTATTTGCTCCTCCTTGCCATGGGCGCTAGGACCTGTGTGCTATTCAAAGTGATGGACGCCGAATGTGTCCAAGGGGACCATTGGGGGAGGGGGTTGGGACAAGCCGTACTATCTTCTGGGGACTGATCACCAGTAGTGTGGACAGGAGCCGCTGGAGGCCTCAGATGGGCCACTGTGGTCGGGGTGCGGTGTGCGCGTGCAGACTACATGAGCGATCAGCCCCAATAAACCCTCTTCTCTGTTTTGCAGGCAAAAAGTCACCACAATGCCCGCGAGCACCTGAGGACTGGAGGTGGGTGCGCCCTCCTCCAGTGCCTCACACCCTTCGAGGAGCAAGCCATGGAGCTGGGCAGGAGGCAGGAGGCCAGAGCGGCCGGGCACGGAGAAGCTGGGGTCCAGCGGCCAAGTATTTGAGGTCCACAGTCCCATCCACTCTGTCTCCCCACCATCCAAACCACTGATGGTTGCTGCAATCGTTAATGCTGAAACAATTCTCATTCACAGACTGAGACTCTCTGAAGTGTGGGTCATACAGAAGGGACCCTCATCCCCTTGAGGAATAGCGTCTCCACCACCTTCCAAAGTCACCTTATCCCATTTGTGACCACTATCACCATGGTCTAACATGCCATTGGATCACTGCTGCACAGCCAAAGACTTATTCCATTCTAGGGGGCTTGGGACCTTCTGCACCCTTTCAACCAGTGCACCCCACATTACTTTGTCCAAAAGGTCCTTAGCACCTCAGCTGTGAACCTCATGGCACTCAACTTAGATGAATGCCACCATGTTACTCATTCCTGCGCCAAGGGGAAATGTTGCCTTCTGGCCACCTGGTCAATGCCCCTCCTAACAGAATGAAGGCCAATAATGTGACCTCTCAATCTCCTGTGATCGGCGGAAAATGTCGTTACTGTTTGAGATGTTTCCTCAGCCCCGCAACTATCTGGGCAACGATGCATCCACATCAGGTACCTCTGCACTCTCCCCACTCCTATGGTTCATAACAAGCCATTTGGCATTCCTGAGGCCATCTGACCAGCCTGTCTGCATGTGCGTTTAATGGTTGGGGCCCGTCTTGACTCATTTCCACCTCACCAATGTTCGTCTCCTTAGGGTCTTGAAGGATGAGCGACTTATGAGGCTGGGGGGGGAAAGGGATGAAAGGCATTACTGACTGAACGCTAACTGATGCACTGTCCTTGTTGTTAATTTCAGCATCACCACCAGAGCAACCCACACGTCCGCACCGCAGCCCCCCTCTCCACACCTGAGGGCCAACATGTGCAACTTGCGGCACATCATTTCAGCCAGCCAGGCACCAGCGCAGACACACACACCTCGGTGGGAATTTTACTGTTGGCTAGTATCCCGGGTCACAGTGGAGAGGGCACATCATGATCGCAGGAGGAGATGGAAGGGGCAGAGAGTGCCAATGGCGCCAGCAGCCAGAGGGCTGCAGGAGACGAGGCACATGCTGAGTCCGGCACTGATGACGTGCCTCTGGAATTGTCCCCATTGCAGCAGTTGCAGGACAGGCAGTAGGAACTGCGTTTGCATCTGGCAGGGTTGCATGAGGGAGTGGTTCAGTTGCTCTCTGCGACGGAGGAGTCTAGGCAGAGTGCACATGAAGATTCCGCCCTCAGGGCAGAGCTTCAGGCTTCCTTCAATGAGAGATTGGCGACTCTCATACAGAGGGGCTTTAACCGAATGGATCAAAATATGATTGGGATACGCTCTGACCTGCAAGCCCTCACAGCGGTTCTGGCCACAGGTGGTGTTTTCTATTGTGGGAGATGTTGTGGACACCAAGTGCCGGCACTCGGTGCCCATGCATCTGCAGTGAGCAGGGAGGTCGAAATGGACCTCACGTCAGTGCAGCAGCCGCCTGTTGTCGCTGCGAGCTCCTCTCAGGGCGCTCGGGATGAGGGCAGCAGCTCCTCCGCCCCTCTGCCAGTCAACGTTAAATCCATTGAGGCTGCGACAACTCGGGAGGTGCCAGTTCTGGAACTGGCCACTCCCTCCCAGGCAGGGCCATAACAGGCTCCACGGGCCAGAGGACGCCCGCCAAGGTCATCTAGGCCAATAGGACAGCAGAGTCAGCAGGCTGTCTCACAAGCCACTCCGAGCGATGGGGCGGCACCTAGACGTAGCACCCGCAAACGTAAGCATAAGGCACATTAGGCACTCCACTGGTGATTTTATGTTGGCCTTAGAATAAGGACCCATTTTTCTGTCATTGTGAAATAATCATGTGGGCTTTAATTTTGGACACAATAAAGTCCACCTTTGTTACCATGGCTGAGACTCTTTTCATTGTGGTGCTTTTTTGTTTTTCACATAATTATCATGAGTGTTTGAGTGGACATTGATGTTTCTGTATGAAGCCCTTAGTTGCAGCTGATGAGGTGGAAGATGTGGTACCTAAGTGCCACGTGTGGAAGCGCCAGGCAATGCTGGTCCTGCTGATCCATGTGTGTGGAGCTAGCTGAAGGTTCTTTGGATTAAATTGTCCCGGGTGTCCCTGCCTCCTTGGTGTAAACGTGGGTCGTCGTTGTGCCCCTCATTATCGCCCTGTGGTTCCCCATCCTCTGAGGCACAGCTGGATTCATCATGTGCAGCCTCATCCAGGACGTCAAGGTCTTCATTATCAATTCCATCCCCCCTTTCCAGCGCAAGATTGTGCAGGGCGCAGCAGACTACCACAATCAGAGAGACACGATCTGGGGGTTAGTGGAGTGCGCCCCCTGAGCGGTCCAGGCAACGGAAGCGCATCTTGAGAAGACCGATGGCTCTGTCCACCACAGCCCTTGTGGTGTCGTGGCTCCTATTGTACCGCTGCTCAGCTTCTGTTCTTGGATGGCGGAGAGGCGTCATGAGCCACCTTCTGATGGGATAGCCCTTGTCACCCAGCAGCCAACCATCCAGCCAAGCCAGAGCACTGAAGAGCCCCGGCACCTGGGAGTGTCTGAGGATGTAGGCGTCGTGGGAGCTGCCTGGGTACCTTGCACAGACTTGTAGAATCTGCATCCTGTGATCACACACTATCTGCACGTTCATGGAGTGGAAGCCCTTCCTGTTGACGAAGGCACCGGGCTCATCTGCTAGCGCCTTGATGGCCACATGTGTACAGTCTATAGCACCCTGGACGCGGGGGAAGCCAACAATGGACGTGAAGCCTCTGGCTCGCTGTGTCTGACTTGCCTGGTCACAGCGGAAGTGGATGAAGGTGGATACCCGACTGAACAGAGCGTCTGTAACCTGCTTGACACAAGTGTGTACAGCTGATTGGGAGACACCGCAAAGATCACCCACCGAGCCCTGGAAGGAGCCAGAGGCATAGAAGTGGAGGGCAACTGGGAGCTTCAGAGCGGTTGGCATGGGGTGTCCTCCCACACAGTTAGGGGAGATCTCAGGGCCAATCATCTGACAGATATAGTTGACTGTCTTCCTTGACAGTCGGAGCCTCCTTCGGCACTGCACCTCAGTCATATTGAGGTAGCTGCTTTGCCGCCTGTATACCCTGGCAGCAGGATAGTGGCATCGTTTGCAGCTCCTTCCACCTTGGACAACCTCTTGGCCCTGTGCCCCTGGCCTCCCAAAGGTGGCTTCCCTGGAGGATGATTGTCCACTCCTGGCCTCCCCCTTATTCTATCCCTCCCTTCATCCTCAGGGGAGCTGCCTCCACTGGAGAGGTCAGAACACATAGCCCCAGGCTAAATGGAGGCCTCCGGAAAGCTGCAAGGCCGAAAAAGAAAGCTGTCTGCAGACTGGTTTCAAATTACACAAAAACCTCTTGGACATTGATGAGAACTACTAACAATCACACAGGCATGTTTTAAACACTTCCATCAATTATAACTTCATGTAAAACATGAACAACCCCTCTGAGTCCACATATCCCGACATTGCAAAAGTTTTCTTAAATAATCTCCTCCCCGCCTGCCCGTTGGGCCCGTGCGCCGACCCGAAGTTCGCATGGGCCCCTCAAAATCCTGGACAATTAGCAAATTAAGGGCCTTAACGAGCCCTTCAATTAACGGCAGGCAAACTGAGCGCGCCCGCCCACCGAAATATCGCGATGCCACGCGCTGACGTCGGCAGGTTCGCGCAACGTCAGTGCGCAACATTTTACGTGCTGGTGTGCGGGCTCCGCCATCCACACGTCAGCTGGAAAATTCTGCCCTATACGTGTGCATTCAACTCCAACTCTAACTCTGCACTGGCTGCTGAGGTAGCCCACACTACTCTCCTTTTGGTTACTACAGATCATGTGATCTTGCCTAACAAGTATTATTCTTAATGGTACATTACCCACTGAATAAAACCATTGTTACTGCATTCCTCCGCTTTTAACTTGGCTGTACATATATTTACAAGTACATATTTTTCAAGACAACATCATATTTACACTGGGTAAAGAACTTACAAGTTCAATCTTTCAGGTTGTTTCCTGGTATGTATGGATCGTTGCAGCTCCACAAATTCAGATTCTTTGTCAGAAACCTCCTCTTCCAGAGTTGCCTGAGCATTGGGTACTTCGGTACTTTGCAGTTCTGTATTCTCAACTCTTACAGTAACAGCAGACATATCTGCCCTGGTTTGCGTATCCCCAACAGGAAACACAGACCCAGTCATGATCACTGGTGGAACCAAATCTTGGTGATTTGTCCCTCTCTTCCTCAAATGGTCCACGTGTTTCCAGATGATCCGGCCTTTCACCTCCATGTGGTAAGATAAAGGTCCAGTCACTGCACTTATTTCACCTTGGTGAAATAATCACTTTGGTCCTTCCCCAAAATTTTTCATGTATACCAGCTCTCCCACGGTAAATTTGCTCTCACGACTATGCCAGTCATTTCTAGTTTTCTGGCTTCCCTGACTCCTTTCCACCTTCCCCTCTAAATTCAGCATTATTAAGATCAATCTCATCCTGAGGCAGCATTTCAACAACAACTCCACTGGTGTGGCACCTGTTGTTATGTGAGAGGTAGTGCTATAATGAAAAAGACAGCATGCTGGTTTGTGCCAAGGAATCGCCAGTTAGCTTTTTCATGCCTACCTTGAATATTTGAACCATCCTTTCAGCCAGTCCATTTGAGGAAGAGTGGTACGGTGCAGTTTTCACATGAGTGATACCTTTGAAGCTGATAAACTGTTGAAACTCAGCACTCGTAAATGCCATGCCGTTATCAGAAATGACTACTTCTGGTATTCCGTGAATGGCAAAACTCTGATTTGTTTCTCAATTGTAGCGGCCAATGTTGGTGACTTCACCTCATATATGCCCAACAATTTTGATTGGGCATCGACAATGAGCAGAAACATTGTTCCCAGGTAAGGTCCAATGTAGTCAATGTGTAACCGCACCCAGGGTCTACCTGGCCACTCCCATGGGTGTAACGGAGCTGTCACTGGCAACTTTTGCAGTTGCTGACATTGCACACAGCGCTTTACTAAACTCTCTATTTCACCATCCATCCCAGGCCACCATACATAGCTGCGTGCTATGGTCTTCATTCAGGAAGTTCCTGGATGGGCTCTGTGTAGTTCAATTAAAAGTGACTCCCTCCCTTTTGGAGGAATTATCACTCTTGCTCCCCTCAATAAGACACCACCCTGGCTGGTTATGTCATGTCAATCTGTTGAAGTACGGCTTCATTTTGTCGGATTTGGACTCCTGTGACCAACCATGTAGCATTTGTTCTCGTGTTGAGATAGGACTAGATCCCGACTTATCCAGTCTCTGACCTGTCGAGCACGTACCGGTGAGCAATCTCAGAAATTTAACAGTAAAACAAGTTCCCATGGGACTGGAACGTGCTCATCATTTTCTTCTAAAAACAAATGACTAAGGGCAATGGCATTTGCGATTTGATAGCCAGACCTATGTATGAAAGTGCATTCGTATGCTGCCAGGATTAAAGCCCATTGTTGTATTCTTGCTGAGGCTATGGGTGGTATAGCCTTGTCCTCACTAAACAATCCTGTCAATGGTTTGTGGTCTGAAACAATTGTAAAATGGCGGCTGTGTATGTGCTGGTGAAATTTCTTGATGCCAAAGATGATTGACAGGCCTTCTTTTTCTACTTGCAAGTATCCCTTTTCTGCTGTGGTGAGTGTTCTTGATATGTAACCTATTGATCATTCTGTGCCGTCATCCATTTGATGAGAGAGCACTGCTCCTACTCCATAGGGAGATGCATCACCTGTCAGCACCAATTCTTTCATCTGGTCATAATGCACTAATAGATTGGACGAGTGCAACAATTGTTTCACCTTTAGGAAAGCTTCTTTCTGGGGCATGTCCCAAGACCAATGTTGGTTCTGTTTGAGTAGAGAATGCAGGGGGGCCAGCACTGTAGACAAATTGGGTAAGAACCATCCATAATTGTAGATCATTCCTAGGAATGGTTTGAGCTCTAAACTGTTCTGTGGTGCAGGTGCCTCTCTTATGGCCCTCACTCTCTCCTCAACTGGGTAGAGGCCCTATTAGTATTTCTGTATCTTTTTACATGTCTTCTTCTTCCTAGCACAGACTTTAATCTCAGCCTTTTTTTGACTTCACTATTGGCCAGACTTCTCCCAGATGCAAGCTCAACTTGTTTGAGCTCAGTGGCTGAGTCTCCCAAATTTACATTATCTGTCTGTTTCTTGGGAAATCCTGCGCCTTTTGCTTCCAAAGCCTCTTTGGCTTCATTTAGCTGATTTTTCAGCTCTTTGCTAGGCAACTAGCTTCACTGAGCTGGCACTGCCTTGGACTTTATCCAAACTGCTGTCTCCTGGCTGTATCCAACTATACACGACTCACAGGGCTTCCAATGAGCCCTCTTTGATCACCAGGGCTTTCCGTGAGCCCTCTCCAATTACCAATGTTTCACCTGAGCCCTCTTTAATTACCATGGCTTCCCCTGAGCCCTCTTCAAGTTTCCTCTGCTGTGCTTCCATTCTATTGTTTAAGATAGTCTTCATTTCTTCATGTTGCTGAATGGTGACACATTCCTTTTGCATTTGATTTTGAAGGGCAATCAAATGTTCTTTCAGCTGTTTAATTTCTTATTGCCCTCCCTTTGGAGGGTCAAATGTTGCCCTTGGCAGAGTTGCACTCTCTCTGGGGCCTCTTGTTCCCCTCGGCAGAGTTGCCCTCTCTCTGGGGCCTCTTGTTCCCCTCGGCAGAGTTGCCCTCTCTCTGGGGTCTCTTGTTGCCTTCCGCAGAGTTGCCCTCTCTCTGGGCTCTCTTGTTGTCTTCGGCAGAGTTGCCCTCTCCCTGGGGTCTCTTCTAATTTTCTGTCCATTGCCATTTTTCTTGTATTTACCTCTTTAAGTGCATTGCCGCTTTTAGAGCAGTGACGGTTGTTTTTTAACTCGGGCTGTCTTTACAGCTGTCGGCTTTTCTGTGCTGTGTTTCCCGCACTTCTTGAGTTTTGGCAGGATCCCCGCGATCGTTGGCCTTTTTCTCTTTTAACTTTTTAAAACTTTGTTCCTGTTCAGAAAAAAAACACAGCAGCGACTTCTTCTCCGTTTTCTGTGCGATTCTGCAGGGTTTTTATTTTTCATTTTTTAAAAATGTTTTGCTCACCTGTTTTGTGGATTCTCACTCAGGGGCCTTGCAGTTTTGGTATTAATTTTTAAATGTTGGGAGAACTCTGGGAGATTTCTCAGCCATTTGAATCGGGGCCCGTTGTTCCTTTATCTTAAAGCGACAGCATACCTGGTGAGTATATATTCCTTTCTTTTTAATTATCATAGATACTTACAATTGCTGGGCAAGGGATAGCGCCGGATCTGATTTATCCTCATCGCCAGTTTGTTGTAGGGTTGCCGAGTTATACTATTAGTGATAGAGTTGATCAGCAGACACTTCTTGGGTGGAACCATTAAGTTTATTTACAATATACTCAGCAGCAACTGTACATGTGCTTTCAACTTCAACTCTAACTCTACACTGACTGCAGAGGTAGCCTGCGCTATTCCCCTATTGGCTACAACAGCTTGTGTGATCTTTCTAACAAGTATTATTCTTAAAGGTACATTACACACCAAATAAAACCATAATTACTACAGATCCCTAGTTCTAGATTCTCCCACAAGAAGAAACATCCTCTCTACATCCAACCTGCCAAGACCCCTCAGAATCTTAAAGGTTTCAATCAAATTGCCTCTTACTCTTCTAAACTCCAGTGGATACAACTCTAACCTGTCCAACCTTTCTTCATAAGATAACCTGCCCATTCTGGTAATCATCTAGTAAACCTTCTCTGAACTGCTTCTAATGCATTTACATCTTTCCTTAAATAACAAGACCAATACTATACACAGTACTCCAGATGTGGTCTCACCAATGCCCTGTGCAACTGAAGCATAATCTTCTTACTTTTGTAATCAATTCACCTCACAATAAATAATAACATTCTATTAGCTTTCCTAATTACTTGCTGGACCTGTGTACTTGACTTTTATGATTCATGCACTAGGACACCCAGATCCCTCTGAATCTCAGAGCTCTTCAATCTCTCACAATTTAGATAATAAGCTTCGTTTTTATTCTTCCTGCCAATATGGACAATTTTACATTTTCCCACATTGTGCTCCATTTGCCAGATCTTTTCCCACTCACTTAACCTATTTATGTTCCTTTGTGGTTTCCTTATGTCCTCTTCACAACTTACTTTCCTATCTATTTTTGTATCAGCAGCAAATTTAGCAACCATATCATCGCTCCCTTCATCCACGTCATTTATATAAATTGTAAAGAGTTGAGGCCCCAGCACTGACACCTGTGGCATACTACTCATCGCATCCTGCCAACCAGAAAAGACCCATTTATGCCAACTTTCTGTTTACTGTTAACTAGCAAATCTTCTATCCATGCCAATATGTTACGTTCTACACCATGAGCTTTTATTTTTCACAATAACCTTTGATATGCACTTTATCAAATGCCTTCTGGAAAACTAAGTACATTAAATCCATTGGTTCCCCTTTATCCACAACACATGTGACTCCTTCAAAGAATTCGAATAAATTAGTTAAACATGATTTCCCTTGCACAAAGCCATGCTGAGTCTGCCTGATTGCCTTGAATTTTTCTAAGTTCCCTGCTATAACATCTTTAATAATAGCTTCTAACATTTTCCCTATGACAGGTGTTAGGGCCTGTAGTTTCCTGTTTTCTGTCTCCCCCCCCCCCCCCTTTTTGAATAAAGGAGTTATATTTGCTATTTTCCAATCTAATGGAACTTTCCCCGAATCTAAGTAATTTTGGAAAATTAAAACAAATGCATCAACGATCTCACTAGTCATCCCTTTCATGACCATCCTTTCAGGATGAAATCCATCAGGACCTGGGGATTTGTCAGCCCGCAGCTCCAACAATTTGCTCAATGCCACTTCCCTGGTGATTGTAATGTTCCTGAGTTCCTCCCTCGCTTCCATTTCCTGATTTATAGCTATTTCTGAGATGTTACTTGTATCCTCTATAGTGAAGACCGATGCAAAATACTTTTTTAATTCATCTGCCATCTCCTTACTTTGCATTATTAATTCCCCAGACACACTTTCTGTCAGACCAACGCTCACTTTGTTAGCTCTTCTTTTATTTAAATATCTATAGAAACTGTTACTATTTGTCTTTATATTTCTAGCTAGCTTTCTCTCGTACTCTAATTTTTCCCCTCTTTATTAATCTTTCTGTCATTCTTTGCTGTTCTTTATGTTCTGTCCAATCTTGTTACCTGCCACCCATCTTTGTGCAATTATATGCTTTTCCTTTAATTTTGATACTGCCTTTAGCTTTTGTAGTTAACCACGGATGATGGGTTCTCTCTTCATAATTCTTCTTTCTCATTGGAATACATTTATTCTGTGTATTCTGAAATATCCCTTTAAATGACTGCCACTGCATCTCTAATGACCTATCCCTTAACCTCATTTTCAGTTCACTTTAGCTAGTTCTGTTTTCATGCTCTCATAATTGCCCTTATTTAAGTTTAAAATACTATTCTTGGGCCCACTTTTCTCCCCTCAAACTGAATGTAAAATTCAATCACATTATGATCGCTGCTACCTAAGGGCGCCTCCACTATGAGGTTATCGATTAATCCTATCTTGCTGCACAATACCAGGTCTAGTATAGCCTGCTCTCTGATTGGCTCCAGAATATGCTATTCTAAGAAACTATCCAAAAACGTTCTATGAACTCCTTGTCTATCCTACCTTTGCCCATCTGATTTTTCCAGTTTGTATGTAGATTAAAACCCCCATGATTATCACTGTATCTTTCTGACAAGCTCTTAATATCTCTTCCTTTATACTCTGTCCTACTGCATAGTTACAGTTAGAGGCCTGTACACTACTCTCACAAGTGACTTCTTGCCTTTATCATTTCTCATCTCAACCCAAATTGCTTCTACAACCTGGTTTCCTGAACATGGGTCATCTCTCGGTTAAGGAAGAAGGAAGACCTTGGTTAAGGAAGAAGGAAGACATGTCAGAGGAACTGTTTTGGAAAGTGGCACCATCAGAACAGATGCAACGGAGGCAAAGGAACTGAGAGAATGGGATGGAGTCCTTACAGGAAGCAGGGTGTGAGGAGCTGTCATTGAGGTAGCTGTGGGAGTCGGTAGGCTTGTAATGAATATTGGTGGACAGTCTATCACCAGAAATTGAGACTGAGAGGTCAAGGAAGGGAAGGGAAGTGTCAGTGATGGACCACGTGAAAATGATGGAGGGGTGGAAATTGGAAGCAAAATTAATAATTTTTCCAGATCCAGACGAGAGCATGAAGCAGCACCGAAGCAGTCATCGATGTACTGGAGAAAGAGTTGTGGGAAGGGGCCTGAGTAGGACTGGAACAAGGAATGTTCCACATACCTCATAAAGAGACAGGCATAACTGGGGCCCATGCAGGTACCCATAGCCACACCTTTTATTTGGAGGAAGCTACCAGCTTATATTTCATCTCATTTCTATATGTCTTAGTTCTGATGAAGGGTCATATGGACTCGAAACATCAACTGTATCCCTCTCCACAGATGCTGTCAGACCTGCTGAATTTTTCCAGGTATTTTTGTTTTTGTTCTAGATTTCCAGCATCTGCAGTATTTTGCTTTTATAAAAGAAAGGATATTATGCTTCAGTTATACACGGCATTGGTGAGACTGCACCATGAGTACTGTGTGCAGCTTTGGTCTCCTTATTTAAGGAAGGATGTAAATGCATTGGAGGGGGTTCAAAGGAGGTTTACTAGGTTGATACCTGGTATGAGTGGGTTGTCTTATGAGGAAAGGTTGGACAGACTGGGCTTGTTTCCGCTGGAGTTTAGAAGAGTGGGAAGTGATTTGATTGAAGTAAACAAAATCCTGAACAGCCTTGACAAGGTGGACACGGAAAGGATGTTTCCTCTTGTGGGTGCATCCAGAACTAGGGGGCACTGTTTTAAAATTAGGTGTCACCCTTTTAGGACAGAGATTAGGAGAATTTTTTCTCTCAGAGGGTTGTGCGACTTTGGAACTCTCTGCATCAGAAGATGGTGGAGGCAGGAGTCATTGAATATTTTTAAGGCAGAGGTAGATAGATTCTTGTTAGACAAGGGAATCAAAGGTTATCGGGGTTAGATGAGAATGTGGAAATCGAAACACAAGAAGATCAGCCAAGATCTTATTGAATAGCGGAGCAGGCTTGAGGGGCCGAAATGCCTACTCCTGTTCCTATTTCTTATGTTCTTATGTTCATCTGTTTTGTTTTGAATGCTCTGTGCATTTAGATACAGAGCCTTTAGATTTGTCCTTTTATTATTTATGTAGTGTCTAACCTTATCTGCTGATTTTCTCCCAGATTTGTACTTTGTCCCTTCCTGTCACAGCCTGTTTATCATTTCCCATATGACTACCTTTCTCTCTTGCCTTGTCTCTATTGCTTGGTTTACCACATCTTCCCAAATTTAATCCCTTGCCCCACTATTTAGCTTAAAAACCTCTCTACTTCCCTAGTTATGCAGTTCACTGAAACACCAGTCCCAGCACAGTTCAGGTGTAGACTGTGCCAACAGTGCAACCTCCACTTTCCCCAGTACTGGTGTCAGTGCTCCACAAACCAGAACACACTTCTCCCACACCAGTCTTTGAACCACAATTCATTTTCTGGGCTTATTTTCTCTATGCCAATTTGCACATGGCTCAAGTAATAATCCAGAAATTATTACCTTTGTGGTCCTGCCTCTTAATTTGGTGCCTATGTGGAGTTGAGGTTACCACCAGTTCAGCCATAATCTTATTGAATGGTGGAGCAGGCTCGAGGGGCCGAGTGCCTACTCCTGCTACTAATTTGCATGTTCATATGTTCTGGACATTTTTTTTTATTATTATTACCCTTAGTCATAGGTTTAGTTAAGATTAATGAGATTCTGGGATGTGGATGAGACACCGAGAACATTCTTAGCCCCTGTTTCCCCCAAAAAATCACCTCATAATATCTTGCACATTATTTCTTTCACACATGTGCTGAAACATTCCATAACGCAAAATCGATTAAGATGATCAGTTGCCCGAGCTCTCAGGGGCCCATCTTGCTGAGAGCCAAGAATGGAAGGGAGCTCATCAAGGACAGGAGGACAGTCAGCATTCACTGGAGAGAACTCCTCAACCAAGGTTCTGTCTTTGACTTGAATATCCTCAACTCCATTCCTCAATACCTTGTCCAGCTCAGTCTTGGTGATCCCCAGGTATGGAGCAAAGTTGAAAAAGCCATTCAACAGTTGATAAATAATAAGGCCACTAAAACAGATGGAATACAAGTTGAAATTCTGAAACACAATGGAGATATACTCCTTTCATGGCTGCATAACCTCATGTCCCTCATCTGGGACGAAGAGTGCATACCATTGATAGAACACATATGGCACGAAACTGGAACAAAACCTGATCAAAGTGACAATCTGCAAACATACCTAAGATGGAGGCAAACAGGAAAGTAGTAGCAATGGCAGCACCAATCAAGCAGTGAAAGCCGCTATCCTGACTGCTTGAAGTGCCTGCACAGAGGCCAACATTGGAAGTCGTGGCAAAAGAACTTCCTAAAGTACAGAGCAGCTTCGGGTCTCCTTATCGAAGAGCAGGCGCTCCAGGTTAGTTTATTCTGCTACACTGCAGGGTCTATCGGTGACAAGGCCCTCCTGAGTCCGAGATAGAAGAGACCTCTGTAGACTTCGAATCTGTCCTAAAAACCTTCAATGTGTTTTTTACTCCGAAACAGAACCGAATGCAATTCAGTCAGCAATTCCACAGCCAAGGGGAATCCATAAATCATTCCTCATTGATCTGCACGAGTTAGCTAGTTGTTGAGAGCATGCGGCATTAAAAGACGATCTCACATTTGACCGACCAATTCAGTACGTTAGCGAGGCCGAATTAAGGAACCGAAATCGGCCTCTCATCCACTGACGCACCTAGACATCAGGGATATCCAATAATCGCTTAAGCCCGGCCCACACAAAAGTCTGCCAAGATGGCCAAAAAGGAGAGAAACCCTACAGCAGCCATCTTGAATTCCTTACATTGCAACGCAAAGAAGCAGCACAGAATCCAAGATTGCCCAGCAGGGGGGCGCAGAATGTTTCCAATGTGGGAAACAGGGCACTTCAAGCGTTTCTGTACATTTAAAAACTTCACTAAGGGAGGAAAGCAACAAAATAAGTGCAGCACATGGATCACTCCAAAAATTGACCATAAACAAACAAGTGCCATCACAGATTTCCTGGTAGAAGTAAAGGACCATGAACAAGACTTCTGGTCTGTCACTTTGGAGGTTAAAGGTTTTAAAACTGACTTTAAGCTTGATACTGGAGTTGGTGTTTCAATATTGGCTGATCATTTAACATTTAGCATGGCTCAACACAATTCTTGCCCAGTCATCAAACATCAAACTTCAAGGTCTAGGTGGAACAAACCAGCTGTGAAAGGTCACAACACAGCCACTCTTCACCACAAGGGTTGACAGATCACAGACACCTTCTATATCTTGTACAATCAAAGCATCTCTTTACTCAGCAGAAAAGCCTGCACGCAACTGGGCATTCTACAAAAAGTGGACAACTCTTACAACCAGGCAACAGGAATGAGTTCCACCAAGAATTCCCATGGCTTTTCCAGGGACTTGGGGCAGAATTTTCTGCTCCCGTTGGCACCGGGCTTGTTTCACGGCATGAGCAGATAATACCGTGACAAGGCCAAAAATCAGTTTATGCCATTGTGAAACGTGTTTGCGATCATCCGCTCTGCCCGGCAATGGCAGGCCACGTTTCCCACCACAGCACATCAGGAACCTAATTTCAATACTTTAGTATCTCATTATAAGCCCTGCTCATCAGAATCACCCCCCACATTAGATCATCAGGGCACATCGGCGTGCACATAACTGTACATAGGCAACATGCTCCTGGCAAACTACACTTTGTTTGGGACTTTGAAGGTTGTTTGCCTACCTTGCTTCAGGCAGCACTCACAATCATCAGCACCAGGCTTCGCAGGCAGCACCATATCACTTTTAGGGGGCTTATGGGCAGGTCTCTACCTACCAGACCAGCCGTAAGGCCGGGGTGGCTTTACAACAGCTGCAAGATGGCGTGTTTCCTGTGGCTGCATAATTAATGAGGCGGCAATCAAACGACACGGTGCGAAAACCCACCATTGCGGTCAACAGATAAAACATCGCTTTTCACGCTCACTACCACAATTCTGGGATGCTTCCCCCCCCTTGGTAAGCTCAAACATGAATACCATATTATACAGCTTCCCGATACTGCACGCTGTGCCTATTTACCCCCAGGTGGGTACCACACCCAATGTTGCTAAAGGTCAAGGAGGAACTCAACCGAATGCTGCACAGAGGAATTAAATCACCTGTCAAGGAACCAAACCCCAAACAGAATGGTCAGCTCAGGCTTTCTGTTGACCTCACGTAATTAAACAAAGCAGCCCAGAGAGAAATCCATCCTTTGGCTTCCCTGGATGACAGCTTGGCAAACTTGCCAACAGCGTCCTCTTCACTAAACTTGACGCTAATAGCAAGTACCCCTCAAACATGAGCCCAAGCTATTAACACCTTTATCACAACATGTTGACACTTTTCTTTTAACTGCTTTCCCTTCGGGATATCATCTGCTCCAGAAATATTCCAGCGGACCATGTCCAGTACCCAAGAAGGTAAGCAAGGAGTCATTCGTCACAAGGATTTTCTTTATTAATTTATGGAATGTGGGCATCTCTGTCTAGGCCAGCATTTTTTGCCCATCCCTAATTGTCTTTGAGAAGGTGTTGGTGAGCTACCTTCTTGAACTGCTGCAGTCCCTGTGGTGTAGGTACACCCACAGTGCTGTTAAGGAGGGAATTCCAGCATTTTGACCCAGTGACAGTGAAGGAACAGTGATATATTTCCAAGTCAGGGCGGTGATTTGCTTGGAGGGGAACTTCCGGGTGATGGTGTTCCCATGTATCTGCTGCCCTTGTCCTTCTAGATGGTAGCTGTTGTGGGTTTGGAAGGTGCTGTCTAAGGAACATTGGTGAGTTTCTACAGTGCATCTTGTAGATGGTACACACTGCTGCCACTGTGCGTTGGTGGTGGAGGGAATGAATGTTTGTGGATGGGGTGCCAATCAAGTGGGATGCTATGTCCTGGATGGTGTCAAGCTTCTTGAATGTTGTGGGAACTGCACTCATCCAGGCAAGTGGGGAGTATTCCATCACAGTCCTGACTTGTGCCTTGTAGATGGAGGACAGGCTTTGGGGAGTCAGGAGATGAGTTGCTCGCCTCTGACCTGCTCTTGTAGCCACAGCATTTATATGTCTAGTCTAGTTCAGGTTCTGATCAATGGTAACCCCCAAGATGTTGATAGTGGGGGATTCAGTGATGGTAATGCCATTGAATGTCAAGGGGCGATGGTTAGATTCTCTCTTGTTGGAGATGGTCATTGTCTGGCACTTGTGTGGCGCAAATGTTACTTGCCACTTGTCAGCTCAAGCCTGGATATTGTCGAGGTCTTGCTGCATTTGGACATGGACTGCCTCAGTATCTGAGGTCCTTATTCACGGGGCCACAAGACAGGAGCATGAGCACAGGGTTCGGGAGGTTCTTAAAGCCCTACAAGAGGCAGGTCTCACCTTAATTGGGAAATGTGAATTCACCAAAACTGCTATCAGATTTCTGGGGGCACATCATTCAAAGACAGGGTACCATGGTAGACCCTCAAAAAACGAAAGCCATTAGTAACTTTCCACAACTAAAGTGTGTCACTGATGTCCAGAGGATCCTCAGAAAGGTCAATCAAGTTGTCAAATGTATTCCAGGTCTAGCCACCATTACGGGACCTTTAAGAGATCTTCTATGAAAGGGCCAACAGTGGTTCTGTGACATTGAACAAACCAGTGCATTTTGACATACCAAAGAAAGGCTTGTGTCTTCAAATGTGCTGGCACATTGCAATCCAGCACTGCCCACAATGGTTGATGCCAATGCAGACCTTGGAACTGTACACATTCAAGTCCAGAAAATGGCAACAGAAAGCCTGGATACTTTGCCTCCAGAGCACAGACAGAAACGGAGCAATGCTACACAACCATAGAAAAGGAAACAATGGCAGTGACATGGGCAGTAGAGATATTCTCTGACTACCTGATGGGCTTACCTTTCCACATTGAGACTGACCATAAACCATTAAATATCCTCTTAAGTTTCACCGAGTTCATCAAAGTGCCCCAACACACTCAAAGGTACTTCAAACTGGTTTATTTACACTATGTACATGATATACATGATGACCTACTAAGTAGGCACAACTCTCTTGAGTGCTGACTATTCCATCTGCTGTCCAGAGTCTTTAAGCACATGGCTGCTGATGTCACTGTTACACCATTATCAGAAATGACTATTTCAGGGAGGCCATGAAGGCTGAAACAATGATGTAGCTTCTTAATAGTTGCGTTCAACGTTGGCGATTTGACTTTATACACGTCCATCCATTTTGAATGTGCATCTACAATTAACTGGACTTGTTCCGGGGATGATGGGGCTATCTTATGAAGAGAGATTGGGGAAATTGGGCCTGTATTCTCTAGAGTTTCAAAGAATGAGAGGTGATCTCATTGAAACTACTTAAATACTTAAAGAAATAGACAGGGCAGGTGCAGGTAAGATGTTTCCCCTGGTTTAGGAGGCTAGAACCAGGGGGCGCAATTTCAAAATAAGGGGGAAGCCACTTAGGTCCGAGATGAGGAGAAATTTTTTACTCAGAGGGTTGTGAATCTTTGGAATTCTCTACCCCAGAGGGCCATGGAAGCTCACTCATTGAGTATGTTTCAGGTAGAAATTGGCAGATTTCTGGTTAACAATAACGTAAAGGATTATGGGGATAGTGTGGGTAAAAGGCATTGAAGGGTTCAATCAGCCATGATCGTATTGAATGGCGGAGCAGGATCGACGGGCTGAATGGCCTTCTCCTATTCCTATGTTGCTACGTTCCTAACAAGAACATGGTACCTAAGAATGGACCTACATAATTGCTATATAGTCAAACCCAGGGTTGACCAGGCCACTCCCACGGATGCAGGGGAGCTGAAACAGGCAACTTCTGTTGTTGCTGACAGAGACAGTGCTTGACCATGCTTTCAATGTCACTGTCTATGCCTAGTCACCAGACATAGCTCTGCGCAAGAATTTTCATGTTTGATATGCCTGGGTGCGCACTGTGGAGCTCTGACCTTGTGATGGGACAACTCTTGAACTCCACAACACAATTCTGTCTTGACAGGTTAATTCCGTGTTTCTGACATGTTCTGGTCTCAAATATTCAAATACAGGAGAATTTGGCCATTCTTGAAAAACAAAATCTCTAACTTTTGATAATATTGAATCACTGTTCATCCAATTTCTAATTTGTTTCATAAACACAGGCAAAGAATCTAAGAGATTCAATAATAGCACTAATTCTTGTAAATGGGAGTATTTACGATACTATCTGGCAACAGGAGACGACTGAGTGCATCTGAACTTGTAATGTGTAGTCCAGGGTGGTACATAAAAGTATGATCATACGCAGATAATATCAGAGCCCAGCATTGTATTCTTGCTGATGCTATTGACAGAATGGCCTTATCCTCACTGAATAAGCCCATTAATGGTTTATGGTCTGACGCAATGGTAAAATGTCGTCCATGTAGGTGCTGGTGAAACTTTTTTAAACCGAATACTACTGGTAATCCTCCTTCTTCTATCTGGGAATAGCCCTTCTCAGCTTGGGAAAGGGTTCTCGAGACATAACCAACAAGTCTTTCTGATCCATTTTCCATTTAATGCGGTAACATGGCTCCTACCATAAGAAGAGGCACCACATGTTAATACCAGCTCTTCCGATGGTCATAGTGTACTAATAAACACGACAAATGCAGCAATTTCTTGGCTTTCACAAAGGTTCCTTCCTGTTGTGAACTCCATGACCAATGGTGGTTCTTTTTTAGCAGCGAGTGTAATAGTGCCAAAACAGTTGACAGGTTGGGTAAGAAGCGGCTATAGTAGTTGATCATATTCAGGAAGGACTTGAGTTCTGTTACTTTGGACAATGATGATGCATCTTTTATTGCCTGAACTCTATCTTCTACCAGATGCAAACTGATGGTGCCCACCCTGTGACCTAGATAAGTGACTTCTGGTGCTTGAAATGTGCAGTTTTCCTTCTTTAACCATACACCAGCTTCCATGAGCCTTCTTAGCACCTCCTCTAGGTTGGCCAAGTGTTCAGTCTTAGTTAATCCAATGATGAGAACATCCAAATGTACTACCACTTGTGGGGGTCCTTGCAAAAGACTCTCCATTGTTCTCTGAAAATAGAGCATGCTGATGAGACTCCAAAGGGCGTACGAGTGTATTGATGGAGACCCTTGTGTCTTAATACTCACAAATTCTCTTGACGCGCTATCCAGTTCTAAATGTTGGTAGGTGTGGCTCATATCCAATTTCGTATAGCACCTGTTTCCAGCCAACTTGGCATATAAGTCGTCTATCCTTGGAATGGGGTACTTATCTAGTTTTGCTGCCTTATTTACAGTCAATTTATAGTCTCCACAGATACATACGGTGTGGTCAGACTTAACCACTGGAACTATGGGTGCAGCCCACTCAAGAATTGGACAGATTGGATGATGCCCAGCTTTTCTAACCTGCACAGCTCTGCATCCACCTTTTCTTTCAATGTACAAGGCACAGGCCTGGCCTTAAAGAAATGTGGTGTCACCTGAGGATCAGCATGTATCCTGGCGTGCATGCCTTTTAACTTCCCTAATTCATCCCAAAAAACCATGTTGTATTTCCTTAGAAATTCTGGGATTCCATCTGATTTTAGGTGAAATATCTCAGACCAGTCGAGTTTGATCTTCTGTAGCCAATCCCAACCTAAAAGACTGGGGTCCCTCTCCTTTCGCTATTATTACAGGCAGTTGGGCTGCCTGTCACGTGTAAGAGACTGGGACAGTGGTGATGTCCTTTGCTTGAATAGGTTCTCCCATGTAAGTTTTTAATTTAGCAGTTGTCTGCTCCAGGTTTATTGGCTGTCTTCCTTCATTAAGGTGCCTTAAAGTTTGCTGTCCTACCACCATAATGGAAGCACCAGTATCGACTTCCATTATCAGTGGCACCTCATTCACTTGTACTGTCACCATAATAGGTTCAGTCTTCACAGCAGTCACATTACATAAGGAGTAAACATCAGCAGCAGCAGCTTCAGCCTTTGTTGTACCCGTTACTTCTATCATGTTTGTTTGCTGTTTCTCAGACTACTTCAACTTTGTCCGGCATTGCCTAACCACGTGACCTTTTTTATGACAGTAATGACATTCTGCCTCTTTGAATTTACAGGTATCTGCTCTGTGGTCACCTACACACCTATAGCAATTTTGTATTGAAACCGATGATGAAACGTTTCTGTTAGGCTTCTTGATGTTTCTCACAGTGGCCATTGAACCGCACTTTAATTCTGCAGGTCTGGTTTTCGCGCCCAACATGAAGTACAGCGCCATTATCGATGTTTGCAAAGTCTGCGAATCTCTCACAGCACTTTCCATGGTGAGGGAGATTTCTAGGGCACATTTAAAATCAATATCGACCTTGGCAATATGGCATCGCCCTGGACTCCACATATCAATCGGTCCTGCAGCATATCATTTAAAACATCTCCGAAGCCACAGTATTCTGTTAACTGCTTGAGGTTTCACTCTCCCGAGGCCCAAACTCTTGAATTGACTTTAAAGTGCTGCATTATCACGGATGGCTTCGGCTGGACGTGTGTTTTCACTAGATCCACTAATTTGCTATATGATTTGAAATTGGGTGCGGTCAGAGCAGTCAGGTTATGAATTAAGTTATTTGTTTTACTGCCGCACACACTTAAGAGGCTCACTTTCCGCTTTTCTTTGGTGGTTATTTCATTTGCTACAAAGTAAAATCTGAGGCATTCAACATACTAGCTCCAATCTTCAATATTAGCACCATATGGGTCGATTCTTCCAAACAGCAGTGTGACTGGTGAGTAGTTTTTTTTTAAGCTCGATGTACTCACAGTAACAGGGCAAGGTGGAGAGTTGAAGTTGATTTTACCCTTGTTGCCAAATGTGTTGACTTTATGGAGCAGACAGGTTTTGTCAAGAAACAGTTAAACTTTATTACAGAGACATTTTCAGTGTTTGCACGCTCGACCAGACCTCTAAGCCCCACCCCCCGGATTGCCCGGTCTAAGGAGCCCCCCACAGTACATCACATGACCTGTGATTGGCAGGAGGGAGTGACCATACATCCAGTTACCACAAACCGACTGAAGAAAAGAGTATTAGAGGACAAGGATCACAAATCCGAGAGTAAGATCATGGTTTACCAGGCTGTAGTGATCCCCACGCTCCAAATGCTTTGGAGACTTGGACAACCTACAGCATGCACCTGAAGGCACTGGAGAAATACCACCAGTGGTGCCTTCGCAAGATGTCCAAATCCAATGGCAAGAAAGGTAGTCCAACCAGCTTCGCTGACGGGTCACATCGTTTGTATGCCTGACACCAGACTCTCAAAGCAACTGTTCTACTCAGAACTCAGGAACAACAGGAGACTCCCAGGAGGACAGTGGAAATGCTTTAGGGATGTCCTCAAAGCATCCCTGAAGAGATCAAACATCCCCGCTGACTGATGGGAGCCCCTGGCTTGTGACCCACCAAAATGGAGAAGGTTTATTCAAGAAGGCACCAAACACATCGAGAGACTTTTTTGTGGTCACACGAAGGCAAAGTCGAGGCATTGGAGAGAGCACACAAACCTCCAAATATCTCATCTGCCTAACCCTTCAAGCACCACCTGCCTCACACGTAGCAGAGTATTTAGATTGTGTATTGGACTTATCAACCATCTCAGAATCCATTGAGCCAGAGTGGAAGCAAGTCATCCTCCATCCTGAGGGACTGCCTAAGATGAAGAAGCAGGAACGTAAAATCAATAACCTGTAAGGCAATTTTAAAAATACAGGAATTATGCAAGTATTTGTGACATTGGTAATGTAAATAGGGCTCAAGATGCTGTTCACTTTGCTCTAAAAAATGGATGTTTGCTAGCTCTGCTCCTTACAAAGCTTAATTTGCTCATTATGATATTTTTCTAAAACTATTTATGTTTACCTTGTCCTGTCAGCAATGTTCCATTTGGCCTTTTCATAGGAATTCCAAATGAATATGCAAGTGCATAATAACATGCATTACAAAAGCACATTAAAGCAAATTACTAATGCTAAAATTATTACAATTGTCCATTATACTAGGCTCCCTCTCCCTGGGACCCAAGGCCTGAGCACTGCATTTATCCCAGAATTGGAATTTTTATCTGAGCATTGGGTATTGGGGTTCTCAAATTCTGTTGACAAGTTCTCTTTGTAAGAGAAATGCATATATAGTAAGAAAAAAAGAGTACATAGTAAGGGTTGAATATATTCACATTTTCATTGGGCCTAACTTTTAAGTACTCAATCAGATTCCTTATTATGATTCTGGAACCAATAAGCTTGCAACCCCTTTTTTCAACAGCAATTCATCCAGTCCTTTCTTAATAACTTGCTATGACTTTCTGCTGTGCTATCTCTGCTGGTAATTTGTTACACAATTTTATTACATGCTCCCTAAAAAACAAATTGACTTATATTTCCTTTTGAAACATTGAATTTAAGACATTTTCCTCAGCCTTTACATCATGTACCCAATAGAAACCTCTCCCAAGCCAAAGTTCTTATCCTGAAATCATGTCCAACAAGTCCCTGTTTGTCCTTTGCAAGGGAGTAAACTCACAGGTTGATAGTCAGTCTTCATAATTCAGCTCTCTCGGTTCAGCAGCCTGAAACCGATTCTTTAGAGTGCATCAGTAAGTCTACATTTTCCTGGAATAAGGAGGCCAAAAGTGAACTCAATACATCAGAGGTGGTTTCAGGCATGTAACTTCAGCATCATCACCTTAGACCTTTAAGTCACACCATTAACTATACACCCTAACAATTCATTTCCTTTCATCATCTGTGAACATTAAACTGTGCCAAAACCCACAGATATTTTTCCTGCCCTGTATGGTCAAAAGCTCCACAAAGAGCTGGCTATTAATTGAAATACAGCTTTCAGATTGTTTGAGGTGTTTATGGAACTGCTATGAATTTCTAAAGAAAACAATGGCTCCATTAAATACCTGAAGACTTACAATATTCAACAACAATTATTTTAGGAAATTTAAAAAATATAGAATCACACTATTAAGATGATTTTATGAAGTGCATGTCCAGCATGGAGAACTATTAAATGGGAGCATGGGTCATGGAATTAACCCTATAGTGTTACAGCCCTATCATTGCCCCATGTTGCCTTGAGGGAGGCTTTACCCTGGGGGTCTCATCTCCAAGAATTACTTCTTATTAGCAGTGGTTAATTTCAGATATAAGTTTCTGGTGTTAAATTGAACTGATGCTATTGGCTGTGAATTTTAAGTTAAGCCAGGTAATTAACAAGACTATTTGACATTATTCATTTCAAGTAATCTTTAGTCCATCTTTCATCTCAAAAATGTACTTAGGTGTATAGGAAACCAATACAGCATGTGTCACCCAGCTCTCATTAATACACAGTGCTGATCAAACAGTAAACTGCATCGATGAATTTGTAGCAACTTGGAGGAATCCATTTATTTCTGTGTCCCACTTGTCACTGACTTGAAAATATTATCTATATTATAAACGATATCTTATACAAGATTGAATGTTAGCTCCATTATATTTTGGCCATTGTCCAAGTCTTCTGGTATTCTATCACTGCAGAAGTGCTAATTACCTCTCTAAGGACCTAGCTGCCTTTTTACACCTGTCAAATATGATGAGGTTAGCGCGATCAAATTGGCTAGGGACTTTGACCAATCAAAATCTCTTAAGACAGGACATACTGTTTGATGTATTTAAAAAAGGTTCTTCAATTAATATAAAACTTCTCTAACATCAGAGTATTTGAAATGTACGTAGCTATTTGGAAATCAGAAAAAACTGTATATTTTGAAGAACACAAAGGACAGAAGAAAGAATTAGAAATGGTCTCACAGCCCATACCTTCAAGATACAGGGAGCGTAGATCTTGTTTTTTTAAATTAACTTGTTGAAGAAAAGCACAAGTCAGGCAGCCAGTTCACTATCAGGCCATTTTGCACCACTGGTGTTGATCAATTTCACCCATATGCGCTATTCATGCTTTTCGGCATTTTAAAAACCCGTATTATAGCTCATATTTTTCTTGTGTCATCAACTCGTTACACAGCATATTAGATATTAACAGTGGAGAAAAAAATTATTGTGAAAATGCAGCAAAAGCTATGGATGGAATTTTCCAGCCCTCCACCCAACCCCCACAGCGGGTCCCCCTGTGGCAGGGCCAGCGAGCCATTGATATCCCCCATTCACATCGGCAGGACCAGAAGATCCCGCCTGCAAGAGGGGCTGGAAATTCCGCCCTATGCCACTGGTACTATTCAGAACATTCCCTCAAGACAGTAAATGTTAAAGTGGCAAAATTAATACATAAAATAATCTTCTCAACAGTGCATTATTGCTTCCCATGACCTTGTTGATGAACAATTCTGTGGAAATTCTGTGTAATCTCCTCTCAGGCACAGTGATAATAAACTTTACTTTCATAATGTCTGTGCTATGTTTGGTTCTATTTAGGAAAACATCACTAAAATGTGGTTGAGTTGTCAGTTCCATATAGAAGCATTTTCTGATACATCAATAGAAGGTCCTTTCTTCCTGGCAGAAATATAAGACTCATATTGTACTAACAGCTTCTGATTGAAGGTCATCATCACATGGAAAATAAAGGGATATCAGAGTTGTAGATATCATTGTCTCTCAGCAAAGTAAAGGTCCAGTGTAGCCATCACAGCATCCAGGAAGCTGAACAATTATTTACACCAATCTAGTAATATTCAGCAGGACAAGCAACCCTGAGTATTAACATAACATTAGCATTCATTAATACAAGAAAATGTGTCACTACCAGTGAAAATGAAAACCTATTGGTTCAAAATATGAAAGTGACAAAGGGAAAAAGTATAAAGCTCAAAAGAAATGCAAATTGACTGTTTTGCACCCGTGGTAGAAGAAGTGCTTCACTGACAGGATATATAAAGAAAGCTCTAAAGTGCCTCAAACTTCCTTACAGTAAATCTTTAGGAATGTATTTCACTCTGCACAACCTGTGGCCAGTGGGTCAGGAGTGATGGAACCAATGCAATATAGAGGATTCGATTCATGGGTTGCAGTGTGTACTGAGTTGGCAAGGATTCAGCTCATCATGCTGAATAGTCTAATCAATAGAGAGCTGGGAAACAATCCACTCTCACTTGTTACTTCAAGCAATCTAGCCACTGAGATGTAACTTGCTGTGCATCCTGATTTTGCTGATGTTCAAGTTGGAATACATTCAATTACGATTTCTCCTTTTGCTGACATTAAGGACAGTTTGTCGTCTTCACCAAATGATAGATTAACAGATAATTGGGATGTCATCCGCATCTATCACTGCTAGCCAGGTGACCACCTAGTTGCTGTACAATAATCCAAGGTGATTTAATTTGGAACCCCTTCAACAGAAAAGAGTTCTGATCAATATTATGATTGTAATTCAGATGCTGTGCAACTTTTAAATTAGACCTTTTCTCACATTGAAATATGCATGTGCAGAACTTCATTTTGTCTGGCCAGTAAACAGTGCTGTGCATGGCAGTTGTTCTTTAAATCAAGTAAAAATGTCAAACTGGTACCTTGAGCATTGCGGGACAGTAACAGTAACAATTTGGATTTGCATAGCGATTTTAGTGCAATAAAACAATCCAAAAAGCTTAAGTAGGAATTGAATTGGTGCCTCAAAACATGTCAAAAAAAGGACATTTGCAGGCAAAATCTAGAAATTCATTCATGCAAGTACCAGGAATTTCCTATCCATAAAATATTTTTATCTTTAGCAAGCACTGGTTCTGTTGAATAACTATTTTGATTAATTTTCCTAAAGCTCCCATTACGTTAGTGTTCATTTTCTTATTTTGGTGAAACTGTGTAAAATTCCCAGACTCCAAGGCCAGGCTCTTACGTACTAAGGGGTTCATTTTGACTTTTGTCACCAAGCATGTAAAAATACTACACGGCAAAATGGCTACCAGATTATTTTCACGTGTTATTCACCCAGTGGTAAAAGTGACACTCTTCAATAACTTCTATTTCCAACGATGCCATTTAACTTAGAGCCATAGGAATAAGACAATTCTTTTTGTTGCATTTGACATTTTCTAAATTATTTTGTCTTCGGTCACTGAAAACATCAATTTTAACATATGTTTCACACGATTTGAAGACACGTATCAACAACAGCTTGAAATCATAAATAAACATTTTTTATGTTCAACCTAGATGCATTTGGAACAAACAAAATTATGTTTTTTCTTTTCAGTTGCACTCGGATAACAAATAGGAATTTCAAAATGCAAGAACAATTCAAAGTATTCTCCTTTAGTTTTCCTATTGAAATCCTATTAGTTCAGTAGGCTTTATTTTGTGCCTATTAGTTATGCATGTTAATATTCTTCATTGAGTCTGAATAAACACATTTCTGTACCTCATTCAGCATTAGTACTATTTCTTGCAACACTTGACAGATGATTGCAATTTTTGACAGCTTCAAAAATGTCGATGTTAGGTTTCCCACAATGTTGTCGTACATTAAAGTTCCTTGAGTTCGCTCAATTTCACTAGCCAGGGAATCACATCACAAGTTTGGTCCCTGTTAACCTATCTAGCTACAACTTGTGCTGTATGGCCTTATGACTGTCCTATTAGTTTTTAACCATGCTACAGTCTGGCTCCTAGCCAGATATTCTCTTCCTTGGGCTCAAGTCCATTTCTTTGGTGTTTCTGAACCTTATGATGACCACCAGTATCACCACCATTTGACTGATATACAATCAATTCTGCTTATATCCTGGTTCCTCAGAAGGAAGAAAACAGTTTGGACCAGTACTCGTATTTCCCAGTTTTACTGGTGTTCCATTTTAAGGGATACAACACCAGTTTGGACTAGTTTTTTATTGCTTTTCCTTCTGGGTCTTCATTCCCACAGAAATACCTTCAGCAATCCTCTGATATTCCACCTTTCAAATAGCTTCTGAACTTACTCACCCTTTATACTAGTGTCCAAACGGATATCAGTTTGTCAATGCACCAAACTGACTGCATCCCACCTGTGTCAACTTTATTCCAGCAGGGGACAGCTGACTTCTGGATTCTGTCCTATTTTCTCCTCTCTACTCTCTGTTTACTGTCAGGGCATTTCGACCCTAATTTTGCTGTGAATATTCATGTGTATGGTTTGGCTGCTGCTCCATACCCAAGCCTGTCACTTCCATTTCCAATTTTATCTCCCCTATTTTTACTTTTTGTCTTACCTCTCCTAGATTCCCCTCACCTGTCATCAAGCCTCTTTTCATTTCTTACCTCTCAGTAACTCTGCCCTCCCAAACCATACCCCAACAATTTAGCAGTCCTCAAACTTCTTACATGCCTTGACACTCTCTTAGATACGCCTACAGCTTCCTTTTGTGCCTCTTCCCTGTTCGCATCATCCATAGGCCTCAGGGAAGCATTAATCACTGCATCATTAGAAACAAAAAAACGAACTGCTCCATCCCACTCTCCCCCGCTAGGGACTAATCTTTTTGACCCACTCACTTCTCCCATTGCTGACTCTGTAAGCTCAACTGGCACCACCCCTTCTGCATCTTCCTCCAGAAAGTACTGAAGACTTCTGCTCCAGAACTAGCCGCACCCCTAGCCAAGATGTTGCAGTACAGCTGCAATACTGGCATTTACCCAGCAATGTGGAAAATTGCCCAGGTATGTCCTGTCTAATCAAAGCAAGAAAAATCCAATCTGACCATAAGACCATAAGACCATAAGACATAGGAGCAGAAATTAGGCCATTCGGCCCATCAAGTCTGCTCCGCCATTCAATCATGGTTGATAAGTTTCTCAACGCCATTCTCCCGCCTTCTCCTCGTAACCTTTGATCCCCTTACCAATCAAGAACCTATCTATCTCAGTCTTAAATACATTCAATGACCTGGCCTCCACAGCCTTCTGTGGCAATGAATTCCATAGATTCACCACTCTCTGGCTAAAGAAGTTTCTTCTCATCTCTGTTCTAAAAGGTCTTCCCTTTACTCTGAGGCTGTGCCCTCGGGTCCTAGTCTCTCCTGCTAATGGAAACATCTTCCCCACGTCCACTCTATCTAGGCCTTTCAGTATTCTGACCAATTATGACCACACCAGCCTACTCTCCATCATCAGCAAAGTGATGGAAGGTGCTGTCAACAGTGCTACCAAGTGACACTTGCGCAGTGATAAACTGCTTACTGATGCTCAGTTTGGGTTCCACCAGGGCTACTTGACTCCTGAACTCATTGCAGCCTTGGTCCAAACATGTACAAAAGAGCTGAATTCAAGAGATGAGAGTGACTGCCCTTGACATCGAGGCCGCACTTGAAAGTGTGGCATCAATGAGCCTTCATCATTGGGGATCAGGGGAAATCTCTCCACTAATTGGAATCATACCTAGCACAAAGGAAGATAGTTGTGTTTGTTGGAAATCAATCATCTCAGTGCCAGGGCATCAGTGCAGGAGTTAATCAAGAGAGTGAGCTAGGCCCAATCATCTTCAGATGCTTCAGCAATGACCTTCCCTCTATCATAAGGTCAGAGGATATTGGCTGATGATTGCACAATTTTCAGTGCCATTAGTAACTTCTCAGATACTGAAGCAGCCTGTGTCTGCATGCAACAAGTAACATTCGTGCCACACAAGTGCCAGACAATGACCATCTCCTACATGAGACAGCCTAAATATCACCGCTTGACATTCAACAGCATTACCAACACTGAATCCCCCACTGCCGATTGCCATTGACCAGAAACTTAACAGGATCAGCCATATAAATACTGTGGCTGAACAGCAGAATGGGAACTCTGCAATGAGTAATGCGGCTCCTAACTGCTCAAAGCCTGTGCACTATCTACAAGGCACAAAACAGGAGTGTGATGGAATACTCTCCACATGCCTGAGTAAGTAGAACTCCAACAGTACCCAAGAAGCTCAACATCATCCAGGAAAAATCAGCCTGATTGATTGGCACCCCATCCGCCACCTTAACATTCATACTCTCCATCACTGACACACGGTGGCAGCAATGTGTACCATCTATAAGGTGCACTGCAGCCACTCACCAAGCCTCCTTCAACAGTGCCTTCCAAACCAGTGACATCTACAACCTAGAAGGACAAGGCAGCAGGTGTATGGAACGCCACCACCTGCATGCTTTCCTCCAAGCCACACACCATCCTGACTTGGAATCATATCACTGTTCCTTCACTGTTGCTGAGTCAAATCCTGGAATTCCCTCTCTAACATTACTATGGGTCTACCTACACCACATTGACTGCAGCAGTTCAAGAAGGCTCACCACCACTTTGTCAAGTGCAATTAGGGACAGGCAACAAATGCTGTCTTTGTCAGTGACACGTTCATCCCATGAACAAATAAAATTGCAGCTGGCCACTCAACTTGCTCTCACAGCCCCAATTGTGCAAATATTGTTAGCAGTTCCCCCTTCTTGGCACTGTTCTTCTCACGTACTGTCCTTTGCTCCTTCAAATCTTCCATCATCACCACCCTCTTTAAAAAATCCTACTCTTGATCCCCCTGCCTTTGCAAATTACCAGCCCATCTCCAAGTTTTCCTTCCTCCCAAAAGTCTGTGAACTTCCTGTTGCCTCTCAGATCTGTGGCCATCTTCCCAGAGCTCCATATTTAATGCCCTCCCATCAGATTTCCACCCCTGCCACAGTACTGAAATAGTCCTTACCAAAGTCACAAATGGTGTACAATTTGCCTGTGACTGTGGTAAACTATTGCTTCTTGTCCTTCACCACCAGTCTGCAGCCTTTGACACAATTGATCACACCAATATCTTTCACCCATTGACCAGCTGGTTGGAACTGCACTCCCCTGGTTCCAGTATTATCCATCCAGTTGCAGCCAGAGAATTAACTGGAATGGCTTCTCTTCTTGCTCCTACATCGTTACATCTGGTGTACCCCAAGGATCTATCCTTGGTAACCTTCCTTTTTATCATGCTGCCCCTTGGCAACATCATCTGAAAACAAATCAGGTTCCACATGTACACTGATGACACTCGGCTCTTCCTGCATACCAGCTTTTTCAACTCCTCCACTCTCTCCAATTTGTCACATTGCTTGTTTAACACAGCCCTGAATGAGCAGAAATTTCCTCTAATATTGGGAAGACCATACACTCTCTTCCATTGTCACTGACTCCACCCATCCCTTTCTCAGTGCCCTGAGTCTGAACCAGACCATGCACAATCGATGTCACATTTGACCCTATGATAAGGTCTCGACCATATATCCTGAACATTACCGAGATCACCTTCTTCCAGCTCTGTAATATTGTCAAATCAACCCCAGTCACAGCTCATCTACTGCTGAAACCCTCATCCATGCTCTTCGTTAAGTCTAGACTTGATCATTTCAGCATTCACCTGGTTGCGTCTTCGGCCCTGCGTAAAATTGTGTTCTTCTAAAACTCTGCTGTGCATATCCACACTCAGTTTGCTGGCCTACATTGATTCCCGGTCATCCTTGTTTTCAAAGCACTCCACGGCTTTGCCTATTCCTATCTCTGTAACCTCCTCCAGCCCTAAAACCCTCTAAGGTTTCTGTGCTCCTTTAATTCTGGCCTCTTGCACATCCCTGATTTTAATCACTCAACCAGTGGCAACCGTGCCTCCAACTGTCATGATTGCTTTGCTCCCCTTGAATGAACTCAGTATAATCATAACAACAAATTTGCTTCTCGTGTTCTGTTGCTTTGAATGACAAGTTCTATTTTTTTCTGCTGGGCTTTACATACAGGAAATACTTTATTTTTATGACATCAATTTTTTGAATTTCTTTCAAAAAGAATCACAGATCCTAGAATGTTTGCAATGCTTTCAAACCTTAAGTCCATACCTTATTAAGTTGAAATTAGTCATAAATGCTAACACTTTTAACAGATAAATGTTCATTTTTATATCCCACATAGGATTAGATAGGATGTACAGCACAAAAACAGGACATTCGGCTCAATCACTTCTTGCCAGTGTTTATGCTCCACTCGAGCCTCTCCACTCCACTTTAGTTTATCTTTTAAAGCTGGTCCCTCCAACTAACAAATAAATTGAGTTCAGTATTTGCATTGGATCCTTCTTCAAAAATCTTCTGAGACAACACATTAGCTAGCTTACAGCTTGGAACAAAACTGTTCAGATGGTAGCTATGTCAGCCATCAGTTATTTTAAGTCACAAGTGCCTGATTTATATTGGAGTCCTGTGATTAGAGCCACTTTAGAATCACAGAATCATAGGGCAGAATTTTATGCCTCACAGGCAGGCACGTGCCTGACCCGAATGGACGTGAAATAACGCAAGATGACGTCAGGCAAGCGTCCCGGTGTCATCCCGCACGCAAGCAATCTTCAGGTTGGCGGGCACGCTTAGGTGCTGGAGCCGCACCCGCCAACAATTTAAAGGCCAATTAAGGCCATTAAAAAGGCAATTGTTCACGATTTTACGTTGCCCGCATGATTTCACACTCATCATTCGGGCAAGCGGGCAGCCCACTTTTAACGAAGCCTCATCCAAGTGTGGGATATAAAGGATCAGCAGCATTGCCAGTGTGAGTAGTGAGGAGTTTAGGGGATATTTTGCTGCTTGTTGCTTATTTGAACTTGACAGTTTCATCTTTGTTCTGAGCTTCATTCTTAGCATTTCTAGGCTTCATTTCAGGACTCATTGGTGTCTCCAAGACCCCCAGTTTTAACAGTAAACGCAAAGTCAGATAATATTAAAGAGCGCAGTTCCTGGTACAATTACTGCAAATTTCAAAGGTCACAGAAGCTTCTTCTTTTTCTGCTCAACGAGATTCAGAAACTCTGTTACATAATATATGAACTAAATTGAAACCTTTCACCTTAAACTGCTTCAGCAAAGGTCAGATCTCAGAGAAATAAAATATTCGATCATCACACCGTCTGACAACCACGTTACACAAAACAAGGCACACAAGGCAATGTTGAATTTTGGCAGGCTTGCCTTTGATAGGCTGACCTTCCATGACATGGACAGCATCAGCTTGACTGGGAACTTTTTAACATCAAAGCCATGTACATGCTTTACACTGAGGTAACAGGTTTAACTCACATTTGGGAAAGGAGTTTCAGGAGTAGTTAATGGAAGTAGGCTCTGCTGCAAAAATGAAGTTTTACTTTTATATTTTAAGACAATGTTTGCACACAAACATCGACCTTGACAATAAATGTTAAAAGAATGATTCAGTAGTTCTCAAAATGTTTGCTTTTTGCCAAGGACTGAGTCCATGATAGAAAGGATTTTGATATGCTCGTTGTTGAAAGTCGCATATAAATGCAGGTTCTTACTGGGACACATAGCACCATTGGGTGAAGTAGGGTGAATAGACTTCTGAAACATGTATATATAACTTTGGAAACAAATCTATTCTTTGCCCTACATCATAAGAATCTTAAATTAATAAGACTTGAGGGCATGCTTTTCACTTGAATAGTGCAGACTGCATCAGCATTGGAAAAGAAATCCACATTATCATAAAGAGGAGTCACATGGACTCGAAATGTTAACTCTGTTTCTCTCTTCACAGATGCTGCCAGACCTGCTGAGTTTTTCCAGTTTTATCTGTTTTTATTTCAGATTTCTAGCATCTGCAGTATTTTGCTTTAATCCATATTATCATGTTTGGCTGAAGGTTTAAGACAGCTTAATGCACCTTATTTATCTGCTGTGACCATTGGCTGAAAGATCATGTATTAGAATACTTAGGTATATTCAGGCAGTACCAATGGGGTTTGATGTTCAATGCTTTAGAGCTGACTGATCCACAAGGGAATGCAAATAGATTGTTAGCACATACTTCCATGAGCACTACTATATCTTTGGATTGGCAACAGGCAGGAGTGTTCAAAGAAACTATCAAGTTATGCCAGTTGCTGAGGTTCATACATTTGTGTTATTCTTACTTGAGTTCCAAAGTCACTGGTACTGCAAACCTTTTGGATTTGTGTGCATGAAACAGAAATCTGGTGGGCAGCATAAGTTACAGATTGAGACCATGCTTATCAGGGTTTACAAACTTGTAGGAAATCTCCAGCAATTATTCATTTGGTACATAAATTCTACATTGTGCTCTGTAGCTCCCTTCAGCATTGTTTAGTGTTAGTGTTTGGATTCTACCATCTATGTTAAGTGGTGGACTTTCTTGATTGGCACTCCTCTTTAGGTCCTTGCATTGAAATTTCAATAGCTTTTGACAAGCTTCTTCATGGCAGATTGGTCAGAAAAGTAATAGCCCATGGGATCCAAGGGCAAGTGGCAAGTTGCATCCAAAATTGGCTCACTGGCAGGCAGCAAGTTCACAGATGTTTTGTGACTGGAAGGAAATTTCCAGTGGATTTCTGCAGAGCTTTCAGCCTCTTGCTTATCATGGTATACATGGATGATTTAGACTTAAATGTAGGGGCATGATTAAAATGTTTGCCGATGATATGAAAACTGGCACTGTGGATGATAGTGCAGAAAAAGCCGTAGATTGCAGAAAGACATCAATGGACTGGTCAGATTGGCAGAAATCTGGCAAAAATGACTCAATCCAGCGAAGTGTAAGGGCAACAAGGCAAGGTTATGCAATAAATGGTAGGAAACTGGGAAGTGCAGAGACACAGAGGGATTATTGATTGCATGTTCACAGATCTCTGAATGCAGCAGACAGTTAGATAAAATGGTTAATAAGGCATATGGGCTATTTCCCTATTTTGCTGAAATATAGAGCATAAGAGGAGGGAGATTATGCTAAAATTGCATGAAACACTCACTAAACTCCAGCTAGAGGACTATGTAAAATTCTGGCCACCACAATACAGGAAGTATGTGATTGCACTAGAGAGGGTACAAAGAAGACTTACGAGGATGTTACCAGGAATAGAAAATGTTAGCTATGGGGAAAGATTGGATAGGCTGGGGTTGTTTTCCATGGACAGAGGAAGCTGAAGGGAGATTTAATTGAGGTGTGTAAAATTATGATGGGCCCAGATAGAGTGGATAAGGAGGACATTGTTCACTTAGCAGAGAGGTCAATAACCAAGAGGAACATTTAGAGTAATTGATAGAAGGATTAGAAGGGAGTTGAAGTGAAATGACTTGACGGACCAGACAGGTTTCAACAAGAAACAGATGAGCTTTATTACAGAGGGCTTTTCCATTGCTACATACTCGATCAGGACCCTCATCAAGAAGCCCTGCCCCCAGGATTACTCATGCTTAGGGATCATTGGCCGGAGTCTCCAAGAACATCATGCGACCCCTGATAGACAGCAGGAGAGGCTATACCTTCAGTTTCTACACTTCCTCCCCCTTGAGTTTTTTACAGTTTCTGTTTACAGAGAACATTTGAATATCCAATGACATATACATATATACAACTTCAGGTGATTAAAGATTAAGTATCTAAGGTGCTTTCCTTATTTGGTTAGAGTGGTGTAGCTCTATCACTTGAGGTTCTTCCACAGGGTTGACATGATCAGGAATTGCAGTACTAGATGCATCATTAGAAAGTGGCAGTTCAGGGTTTGGCAACTCTACAGGTGCATCAGGCATGTCTATTCTAGGTCGGCCTTCACCCCAGGGATTGATGGTTCGATGTTAATCACAGGCAGAATAGTTGGTCGTTGGAATATCTCTCTATCACAAATATGGTTCATGTGTTTTTAAACAATTCTGCCTTCCACTTTCACCTGGAAGGATAAGGGACCAGTCTCTGAGACAATGGTTCCAGGAACCTAACAAGGTCCACTTCCGAAATTCCACACAAATACTTTGTCTCCCACAGTGAATGTGCGAGCTTTGCTATGAATATCGTGATTCAATTTTTGATTACTCTGATTCCTCTCTACCTTCCCCTCTAAATTTGGAAACATCAGACTTAACCTTGTATGTAGCGGGATTTCATCAATAACTCAAATGGTGTTGAACCTGTAGTCAAATGAGGCATCATACGATAACTGAGAGGAAAGTGGGAAAGTCGAGTTTCTAAAGTACCTTCTGATAACCTCTTCAATGCAGATTTGAAATTTTGCACAGCTCTCTCAGCTAAACCATTTGATGAGGGATGGTAAGGGGCTGTTTCAATATGTCTGATTCCATTTAAACTCATGAATTTCTGAAATTCTGTACTGGTAAAGACTGTACCATTATCAGAGACAATGATTTCCTGTAGGCCAAATATGCAAAAACAATGATGCAGCTTCCCGATAGTTGAGCTCAATGTTGGTGATCTGACATTGTATACATCCAATCCATTTAGAATGTGCATCTATGATCAGCAAAAACATGATCCTACACAATCAATATGTGGTCTAACCCAGGGTCAACCAGGCCACTCCCATGGATGCACTGGAGCTGAAACAGGCAACTTCTGTTGTTGCTGACAATGGACACAGTGCTTGACCATACTTTCAATGTCACTGTCAATGCCTGGCTGCCAGACATAGCTTCTCGCAAGCATTTTCATCTTTGAAATGGCTGGCTGCGCATTGTGAAGCTCTGTCAAGAGTGGTTCCTTCCTTGCGAAGGAACGACAGCTCTTGATCACCACAACAAGGTTCCATCTAACTCTGGAAAAACTCAGCAGGTCTGACAGCATCTGCGAAGAGGAACACAGTTGACGTTTTGAGTCTGTATAACTCTTCATCAGAACTAAGGAAATATAGAAATGTGGTGAAATGTGGTTGAGGGGGGTGGGACAGGTAGAGCTGGATAGAGGGCCAGTGATAGGTGGAGGCAAAGAAGAGATTGCCAAAGATGTCATAGACAAAAAGACAAAGGGGTGTTGATGGTGGTGATATTATCTAAGGAATGTACTAATGGTGAAATTAAGGGTAGAAAGCAGGACAAGCAAGTGACAGATGGCCCTAGTGGGGGTGGGGGGAAGAGATCGAATTCTTTTCCCACCTATTTTTAAATTTATTTTGATCTATTGTTTTATATCCACCTTTTAGCCCATTTTAATCCCTTCCCCCCACCATACCCCCTAACTCTGAAAGTAAACTCACACCTCTGCATTATTGCAGATGGCTTCAACTGGAAATGTGTTTTCACAAGGTACACCAATTCATCATAAGACTTAGAATTGAGTGCATTCAGGGCCATCAGACTGCGGATGAGATTGTACGTCTTGCTACCACATACGCTCAAAAGGATTGCTTTCTGCTTCTCTTCTGTGGTAATTTTGTTTGCTATGAGATAAAAATGAAGGCACTCTACATAATGGCTCCAGCCTTTCATAGTTGCGTTGTAAGGGTCGATTCTGCCAAAGACTGGCATGACTGGTGAGTAGTCTTTTCTTATTTTCTTAAGATTCGAGGTGCAGCATCAGAGCTATTTTACCCTCATCATCATGACTTGACAGACCGGATAGGTTTCAACAAGAAACAGAAACTTTATGACAGAGGGTTTTTCAGATGCTACATGCTCGATCAGAAACCTCGTCAGGAAGCCCCGCCCCCAGGATTACTTGCGCTTAGGGCTCATTGTTCGGAGCCTCCAAGAACATCACATGGCCCCTGATAGACAGCAGGAGAGGCTATACCTTCAGTTACTACATGAAGAGGAACTCTTTCACCCAGAGGGTGATGAGGAAAGCACTGGCCGAAAGAATACTAGAAGTAGGAACCCTCTTTGCATTTATACAAAGTGACTGAAGTGCTGTAGCCTGCAGGGCTACAGACCACAAACTCAAAAATGGGATGAAGCTGGGTAGCTCTTTTTTGGCTGGCACAGGCACGATGGTCCAAATGGCCTCCATCTGTACCATAAATTTTCAACGTTTCTATGTTTCCATTCTGTCACTGAAACTTGAGAAACAACACAAGACTATTTATTGATCAAACTCTAATCCCCACAGTTAAATGCACAGTATAATATTCCTATTTTTGAATTTTTTTTCAAGATCATGGTAATCCGAGTGAAAAGGTAGTAATTTTTGTCAAGCAGCTGAGTGTCTGCTGACAATCTCCATCTTGCAATTTGAGCTAGAGTGAATCAAATCAATTGTTAAATGAGTCTAAATTGTTTTTCAAACTGATAAAACATTTATGCTTCATGTGATAAAGGAACATCATTATATTCATATTATAATACCGCATACAAAACACAAACACTAACATTTGCACATCTGTTGTTTTACATTATCTTCCAATGTTATATGGCAAACAATGATAAGGTTCTCCACTATTTGTGAGTTAGCAGCAATCAGAAGAGGCAGTTTTAGCTTAAGCAGCCCTACAATGTTTTTAACTTAGTCATTATTTGGAACAGAAGTTCGTAATTCTCTTGGGGTTCTGATTTCCCTGGCACTTCCATTTGTACCTAAGATACAAGGTCAGAATAGATTATTTTAAGAGTGAAAGCTAATTGCTGATCCATTAAAGGTGGTGAGTGTGTGTCCCACTGCATGAGGAGGTGCCAAGTACCTCTCCAAAGACAATTTTGCTGCCATGGCATGTCTCAGAGTGTTTTCGCGTTTGATATCATTTATCATTTCAACATTTTGCATACAGGTCCTCAGCTCCAAAGTCGGAACCTGCTCTTGATTCCTTCATGCACACTAAAACTGGTGATTAATACTTCACAGATCTTGAACACAGAAATAAAGTTTTCAGAGGCCTCCCAGGTCCCATGAATCTCAATACTCGACTGAACTTTGTAAAAATGAGAAAACTGGGACAAAACGCAAAACAATTAATGCCATGTCACACCTTGTAAAAATGAAACTTGGTGTACAAAGTTACCTAAATCCCATAATATTTTTAAAATCTAATTTGCTTTAGTGACTTTTGAATTTGTTTTTCTGTTCATGGCATGTGGGCATCACTGGCTAGGCCAGCATTTATTGCCTACCCCTAATGCCCTTGAGAAGGTGTTGGTGAACTGCCTTCTTGAACTGCTGCAGTCCATGTGATGTAGGTACACCCACAGTACTGTTAAAGAGGACATTCCAGAATTTTGACCCAGCGATGGTGAAGGAAAGGCAACATATTTCCAAGTCAAGATAGTGAGTGGCTTGAAGGTGGCGGTGTTCCATCTATCTGCTGCCCTTGTCCTTCTAGATGATAGAGGTCACCGGTTTGCAAGGTGCTGTAAAAGAGCCTTGGTGAGTTGCTGCAGTGCATCTTTTAGATGGTATATAGTGCTGCCACTGTTCCTCATTGATGGAGGGAGTGAGTGTTTAAGATAGTGGATGGGGTGCCAATCAACAGCCGGCATTGTCCTGGTTTTTGTTAAGTTTCTTGAGTGTTGTGGGAGCTACGCTCATCCAGGCAAGTGGAGAGTATTCCATCACACTTCTGCTTTGCAGATGGTGGACAGGCTTTGGGGAGTCAGGAGGTGAATTACTTACCACAGGATTCCTAGACTCTGACCTGCTCTTGTAGCCATAGTATTTATATGTCTGGTGCAGTTCAGCTTCTGGTCAATGTAACCCCCAGGATGTTGATAGTGGGGGGTTCAGCGATGGTAATGCCATTGAATGTCAAGGCGAGATGGTTAGGGTCTCTGTTGTTGGAAATGGCATAGCCTGGCGCTTGTGTGGCATGAATGTCGCTTGCCATTTTTATCAGCCCAAGCCTAGATCTTGTCCAGATCTGGCTGCATATGGACAAGTACTGTTTCGGTATCTGAGGAGTCACAAATAGTGTTGAACATTGTGCAATCATCAGTGAACATCACCATTTCTGACCTTATGATAGAGGAAAGTTCATTAATGAAGCAGCTGAAGATGTTTGGGCCTAGGACACTCCACTGAGGAACTCCTGCAGTGATGTCCTGGAACTGAGATGATTGACCTTATTATTTTGTAGACTGAGGTACTTGCCTGCTATGTTTGTGATTAACAAACTCAGCTGCCAATGAATCTGGGAAATGATTCACTCAGTTTCTCTGGATCTTTAACAACTAATTGTTGCATACTTTGGCCAGAATTTTCTAGTCCCAGCAGCGATAGGTTTAATGGCAGGTGGGGGTGGTTAATGACTATGAATTGCAATTAAACCATATCAAGGGGAGGTGGTGGCTTTGTGGTATTGTCACTGGACTAGTACTCCAGACACCCAGGGTAATGCTCTGGGGATCTGGAGTTGAATCCCGCCAGAGTTGATGGTGAATTTGAATTCAATAAAAAAATCTGGAATTAAAAGTCTAACGATGAAGCCATTGTCAACCGTTGTAAAAACCCATCTGGTTAACTAATGCCCTTTAGGGAAGGAAATCTGCCGTCCTTACCTGGCTTGAGATACCAGACCCACAGGAATGTGGTTGATTCGTAAATGGCCTAGCAAGCTACACAGTTCTGAAGGGGCAATAAATGCTGGCAAATAAATTTAGACTCATTTAACAATTGATTTGATTCACTCTAACTCAACTGCAAGGTGGACAGCAGACACTCAGCTCCTGTACCATGAACCTTGACAAAAATTACTACCTTTTCATTCTCGGATTTCCATGATCTCAAAAAGAAGTTCAAAAATAAGAATATTATACTAATTTATTAACTGCGTGGGATTAGAGTTTGATCAATATATAGTCTTGTGTTGTTTCTCAATTTTCATTGGCAAAATGGAAACGTAGAAACATTGAAAATGATGCCCACGTCCTATGAACAAATTTTTAAAAATCTCATTCAGGTGCAAGTGTAGTCAGAAGTGTAAGAACACCAACAATTATAGTGCAGCCATGCAACCACATGTGAAATCATATCTTGTTAATCTAGCGTTCCCTACCACTTCTTCTAGGTACTCCCCCGACATCCACAGCAGGGGTGGAGGCAGCCCACTGACCATTTTGCCCTGTTGTCTTGGATGACCTTGGTGGCTGTCCTCTGGAGACCCAAGGCCTGGAGGGCCCCAGCTTACTTTGGCTGCCCTGCTGTGGGTCAGCTGCTCCTTCTGCAGTCACAGAGGACGAAGCTGAAGGGATCACAGGCAAGGGGGATTCCAAAGGGCCGGACACCATCAGAGAGCCCAGAGGTGCCAGGACTGTCCAACAGCCACTCCCCCTCTCTTTGGGCCGCTGCCTGACTCCTTGAAGAGAAGGGTCACCTGGACAGAGGTCAAGGTGCCCCATCCCCCTCTCGAGTAGCCATTGCAAAAGCTCACCCATGGCTACAGCGATGGAGTGCAGGTCTGTGCACAACTCAAGCAGAAACTGAGCATTCTGCTGACCAGGTACACCATGGTGTCCACCACTCTCCCCATGGAGACCTCCATGCATTCACATGTTGGTGCCGCTTCATCAGCCAGCAGGTGGATGAACTGTTCTGCCTCACGTGCCATCCTGTTGAGGGTGTCTTCTGCCTGATGTTCCCCCACCTTTCGCAACTTCCTCAGCATCTCAGGCAGGGCTGATCCCAGAGGCTCATCACAGATGACTCTTCTCCAGTAGTCCTCTGAGGGCCAGTAATTTTGGATGACCCTGCCTCCTCCTGCTTCAGACACGTGTCTCAGAATGTGAGACCCTGCTTGAACCAGATCTAGCACCCACTGAGGTATGTGTCTCTGGGCTGGTGGAGTGTGTAGGTGACTGCTGTGATGCTTCTACAGGTGCACTTTCTTCCTCCTCTCCCAATGTCTTCAATCCTCTGTGGGCTGGAGGACGTTCTGGACAGGGTTTCCTCTCCTGGCTCTCCCCTCTTCCTGCTGGCACCTGTAAGTGAGAGAGGAGAGTGGGAGTGACTGCATGAGCTGCCTCCAACATGGAGGAGCGCATGACCCTTAGGTTTCTATGTGACTACATTACGCATGAATCCGCCCGCCGACCTCTCCATCCACACAGGCTCAGTCCGGTTCCTCCCCTGCCAGCTGGGCTGCCCACTCCTCCAACTCAGTGAGGTTCCTGAGGTCAGCCGGCCCCCTCCCATCTTCTCTCTCTCTCTCCTGTTGTTCCACAACTTTTCCTGAGCAAAGAGAGAAGATGGCGTTGAGGGCAATTGTGTTTCATGTATCTTTCTCATGCTTCTAGTCTAACAAATAACCCGCTGGATTGTATGCCATGTGATTGATGCACTGCAGGTTGTCCACAAGGGTTCTGGGGCAGCACCCTCCAGAGCGGTGAGCCCATGCAGATAGAAGGATAAGGCTCACAGAGACATGTCATGAGCGGTGCTTGCTGGTGCCCTCAACGGCAAACCCCCTTTTCCCCGCACACCACCCCAAACAGCATCTGCATTCTCTGTGGAAGGGTCAGGGACCCACAGTGGCCTCTCCACCTACAGACCAGATGGATTTCAGGAGGCCATGAGGCATCACCTTATCATATTGAGTAGTTCTTTTATGTATGGGTCGCATGGATGATGCCCTTACCACTGTGGCCCATGGGCCCTCTACCATTCAGTGAGGTGAGTGTGAGTAGTTGAGGGTTCACCTACCCTGGCAGCGTAAATGAGATCATTCATCCATTTCCAGCACTGCAGGGCAGTCCTCTGGTGGAGGCTCTGGGCACTGACCACCCTGGAGACTTCCCATGCAGGGTTGGTCACACAGTTCCTCTTCTTTCCATTCTCAGGGTAGAGGCCTCCACTGCAGTGAGAGGCACATTGGGGGAAGCATCACTGAATCTGGAGGCTGGAGCTCCCTAGGATCAGCGAGCCATTTCTTCCTTCAGCGATGGGTAGGCGACAAAGAAGTTGATGTCCCGGCGCCATTTAAATATGGCGCCTGGATATGGTGGCTTTGTGCATGTCATCCAGCCTGCCCTGCCACGCAATAAGTCGGGAAATCCCCAACTGCATAATTAATTAGGCCAGCATCACACAATTCGGCGCGAATTCCCCATCCGCTTCTGTGGCAGGAAACACTTCCGGTTCCCACCCCCACCACGTGACTTAGGCCCAGAACGGAAAATCTCGGCCTTTGACTGAAAAACACACAAAACAGCCTGAAGTGTTAGTCCAACTACAGCAATGAGGAGGACATGTAATGAAACGATAGTGCTTCCCAGGCCTCAGTTATTTTCTTTGCTTTTTAATTAAAACTAATGCTACATTGCGAAGAGCATAATGATTGAAACACAGTCAAGGATGTTGGATGAAGAAATTTACCACCATAAAGCTCAAGCTATTTTGCGCTATTAAAGTCCACCATTTTGCCCAGTTTGAAAGACCACCAGTTTTCCACTATTTCCTGCTTTAGAACAATTTGAGCCAGCAAAATTGAGTTATACTAACAGCTCCACACTACTCCCAGACGGGGAAAGATGAACACTGAGATGTCCTTACATAAGTGTGCACAGATGCCATTGCAGTGTTCCACTAACTAGAACTTGCAACTTGTGCATGTTTTTGAAGAGCTGGCCATTCTATCAGCTTCTTTTTGACATTAGAGAAGTGATCCATGAATTTTTTTTACAATTTGAACTGAAAGCCTTTTGTAAAAGTTGCTCTATATCAATTCCTTCACATTTGTGGGGAGGCGAAGTGGTGTGAGATTACACAAGCTCCCTATTAAAGCATTAGATTGTGCTATAACCTTGGAGTATGCAACTCAAGCTAATTTTATTACGTCCAATATATGTTTTATATGAGTATTTTAAGGAATATGCAATCTTTTTAGAAAAGTTATGTACTTTATGTTTTGGCACAAGCTAGCCTGACTACTCAGTACCCGAAGTTTCCTGCAGCTGTTTGGAGAAGAATTCCAACGCATAACATTACGATCTCACTACCAGATGGCTGCTGACATTTAGACTTTTTTCCCATTTCAAGCTTAATAATTGGTTAATGAGGTTCCCAGTGAAAGTTTTTCCAGGTTGGATTCAAAATTTAAAATTTCTGAGATATTCAGTATTTTTAATAATGTACCCCCAGATAAAAGGGAAAATCATGTCTGGTTCAACATACTATGTTTAAATCTAATATCCATTTAACTAATTTCAGTGCCAAGTAAAATCTGTCCTATGGCATAAAAAAAGCATGAACATGCCAATCTATTATGAATTACAGAGAATGTGTTCTTCAGTCTCCAAATATTATTTAATAACCTCTGAGGTTATTGTTCCACATGCTATCTATGAAAACCATATGAACACCACCCTTGTTGGCTGAGCAAAACAGCTAAAAGACATGTGAGATTCAAGTCAATGACTGGAGATATTATTACACCAGGCGCAAACCAGGAATAGAAGGATTAGGATCAAACCACTTCAGCTTGATTACACATATGAAACTCATTCAGTTTCAGATGAGAAATACACAGGGCAGAATGTTTCGCTAAGTGGGCGGGCACGTGCCCGACCCGCTGGAGCGTAAAATAGCACGTGATGAAGTCGGGTGAGCACCCCAAGTCATCACGCACCTGTGCGATATTTCAGTCGGCAGACGCAAGCGGGAGTCGGAGCCATGTTCGCCATTAATTAAGAGGCCAGTTAAAGCCATTAAAAAGGCAATGAATGCCGATTTTACACTGCCTGTGTGATTTCGCACTCGTCACACGGGCAAAACAGGCAGGCAGCCAGCCAACAATTTTCAAAACCTCATCCACGGGTGGAGTAAAAAGGGTCAGCAATATTGCCAGTGTCAGTAGTGAAGAGTTTGATATAGATAGTTTGCTGCTGGTGACTTATTGGTACTTGGCAGCTTAATCTCTGTTCACGGCTTCATTCTTAGCATTGCCAGGCTTCATTTCAGGTCTCTTTGGTGTCGCCAAGGACCCCAGAGGGTTCAGACCATGTGGACCCTTCCAGGTATCAAACAGCCTTCCATTACCCTGGTAATGGGGATTGTTGGCTCTCCTGGTGGCACCTCCTCCTCTGAGGAGGAGAGGGGCAGAAAGGAGAGGAGGCCAGGTGTCCCAATGCAGATTCCAAGGGAGGGACCTGTGGGAGGAGAGGCGCAGGCACAAGGGGCACAGGGCCAGCAGGAAGCCCAAGGCAGAAGGGGCCACAGAAGGTGCCACTATCCTGCTGCCAGGGTTTACAGGCGACGGTGCAGCTCCCTCAATATGTCTGGGTTGCAGTGCCGAAGGAGGCTCCACCTCTCCAGGGAGAAGGTGACATCCATTTGTCAGATGATTAGGCCTGAGATCAGGTCCAACTGTGTGGGTGGACACCCCATACCAGTGGCTCTGAGTGTCACAGTGACCCTGAACTTCTATGCCTCCGGCTCTTTCCAGGGATCAGTGGGGGATCTTTTTGGAGTCTCCCAAACAGCTGTCCACAGCTGTGTCAAGCTGATGACAGAAGCTCTGTTCAGGCTGGTATTAACTTTCATTCATTTCCGTATGGACGAGGCCAGCCAGGCTGAGCGAGACAGAGGCTTTGCCGTGATTGCTGGGTTCTCCCACATCCATGGTGCAATCGACTAGGCTTAGAACCACCCACATCCAGCATTACATACTGGCATACCCTGCACCACATTGAATAAAAAGGGTGAAGCATACTCAAGCTGTTACGACAGCCCATTTTGACAACCCAAACAAATTAAGGGAACCTTCTCTGGTCTTCAGCCCCAGGCCAGTACACATAACCAAAACATTGCACAACAGAAGATCACCAGTGACCAGTCCCTCTTGTGCTCATGGTGTCTTAAGCTTATGTTTGCGAGTGCTACATCTGGGTGCTTCCCCCTCGCTGGCACCAGCACTGGAGGCAGCCTGCTGATTCTGCTGTCTTGTTGGCCTTGATGACCTTGGCAGTCGCCCTCTGGCCAGTGGAGCCTATATTCGCCCTACCTGGGAGGGAGCGGCCAGTGCCGCAGCTGGCATTTCCCCAGTCACCGCAGCCTCATCAGATGTCACCATCCCTGGCAGAGGGGCAGAGGAGCCATTGCGCCATCCAGAGTGCCCTGATAGGAGCCTGCAGTTCATGCGCCAACATGAGGTCGCTCTGGACCTCCCTGCTTGCCATTGATGGACGGGCACCTAGCTGGGACACTGGGTGCCTCATCCATCTCCCACACTGGCACTGACCTGCTGAGGTCATTGCCTGCGTGAGGGCATGCAGGTCCGAGTGCAACCCCAGGAACTGCTGATTCTGTCCCTGGAGCTGTCTCTCCATGAGAGTCGCCACTCTCTCCATGGAGGAGGCAGTGCGCTCGGCCACAAGGGTCAACACAGTGCTCACGCTCCACAGGGACTCCTCCATAACGGAGACAATGGCACACACCTTCATGGATCTCTGCCAGATCCTCCCACACATCCCGCTGGAGACCCAGTGTCTGCCGCCTCATGGACAACTCCAGAGGCTCATCATCTGCCTTCAACTCCGCATTGTTCTGGGCTTCAGCAGCTCTCCGACTGCTGGCGCCCTGGGCACTCTCTGCCTCTGCCTGCATCTTAAGCGAGTGTGAAGTGCCCTCACCGCTATGCCCCAACATTCTAGCTGCCAAAAGAATGCCCACTGGGGTGCTGGAATCTGTGCTGGTGCCTGGTTCAGAGAGCGAGCATGACACAGGTACACCTGGAGCCTGGCAGTCCTCTGGCATCAGGGGTGACTCTTCATCCTGCAATCGGGTGCATGGTGGCAAATCTAAGGGAGAACAAAGGCATAAGTCATCACATTACCACTGTGCATGCCAGGCACCCTGATGAAACCATGGAGATCTGCATCATGGTGCCATCGTCTTTCAATAATCCATGAGGAATTCAGGTTTGAGGTTCCCGTCAATGATGAGACTGTACAAAAATGTTTGTACCATCTTAAACTCTCATCTCTTATCTTCGCGTGACACCCCAGCCTCTCCGCAACCGGTTGACCAAGGCGCGTGCTGGCTCTCCATCTCCAAGGCATCCTGCTCATACCTCATGTGGATTAAGAGGTTTTGGGTGCCTCTGCTGATCCACGACCTTTCAACATTGTTATGGGCCATCTTCTCCTGAAAGGACAGAGAAGCATTTATTAGTCCACTCTCTACCTGCAGCGCCATTGCAGCCTGGCCAACCCCACCTGAGGAACACCTTGCAGGGTACATCTGAGTCATGGCCCTCGAGCTGCAAGGCTCGGAGTCCAAGCAGCCAGGGCTCACCCCCTTTGCCAGCTCCGGCATCATTGATGGTTGGCACTCAGACTCTACACCCTTAACCTCCACTGGGGGATGGCCAGACATTAAGACTTCAACACACTGATCCATGCCAATATGGTACACACCCTTCCTGATTGTTAAACCTCTTGTGCTACTGGACCCAGGTGCACTGCACAACATCATAGCTGCTGACCAATGCTGCCACCTCTCCCCAAGCTCTTTTTATAAGGTGCGGTGGCCCCCTCCTTCCATCCTTGGGGACAAGGGTGCCCCTCCTGGCAGCTACCTCCTCCAAGAGGACCGCGAGGCACTCATCAGAAACCCAGGGGGCCGAGTGCCCCCTGACCTGCCCTCCCGCCTGGGGTCTGCAGCTGCACCTGAAGCCATAACTTCCTGTTGACAACACCAAAGCTGCCTTCTTCACTGGCAGCCCACCAAGGCCTGCTTGGGCTGTTTTTAAACCGACTGCCAGGTCATCATTGGACCTGGCAGCCGACAGGCCACCACCCCCGCTTGGCCCTTCCTGGCCAGTGAAGAGCCGCTTTTCATGCTGGGTGGGCCTTAATTGGCCCGCCAGTGTGAAATCGCGGTCGGGGGCCGACGGCGGGCAGCAGCCCATTTCCTGGCCGCTCCCGAGCCCACTGACCGCCCCCATCCGCCGAACTCAAAATTCTGTCCATGATTATTTACAACCTAGCATAACATCATTTAGAACAGTTCATGATAAAGTTCAACTGCACCACAGTTAAGGTCTCTTTCTAAGATCTAAGGAGCCATTTTGTGCTCTGAGGTTGTGTCACCAGTTAGATCAAAAACAGAATTACCTGGAAAAACTCAGCAGGTCAGGCAGCATCAGCGGAGAAGAAAAGAGTTGACGTTTCAGACCATGGTGATGGGTTGTACTTAACAGATGCTGGAATGAAGATTGAGCTCCCAATTTGATCCATAAAAAAATGAAGAAATGAAATGTTTGCTGCTTAGTCTAGACATACTAAATGGAATTATGTATATGTCCAAAGCTTGTCATGGTTATAAGGAAGAATTGGCCATCTAGGGCTTATGAGTCAATCAACGGATATCCAGATGGATTAGGAACTCAATCTTCATCAGATAAATGTAGCTCGTTTCTATGATGTGTGATCTGGATAATCTAATTAGTGACAATAAAATATCATGTAGAAAGAAGGAAATGTCTGTAAAATAAACAACAATGACCCTGAAATTCCATGCTGTTTTTGACATTGTTGGGGCCTAAAATCAGACCACAACTTGGGAACAGGAGTTGTTTCCTGGTTGATTTTAACCCCAAATCAATGTGCCTAAATTTTCACTTAATTTGACTTTTCCCCTGACATGAAGAACATGGAGACAAAGGTCCTGTGAAGATCTTAACAATTCCTCAAGTCAAGATCTAACCCCATTGCCATTATTAAATAAGCGCGAGTATGTACCATGTGATAATTCTTGTGCTTTGAGATTGCTTAAAAAAAGTTAAATGAACCATTGTTAATCATAGAGCAATATCTGAGGTCCTGAACTGGTATCGTGTGAAGTTTTCCCTGGCTTCAGAAAGAAAGACTTGCCTTTATACAGCGTCTTTCATGACATCAGGATATCGCAAAATGTTTTACAACCAACTAAGTAGGTTTGAAATGTTGTTATTGTTGTAGTCTTGGAAATGTTGTCATCAATTTACTCACAGTAAGCATCCACAAACAGCAATGTGATAATAACCTGATATTCTATTTTAGTAATTTTGATTGATTGAGGGTTTATTTTGGCTGGGACACTGGAGATAACTCCCTTGATCTTCCTCGAAATAATGCCATGGGATCTTTTATGTCCCCCTAAGAGAGGAGGGGGTCCTTGGTTTTAATGTCTTATCTGAAAGATGATACTTCCTACAATGCGATTCCCTGGTACTAGGAGAATTTTCCCCATTGTCCTGCCAGTACCTGCCCATCAGCAATAGCACTGAAAGAAATCCAGATTATCTGATCATTGTCACACCTCTCCTTGCAGGGCCAAGTTGCATGTAAATTAATGACTGTATTTCTACATTACAAAAATAACTACACTTCTAAATTATTTAATTGGCTGTAAAGTGTTTTGAATACCCTGAGGTTGTGAAAGGCTCTATAAAAACACATGTCAGGTTTTTTTTTATTCCTTCACAGGTTGTGGACATCGCCAGCATTTTTATTACCCATCCCTAATTGACCTTGAGAAAGTGGTGGTGAGCAGCTTTCTTGAACTGCGGCAGTCCGTGTCTTGTCACTCTATTTCTGTCTTTGAGTGAGAAGAATAACGGTTTGAGCCTCACTCCAAGTAGCCCTGGTAAGCAGAGACTGGATCATTGCTTCTGAATGACGTGTGGTGGGAGTCCTTGCATCCGATGGATATGCGTACGCCCCTGCCCCATGTAAAGTGTAGGTGAGGCTCTTTAGCCTTGATTGCATCCCACCCAGGAGCAGCTATTTTGAAGTTGGAAACCATGAGGAATACAAGGAGAAGCCACCTTGTTTAAGTGGCTTAAGAATCTTCCATGTGAAATGAGTTAGGACCTGCCCTAAAGCAAAATACGATGGTCAGGTGGACTTTGCTTCAGTTTTTGATTTTTGTCGGTTGCTTCTTTGAACTCAATGGCTCTTTTAAACTGGCAATAACTGTCAAGGATATTGTACTGTTTGATTTTCAAATCTGCGTTCTTTTTATTTCAGTTTTACTTAGCTTTGCAGCTTTCTCATTTCCACCTGATTTTCTCTTTCTATTCCCAATCTCATGCACTCCAGCAGCGAGTGTTTTTTTTTATATTCTGACAGCTACAGCCTGATTTTATTTCATTTAACCTGCTGAGTTCTGGTTTCCTGCCTGTATAATTTATGCCCCATCCCTTACACCTGGTGGAAAAAATGGGATATCACAGAATGATAGAATTACAGAATCACTCAATGCAGAAGAGGCCCTTCGGGCCATCGAGTCTGCACCGACACGTGAGAAACACCTGACCTACTTGACTTGACTTGGGGAGAAACTTCTTTACTCAGAGAATTATGACTTTTTGGAATTCTCTACTGCAGAGGGTTGTGGATGTTCCATCGTGAGCATATTTAAGATGCTGAAAATGGGGGTGGGACTTCAGCATCTGAGCCCCACCCACCATTTTTAAAGGCCCCAAGAGTAAACCTGACTGTGAAAACCTGGCCCTATGTCTCATTCTCTACCCTCTCATGAGTCAAAATTATATCTCTAGTTCTCGGAGCCCCTTAGCAAACCTCCCACTTTTTGACATGGGATTCCATCTTCATCTCCTGTATCAAAATCAAAATTTTGGACCAAGGATGGGTAGGAACTTCATGTAGAATCAATAGATGCTTTGTACTGACTCAGCATATCTTCTTGACATGCCATGCAAATCTTGACGATGACTTCAATGTCATTGTTCATACCTGGCCAATAGACTGTCTCCCTTGCGAATCTCCTCGTCCAGCCTATGCCCGTGTGTGAGTGATGAAGTTGTTGAAGAATATTACTTTTTTATTCATTCATGGGATGTGGGCTTCGCTGGCAGGGCCAGCATTTATTGTCCATCCCTAGTTTCCCTTGAGAAGGTGGTGATGAGGTGCTTTCTTGAACCGTTGCAGTCCATGTGGTGTAGGAACACCCACAGTGCTGTTAGGAAGGGAGTTCTAGCAATTTGACCCAGCAACAGTGAAGGAACGGCGATATATTTCCAAGTCAGAATGGTGAGTGATTTGGAGGGGAACATCCATATGGCGGTGTTCCCATCTATCTGCTGCCCTTGTCCTTCTAGATGGCAGTGGTCGTGCATTTGGAAGGTGCTGGCTAGGGAGCCTTGGTGAATTCCTGCAGCGCATCTTGTAGATGGTAGACACTGCTGCTACTGTGTGTCAGTGGTGGAGGGAGTGAATGTTTGTGGATGGGGTGCCAATTAAGTGGGCTGCTTTGTCCTGGATGGTGTTAAGCTCCTTGAGTGTTGTGGGGGCTGCGCTTATCCAGGAAACTGGAGAGTACTCCATCACACTACTGACTTGTGCCTTGTAGATGATGGACAGGCGAATGGTGCGGAACATTTGTGCAATCATCACCGAACATCCCCACTTCTGACTTTATGATGGAAGGAAGGTCATTAATGAAGCAGCTGAAGATGGTTGGGCTAAGGACACTACCCTGAAGAAATCCTGCAGTGATGTCCTGGAGCTGAGATGATTCACCTCCAACAACCACAACCATCTTCCTTTGTGCTAGGTATGACTCCAACCAGTGGAGAGCTTTCCCTTGATTCCCATTGACTCCAGTTTTGCTACGGCTCCTTGATGCCACACTCGGTCAAATGCAGCCTTGATGCCAAGGATAGTCACTCTCACCTCAACTAGGGAGTTCAGCTCCTTTGTCCATGTTTGAACCAAGGCTGTGATGAAATCAGGAGCTGGGTGACCCTGGCAGAACCCAAACCCAAACTGGGCATCAATGGGCAGGTTATTGCTAAGCAAGTGCCACTTGATAGCATGGTTGCTGACCCCTTCCATTACTTTATTGACGATTGAGAGTAGACTGATGGGGCGGTAATTGGCTGGGGTGGATTTGACCTGCTGTTTGTGTACAGGGCATAGCTGGGCAATTTTCCACATAGCCAGGTAGATGCCAGTGTTGTAGCTGTACTGGAATACTTGGCTCAGGATGCAGCAAGTTCTGGAGCACAAGTCTTCAGTACTATTGCCAGAATATTGTCAGGGTTTATAGCCTTTGCAGTATCCAGTGCCTTCAGCTGTTTCTTGATATCACGTGGAGTTAATTGAATTGGCTGAAAACTGGCATCTGTGATGCTGGGGACCTCCGGAGGAGGCCGAGATGGATCATCCACTCGGCACTTCTGGCTGATAATTGTAGCAAATGCTTCAGCCTTATCTTTTGCACTGACGTGCTGGGCTCCCCCATCATTGAAGATGGGGATATTTATGGAGCCTCCTCCTCCAGTGAGTTGTTTAATTGCCCACCACCATTCACGACTGGATGTGGCAGGACTGCAGGGCTTAGATCTAATCCATTGGTTGTGGGATCGCATAGCTCTGTCTATCGTTTGCTGCTTATGCTGTTTGGCACATAAGTAGTCCTGTGTTATAGCCAGGTTGACACCTCATTTTTAGGTATGCATGGTGCTGCTCCTAGCTTGCCCTCCTGCACTCTTTCATCCCCAGGTTTGATGGTAATGGTAGAGTGGGGGATATGCTGGGCCATGAGGTTACATGTTGTATTCGAGTGTGATTCTGCTGCTGCTGATGGCCCACAGCACCTCATGGATACCCAGGCTTGCGTTGCTAGATCTGTTCACAATCTATCCCATTTAGCATGGTGGTAGTGCCACACAACACAACGGAGGATATCCTCAATGTGAAGGCCACCACCTCTGCTGGTTCTGTCCTGCCAGTGGGAAAGGATATACCCAGAGATGGTGATGGTGGTGTCTGGGACATTATCTGTAAGGTATAATTCCATGAGGATGACTATGTTAGCCTGTTGCTTGACTAGTCTGTGAGACAGCTCTCCCAACTTTGGCATTAGCCCCCAGATGTTAGCAAGGAGGACTTTGCAGGGTTGACAGGGCTGAGTTTGCTGTTGTCATTTCCGGAATATCAGGCCACAAAGATTCTGGTATGATGGCGTGCCTAACTTTAAAAATGACGCCCTAGAAGATGCCTAACTCACCCTGGTAAAGCCAAGATGGTTTAATGTGTTAGTAGACATGATGGGCGGAATATTCCCAGGTTTGCACTATGTGCGGTAGTAGGTGGGTAAAACAACTGGCGGGTTTTCACGCCGTATGGTCCCAAATGCGCCACATTGTTTATGCACTCCCAGGAAATGCACCATTTCCTTGGTGGGCAAGTTCTCATTCACCCGCCCGCCATCACCCAGCCGCTGGGATTGAAGGCCGATAAATCCCCGGGGCCTGATAATCTACATCCCAGAGTACTTAAAGAAGTGGCCCTAGAAATAGTGGATGCATTGGTGGTCATCTTCCAAGATTCTATAGATTCTGGAACAGTTCCTACAGATTGGAGGGTAGCTAATGTAACCCCACTATTTAAAAAGGGAGGCGGAGAAAAAACAGGGAATTATAGACCAGTCAGCCTGACATCAGTAGTGGGGAAAATTCTAGAGTCCATTATAAAAGATTTAATAGCTGAGCACATGGAAAACAGTGGCAGTATCGGACAGAGTCAGCATGGATTTATGAAAGGGAAATCATGCTTGACAAATCTACTGGAATTTTTCGAGGATGTAACTCTTAGAGTTGATGAAGGGGAGCCAGTGGATGTGGTTTATTTGGACTTTCAGAAGGCTTTCGACAAAGTCCCACATAACAGATTGGCGTGTAAAATTAAAGCGCATGGGATTGGGGGTAGTGTATTGAGATGGATAGAAAACTGGTTGGCAGACAGAAAACAAAGAGTAGGAATAAACGGGTCTTTTTCCGAATGGCAGGCGGTGACTAGTGGGGTACCGCAGGGATCGGTGCTGGGACCCCAGTTATTCACAATATATATTAAGGATTTAGATGAGGGAATTAAATGTAATATCTCCAAATTTGCAGATGACACAAAGCTGGGTGGGAGGGTAAGCTGTGAGGAGGATGCAGAGATGCTTCAGTGTGATTTGGACAAGCTGAGTGAGTGGGCAAATGCATGGCAGATGCAGTATAATTTGGATAAATGTGAGGTTATCCATTTTGGTAGCAAAAACAGGAAGACAGATTATTATCTGAATGGCTATAAATTGAGAGAGGGGAATGTGCAACGAGACCTGGGTGTCCTCGTACACCAGTCGTTAAAGGTAAGCATGCAGGTGCAGCAGGCGGAAAAGAAGGCAAATGGTATGTTGGCCTTCATAGCCAGAGGATTCGAGTACAGGAGCAGGGATGTCTTGCTGCAATTGTACAGGGCCTTGGTGAGACCACACCTTGAATATTGTGTGCAGTTTTGGTCTCCTTATCTGAGGAAGGATGTACTTGCTATAGAGGGAGTGCAGCGAAGGTTTACCCAACTAATCCCTGGGATGGCGGGACTGACATATGAGGAGAGATTGAGTCGATTAGGATTATTTTCGCTGGAGTTCAGAAGAATGAGGAGGGATCTCATAGAAACCTATAAAATTCTAACAGACAGGGTAGATGCAGGAAGGATGTTCCCGATGGTGGGGGAGTCCAGAACCAGGGGTTACAGACTGAGGATACGGGGTAGACAATTTAGGACTGAGATGAGGAGAAATTTCTTCACCCAGAGAGTGGTGAACCTATGGAATTCGTTACCACAGAAAGTAGTTGAGACCAAAACATTGTATGTTTTCAAGAAGGAGTTAGATATAGCTCTTGGGGTGAAAGGGATCAAAGGGTATGGGGAGAAAGCGGGAGCAGGCAATTGAGTTGGATGATCAGCCATGATCGTAATGAATGACGGAGCAGGCTCGAAAGGCCAAATGGCCTACTCCTGCTTCTAGTTTCTATGTTTCTATGCTTCTATGCATCACGCCAGCCGCAAGCACACATCTCAGTGCTTCCAGACCACTGCTGCACGGAAGTCATGGCCTTGAAACTGAAGAAGACTGCAGCCCCCAGGTTCAGTGAGCATCCCTCGAGTGCCTTTTAGATGCCATGGAGGCCCACCGGGGTGTCCCTTAACCCTGCTCTGGCCGCAGGATGGGCAGCAACAGCACTAATCCGGATTGGGAGGCGGTGGTCAATGTCAACGCCCTTCAAAAGAGGACAGCCACACAGTGCTGCAAGAGGGTGAATGATCTCCTCCGTTCCGCCAGGGTAAGTCACTCTTCTCATCACTCTCAACTCACACAAGCCCAGCACACATCCATAGGGCCCTCATTCACTGCCAGTTCAAGGGACATCACCATTCACCCTGTCATTCATTGTCCTCACCCAGTTCACAGGGCCACTCGCCACCCACACAGGCCAGGAATACTTATCATCTGGCCTGGCAGGCATCCTGGTTATGCTCTCTCTATTCTATTTATGCAGGACAAGCTGGCACACAGCAGGAGGAAGAGGTAACAGACCAATGGGTGCCTGAAATCAAGGTCCTCACAGACTTTGAAAACAGAGCCATCCAGCTGGACTAGCCTTGTGCTGACGGTGCTGTACCAATTGTGGATCCAGCAGTGCAGTATCCATCAGACAAACATGCTGTGAGTGTCCTGTTTCACAGGCCACTGCCATGCACCAATTTTCTCTCCTTGCTTTCGCAGGCACATCTGCCAAACAGCCATCTGAATCCATGACCCAGGGCCTCCAATCAAGCCCTGAAGAAACCTCTGAAGAGGAATCTGGAGACAGTCTCCCTGAGGTCCAGTCACAGCGCTCACCCACACCCTCCACCGGTGCAGACACACACCTCAGTGGGACCTAGGTTTAGAGTAGTCTCAGGATCACAATCTGACGAGCACATTGCACCAGCCGATCCACAGAAGGTGGAAGCAGGGACTTCCCAAGTGTCCAGCACTTGGAGGACTGCTGGAGGCCAGAAATTTGCTGAGTCCAAGTCAGATGAATAGCATCTGGATTGGGTCATGTCACAGTTGCTGGAGCTGCAAAGGCAAGCTCGGGAACATCAGGAAGGGATGTCCGCTGCACTCCTCAGATTGCAAGGCACAATGGAGGAGCCCATCCTCCTTCAGTCTGAGGTGATACTGCTGGCATGCCAACGCACCGAGGTCAACGCTAGTAGGATGGCAGTCGCCATGGAAACCTTTGTCCAAGACTTCGCTCCTGCTCTGCCGCGTGGGCTTAACTACATCACTGATGCCGTACTTGGCCTCCAACAGTGTGTACACTAGAGAGGTGCCAGGCAGCTCGATCTCACTCTAGCTACCCCTGTTCCACAAGCAGTCAGCCTGGGGCCCCCGAGCACCATAGGGAGGAGGATCAGCAGGTGCAGTCTCCGGGCCTATCCATCCAGGTGACTCAGAAAGTGTCCGGCCCATCTGACTCCCCTCTTGCAGCAGCGCAGCTCAGCAGCTCCAGCTCCACAGGCCGAGGAGGGTGCCACTGTCACACAGCAAGATCCCGAAAGCAGGCCAGGGCCCTCCAGGTCTCGGCCCTCTAGAGGTCACGCACAAAAGTCATCACAAACAGAGCGTTGCAGTCAGCAGGCTGCCTCCATCTTCACTGTGGATGTTCGGGGAGCACCAAGAGGTAGCGGCATGGTTAGGAAAGTTAAGGAGAATTAACTCTTTTGAAGTCAACCAAATAAACTAAATTAACAAAATCAGGGACAAAATAAATGCAGCCCCTAAATTATGGAGACTGCAAAACCAAGGGCAAAGTATAAAGGAAACTTACAAGCATTAAACCAAAATGTGATTAAGGGGGTCAATAAAACACCCCAGTGCCCGCGGTGCCCACAGGGCACGGAAGGCCTCGACAGTGCCGGCAGACACCGCGTGCTCCCTCTCCAGGGTCACCTGGCTGCGAACGTAGCTGTGGAAGAGGAGCAGTCGGGTCGGATGGCCTCCTTGATCGCCCGCTGCCTGGACCTGTTAATGGCCAACTTGGCCAGGCCCAGGAGCAGGTTCACAAGGAGGTCCTCCTCCCTCCTGGCCCCCTCCGCACCGGGTGCCCGTAGATCAGGAGCGTGGGGCTGAAGTGCAAACAAAGCATCAGTAAAAGATTTTTTAGATAACTGAATAGGGAGTGCAGCCTACAACACCCTATATAAACAAGGCCCATGGACTCCACAAGGCCGCAAAAGACACAGGTATCTTGGGAGTCTGTGAACCGACACATCCTACAATTGTATGGGACTGCTGCGTGCAATACCCTCCACCCCAGGTCCCTGATGGAAAGCGGGAGGACACCTCCATACTGGGGCCTCCACCACCGGACAGCAACAAGGGTATGTCCGGGCGAGGGCAAGGAAGTGAAGGGTGTGCAGCAGCAGCCGGTACAGGAAACCCTTCCGCACCGTGCTAAAGGACACGGAGGGCATTTCCACAAGGCGACTCATGTTGCGGGGCACCAGCTCCCAAGGGAGAGTTCGGGGCTTGGGGCCAATGTGGAATTCCATCGGAACAGGGGTACGCTCAGATGGAAGACCACCGTGCACCTGCGCCACCTCAAGGCCCGGTATAACATTAGGGCCTAGCATGACCATCCTAAGGTCTTGAATGGCATTGTCCGCAAACCAGACGTCTATGGACATGTGACGCGCCAACTCGTGTGGAAGCATCCAGCCCACTCCTCCGCCACCCAGCACGGCCCCGATCCTGGTCACCCTGGCAGCCACAGCCCACCTCTCCGCCAGCCACTGAAAAGGGCAGAGGGGCAGATTCCTGAGCAGCCCTCTGACGATAGCTGCTACTCCTAATGATGGAGAGCTGCATCGCGAGGCGACCATGTTCTAGACTTTGATCATGTCCTGGTAAAAGACAGGCAATGCCTCCAATGAGCCACGAAGACCCCTCAGGTCTACAAACACGAGCTGCACATCATAATTCAGGCCGTGCACCCGGCGGAAGAAATACGTCACCATCTCGGAGGGGGCTCGACGTAAAGGTATCACTGCAGGGTCTGAAGGCGGAAGATTGCCACCTGTGTGCATAGGTACACCAGCGCCTGACCGCCCTCCCTAAGCAGGAGACTCAGAACCTCAGCAGCGACCCAATGCAGCCTTTTGTCCCAGAAGAAATCAACAAGCGTTCTCTGGATTTTTGTGACAAAGTCCAGGGAGGGGTCAAAGTGACCAGCCGGTACCACAACATGGCGACAATCAGCTGGTTTATGACCACAACTCAACCCTGCTTAACCTGACTGAGGTCAGGCATTCAAAACTTGCTTCAAAACTCTGAATCCATTCGCTCCACGGAAATCTTCAATAAAAGGCAAAAGATTTATCCGATTTGAAGAGACCACCAAAGTCATCACAGACATGGCGTAGCAGTCAGCAAGCTGCCTCAACCTCCACTGTGGATGTCCAGGGAGCATCAAGACGTAGCGGCAGGGTTATGAAAGTTAAGAAGATGTACTTACGCAATCTGGACACGGGTGTTAATCACTTGTACATACTGTTCACTATTGCCAATAAACTCCCAAGAATGTCTCCCTGCCTATGGCTCCTTGTTCTGATGAGCAATGTTCTTGTCACTCAGATGCGAAGCCTTTCTGCACAAGATAAAGGCAGATGTCTCAGTCCAGGCCTCTTCCCTGTGGTTTGTGCAGCCTTCAGACCAGAGTGATAGTCCAGCCTCACACTCCCTGGGAACATTAATGATACCTGCACCTCGGCGGTGCTGGCCATTGCTGCCAGAATGTAGCGGGAAGGTGCCACAGAGTTCCGTCATTCTCTCGGCGTGCTCTCAGCACCTTTAAGGAGGGTCTGGCCCCCATCTCTTCAGCATCTGTGACCACTGATGCTGTGCTCCAGCTCCTGAAGGGCTGAGGTGTTGAAGGCGGACACAGCATCAGATGCGTCTAAAGTTTCATGTCTGCGTCTCTGAAATGGCCCTGATCATGGAGCGCAAGCGAGCTGCCCCTCAGTCAGACAGAGTTAGACATTCCCAGAGGCCATGTGAAGATCTATGAGTGTCCTCACTGCATGTCATCATCCTCCTGCAATTGAGCGGCTATTAGGGCCTCCACTGCGTCTCCATGGCAGGAGCATTCTCACAGAGGGTATTCGCATTGCCATAAGCCAGGCTGAAGCCAAATGTTCACAAATGCAACGTGAGGAACTATGCAGTCACCTCACTGCATGCCGTCATCATCCTCCACAAATCTAGCAGCTATGAGGGCCTCCCGAGCACCTTGTCTAGCCAGTGCGAGGGCCTCACCCTCATCCCCGTCGGCATCCTCTTCATCGGAGGAGACCTCCAGCTCTTCTATCTTCCCCTCAGCCAGCTCCTCTCCCCAGTGCAGTAACGGGCGCAGCAGGCGATGACGATGCGTGACACCCTCTGTGGACTGTATTGCAGGGCTCCACCAGACCGGCCCAGGCACCGGAACCTCATATTCAGCATCCCGATGGTCTGCCCCACCAAGATGCGAGTTGCAGCATGAGCCTCGTTATACCTTCACTCTGCTACAGTCTGAGGCCACCGCAGTGTCATCAGCCACGTTCTCTGCGGGTAGCCCTTGGCCCCGAGGAGCCATCTCTGCAGCTTCTGTGGATCCTGGAAAACTTCATGGATCTGTGACTGGCTGAGGATGTAAGCATCATGCACACTCCCTGGAAACCATGCACACGCCTGCAGAATGCATTTCTGGTGGTCACACACCAGCTGCGCGTTCAGCGAATGGAATCCCTTGCAGTTGATATAGTTCACCGCGTGTTGCGACAGGGATGTGAGCATAACATGAGTGCAGTCGATCGCATACTGCATCTGTGGGAAACCCGAGATCTGGGGAAATCCAATCACTCTTGCATCCTGGCTGTCCCGGTCCTGGGTGAAATGCACAAGGTTGTGTGCCCTCGCAAAGATAGCATCCATGACTTCATGGATGCATTTGTGGTTGAAGGCTTGTGAGATCCCACAGAGGTCGCCTGTGGAGCCCTGAAAGGAGCCATTGGTGTAGAAACTGAGCACCGCGGTCACTTTCACAGCCATTGGCAGTGGATGCCCTCCATGCCCCCCATGGCGCCAAATCTTGCAGTAGCTGGCAGATGTGACCGACTAGTTCCCTAGACATGTACACTGATTCTCAGTCATCTGCAGCAATGAAAGGCAGCGTCTATAGATCTGGGTGCCGCTAAGCACCAGCCTGCCATGACTCACTGTGGCTCTTGGGCGGCTGTGTGGGAGCCCCAGCTGCCCCTTCTGCCTGAGGTTGCTGCTCCTGCCTCTGCGCAGCCAGGAGCCTCAGTCACGCTCTCCTCCACCATCTTCGTTCTCTGTAGACCATCAGGCAGACAGCTAGTTCACCAGGCTCCATGATCCTGATATACTCCTCCTGCAGGATGAAAGGGAAAAACACGTAGTTAACCTGCCCAGGTTAAGGATGACGGCCCCCTAATGCTTCCTGGAGAGTGCTGGCCACCACTTGGAAGGCCAGAGATTAGTGCGCTGGCTCTAGTCCACCACCTCCACCCCACTCCACCCAACCGATTGGTGGCATCTTTGCCCATTGGACTGCATGCTGTGCTCTCAGCTCAGGTGCAGGCATTGTCCTAACCCGCACTGCAAGGCTGCACTTTGAGCTTTAACCATCGGGGAGACTGGTCCAAACCAGGATGCTGACATTGCAAGGGGCTGTGAGCGAGCTTTCCCAAGGAGCTTGTACAACATGTGCAGTCGTCCAACTGTTCTGCAGTCCATTAAAATGCTCAGGTCTTTGCAGCCTGTGCCAGTCTGCGGTGGGAGTGGTGGGGGTGGTGGAGGTGGTTGGTGTGAAAAGCTTTGGAGCACTTGGTGGCACTTTGATACCTCTGCGTTGCTTGAATGGGCAGAGAAGCTGGAAGCTCGACTCCAATCATACCAATGGCTGCGCTTGAGCTGTCTCATTTTCATAGAAATGGTCACTTTATACAGGTTTCTCTAATGCATGACCACTTCCCTCGCCCACCCTACCCCCACCCCGAATGCTTGTGTGCTATATTCAATGGCAGAACTGCCTTTGCCCACCCCCCCCACCCCCCCCCACAAGTTGACTCAACGGCAGGGCTGCCCTTGACCCCCCCTCAACACCCCTGAAGTCCAACAGGCGAACCTGGCGAGCATTGCCCATTGTTACTGTGCACTCACCTCTGAGTTCCCCTCAAAGCGCAGCCTGTTAAGTGCATGCCTTTTATGTGCTGTTGTAAAAAATGTCAAAGTGTTTTCCCGCCAATGTGGACGGTCGATCCAGCGGTGGGGGGAGGGAAATGATTCAATGGCTGATCTGCCCGTGCCGTCCACCCCCCACCCCCCACCCCCCGCCCAGGTTACCTCAACAGCTGGTCTGCCTTAACCCCGATCCCCAAATGCCCCTCAAGCTTGAAGTCCAACAGGCGACCCTGGCAAGAGCTGCACCACGTTACTGTGTACTCACCTCCGAGTTCCCCTCAAAGTGCAGGCTGCCAAGTGCACACCTTTTATGTGCTGTTGTGAAACACGTCAGTGTAATTTCCTGCCGGTGTGGGCGGGCAATTCCAGCGGGCTGTCCTGATAATTATATACTGATGTATTACAATGAGGTCCCTGACGTCTGATGGTGGGAAAGCGGCCTGCCATCAATGGGCTGAGCGGACAATCGCAAACCGGTTTCATGCCATCATGAAACCAATCACACCATATTGTCCGCTCACACCACCAATCACAGCTGATGCTGTCAGGCACAGAAATTTCCACCTGAAAAATTGAATCAGGCCATCCTTCAATTATGGTTTTCACCGTTTCTGTCGTGTAGACTCTTTTGCCATTTCTTCTTGTAGCTGCTAGGATTTGCCTTGCATAAAATGCGCCAGATCAATTGACAGACTTGTATTCTCCTGCAAACGTAATGTTGCAGCTCCCTTGAAACTGCCATTTTTGTCGTACCATTCTGGATATTTCAATGTTAGGGAATGAAGTGAGGCAATTGCAGTAGTTTCTGAGGTTGATCAGCCATATGATGTCTGACAAACTCCATGGATTGTCAGTAGTGCGAGGTCACAGCATGCCAGTAGACCTGTGATCACTGTGTTTTTAGTCTTCAAAATGTAGAACATCTGTGCCACCCCAGGACTATGGATCTTGCACATGGAATTAGTGAACTGTTGTACGCTGGATGTTTTGCTGTAGTAGGTTTCGCCATTGCCTTCCACATCTGTGGATACATGTCTTTTAGAATTTGGCTAATAGGTCAACTACATCCCTATTCAAACTCAGGAATTTCGTGGACATCTTGACAAAATCCCTTTGACCTTCTTCTTTGTTTTATTCAATTTATTGTTCAGCAACTCCTGAAGCCACCCGTTATAACGCAACCTTCTCTGGCCCAATTTTTATGATGGTTTTGTTTTTGGGTTTTTTTGTTTTGTCGGATTCTTCCTCACTCAATGTCGACCCAGCCCAAACCCTGGTCACTCGCTTTTCCCGACTGATTTAACCAGATGCTGGTCCTCTTGAAGCACTGTCCCATTCACTGAACTGACAGGCTATGCACTGCAATCTCCCAATGAGGGATCCGTCTGCTTAGCAGCTCTTTACTTGATCACTATCCTGGCCTGTGTCTTCAAAGCTTTGCTGTGCAGTTACCACACTGCGATTTCAATACCCTCCAATGCTATGCACTCGTTGCAGTCTGACCAGAACATCAAGGATTGTTACATGTCATGGGGCACAATCTAAGGCTGTTCACCATGTTGTACCCTTACCTAATCTGGCTCCCAGGCTGTTTTACCATATCATGTTTTTATAATGATATCAAAGCTCCATTCACTCATAAAGCATTGGGTAAACACATTGTAGGTTCATTTATTTAGACTAGGCAAATAAGAACCTATATACATGGATAGAAAGCTTGAAGACATCAGCAGCAGAGGTACGTGCACTGGTTCTGCTCACAGTGCAAAGTGAAACTGAGACTTGATCACATGAACCACTTCCCTCCTAGTGAATGCATGTTGCTATCCCTTAACGGCATCAAAGGAGAATGGCGACACTATTCATGAGTCACGCTAATTGGACATCCTGATGCTCACTTGCCAACCCTAATTAGTCTGGGCGATCAAAGGCGGCTCCTTATTTGGCCACCTCTGGGAAGATCGTGCCTGATGTCTTGCCACGATCACTTTTATTTTCCCAATCTGAAATTCATCCCAACATCAGGATTTGCACACTAGCAGCAAAATTAAGCATTGCTCATAGCATTAGCAGATAAAATGTGACCACCAAGTTGCAACTTATATTAATTCTGTCTTATAGACAGCTTAATTAACACAGCAATATTGTTAAACGTAGCATTTAATTTGACTAAATGCTTGCCCTTTAATTGGGCTATCTATCCCTTTAACAATTCAAGAGGTTAGTTTAGTTTCCAATTGCATAATTTTTATTACTCAAAGCAAATTGAAGTGTTCCAAATTAAACAAATGAACTCCATAAAAGTAACAATCTATACCATTGAAAATAATATATATACTGGAGGGATTTCCAAGAAATAAAGTAATTCTTATGAACCCCTTAATAAGGATACTGCTTCTAGTCATTATCTAACATCCAACACTCTATAGTAAACTTGCCATTACTCCAAATATGTTTTATTCTCTACACTGATCCCTTCGAGTTCTTGATTATATTGCTGTTTTTTAGTCATTCCAATATCCATTATTCTCTAAGTAACCCATCTGGACTCCAAGTTGATTATTGCACATGAATTTTTTAACCCATTGGACCATTTTTTGGTAATGTTTCCACTACATTCAAAATCACATTGTGCATTACCTTGAACAGTGTCCATGAAAAGTTCGGGATAGGAAATGAGCCCATTGCATATTATCTATTCATCATCCTTTATGCAGTTTCTAATTTTAGGAACTTTCTGCCACAATTAGCCATTACTTTCATTAATAAGGAGACTTGGTTTTTGCCAGTTTAAATTTCTACACTAATTTATTTTCTTCACAAAATGTTGTAATTACAAATTTTTGTGAGCCAATTTATGCACCTACATATAATTTAATACTGATAAATCTGTGACACATGTTGGATCTCACATCAATGTCACAAAATATTTACATTTGCATGATGCATTACAGATGCAAATTATACATAGGCACATATATAATCATGTATGTCTCTGTGAATATATTTATATGCATATACATATGTAAGAACCCTAGTTGGATTGCAATGTGTAATGTTGACATAAAGATAAAGCACATTGGAAAATGCCAGACCAACTAAAATGGATGACCTCTTCCCCTTAATGTTTGGTTAAATGGGTGCTTTTGTTCACTTGTGGCAAATTTAATTTCATTCAAATCTACATACAAAATACGGAGTAATGAATAATGCTAAAAGTTCCTATATGTATTGAGTGTAATTTTTGGACTGGAGTCAAAAAGGCAGTAAAATTACCAAAAGGTTAAAAGTTTTCTTGCAAAGATAATAAGTAAAGAGGGCACTAATTGAAGTGCATACCTCCACTACTCTATGTTAACTCAACGTTATAATAATTACACTTCTCTTCCTTGAGGCTTTGCCCTGCCTGGCTGCTGCTCTGTAACTACAAGCTGAAAAAAATAAATCATTTTATTAAGAGCTTACACTTCACTGAGGCGATCTCATGCCAATCCACATCCAACAATCTGATCTGAAAACTCTGCTCACATTTTGAGAGCTGTGACAAATTCCACCACAGAAGCTGAGACAATCCACAACATTCTAAAACAATCAACAGCTACCTAAATAACATAACTCACAACATTCTAAAAAAATCAATTCACTCTATTCCCCTTTTAAAAAATCCAGGAACCGAATCTGCATCTTGGTCAAAAACAAACCATTTCTTCTTTAGGCCATACCCTAGCTGTGTACCAAGTTTTGTTGAAACCTGTCCATTTGTTTATGAGATATATTGTTTACAGACAAACAGACTAACAAACAGGGTCAAAAAATTACCTTCGCCCACCTTTGTGGCAGAGGTAATATACAACTAGAAATGAAAGATCATGAAGCCTAGGGCAATTTCTCCAAACTAATGGGTCTAATTATGCTGGTGAAGGTGTTAAAAGGAACTATGGGTAGCAAAACATTAACCCATAATGTTACAGAAATTTTGTCCAGAAGAATTCTGCAAGTAAATGCAAGTTGTTCAACACAATAGAGGAGAGGTTTTCTAGTCACATTGCGTAGTTGAATTGCATAGTTGAATTCTGAATTCTATTAAATATATATGTGTCTACAATTTTGCTATAAATAGCACACAGGCAATTCATTCACATTGTTCTTGTTCACTCAAAACTTTTCTGTCGGGTTATAATTTTTCTTTGTCTATGTGCACTTGGCTGAGAATATACCCATAAAGCCTGAAAGCACGAATTGGGGTTGAGCCTGCTGACCCCGGAAACAGTGCAGAGGCAGCCAAAAAGTCTGCTGGGTGTCAAGGTGGGCTATTTAATAGACACACCTTGATGCTCTGGGACTTCACCCAGTTATAACAAAAGCAATAAAACAAAAAACAGCCCTTTAGCCTGCACTCCTAACACCCACTCATGCACCACACACTCCCCTTGCCCCATCCATGCAAACTCATGCTACCTCATGTTCCTCTAGCCCCATGGCCCCTCATAGCATCCATGCCAGCCTATGCCCCTCCATCAAAAGCACATGGCCCCTCATACCGTCCACACCAATCTAAGTCCCTCTACCCACCACTGTGGCCCATTATAGCCCCTATGCATACCTGTGCCCCCCACCCAACCTCCTCAATGGCCCTTAGTAGCTGCTATGCCAACTTAGTGCATAGTTGCACTATGCCCACACCCACCACCCTTTGCCCTTAAACTTTCCATACCAACTCACCCATTATCCACCATCCTCAAGAGCCATGTTGAGATGAAATAAAATAAAGTTCTAAGTGTCTATTGCAGACTACATTGTATTAAACAATACTCTCATTGATAAAAGCCCATAAAATACATTTAAATCCCTTCAAGTGCTTAATTCCGTATAAAAATATTTTTTGTGTTTATAGCCCTACATCAAAGACAGCTAATCTCTTTATGATCACTAGGAGCTGTCAATGAAACTATGATTGTACATGCCCCACCCCTCTGTATTAATAATAGATTGTGAAAACATTCAAGCAGCTCAAATCCTAGAACGATAACCCTCAGGTTTATGTTAACAAACATCTAGTGAAATTGCAATTGCTGATTTTTTATAACCACAGGCTTTTTTAATTTAAAGAGCAGGGGATTTTAAGAGACTTGACAGGTCCACAGACCTTATCCACAGTTTATGCACATTCATGTTTACTCTGAAGAAGAGTTATATGGGCTCAAAACATTAACTCTGTTTCTCACTCCTCAGATGCTGCCAGACCTGCTGAACTTTTCCAGCATTTTTTGTTTTTATTTCAGAATTTCAGCATCCGCAGTATTTTACTTTCATGAAAAGTCTTGGGCTAGAATTTTCTCGTTGACAAGCAGGGGAGGGTCCCACAGGCCGACCCGTAAAATGACGCATGGTGATGTCGGGCGAGCGTCCTAATTTCACCGTGCGCCATCGCGATATTTCGGTGGGCACGCCCGCCATTAATTAACGAGCCACTTAAGGCCTTTGAGGCAGCAATTGACAGCGATTTTTCGGGCCCGTGTGATCTTCAGGTCATCACACTGGCGCAACAGGCAGGCGGGTAGGCCACATTTTTATAAACCTCATCCATGGATAAGAGGGGCGAGTGAGATCATGAGTGTTATTTGTCAGACATTTAACGCTTAAAGTTACTGATACTTTCCTGTGTGAGCAGGAGTACTTCAAAACTCTTCACAGTTGCTTCGACAGCAGTAACAGGCTTCAGCTCAGAACTCTGGGGTGAACATCATTTTTGGGGCCTGCAGGTTTCAGGAAGCCTGTGAATGGGAGTTGTGCCCTCCACTGGAGGCACCTCCTCTGAGGAGGAAGTGAGGGCCAGAAGGGGGAGGAGGCCAGGTGTCCACATTCAGCCTCCAGGGGAGCTACCTTTTGGAGGAGAGGCGCAGGCACAAGGGGTGCAGGGCCAACAGGAAGTGCAAGGCAGAAGTTGCCACAGAAGATTCCACTATCCTGCTGCCAGGGTTTACAGGTAGTAATGCAGCTACCTCAATATGTCTGAGGCACAGTGCCGAAGGAGGCTCCATCTCTCAAAGGAGACAGTGACATCCATTTGTCAGATGATAGGTCCTGAGATCTGCGCCAACTGTGTGGGTGGGCACCCCATGCCAGTGGTGTTGGAAGGTCACGGCTGCCCTCAACTTCTATGCCTCTGGTTCTTTCCAGGGGTCGGTGGGTGATCTTTGCAGAGCCTCCCAGTCAGCTGTCCACGCTTGTGTCAAGCAGGTGACAGATGCTCTGTTCAGGCGTGCATTGAGTTTCACCCGCTATCGCTGGGATGAGGCCAGCCAGACAGAGAGAGCCAAAGGCTCCGCAGCAATTGTTGGCTTCCCCTGTGTCCAGGGTGCAATCGACTGCACATATGTGGCCATTGAAGTGCCAACAGGTGAGCTGGGTGCCTTCGTCAACAGAAAGGGATTCCATGCCATGAAAGTGCAGATAGTGTGTGATCACAGGATGCAGATTCTACAAGTCTGCGCAAGATACCCAGGCAGCTCCCATGACACTTACATCCTCAGACACTCCCAGATGACAAGGCTCTTCAGTGCTCCAGCCCAGCTGGATGGATGGCTGCTGGATGACAAGGGCTATCCCCTGCGAAGGCGGCTCATGACGCCTCTCCGCCATCCAAGAACAGGGGCTGAGCAGCAGTACAAGAGGAGCCACGCCTCCACAAGAGAACCATCGGTCTTCTCAAGATGTGCTTCCGATGCCTGGAATGTTCAGGGGGCACACTCCAGTACCCCCCAGATCATGTGTCACTGATAGTGGTTGCATGCTGCGCTCTCCACAATTTGGCACTGTAAAGGGGGGGGATGCAGTGGACGAAGAAGGTGCAGACGCAGTTGCTCTGGCTGCACACAATGAGTCCAGTAGTGAGTCCAAGGATGAGCATGCACAGGGAAATGCTGAGGGGGTAGACGCTGATCCGGGCATACTCCAGGGAGGTAGGGACACCCGGGAGGCTTTAATACAATAAACCTTCAGCAAGCCTACCACAGGTGGGCCTCCAGGACAAGCCAGAGCTGCAAGCTCCATACTCGATACCTGACAGCAAAATTTGCCTGGGTAGTAACTTTAACTAACGGCCTTGTCGATAAAGCTCAATGAGAAACAAGTCACTCATAAAATCATGGGTTCCCGTCCACCTGCAGAAGTAAGGAATCACCCTGAGGCATGCTCACATATCAAAATTTATTGAATTAACAAATTGAAGCAGAAAATAAAATGAATGCAAAGGTGTTACACATCACACCAACTTGTCATCATCTAATAGCAGGACAACATAAAACCACCAGTGAGAAGCCCATGGTGTGCCTAAGGTGCCTTAAGTTTACATGTCTAGGTGCTCCCCACTCGCTGCACCAGCATTGGAGACAGCCTGCTCACTCTGCTGTCCTGTTGGCGTCGATGACCTTGGCGAGCATCCTCTGGCCTGTGGAGCCTTTGATGGCCCCGCCTGGGAGGGAGCAGCCAGTTCCATGGCTGGCATTTCCCCAGTCGCTGCAGTCTCATCGGGTCCTACGGTCACTGGCAGAGGGGCGGAGTAGCTGCTACCCTCATCCGGAGTGCCCTGAGAGGAGCCCGCAGGGACGACAGGCAGCTCCTGCGCCGATGTGAGGTCACTTCGGGCCTCCCTGCTTACCATTGACGGATGGGCACACAGCTGGGATACTTGGTGCCCAATCCATTTCTCATACTGGCACTGACCAGCTGAGGTCCAAGCGTAACCCCAGGAAACCCTGATTGTTCTCCTGGAGGAGCCTCTCCACGAGAGTCACCACTCTCTCCATGGAGGAAGCATGGCGCTCGGTCATGAGGCTCATTGCATCGGTGATGCTCTCCGTGGACTCCTCCAGCACAGGCACCATGCCACGCATTGCCTCATGTATCTCCGCCAGATCCTCCGGCATACCCTGCTGGACTTCCAGCGCCTGCTGCCTCACAGACAACTCCAGAGCCACTGACCGAGCATGTGCCTGGTCCCCAGCAGCCCTCCGACTGACGGCGCCAGGGGCACTCTCTGTCTCCACCCGCACCTCAAGCGAGCATGAAGTGCCCTCACCGCTGTGTGAGTGTGCGGCAGCTGTGGGGTGACGAAGCACTGGAGCCCTGCAATGTCCCACTCTGGTTGGATTGGCAGGGATGTGATGGCAATTCAGGTACAGGGTGGACTAATCAATGCTCCTCTCTCCTTTTCAGGAGAAGACTGCACGCAACGCCGCCTAGCAGATGCAGACTGGCAGACACTAGCCGACGATCTAATCCCCACCGAGGTGCTAATGTCTGCGCTGGTGCCTGCCTGGCAGAGATGGTGTGATGCTGGTGATTCCATTTGTTCAGGGCCCTCAGGTGTGAGAGGTGGCCCCTCTGCCTCCTCCTCCCGGCCCTGCTCCGGTGATGCTGAAAGGAAGAACAAGGGCATTTGATTAGTTACAGTGCAGACAATGTCAATGTGCATGCCTGGCCCCCGGACCAGTGTGCCCTCATCCTTCCATAATCAATGGTCAACCCATGTTGCAAACTTCAATCACTGAACATTCATCAGTGGATTGGCTGTTGGGACACACATGATGACCACAGTGCACGGCACTCTTACCTCCCCGTGGCACCGCAGCCTCACTGCCACCTACGTACCTGGGCACATGGCACCTCTCCAGATCCATCGCCTCCTGCTCGTACCTGGTGATTATGGCCAACAAGGCCTGGGCTCTGCCAGTCTACATCTGCTAGGCGGCGTTGTGTGCAGTCTTCTCCTGAAAAGGAGAGAGGAGCATTGATTAGTCCACCCTGTACCTGAATTGCCATCACATCCCTGCCAACCCAACCAGAGTGGGACATTGCAGGGCTCCAGTGCTTCGTCACCCCACAGCTGCCGCACACTCATAGAAAGAAGCCAGGGCTGACACCCCCCACCACCCTTGCCCACATGCTGCCTCCATCACATTTGCCATCACATGGTCTAACCTTACAAGGCAAGGATGCAAAAGCATGTGGAACGCCAAGGGCAGCAGATGGATTGGCACGGCATGTCAGCAACCTGACTTTGACATGTTTTGCAGTTCCAGCACTGCGCCTAGGTGCAGATCCTTGAGGTTGCCCCCAAAACAGTACTCTGGGTGTCAGTCTACCACATGCTGCGGGTGCACAACCCACCTCAGCACTACCCTCTCAGGGTGAACTGGGCGTGGGCAACATCTGCTGGCCCACCCAGCAAGGGAAACATGCCGTGACTGATTCAGTGCTGTCACTGCACTCAGAGTTTGGGGGGGCGGGGGGCAGTTACTGGGGGGAAAGTCTACCTGCTGTGTTAAATGACCTCTGCCAACATGGTGCTCACCCTTCCCAAGCACAAGAAGTCGTTGAATCACTTGCAACACTGGACCCACGTGTGCCGCACCATGTCATGGAAGCTGACTCTGTCTGCCAGCTCCTCTCAGGCATGTTGGTCAGGTGGGGGTCCTCCTCCTCCTGTCCCTAGGAACGATGACCTCCTGCCGTGTTGCCACCTCCTCCAGGAAGGCAGTTAGGCACTCATCAGAAAAGCGAGGGGTACAGTGCCCCACTGCCCTACCCTCCTGCCTGGCCTTCTCCCCAGTAGCACTCTGGGGATCCCTTCTGTTGGCCATGATGAACAGTCTTTGCAAGGCTGCCTACGTTCTATTTAAATAGGCTACTGGGTTGCCATTGGACCCGGCGGTCACCCCCTCCCGCTATCCTCAGGAGCCGCGCTTCACGCTGGGCGGGCCTTAATTGGCTCGTCCATGTAAAATGGCGGCGCGGAGCCAATCGTGAGCGGCAATCAGTTCCGCACCAGCCACACGCCTGCTCCCAAATTCTCCCCTTGGTGTTTATTTGAAAGCATTTTGCAAAAACAACAGATCAAAACGTTATAATTCAACAGAGTGTGATTTTTCAATGTCCCTCGGATTTGAAGTCAATGAAAACTAAATTTAAAAACAAAAAACTACTGCGGATGCTGGAAATCCAAAACAAAAACAGAATTACCTGGAAAAGCTCAGCAGGTCTAAATTTAAGAGAGTTATAAAACAGGTTGCCAATTTGCTATCACCTGTTTTATCCTATCACACAAAGTCAAAAATTACTCCATTTTCCTAAAGATGTATGCCTCTCTTTATCCTAACTATGATCCATTAATAGAAAAGTCACAAATGGCACCGTGTGGGACTGTGACCATGGTAAACTATTTCTCCTTGTCCTTCTCTACCTGTCTGCAGCTTTTGACTTGGTTGACCACACCACCCTCCTCCAATGCCTCTCCACCGTCATCCAGCTGGGTGGGACTACACTCAACTGGTTCCATTCTTATCCATCCAGTCACCTGCAATGGCTTCTCTTCCGGCCCCTGCATCTTACCTCTGGAATATTCTTGTCCCCTCCTATTTCTCATTTAAATTTTCCGCCTCAGTGACCTCCCTGACCTAAATGATTGAAAACACTATGCCAGGTAGAGAAGGACAAGGAGGAATAGTTTACCATTGTAAGTTGTTGTTATTGTTACTTTGCTATCACTATGACTTTTAAGTATAGACTCGTATTAGGTTTGTGCAGTCAAATTAACCCTAAGCCTTGCCATACTCTACAATAGTAACTTTTCCAATTTGTTGGAAAATGCATTTAGGTCAAAATTGCATAATTGATATGTACCATAAACAAGATTAAGAGTGGATCATGTCACTAATAAAGGTATTATCCTAAGTAACTGGTTCCTCTAGCTTCTGAGGTATGCACCAGATGTCATTTGCTGATTTATGACATTTTCTATACCTGAAGATATTGTCATTGCTATTGGTATCTCAGTTACCCACACTATCACATTCAAAAGCATTGATCGAGCTTTCACTCAGGGATATTGTCTCAATCCAAAACATCATTGATAAACTGAAAATTTGCATCAAAGACTTCATGAACATGATGGGTAATGTTGCAATGCATTAAGAAGAATAGAGAAGGTCATTGCACTATTCGTTACCATGATATTTTATACCTTAGCCAACATCACTAATAGCTGGTTCTTACCCAACTCTTTGCATTTCACTATTTAGACGTTGTACTTATTAAGCTTAATTATATGTTAAACAGCCTTGTTTTTATTCTACAAATCCAACTGATTTACATCAGTATTTTCCACCGGGAAAAAATAAATCTAAAATCAATGTTCTCCTAAGGGTTAGAGAAATGACTGAGAGTGGAATAATTGACTGCTATCATAAATTAACCTCCTCATTATAAGTATTCCATTCTTGCATAAGCATTAATTGCATTAAGCATGAAAATCACTTAAATTGCTGCTTAAGATTGAAATACCAAAATTATTCTTTGATTAAATTAATTATATCTGAAGAAGTAATAAAGCTGTTCTGGAGCTCCAATAGGCACACATATGCATGAATACAGTCTGTATTTAATTACAGGATCACCATTCTACAAATGGAAGTGGTTAAAAATTATTATTTTTTAGAATTTCTACTTCTTTACATCTCCCTATTTCCTATCGATTGGATATGTAAGCAACTCAAAGAGAAGCCCCTCCCCCACACCATTACCAACCATTTCAGGACAACTGGGATGAGAAATGAATGCAGCCTTGCCAGCATCACCCACACTGAAAAAACAAATGAAAGAAAATCATACCATTTGATTTGATGATGGCCTGGAACTGATGCTGTAGGGAATAAGGAAAGAAGAGCTATCCATTTTAGAACTAAGTGACAACTCCACAAAAGTAACTGATGTAAGAATCCTGGCAGGAAATAGCTGACGGTGTCAATGTTGTCTGCTTCACCCAGACGACATTGCCCCAAATACACATAACCATGCTGAGTTTTACAAGATGGTTATGTTCTGAAATGTACCTTTAACTCCTAAGAAAAACAGAGAATACTGGATAAACTACTCAGCATGGAGACATGTCCAAGTGATCTGGTTGTCATGGGGAGAGAAATTCAAACAGAAGCTGCAACAGGAAAGAAAATTTGTAACTACTTTAAAATGTTTGGAGATCTGTAATTGTTTTTAAAAATGTTTGAAACAGATTTTTAAAAGTTTGTGTCACTTGTAAAGGATCAATTATAATTTTTGGACAACAAGAAATATTGGTCCATATGACCTGGTAACAGTAGACCTGGAAACAGTGCCAACAGGACAGAGGTTAAATTATGGAGGCTGTGTGGCAGCTAGATGAGAAGAAGAAAAAGAAGAGCTGGGGAGTGGAGCAAAATCACATTTAGGACTGCTGTCACTGTTTCTTTCATATTCGAATCATTCAATGCCCAAAATTGGCCATACTGTGTGAAGGTAAAGGCAGTTCTGGTAGATCCATGCTCCACAGCTGACTCAAGTTGAGAGTTGAGAAGGTTCTGGAAGGAAGGGCAGCATATAGGAAAGATTGCATGAGCGGAACCCTGTTTACGCAGAAGCTGCTGTCTGCGGAGAGTCGACTAAGTCTTTGAAGAAAATGGATTGGAATTCTGCTTGGAATAAATGTGTTGCTGAAACTGGAATCCTTCAGGTGAAGTGAATTGTCTATTAATTCTGTGAGATAGGGCTGGATCTTCATGCTCAATGTGGGTAGCGACAGTTTGGAAAATTCCCAGATTGGCCCGTCCAACTTGGGAGAAAGTGCCCACAAGGACAGGATTTTAATTGTGGGTGGGCATGGATGGAGGTGGGCTGCAGTCAAGCCAGCTAATGCAAGAGAAAGTTCAGAGGCAGTCACAGCGGTGGCCGAGTGCCAAGGTGGGCTGTTTAAAAGGCCCACCTCAGTGTTGTGGGACTTTGTCTCAGTTATAATAAAAACAGAAGACCCTGCAGCCCTTATTCCCCAGACACTCCCCAGATACTCCCCATGCCCATCCATACCATCTTATGCCCCCCACCCACCTCCTATAACCCCTCATGCCCCCATGCTAAGGTATGCCCCAACAGCCACCCCACATGGCCCCTTATGTCTTCTCATGTACCCCAGACCAAGATCTCACTCCACAGACTTCCTTTGGGCCCTCATTTCCCTCATGTCAAGGTATGCCCCCATGCCACGATGGCTTCTATGCCAAACCATGGGGTTTACATGCCCATTCACCCGCTCTACACTGTATAGAAACAATGAACCCTATAGTGACAGTAGGATGTGTTAAAAAAGTTGTCATTCATCGATAATGTTCCGCTTTCTTAAAAAAAAATGACTACAGCCCAATAAAAATGTCAATCATCCAGGCCCTTTTAAGTATCAATAGCAATTTCACAAAAATTGTGAAATAGACAACATAGATCAGAAAACCAGAGCCATCAGTCAAGCAATGCTTTGCCTGGGGCTCAGGTGTTTCAACGGATTTCTGTGCTCCCAGCTAAGAGTACATAATGAGGCTTGACTGATTTTTATTTACACAAGGTAAAGAGGTTTCAAGCGCTTGCAGTTTATTCTACTAATACTTCAAAGGGTCTGGGTGATTGACACTTCTATTGGGCTGCAGTAAAAAGGAGCTTCTTTAAGGAAGTGGAAATGAATGACTGATTTTTTAAAAACATTTTTTACACATCCTACTGTCACTATAGGCTTCATTCATTCCATACATTATATAGTAGGTCAATAGCATGGGAGTGCCATAGCTTGGCTTATGAGCATGAGCCATAGGGGTAGCTTAGAGGGCATACCTTGGCATGGTGAGGCATGAGGAGAATCTTTTGAACTTACCTTTAAAAAGGTTCCTTCATGCTGACTATGGTTCACGACATCTCTGAGATGCAGTGAACTACAACATTTTGAAGAGGCGGCCGGACTCTATGAGAATTGCAGAGAACAAGGACATGCCTATCCAGGCTTGGAGCCAGACAGGCTGGGAGTGCAGGTTATGGACTTGCAATGCCAACCAGCCCACACCCTTAAAAGGCACTCCTGGAAATCGGATACCCTGGGAATTGACTGGGAATCATGGAATCAGGACACACCCGCCATTCTTAAAGGGCTCCCGAGTCATTCTGACTCAGCAAAAATCCAGCCCAAACTCTGCTTTACCTGCTACTCATTGTGCAATTTATAGTTTGTACCAACCTTTCACATTGTGAGCAGAATTTCCCATGCCCGCTGGTATTGGGCATGCTCTGTGGCGTGAGTGAACAATATGGTGAGAAGGCCAAAAGTTGGCTTCACGACGTCGTTAAACCAGTTTTTCGATTGTCTGCTCAGCCTGTCAATGGTGGGCTGCGTTTCCCACCATCGGACATTGGGAACCTCACTGTAATACGTCTGCATATCATTATTATGCCAGCCCACCAGAATCATCTCCCCATGCTGGATCATCCGTCCATGTTGGCTGGAAAATACATTGGTGCAGAGTACGTCTTGGCAAGTGTGACATGCAAAGTTTGGGACTTACTTCCAGGGCCTTGCTCACATTGCAGACATCCGAGGAGCAGAAGATGCTGGAGCCCGACAGCAACGGGATCCTGGAGGAATGTCCATGGCATGCTGGGTGGATTCTCATGGACATGGCTCCAGCGCAAAGCAGCTCACGGAAGGTGGGAAGTCACTTTTGAGGGTCTACTCACAATGGATAATGGTCGAGGGTATGGAAAGGAAGGCCCAGTTATGTTGGGAGCACTAAGATGTACTGAGGGTCGGAGAGGAAGAGTCTAGGATTGACTGGGAGAAGAAGAGGTGTCGGGGGGGGTGGTGAGGTGAGGTTGGGAGAGGGGGAACGATGCTAACAGTGGGGGTGAGGGGAGGGTGAGGTTGGGAGGGGGGAACAAAGGTGTCAGGGAGGAGGTTGTGGGGGGAGAAAGGTGTTAGGAGGGTGAGGTTGGGGGGAGGATTGAAGGTGTTGCGGGGGAGTTTGGAAGGGGGGTGGTTCTACGGGGGGGTAGAAGGAGGTAACAGAGGAGTAGACAGCAACTGGGGAGGGAGGTGTAAAGGGGTTGTAAGGTGTAAGAGAAGGAGAGTGGAATAGTGAAGGAGTGTGGAGACAGGGAGGAGTCCATGGAGAGGAAGGAGTCCAGGGGGAGGAAGGAGTGCAGAGAGGGGAAGAAGTCCAAGGGAGGCAAGAGTCCAGGTGGAGGGGAGGGAGTAAGGGTAGAGGAAGTAAGGGGGGACGAAGAAGTGCAGAGGAAGGAGGGAGTAAGTGTGGAGGAAGAAGTCGGGAAGGGGGAAAGAGTAAGGCTAGAGGAAGAAGTATGGCTGGGGGAAAAAGTAAGGGTGTCTGAAGGAATCAAAAAGGGGAAGGAAGGGGGGCTAAGGTGGTGGGGAGTCCAGGGGCAGAGTAGTCCGGGGGAGGAAGGAGTCCAAAGGTGGGGAGGGGTTTCCGGGAGGGGGCATGTCCAGGTGAACATGCAAGGGAGGGCTCTGATGATTTCATGACTGACTCCTGGGGAGCGAACTGAGGGCGGGTGTGATACGAGGGAATTCTGAGAATGACCGAGAGCAGAATGAGGTGGTAGGATGGGAGGGTGAGTGCTCAAGGGTATTTATAGAAGGGATGGAGAGGGTAGTTGGTAGGGACTCACAGGCAGACACCGTCCCTGGGGGTGGGAAGGAGGAGGTTGGGGATGGAGGTGGGATTTTTGGGAAGGAAGGGAATGTGCATGTCCATGTCCACCTGGACATGCCCGAAAAAAAAGTGTTGTGGCTAGTAGGTCAAGGAGGGGAGGTGGAAGGTGATGCCAGGAGGGACAGTGATGGGGGAAAGGAAATAGGTGACTGTGGGAGGGGAAAGGACGGGGGAGTGAATGAAAAACTATTACTACCATGCTGGCTAAATCGAAAGTGAAATGAGAGTTGTGGTGGGCGAGATCAGGTGCTGCATGCGAGTGTGATCAGTGGGTGGGTGGAGATGCAGGTCAGCTCAGATAGACAACTGAAAACAAACCCCAGCAGGCAGCATTGAAAATGCTCAGGGCATTGAGATGAGTGTGATATAGGAAGAATCCGCATGTGTGGGAGAGTGCTGGCATGTTGCTTGTGCAGTGACCAACAGATTGTGAACCCAAGCCTGCTCTATATCTGGCTCCCACTGAGGTGTGTCTCTGTACTGGTGTAGGGTGTGGGTAAGCGCTGTGACGGGTCTTCCAGGCTGCTTATTTCCAGCTCTTCAAGGAGGAGTCCTTGTGGCTGGAGGTGACAACGTGGATAGAGCTGAGGGACTGGATGGCTGAGGGTGTCGGTCGCTTGGCAGAGCTCCCTGTGAACTAAAGTAGAGATAATTAATGCATGGCAGCAGAGTCAAAAGCAGGAGAGAGAGAGCACTCACATTTGCATTGAGAGAGGGATGATGTGCAGGATCCTCATGAGAGTGTTTGCCGCTATCCTCACTGTCACCGCAGGCACATTCCATGCCCTCACCAGTCAGCGTGATGGCACACTCCTTAACGTTAATGAGTGTTCTAATGTGGGCCACTCCAGTCCCGGCCTGGACCTCTCCCTGCTGTTGTGAGCCAGCTTCTCCTGCATGAAAACAGATGGAGAGAGTGTGAGCAGGACACATGGCACTGCCTAGAATGTTTGTGTGGTGAGCGGAGCCATGGACAGGATGAGGACGTGAGCCCCATGAGGATGAGGGAGATGTGAGAGTGTGTGTGAGTGGATGTGTGATGGATTTATGAGTGTGTGAGTTGAGAGTGATTTACCCTGGCAGAATGGCTGAGATCATTCATCCTCTTGCGGTACTGGGTGGTTGTCCTCTTTTGCAGGGCATTGGTGCTGACCACCGCTGCCACCCTCTCCCATGCTGAATTGGTGATGGTGCTGCTCATCCTGTGGCCCAGAGCGGGGGTGGGGGACATCATGGCGAACCTCCACTGTGTCCAAAGGGCACTTGTAGGACACGTCATTAAACCGGCGCGGGGGGAGGCGGGGGGATGGCTGCAGTCTTTTTGCTTCTCAGGGCCATGTCTTCTTTGCAGTAGTCATGGGCTGGAAGCACTGAGAGGTGTTCGTGCAGCTGGACTTTAAATGTGGCACCTGGCGTGATGAGGCGGCAAGGTGATAGCGAATGAGAGCCCACCCGCCATCAAAATGGCGTGTTTCCCAGGAATGCATAATTAATGTGACGGGATTGGGATGCCATGGCGTGGGAAGCCGTCTCTGTGGCCGGCGGATAAAACGTCATTTTTCTCACCCACTACCGCACTTAGGGTGGAATTGTCCCAGATTTGCTCTATGACTCTGACTTGTGTTAAAATAAAAGTTACAAGAAGTGATATTGTATCTGGTAATTTCTTTATTAGGGGAGTTGTTTGATACGTACAAACATACCTACGTACGAATTAGGAGCAGGTGTAGGCCACTCAGCTCCTCGAGCCTGCATCATCATTCAATAAAATCATGGCTGATCTGAATGTAACCTCAACCCCACATTCCTGCCTACCCCTGATTACCTTTCACCTCCTTCTTAACCTAAATTTGGTCATTTTAATTGACGGATCTCCATGAGGATCATAGCTATATCCAGCTTAACCTGCTCCAACCCCCTTAAAAAGTATAAATTTCATCACATTTCTACTTCTCTTTAGCTCTGAAGAAGGATCATACAGACTCGAAATGTTAACTCTGTTTCTCTCTCCACAGATGCTGTTGGACCTGCTGAGTTTTTCCAGCATTTTCTGTTTTTATTTCAGATTTCCAGCATCTGCAGCATTTTGCCTTTATCTTAATGCCCCATCTTTGATGGGTTGACATATAGGGGAATGCTGATGGACATGCACGTGGAGGTGCTTGATGCATTGGCAGGCTGACAAAAAGCCTCTTGTCACTGTCAAGGAGCGTGGAGGAATCCAGCTCCAACTTGGCACAGGGTGTGGAAGTGGTGGACAACTCTCTCACAGCCTTCATGGATCCATCCTGCTTCCTTTGGAGCACGGGCATAATCCACCGAACAACTGAGTGCTACAGTGGAAGCGCATACTGAAGTCATGCGAGTCATGCTTGTTGCCATGCAATCTCAAAGATAGAATTTAAAAGTAGGGAATTATACTAAACCTGTATCAAACCTTTGTTCTGATTGCCATATTATGGAAAGGGTACAGAGGCACTGGAGAGGGTGCAGAGAAGATTAATAAGAATTATACCAGAATTGTGTGAGTTTACATATCAGCAAATAATTAGGTGGGTGGAGGCAGTGGTTTAGTCGCATTGGTACTAGGCTAGTAACCAAGGGACCCAGCATAATGCTCTGGGGACTCAGATTCAAATCCCACAACAGCAGGTTTTGAATTCAATCAATAAAAATCTGGAATTAAAAGTTATCAATTACCGTAAAAACCCATCTGGTTCATGAATCCCTTTTAGGGAAGGAAATCTGCCATCCTTACTGGTTGACTCTTAAATGCCCTCTGGAATGGCCAAGCAAGCCACTCAGTTGTATCAAACCACTAGAAGGTCTGTAAGGGTGGGCCACCCAGCATTGATCTAGGCACTGGAAAAGGCAACAGCAAACTCAGCCCTGTCAACCCTGCAAAGTCCTGTCGCTGGGTCAAAATCCTGGAACCCCCTTCCTAGCAGCCCTCTGGATGTACCTAGATCGCATGGACTGCAACAGCTCAAGAAGGCCGCTCAACAACACCTTCTCAAGGGCAATTAGGGATGGGCAATAAATGCTGACCTAGCCAGCAATGACTCACATCCCACGAATGAATAAAAAAAAGGATTGACACATTGTATCTCTTCTCCCCCAAAAGAAAAGGATGAAAGTGACCAAATAGAAGTCTGTAAAATTGGATACAGACAGAATTTTTCCCCATGTGGGGTGGAACATAACGGGAGTTCATCAAAATAAAATAGTCACCAAGCAATCCAATAAATCCAAAGAAACTTCTTTGCCCAGAGAGTGGCGAGAATGTGGAACTCACAACCACAGGCAGTGGTTGGAACGAAATGTATAGATGCATTTAAAGGAAAACTAAACAACCAAATGATGGAGAAGGGACTAGATTATTACAATGGTAGATTTAGATAAGGAAAAGGAAAGAGGCTTAAGTGGAGCATAACCACTAGCACAGGCTGGTTGGGTTGAATGGCCTGTTTCTGTACAGTATATCCTATGTAATCCTTGGCTCAGACTGCTGCCATCATAGCTATGGATACGAGCCCTCAAAGGAACTTTCAGGTTCCTCCAGCCTCTGTTCTCCAGCATATGATGAGGATTGCTGAGGCACTGCTCCACAGGAGTGCCAGTGGCTCAGTGGGGCAGGAACATACTGCCCTCTTTTAGGATGACAGCATTTCTGCTCCCACCACTTCCATTCTTCCAATGACCTAGCTGTTGCTTTTCAGTGAGCCATCCCAGGCTGCTACCACCCATTCCAAGATGTTGCAGTCTGAAACTGGGCCCTCAAGGCCTAAAGCAGCTCGAGGGCATCCTGCAAGGGCATCTGCAGTTTTCCATGAGCAATGCTGAATCACTGGAGTAGAAATGTGTAGTAGCTCTAAGGCAGACAATGGCTGGGTGATTAGTTCAGTTTTGTATGCATTATTGGAAGTGTTGTTGGAAAAGGTTGGTACACACGGTTTTTAGTGACTTCTATTTCAGGGTTCTAGCAAAGCGGACATTGTGATTCGACGTGGAAGGTAGGGTGAAAGATGCAAAATTGTAGAATAATTGTGATGTGGGGCATGACATCTCTGGGAACTTGGGTCTGAGTAGCTGCTCATGGATAACACATCTGGAGAGAAGAGATCCTTCATGCCATCTCTTCTTTCTCCTCTTCTTCCTCTTCCTTCTCCTCTTCCGCCTCTTTCTGAGGTGGTTTCCAAAGGCCCAGTGAGGGCTTCACCCACCTGCTAACAAGGTTATGAGTAATGCAGCAGACCACGATGAACTTGGGGACATATACTCTACTGAATACTGGATTGCTCCCTCTGCGCGGTGCAGGCAATGGGAGCAGTGTTTTAGCATGCTGATGGTTTGCTTCACAGCATTACTGGTTGCTCCTAGCTGTCTTTGTAGAAGCGCTGTCCTCGCTTGGTTATGTGATGGAGGGGAGTCATTAGCCTAGTGTAGATTGAGTATCTTTATCATCCAGGAACTAGCTTCTGCTTCTTGGTGCTGGACCAAAGATGGCAGGTACAGCTTACTGCCTCAAGGTTAAATGAGTTGTGGTTGCTGCCAGGATCATGGGCATTCACTGAGAGAATCTTCTGGCCATTATCACACACTAACTGGACTTTATTAGCATGGTAAACACTATGGTTCCCATACATCTCCCCATTACCATGGGGTGTGGGGGGCAAAAGAGCCCCTCACATGCATGCAGTAGATTACACTCTGTTCCATTGGGAACCTAACCAGTCTGGAAAAGCAATGTCCTCCTGCTTCTCTCTGGTCAGTGAGAAACTATGAAATCCCCTCTCCTCTATATCACCTCCCTGATACAACAATGAGGGTGGGCTGTGAGATGTTGGTAATGTCTCCTGCTTCAGTCTGGAGGACTCCACTGGCATAGAAACATGGGGACATGGTGATCATGACAGCCACTGGCAGTGCAGCCCCCTCCCTGCTCTGACGCTAGAGGTCAGGTTGTAGGACCATTTCCTACATTCGCAGTGACCATTTCCTTGCTGAAATGTCAATGTGTCACAAACTGCTCCTGTCTGAGGTGGAGGTGTAACAATTGCTCCTGAAAGACTCTAGTTGGGTAGGTCCTTCTATTGAGAGCCCTCCTCCTCCCTCTCTGTACTATTTTCCCTCTTTGCTGACTGTGCTCCATTTCCAAGTCATGCTGCAGTCCAAAAGCAACCACAACTTTAGCCCTATAACTGAAGAAGGCTTTCCCCTGACAGGCTAACCAACTCCTTGTCAAGATTCAGCACTGAATGCTTGAAGATCCAGTTTATAAAACTCCTACAACAACACAGAACTCAATACTTCCACTAGCACTGCACCAGCAAAAGTAAGTCAAAAGCACCCAACCTGGAAACTGGATGGTTGTTTTTTTTAAATAACTCCTGTGGAGGCTCTCATGCAGTTCAGCTGAGGGAAGGGAAGGCATTAACAAGGTCTGCAGATCCAAAATGGCAATTTGTGTGCCAGGTCAGAGTTAGAAGCTGTTTACGGGGAGGCAGTGGCTTGGTGGTAATATCACCAGACTAGCAATCTAGAGGCCCAGGCTAATGCTCTGGGGACACAGATTTGAATCCCAACACGCCAGCAGGTAGAATTTAAATTCAGCTAATAAATTAGGAACTAAAGTTCTAGCCTCGCTAAGTGAACATGAAACCATTGTCGATTGTTGTAAGAACCCATCTAGTTCATTAATGTCCTTTAGGGAAGGAAATCTGCAGTCCTTACCTTTGTGATTCCAGTCCCACAGCAGGTTGACTCTTAAATGCTGTCTGAAATGGTCTAAAAAACCATTCTGTTGTATCAAACTGCAACAATGTCTACAAAGGGAATGAAACCAGATTGATCACTCAGAATCGACCTAGGCACCGTAAACAACAATGGCTAATCCAGCCCTGTCAACCCTGCAGAGCTCTCATTCCTAATATCTGGGGTCTTGTGCCAAAATTGCGAGAGCTGTCCCACAGATGAGTCAAGCAGCAGCCTGACATACTCACCCTCATGGAAACATACCTTACAGGCAATGCCCCAGACACCACCATCACCATACTTGGGTATGCCCTGTCCCACCAGCAGGACAGACCCAGCAGAGGTGGCAGCACAGTGGTATACAGTCAGGAGGGAGTTGCCCTGGGAGTTCTCAACATTGACTCCAGACCCCATGAAGTCTCATGGCATCAGGTCAAACATGGGCAAGGAAACTTCCTGCTGATTATCACGTACTGCTCCCCTCAGCTGATGAATCGGCACTCTTCCACCTTGAACACCACTTGGAAGAAACACTGACTGAGGGTGGCCAGGGTACAGAATGTACTCTGGATGGGGGATTTCAATGTCCATCACCAAGAATGGCTTGGTAGCACTACTACTGACCCAGTTGGCCGAGGTCTAAAGGGCTTAACTGCTTGACTGGGTCTGCGGCATGTGGTGAGGGACCCAACAAGAGGGAAAAACATACTTGACCTCATCCTCACCAATCTACCTGTCACGGATGCATCTGTCCATCACAGTAATGGTAGGGGTGACCAGCGCACAGTCCTCATGGAGACAAAGTCCCATCTTAATATTCAGGATGCCCTCCATCATGTTGTGTGGCACTACCACCATACTAAATCGGATAGACTTCAAACAGATCTAGCAGCTCAAGACTGGGCAACCATGAGGCACTGTGGGACATCAGCAGCAGCAGAATTGCACTTAACCACAATCTGTAACCTTATGGCTCAGCATATCCCCACTCTACCATTACCACCAAGCCAGGGGTCAACCCTGGTTCAACAAAGAGTGCAGCAGGGCATGCCAGGTGCATCACCAGGCATACCTAAAAATGAGATGTCAACATGGTGAAGCTACAACACAGGACTACTTGCATGCCAAACAGTGAAAGCAGCAATTGATAGACAGAGCTAAGCAATCCCATGACAAACGGATCAGATCTAAGCTCTGCAATCCTGCTACATCCAGTCGTAAATGGTGGTGGACAATTAAACAACTCACTGGAGGAGGAGGCTCCACAAATATTCCCATCCTCAATGGTGGAGGAGCCCAGCACATCAGTGTAAAAGATAAGGCTGAAGCATTTGCAACAATCTTCAACTGGAGGTGCCAAGTGGATGATCCATCTCGGCCTCCTCTGGAGGTCCCCAGCATCACAGATGCCAGTCTTCAGCCAATTCGATTCACTCCACGTGATATCAAGAAATGGCTGAAGGCACTGGATTCTGCAAAGGCTATGGGCCCTGGCAATATAATGGCAATAGTACTGAAGACTTGTGCTCCAGAACTTGCCACAGCCCTAACCAAACTGTCCCGGTACAGCTATAACACTGGCAACTACCCAGCAAAGTGGAAAACTGCCCAGGTATGTTCTGTGCACAAAAAGCAGGACAAATCCAACCTGACCAATTACTGCCCCATCAGTCTACTTTTGATCATCAGCAAACGACCCCGAGGGGTCATCAACAGTACTATCGAGCAGCACCACTCAGCAATAACCTGCTCACCGACCGTCAGTTTGGGTTTTGCCAGGGTCACTCAGTTCCTGACCTCATCACAGTCTTAGTCCAAACATGGCAAAAAGAGCTGAACTCAAGAGGTGAGATGAGAGTGATGGCCCTTGATATCAAGGCAGCATTTGACCGAGTGTGGCATCAAGGAGCCCCAGCAAAACTGGAGTCAATGGGAATCAGGAGGAAAACTCTCCACTGATTAGACTCATACCTAGCGCAAAGGAAGATGGTTATGGTTGTTGGAGGTCAATCATCTCAGTTCCAGAGCATGACTGCAGGAGTTCCTCACGATATGTCCTAGGCTCGACCATCTCAGCTACTTCATCAATGACCTTCCCTCCATCATAAGGTCAGAAGGGGATGTTTGCTGAGGATGCATAATGTTCAGCACCATTCACGGCTCCTCAGATACTGAAGCTGTCCATGCCCATATGCAGCATGACCTGGGCAACTTTCAGGCTTGGGCTGATAAGTGGCAAGTAACATGTGCACCACATAAGTGCCAAACAATGACCATTTCCAACAAGAGAGAATCCAACCATCTCCCCTTAATATTCAATGGCATTACCATCACTGAATCCCCCATTATCAACATCCTGGAGATTACCATTGACCAGAAACGGAACTGGACCAGCTATATAAATGCTGTGGCAACAAGAGCAGGTCTGAAGCTGGGAATTGTATAGACAGTAATTCACCTCCTGTCTCCCCAAAGCCAGTCCACAAGGCACAAGTTAGGAGTGTGATGGAATTCTCTCCACTTGCTTGGATGAGTGCAGCTCAAACAACACTCAAGAAGCTCGACACCATCCAGGACAAAACAGCCCGTTTGATTGGTAGCCCATCCACCACCCTCAACATCCAAACCCTCCACCACCAATGCACAGTGGTTGCAGTGTGCACCAACTACAAGATACACTGCACCTACTCACCAAGGCTCCTTCGACAGCACCTTCCAAACCTGTGACCTCTACCAGCTAGGAGGACAAGGGCAGCAAATGCATGGGAACACCACCACCTGCAAGTTCCCCTCCACACATCATCCTGACTTAATGATCCATTTAAATAGCACTGGGTCAAAATCCTGGAACTCCCTTCCAAACAGCACTGTGGGTGTGCCTATACCGCATGGGCTGCAGTGGTTCAAGAAGGCGGCTGACCACCACCTTCTCAAGAGCACAGAGGGATGGGCAATAAATGCTGGCTTAACCAGTGATGCCATGTCCCATGAAAGAACAAAAAATATTGCAATCCGCCTACTCTGCATGCATCCAGTATAGGCATGGCATTCCCGCCCTAGCACTCTTACAGACACAGTGCACCACATGGACCATGCCGTAAGTAACTGGAAGCAGTCTGGCCGATATTTTTTGTTCCCTGCCACCGCCAGCAGTACGGAGTCAAAACTCACAGCCATGGTTTCAAAGGATATCAATTGCTATCTCAATGTTCTTTGTGTATCTCTTTGTTCCTATTCAGTTGATTTGTAGTTCATTGCTCCTCTACCAGACATTTTATTCTGTGAGAATTAGGTCACAAAATTCAACTAAGTTGTGTCATTAAGTTCAGTTGCTTTACCCCATTTGGCACAAGCCACACTGAACGTAATCTTGGTGAGGGATATTGGTGCACACATTGCGCAGGTGTGCCAGAAGCATAGAGTAAACCAATTTTAGGGTCAGGAAACTTGATCACGCAGTCACAACTGTTTTGAATTGTATTTTATTTCGAGGTGCGTGCCCTGAATTCAGAAGTAATAAGATTACCACAACATCTGAGGTTTTTAGAAAACTAAATTAAACATTTATTAACGAAAGAAAAGATAAACATACACAGAGTTGAATACAAAGTGCTCACACACTGCCATTTTACCAATGTCCTTGCAGTGCCTGTCAGCCAGCCAGCCTTCAGCAGCAGGAAGGACCTCCACTAGCACTATCTAAATGGATCATGAACAAATATCCTCCCCTAGGGTGATAGCATTCATGCTCAAACCACTGTCATTTTTCCAGTGTCCTTGCAATGCCCGTCAGCCAGCCAGCCTAGGCTACCACCATCCATTCCAAGGTGGTTCTGTCAGTAACCCAGTGCTGCTCAAGGCTATTTTCTAAGTGCATCTTCAGTCTCCCCCAGTGAAAGTCAGCAGCCTTCCATCAGCCATGATGCAGCCAATGACATAGCACTGCATATCAGAACACTAACACGGGCAATAATGGAATCCAAACAGGGAATAGTTCAGTTTTGTATGTATTCTTGGGAGTGTTGTTGGGTAAAAATGCTAAATAGTTTTTGTTAGGAGCTTCTATTTCAGGTTACTGGCAAAGTGGATGCTGTAATGGTAAATTACATGCAGTGCTAGCACCTGAGTTGCCTGTGAGTGCCAGGTCAAGTGATGGTGTTTCTTCCTCATCAGTATCTTCTCCCCTCTGGACCTCTGTCAGTGAGTCTGGTGCAATGTTATGATGTGGCAAATGATGTGTGCCAGGCGGATCAAATCCATGAGAGAAACTTGATCATGCAGTCACAACTGTTTTGCAATTTATATTTTATTTTGAGATGCGTGCCCTGAATTCAGAAGTAATAAGACTACCATGACTTCAGAGGTTTTTAGAAAGCTAAATTAAACATTTATTAACAAAAGAAAAGATTTCAAGCACATACACAGGTCTACAAATTGCTACTATAATAACTCCTAAAACACCTAATTAATCTGGCTCCCAGTTATACCTCCGTTAAGGCAACAGTAGAAAAACAAATAGATTTAAACAGACCTAGGCAAGGCAACACAACACCCTGGACAGTGATATTCAAAGTTTTTTCAGCTTCAGCTCCTGTAGACAGCAACTTGATGCACAGAGGCCGGAAGCTTTTCACACTTGTTAGATCTTAGAATGCCTTCCCCCTTCTGACACATAGCCTCATCTCCTTTATGCATATTTCTCCCTTTTTAATGTAAATTCTATTGTTCCTTTATATCTTTGCAACTTTACTTTTCTCATAATAGAAATCTTTCATAGTGCTAATTTTATCAGTAACCTTTGTGAAAAATAAACACACTGTTTGTCTTAGTTTCTTCTGGCTAGATGTAACATCTTACCATCTCTTTGAAATTCAAACTACCCTAATTTATCTAAAAATGCAAATTTTCCTTACATCTTGCATTCTAAAACTTCAGCCATGTTTATTTATTTAGCATTTCAAACCTAGCTTCTTTTTGATGCATCAAAGCTTCCAAATCAGCTGTCTCCAATCCAATTACATCCCACACACACACACATAAACACAGAGAAACTATCCAAACCCCACTATTAACCTACCTGTACAATAAAGCACAATAATATTATGAGAATTATTATATTTTCATGACGTGTAATGTGTTTGGTGATATGTGTCCCACAGTGGAATAGGTGACAGTGTGTGCAAGCTGTGAGTGTGTGACTTGTGGCAGTGAGCAACATTTAAGGCTGAGGCTGAGGCTATGAATATGATGTGTGAGCCATGGTTGATAGAGATTGTTGGCAGGGGAGTAAAGGGGCTCTGGTGACTGAAGCAGTGTATGAGTCTAATGATGCAGTTGGTAAGATATGGCATGTGAAGATGTGCCCACTAACCTTGACCACTCATGTGAGGTCATTAACCTTCTTCCAGCATTTAAAAGTCTAAAATCAGTAGATTTTTGTTAGCTAGGCTGCAAAGGGAAATGGAGCAAAGGTGGGAATATGAAATGAGGTAGAGATCAGCCATGATCAAATTTAATGGTAGAACAGACTCAAAAGGCTGGATGGCTACTTCTGTTCCTATGAGGCCACAACTGGAGTATTGTGTGCAGTTCTGGTCACCACATTACAGGAAGGGTGTAATAGCTCTGGAGAGAATGCAGAGGAGGTTTACAAGAATGTTGCCAGGGTTAGAAAAGTGTAGCTATGAGGAGAGATTGGATAGGTTGGGGTTATTTTCCTTAGAACAAAGAAGGCTGAGAGGTGACTTGATTGAGGTGTACAAAATTATGAGGGGAATAGATAGAGTGGATAGGATAAAATTGTTTCCCTTGGTGGAGAATTCTAGAACCAGGGGACATAGATTCAAGATAAGTGGCAGGAGGTGTAGGGGGGACATGAGGAAGGACTTTTTTACGCAGAGGGTAGAGAGTGTCTAGAATTCACTGCCCAAGTTGGTGGTCGAGGCAGAAACTCTACACTCTTTTAAAAAGTACCTGGATCTGCACCTTAAGTGCTGTAAACTGCAGGGCTATGGGTCGGGTGCAGGAAGGTGGGATTAGAAAGGGCACCTGGGTGTCCTCAAGCTGGCATGGACAAGATGGGCCGAATGGCCTCCTTCTGTGCTGTAACTTTTCTATGGTTCTATGGAATTTTAACATGGCACTCAGTGGGTAGGAAGTACCCTCTTCTTCTCCATCCATTCCCACTGATGTAAGTGATTAAGTTTCACAGCAATTTCCTTGGAGAGGTTGCCAAAGGATCATCAATAATCTCAGCAGATTGTTTCAGACTGGAAGGATTCTACCAGCTCACTTTGGCATGAATCCTGTTGGCTTATTGCTGAATTTCAACAACTTCTCAGCTCCACGAAAAATTAAATTCAAAACATTTAAGAAGAAAAAAAGGCATGAGAAACAAAAGTAATTAACACATGAGCCTGCTCTATGGTAAAGGTTAGATAAGAGCAGAGACCACCCAGATTGAATTAGATGAGTGCTTTTTGATTGAATTTTTTTAAAGATACTGTTATCTTATTCTTGCCGCAATATGGGAAGGAGTTTCTAGAGTTATATACTGATAGCTGGACAGATACAATGAAGGCACAGCAAACATTGAACAGAAGTTTCCAAGTCCTGTGGAGGCAAGGGTGTAGGTGGGATCAGGGGAAAAATCTGAATATAAAGTTGTCCCTGACATATTCCTGCCTCCAAGTTATCATACAGGAGGCATGGTCAACATAACAGTAGCTACCCACCCACAGGTAACCAATTAGTGCTCCTTTAGGGACTAATTGGAGGTAGGATGCCATTACTGAGATTTTCCCAACATCAGACAGGCCCCACATGAAGGTTGAAGCCCAGCAGGTTCTTGTGGGTGGCCTCCCTGCAGCAGGCTGGGCATGGGGAGGGGGGCATTTATGCCTCCTCTAAATACTCCCATTCCTGAGCTACAGCCATGACAACAAGCAATCCCATGGAAGGGCTCCCCGTCCACAGTGGTGGCTTGACAGCTATGGCCATTCTTCATTTTTAAATCTCCAAATAGCTTCAGAGACCACCTTTATTGAGGTGCCCTTGCTGTCCCCTAGTTTCTTCAGCCGTGCTCACCTGATCTGGTTGGAGCTGTAGGCTATCCACACCCTCACGGCCTTTAATTGAACCTAGGGAACCTGCCCACTGTCCTTACTTGAATGGGGAATATGGAGACAGCCTCCTAATTGGCTGCATCTGGGAAGACCATATAGGCAGCTGGAACACAAATACCATTGGAGTCAGGACCCAATTCTGCCCATTGTTATTTGGACTAAATGGAACAAGCAGGGCAGTTTTAATCTTTACTCTGCTTTGGATTAGTCAATTCATTGGAGAGTGATAGGGCCCCAAAGACCTTAACCATCATTCATCCAATGGTCATCTTTCCTAGTTTATTATATTTTTAGTGATCAATTTATATTTGATTGGCAGTAAGCAGTGATCTTGTGAGCTGATTTTCAGTGAATCATATAGCAATTTGAGTAATTGCACTCATCTCCAAAACAGAAAGAGGAAACTGAAGTAATCTCAATATTTTGTTATGAGGGGTTCAACTATCCCTAACTGCTGTTCCACTATAATCTGAAGCAAACACTTTATGGCCCAGTTCCATTCAGCCCACTTTCCTCCATCAGCTCTCGCTCACTCTGAGTCTTACCTAGCTCACTCTCCCAGCTCCCATTTGAACCATCCATATGTTTATATTCTGGATTCTGTAGCGGGATTTGAGTGTCAACTCCTGTTCTGAACGTAAGTGCAGTGTCAGGGCAAATCAAAGCCAGTTTAGTAGTTCATCCATTTTAAGTACTTCCCTGTCTGTCTCCTACCAATTCTTCACAGCCTCTCTGTTCAAATGTTTCCTAATCCAACTTCTCCTTTCACATAGAGGGCAGAATGTTCTGCCTGTCGGAGACAATCCCCGCCGGAGAAGCAGGCCCCGCATGCCATTTTACTTTGGCGGGACAATTAAGGCCCACCCAGCGTGACATCCAGCAGGAAGTGCTATGCGCTTCCTGTGCGGACAGGGGGGATTCCCCAAAAGTGAGAGTGCACTCTTTCACGCATGCACACGAAAGAGCGCACATCTCCCTGAGGCTAAGTGCTACCTCAGGGAGATCGCTGACACTTTTAAAAAGATTTAAAATAGAAATTTTAAAAAATCCTTACATGAGATGGGACATGTTCATAAATTACAGTAAAACTTTATTAAACTGTTTAAAACCCTACATGAAACCTCATCCCAATGGTGGATGAGGTTTCATGTTTTTTCTATTGTCCGCCGGGGCTCCTGGCCTGCTCGCCAACCTTAAGGTTGGAAGGGCACGTCCTTTAGTTGTTTAAATTATCCTGTCAATGGCCTCAATTGGCCACTGACAAGTCGGCGGGCCCGCAGCTGATTTTGCTGAGCCCCCACCTTCCTGAAAATTTAAATGGGGTGGGATGATTTCGGGGGTTACCCCCAACGTCATCCTGCGTCATTTTATGCGTCGGCGAGCGGGCCCCGCCCCCTGCTCGCCGACGGCAAAATTCTGCCCAGAGGCTAGCCAAACATGGACAAAAGAGCTGAACTCAAGAGGTGAGAGGAGAGAGACTGCCTTTGACATCAATTCAGCACTTGACTAAGTGTAGCGCCAAAGAATCCTAGCAAAAGTGGAGCAAATAGAAATAAGGGGAAAAACTCTCCGCTGGTTGGAGTCATACCTAGTACAAAGGAAGATGGTTGTGATGTTGTTGGTGGTCAATCGTCTCAGTTCCAGGACATCGCTGCAGGAGTTCCTCAGTCCTAGGCCCAACCATCTTCAGCCGCTTGATCAATGACCTTCCCTCCCATCATAAGATCAGAAGTGGCGACGCTCGCTGATGATTGCACAATGTTCAGCACCATTCGTGACTTCTTAGGTACTGAAACAGTCCATGTCCATATGCAGCAAGACATGGACAACATTCAAGCTTGGGCTGATAAGTGGCAAGTAACATTCACACCACACAAGTGCCAGGCAATGACTGTCCCCAACAAGAGAGAATCCAACCATCGCTCCCTGACATTCAATGTCATTACCATTGCTGAATCCACCACTATCAACATCCTGGATGAACAAGACCAGCCATATAAATACTGTGGCTAGAAGAGCAGGTCTAAGGCTGGGAATTTTCTGGCATACAACTCGCCTCCTGACTCCCCAAAGCCTGTTCACCATCTACAAGGCACAAGTTAGGTGTGATGGACCACCTTCTTGGATGAGTGCAGCTCCAACAACACTCAAGAAGCTCGATACCATCCAAAACAAAGCAGCCCGCTTGATTGGCACACTGTCCATCACCTTCAACATTCACTCCCTCCACCACCGACACACAGCTACAGCAGTGGATACCATCTACAAGTTGCACTGTAGCAACTCAACAAGGCTCCTTCGATAGCACCTACCAAACCCACAACTTCTATCATCTAGAAGTACAAGGGCAACAAGTGCTTGCGAACACCGACACCTACAAGTTCCCCTTCAAACTACTTACCATCCTGACTTGGAAGTATATCGCTGTTCCTTCATTGTCGCTGGGTCAAAATCCTTGAACTCCCAGACAGAGACAGATAAAGTCTGAAAATTCTTGTGAGGAGAAGCAGAAAATTACTCTCAGGAAGATGTCAATTTTATGTTTGTCAGAAAGGAGACAGGAGCTCTTAGAGGTTCTGTGCGAGGTGGCTAAAATGGTCTAAAACTTGGAAAGCTGTGTAAATAGTTTGGCAGCCCTGTTGGGTGTTTTCCCAGAAGTGACCAAACCGGGGAGTTATTGCTTGGTTGCTTGAAAAGAAACTCTGGAAAAACCATACCATCAGAACTGTCATGACCAGAGAGACAGGGGGTTTTTGATGATAATTATACCTGTGAAATTCAAAGGTGAAAGCTGTTGTCGGAAAGGGCTCCTGACCTACCCTGCGTAAATGACGAACAGCATATTGTGAAACTGTGTAACTATATTGTACCACATTTGTGGGAGAGTGATGCAAGGGCCAACAACTGTGTAAGATGTATCTTTGTTGCATTGACCATTTAAAGTGAAATTTACTTTTTTATTTGAAGTATGATTTGCCTGTTAATTTATATTTAATTTATGTTGGTTCTGATTTGTGTTAAAGTAAAAGCTTCAAAAAATGGAATATTGGTGATTGCTTTTTGCGGGGGGTCATTTGATAAATTTGGTTATTTTAGGTTATGGTTTCCCCCACACCATGGGCATTGTAACAAACTGAATACTGCCTGTATTGTGCCTCTGCCAAGTCCAATTTCACCTCCTGTGCTTTTCTAAGGTATTGTGACCTAGCTGTCTGAAGATAGAATCTTACCACCTTTGATAATATCCTTCTATCATCGACAAAAACAGGTCCTAACCTCAGTGGTCTGTGAATCCCGCCAGCCAACGCGTTCTTCCAGGGGGTGACCAATTATGAGACCACCTCCAGGAACCCTATCCCATTAGGGACTGGAGTGGTGGAGGAAGGCCAATGAGATGCAGGATAGCCAATAGGAACACCTGAAGTTCTGGAAAGCCGGCAGTCCCATTGGGAGAGGGAACTGGCTACCAACTCAAGATGAAGGCGTCCTCTGAAGTTATTAAACATATTTAAAAATAAGTGTGGCCACAGCTGCCAGGTCATCATATTGTAGAAGGGAAAGTTCTCCACAGAACGTCCTATGGCTGCAGCTCTGGCCCTCTGGCCCTGCAGCCTGGAGAGGTGGCCAAGAACAGAAAGGTCAAAGTGTGAGCAAGGTGGAGAATTAAAAATGCAGCAGACCTGAAGCTTAGGGTCACGCTTGTGGATGGAAGAGAGGTGTTTCGCAAAGTGGTGCCCAGTCTTCATTTATTCACCCAATGTAAAAGAGACCACATCATGCACAGCAAATACAGCATACTAAATTCGAAAGAAGTACAAGTAAATAGCTTTTTCACTTGGAAGAAGTGTTTGGGGCCTTCGACAGTGAGGAGGGAGGAAGTAAAATGGAGGTTTTGCATCTCCTGCGCTTGTATGGAAAGGTGCTGTGGGAAAGGGAAGGGTGTCAGGGGTGACTGAGGAGTGGACCAGGAAGGAACAGTCCCTTTCAGATGTTGAACGAGGAGGGGAATTAAGATATGTTATGTGGTGGCATCATACTGGACGTGACAGAAATGGCTGAGGAATTATTAAATTTGCGAATGAGGGTGTCATTTAGCACTGCTCCCATTTCTTTGAGAAATCTCAGGAAAATATATTTTCGACCAGCAAGATGATCTGATTTGCAATCAGATTCTTCCTTATTCACTCCAGGATTAGATTTGCATCTACTTTAATATTTACAAAATGACTATCAATTAAACATTGTGAAAATGGTAAATGAGCACAAGAGTAAAGACTGATGCAATGTAGCCATTTAAAACCTCCTCCATCTGCTGGGGGTCCTTGCTCAGAGGAATCCTTCAATTACCCATTGCATTCCTTCATTGCCCCCTGACTCCTAACAGAACTGAAAAGATCTTACCATTTCCAGCATAATTTTCTGCAGCCTTCTTTTCCACTGAACTTTTGGCTGCTCTGTTAGCAGTTTCATTAGCTTAAGCTGAACACAATACCTATCCCTATTCTCCTAAAGAGTTCATTTCTTTTTAATCTGTGAAGGCATTTTGCTCAAGTCTGATTAATTCTTGCACAAGGCCAGTTAGGCTTTGATCTATCATGTGTCCTTTATTGACTTTAATGATATACATGGTTTCAATTGCATTAGAATGGTTTTAAGGTATTCCAGTTCTCATTTGTATTAGTACTATTCCAAGCTTGTAGGATTGCCCAGTCAACCCAATTTAAGTCCTCTGTCCTTTTGCAACTTTAGCCCTCTTGAAATCCAAAACTTGTGTATTAATATTATGATCACTGTAGCTCAAGTGTCCCTCCACATGGAGGTCAGATTCAACACAGGATCATTACTAAAAACTAAAGTAAGTACATAATATTACGCCACAATCATTATAAATACCATATCCCAAGTGCAACTCTATGGAGATATGTATGTGTGCTATATTGTTAATTATCTGTATGTGTGCTGTACTATTAATGCATAAAATGCTAGTTTCCTACACTTTAATCACAAATTTGTGAAATGATGTTCACACCCCTTTGAGTGTGGTAGGGATCTGAAACAGTCATAACCGCTTGTTATGCACTTACTGCCTTTCCTATCCCAGTTACATCAATGAAAGGAAAATTGTGCAGGTTGTATAGCGGTCAACAAATCTGCTACTGCTGATTTTGTCTGCCAAAGTTGAGTTTATCCTCCCCATCCACTTGGTATTCACAACAGAAATGAAATGCTACAGACATGTCTTTGCAGTAAAATGAGTCGTTGCTGTAAATGTCAGAACGGTGGATCAAACCTCGGGTGATTTTATTTAATAATTGCTATTTTAAACAATCGTAAAAACAGTATTGCTAAGTAAGGGCACTGATTCTTTAAGTCTGAATTTTTTCAGTTTTTGGTTTTCTACCATTGCTCAAGTATTCATTTGTAACATATAGAATCTAAATTTTAGAATTTAATTTTCGTGACTCAACAGAGTCTGGTGTAACATTAGTTTTGATGGATGTCAAAATCATGTTGGTGCAATGGCGCTGCAACAGTGCAATGTTTATGCTCAAACATTGAAAAATGTTGATGCTTTAGCGGGAGGAGAGTTTTTGTTTTCACAAACTTGAGATATTCCCAGTTCTGAAAGTCTTCGACTGTCTGTTCATGGAGTGGCACAGTTTGATTTCCTTTCGATCTGCTAGAGCTTCCCCTGTTTATACTACTGCAGGCCCAAGGGAGCTAACACACAAGATTAGAGTTCCATAAATAAACCAGCTTGCCAGCATTTTGACATCAGCGCCTACTGTTGCTAAGAAACACAGAGCTGTGAGATTTGGATTTACTCTGATGCAATAAATCCCAAACAAAACCAACCATATTATAGCCTCTAAATATATTCAAAATAAAATGAAAAGAAAAAAATAACAACTGCAAATAAAAACAGGGAATGCTGGATATGCACAGCATTAGCATTAAAACAAAGAAAAAACATGCTGACATTTAGGCTGTCCTGGACACGCGACAATAAATGGAACTCCATAGGGATGAACTAAGTGAAGAGGGCAGGGGAAAGAAAGTAATTCATAAAAGTGATTTTTCTGTATCATTTAGCATTTATGTTTTCTTTTTCAAAAACTGTTCCTATGCTATTCAAATCATTCTCTGTTCCTTAGTAAGAGTGAGATATGATATCACATTGATCTGTTGCTCTTCCCTCTCCTGTTTACTATATTCAGTTTGGCAAAGGGCGCTTTTTAATATTAACCTGTCTTTTCTCTTTTCTGTTGTTGACGGACTCAGAAAATATTTCCAGCTTTCGCTATTTTATTACAAGTCCTCATTAGTTGAGATCAGGCTGAATCAGTTTCGAGGGCCTAAGAAGCTTTTAAAAAGGGCATTAAAGCACAGAACAAAAACAGAATTACCTGGATAAACTCAGCAGGTCTGGCAGCATCGGTGGAGAAGAAAAGAGTCGACGTTTCGGGTCCACACGACCCTTCAACAGAACTCTTCTCCACCGATGCTGCCAGACCTGCTGAGTTTTTCCAGGTAATTCTGTTTTTGTTTTGGATTTCCAGCATCCGCAGTAGTTTTTTTGTTATTAAAGCACAGAGTCCAGCTTCAAAATGACTCTTTTGTGTACTAATGATCTGTCAGGCACCTTTGTAAATTATACTGATACAGATTATGTCGTCAAGCACATATGTTAACATTCAAATGTATAACCAAACAATAAAATACAAGGGTTCTGGACTAAAGTCAAATGGGGTGACATAACTCTAGTCAGGATTTGCTCTAAAGGAAGGAACACAAATCTGATCAGTTTTAAGAACAGAAAATGTTAGCAACACACAAATAGGAGAAAATGGAAGCAATCAGAAGCAGGAACCCTGGCAGTTTCCTTGCACCCCCATCCCCTATGTACCAAAACTAATTTAACTGCAGATCAGGGCCAGAATCAAACTTGGGTTTTTTTGGTGGGTTAATTTCCACCCCTCCATCACTTTCACATGGTCCATCTCTGACACATTCCTTCCCTTCTTTGACCTCTGTCTCAATTTCTGGTGATAGGCTGTCCACCAATATTCATTACAAGCCCATCGACTCCCACGGCTACCTCAACAAAAGCTCCTCACACCCCGCTTCCTGTAAGGGCTCCATCCCATTCTCTCAGTTCCTTCGCCTCTGTTGCATCTGTTCCAAAACAGTGCTGCTGACATGTCTTCCTTCTTCCTTAACCGAGGTTTCCCAACCACGGTGGTGTCAGGGCCCTCAACCGTGTCCGGCCCATCTCCCGCGCCTCTGCCCTCACACCTTCCTCTCCCTCCCAGAACCATGATAGGGTCCCCCATGTCCTCATTTTTCACGCCACCAGCCTTCGCATTCTAAGGATCATCCTCCGCCATTTCCGCCAACTCCAGCATGATGCCACCACCAAACACATCATGTCAGCATTCCATAGGGACAATTCCCTCCGGGACACCCTGGTCCACTCCTCCATCACCCCCTACACCTCAACCCCCTCCCACGGCACCTTCCCATGCAATCACAGAAGGTGCAACACCTGCCCCTTTACTTCCCAACCCCCCCCTCCCCTCCCTTTCACCATCCAAGGGCCCAAACACTCCTTTCAAGTGAAGCAGTGCTTCACTTACACTTCCCTCAATTTAGTCTACCGCATTCGCTGCTCCCAATGCGGTTTCCTTTACATCGGAGAGACCAAACGCCAACTGGGTGGCCGCTTTGCGGAACACCTTCGGACTGTCTGCAAGCATGACCCAGACCTCCCTGTCGCTTGCCATTTCAACACACCACCCTGCTCTCATGCCCACATGTCCATCCTTGGCTTGCTGCAATGTTCCAGTGAAGCTCAACGCAAACTGGAGGAACAGCACCTCATCTTCCGATTAGGCACTTTACAGCCTTCCGGACTTAACATTAACTTCAACAACTTCAGATCATGAACTCTCTTCTCCATCTTCACTCCTTTTTCATCCCCTTTTTTTCAATATTCATTTTGATTTTTTAATTTTTATTTTTTTTCTCACATTTTTATTATTAGTAATTTTAAAAATTCATTTCCATTTTTATTCATTGTTTTATCCCCACCTTTTAGCCTATTTTCAATCTTTTTTTCCACCACTGCCCCTCCCCCCACCCCACCCCCATGAGTGCCATCTGTCACTTGCTCATTTTGATTTCTACTCTTAATATCACCATTAGCACTTCCTTTAGCCATTATCACCACCATCAACACCCCTTCGACTTTTTGTTTGTGACATCTTTTGCAATTTCTCCTTTGCCTCCACCTGTCGCTGGCCTTCTATCCAGCTTCACCTGTTCCACCCCCTTATACAGTATATATTTCACCATGTTTGTACTTCTCTTTAGTTCTGAAGAAGAGTCATATGGACTTGAAACGTTAACTCTGTCTTTCTCTCCACAGATGCTGTCAGACCTGCTGAGTTTTTCCAGCATTTTCTGTTTTTGTTGGGTTTTTTTGTTCTGTGTGGCTTGGTCGATATTAGTCGAAGTCTTTACCACACTGTGCACACAATTTTCTAATTTTCTCCAGAATTTGTCATTTGTGGTATTGTTTTTACCCTTTATGTATATGTTTGATTATGTCCTTGACTTTTTTGAGCAAGTGACATTCCAAGTGGACTGTGGAAAGCTAAACAACATGGTGGAAGTGTAAATTTCTATTTTCCAGGGTTTCCAAAGTGCTTCCTCTGACATTATGACAGCCAAGCTAGAAAACCCCCATGGAAATTTAATCCTGGTGTGCTTATATTCCAGAAAGCCTTTCATAAGTGTCCTTACTGAAGGTTGCTGATGAAACTGAGGCATGGGGCCTGGGGATCCAAGATAAAAATTGGATATTAACTGAAGGAAAGGAAGCCATAGGCACCTGTTAAATAAATGATAACAAAGTGAAAGTGGTAGTAATGAGTGAAGTCACCCAAGAGTTTGTGTTGGGGGAAGGGAGGGGTGGGGTGGGAGGGGTGGGGTGGAGGGGTGGTGGGGTGGTTGGGCACCAGTATTCCTAAGCTACATTCATGGTGTGGATTCAGAAAACCAGATTTATCAATGATGTTGAACTGAGTGTAAAGGTTGCTGCAGATCCTCACTGTCAACCCATGCACATGAATAATGGCTCCTAGGTTGAAACAGGCACATCAGGAACCATACCACAGTGATGAGTTAATACCTTAAAGAGGTAAAGGGAAAATTGGAGAGCAAACAGAAAATTAATTAATACTACCACAATTATGTGAGATGACTTCCAGGTATCTGCAAAGATTTTATTAAAATGATTTGTCACTTAAGCTAACCAAGAAGATGTTAAAAAGTTTTATTGAGGTTAAAAATAAATCACTTGAAACCTGAACAAATAATAAGCCAGTGTTACATTTTAAATTGAATTGTGATTACTATGATTGTGCACAATTGGGTGAATAGCAATGGTTACATGAACACATTTAAGTTTCTTGATCATTTGGACATTTTATAAAAGTTTTCAGACATTAAGAAAAGCAATTAAGTTAGCTCTATAGCACTTTAAAAATGTGAGGTTATGTAATAAACTCAAATTGCATAAATGTAGTCAAAATAGTAGCCAAGCAATGCCTTGAGCAGTAATTGGAAGCAGATCTGATTGGGATGTTTCTCTATGGCTCGCTCTAAAATTACGTTTCTATCCCACGGGGCAAGAGCTGCAAGTAATATAAATGAACATTCTCTAAGGTATTATTTCTCAAATGATCATAACCAAGAGAGAACAAATGGGCTGCTCATTAGGAGTATCTGTGAGGCACCACGAGCTGCTGAAATAGTTAAGGCACAGGCAGTTCTGATACAATTGACTGGATATGAAACTGTAAGCTACACCACAGGCAGATTTTCCCGTTGGCGTATGCGAACAGGCGCCGCTCACACGTGCATAAAATGACACGCGGTGATGTCGGGCAAGTGTCCCGACGTCACTGCGTGCCATCGCCATATTTCGTTGGGTGGGCGCACAATGCTCTCCGATGCGCGCCCGCCATTAATTAACAGGCAACTTAAGGCCCTTGAGGCGCAAATCGACCATGATTTTTCAGTGCCTGTGCCACCTTCAGGTCGGTACACAGGCGCAAAGGGCAGGCAGGTAGCACACATTTGTATAAACCTCATCCATGGGTGGGATAAGAGGGCTCAGTGGGGTCGTGAATGTGCTCTGTCAAATATTGATTTTTCAAAGTTGTTGATACTTGCCTGTGTGATCTGCAATACTTTAAGACGCACACCAGCTGCTTGGTCTGGGCTCACAACCTTCAGGTCTGCAGTGAGGAATCTTTTTTGGACCTGCAGGTTTCAGGAAGCCTTCCCTTAGCCTGGGAATGGGGCTGAGCTCCCCACTGGAGGCGCCTCCTCTGAGGAGGAAGGGAGGGCTAGAAGGGGGAGGAGGCCAAAAGTGCACATTCAGCCTCCAGGGGAGGGACCTTTGGGAAGTCAGTCGCAGGCACAAGGGGCGCAGGGCCAAGAGGTAGACCAAGGCAGAAGGGGCCGCAGAAGGCACCACTATCCTGCTACCAGGGTATACAGGCGGCGAAGCAGCTACCTCAATATGCCTGAGGCACAGTGCCGAAGGAGGCTCTATCTCCCAAGGGAGACAGTCAACTATATCTGTCAGATGATTGGGCCTGAGATCTCCGTGGACATCCCATGCCAGTGCCTCTAAAGGGCACAGTTGCCGTCAACTTCTATGCCTCTGGCTCCTTCCAGGGCTCGGTGGGTGATCTTTGCAGTGTCTCTCAATCAGCTGTCCACACTTGTGGCAAGCAGGTTATAGACGCTCTGTTCAGGTGTGCATTGACCTTCATCCAGACACAGCGAGCCAGAGGCTTCGCGACCATTGCTGGCTTCCCCCGGGTCCAGGGTGCTATAGACTGTACACATGTGGCCATCAAGGTGCCAGCAGGTGAGCCCGGTGCCTTCGTCAACAGGAAGGGCTTCCACTCCATGAACGTGCAGATAGTGTGTGATCACAGGATGCTGATTCTACAAGTCTGTGCAAGGTACCCAGGCAGCTCCCACAATGCCTACATCCTCAGACACTCCCAGGTGCCGGGGCTCTTCAGTGCTCCGGCTTGGCTGGATGGATGGCTGCTGGGTGACAAGGGCTATCCCCTCAGAAGGTGGCTCATGACGCCTCTCCGCCATCCAAGAACAGAAGCTGAGCAGCGCTACAATAGGAGCCATGGCACCACAAGAGCTGTGGTGGAGAGAACCATCGGTCTTCTCAAGATGCGCTTCCGATGCCTGGACCGCTCAGGGGGCGCACTCCAGTACCCCCCAGATCGTGCGTCGCTGCTAGTGGTTGCATGCTGCGCTCTCCACAATCTTGCGCTGGAAAGGGGGGAACATTGTGGATGATGAAGATGCAGTTGCAGCGGCTGCAGCTGCACACGATGAGTCCAGCAGTGAGTCCAAGGATGAGCAGGTACAGGGAAATGCTGAAGGGGTAGATGCTGACCCGGGCATACTGAAGGGGGGCAGGGACACCTGGGAGTGTTTAATCCAATGGGCCTTCAGCTAGCACACCACATATGAACCTCCAGGACAAGTCTGGGCTGTATGCTCCATATTCAAGACCTAAGTGCAAAATCTGCCTGGTTAGGAACATTAACTAAGGTCCTTGTTAATAAAGCTGAATGACCCACAAAGCACTCATTACATTATTGAGAACCATCCACCTGCAGAACAAAAGAGGCAACCTCAGCCATGGTGATATGTCTTAATTTATTTTTGCAACCAAAGAAGCTTAATGTAACAAAACAACAAAGGTGTTAAAAATCACACCAACTCATAAAGACCTCATTGCAGGCCAACACAAAAACTCCAGTGATAAACCCGTGGTGTGCGTAAGGTGCCTTATATTTATGTTTCCGGGTGCTACTTCTTGGTGCTGCCCCCTCGCTGGGACTGGCATCTGAGACAGCCTGCTCACTCTCCTGTCCTGTTGGCCTCGATGACCTTGGTAGCCGTCCTCTGGCCTGTGGAGCCTGTGCTGGCCCCGCCTGGGAGGGAGCTGCCAGTTCCACAGCTGGCATCTCCCCAGTCATCGCAGCCTGACCGAATACAACGGTCACTGGTAGAGTGGCGGAGGTGTTGCCGCCCTCATCCGGAGTGCCCTGAGAGGACCCCGCAGAGATGACAGGCAGCTGCTATGCTGACGTGAGGTCGCTTCGGACCTCCCTGCTCACCATGGATGGGCGGGCACCGAACTGGGAAACTTGGTGCCCAGACCATCTCCCACACTGGCACTGACCAGCTGAGGTCAAGGCCAATGTGAGGGCTTGCTGGTCCAAGCACATCACCGGGAAGCCCTGATGGGTCTCCTGGAGGAGCCTCTCCATGAGAGTCGCCACTCTCTCCATGGAGGACACGGTGCTCGGACATGAGGCTCATTGCATCGGCCATGGTCCGCGTAGACTCCTCCACCACAGACACCAAGCCAAGCATAGCCTCATGTATCTTCCCCAGATGCTCCCGCACACCCGACCACATTTCCTGCCCCTGCTGCATTGCGGATGACTCCAGAGGCACATCATCAGGCACCGACTGAGCATGTGCCTGGTCCCCTGCAGTCCTCCGACTGCTGGCCCCATAGGCACTCTCTGTCTCCGCAAGCTCCTCCAGCGACTGTGAAGTGCCCTCACCGCTGTGCCCCGGGACACTAGCCGATGTTCTAATTCCCACCAAGATGCTAGTATCTGCACTGCTGCCTGCCTGGCAGAGATAGTGTGATGCTTGTGAGACTTCAGGGCCCTCAGGTGTGAGAGGGGGTCTCTGCTGCTCCTTCTCCCGGCCCTGCTCCGCTGACACTGAGAGGAAGAGCAAGGACATTGGATCAGTTAATGTGGAGACAATGTCAATGTGCATCCCTGTCCCCCAGATCATTATGCGCTCATCCTTCCTCAAGCAATGGTCAAGCCATGTTGCAAACTCCAATCACTGAACATTCAGCACTGCCATGGCTGCTGGGAGAATAATGGTGACCTCACTGCTGGGCAAACATAGCTGGCTGTAGCACCCCAGCCTTACCGACACCGGTGGACCTGGACGCATGGCGCCTCTCCAAATCTAGGGCCTCCTGCTTGAAGTGGCTGAGAATCACGAACTGTGCCTGGCCGCTGCCAGTCCTCACCCGCTCGGCTGCATTATGTGCATTCTTCTCCTGAAAAGGAGAGAAGAGCATTGATTAGTGCTAATTATGCGTAGATTCTCTTTGTGGACGGCCCACCCCAACCAGAGTGGGACATTGCAGGGCTCCAGTGCCTCCTCGCCCCGCTGCTGCCGAACACTCACACAAAGATGCCAGGCCTGTCTCCCCCTGCCTTGGCCAAATGCTGCCTACATCACATTAGGCACCATGCAGTTTAACCTTCCATAGCAAGGAGGTGCAAGCATGTGGAGTGCAGAGGGCAGCAGATCGATCGGTGTCACGCCACCTTGAAGCTCCCCTCCCGGCATGTCATCACTCTGACTTGGACATGTCCTGGAGTTCCAGCACTGTGCCTAGGTGCAGCTCCTCCAGGTTGCCCCCAAAACAGTAAAGTGGGTCTCAGTGTACCACATGCTGTGGGAGCAGAACCCATCTCTTCACCACCCTCTCAGGGTGACCTCGGCTTGGGCAATATCCGCTGGCCCATCCAGCAAAGGACACACGCCGTCAATGATTCAATGCAGTCACTACACTCAGACTTGGGTGCAGAGGGTGGGGGGTGGAGGGCACCAGGGGGAAAGCCTACCTGCTGGGTTAAGTGACCAATGCCAACATGGTACTCAACTTTCCTGAGCGCAACAGGTCATTGAAGCGCTTGTGACACTGGATCCACACCACATCATGGGCACTCACCACCTCCACCACCTCCTCCCAGGCATGTTGGCCATGTGGGGGGGCCTCCTCCTCCCATCCTGGGGTACGATCACCTCCCGCCGGGCTGCCACCTCCTCGAGGAAGGCAGCAGGACAATCATCGGAAAAACGAGGGCACAGTGCCCCCCCTGCCCTACCCTCCTGCCTGGCCTGCTCACCAGCAGCGCCCTGGGGAGCCCTTCCACTGGCCATGATTCTCAGCCTTTGAAAGGCTGCAGCAGCTTTTTAAAACAGGCCGCCGGGTCACCGTTGGACCCGGTGGTCATTGTAGTCCCGCCGCTGCCCGCCCACTCCCGCTGTCCTCGGGAGCCGCGATTCATGCTGGGCGGGCCTTATTTGGCCCGCCCGCGTATATTGGCAGCACGGACCCGCCCACGCCCACTCCTGCTCTACCCCCCTGCCAGCCAGAAAATTCAGCCTTTGTTTTTACCGTGTCAATTAAGTTGTTGGTGAGTTCAAAAAAGGCAAGCTTAAATCTTGCAATCACCATGCCAACCTCAATTCTGTTCTCACTTCACATCCACACAGGGGCATCCCAAGTGGAGCCACTGGATTGGGAGCCAGTAGCAGGAATGGTGACTGATTTACCCTTGCCTAATCTGTCATGGTGCGATTGATTGTAAAAGCCCTCGTTTTGCCTTTGTTCATACTTTGCTCCTCTCTGTGCACATGAAATGAAGGCTTTTGCCTCAAAGCCATGGCAAAAGCCCTATGGTAGTATTTAATGTACCCTCTCTGCTAATGTGCTCTAGTAAAAGTAAACAAAAAGTTTCCCAAATAGGCATCACAAATATTAATGAAGATGCACTCAGTAGAGCACATACCTCCGCCATGGTGTGTTAACTCAATGTTATTACAATTATGCAGCTCTTTCTTGAGGCTTTTTTCTGCCCGGCTGATGCCTGTAATTACAAGAAATGCTTAATTAAGTCATTAAGTGGTTCCATCTCATTGAGGAGGCTTTAGGCCAATTCGTCAAAAACTCATCAGTCCTTCCTTGGGCCATACCCTATCTGTGGATCAAGTTTCATTAAAGTTCGGCCATTAGTTTTTGAGAAATATTATTTACAACCAAATAGACTAACAGGAGCAAAAATATTACCTCCGCCCACCTTTAGTGACGGAGGTAATAAAAAGACAAGGAATATGTTAAAACACAATCTTCCAATCACAGTTTTCTTAATTTAACTTCTAAAACTTTCACATAAAATACATCTCATATTGCAAAAGCATACTACCAATTTATTTAAATAGAACAACAAAGGGTATAAGTAAAGTCCCAGGTCTGTAACGTAAGTTGATCACAGTTGGGATGATTATAGGATGTCTAAAATTGCCATCATCTGCCTTAGGTTAGGAAAAAGGAAATAAGGCAAGATTGCCATTGTTCCTTCCCATCCAGTGACCCTTTGCTGAACCAGTTGATTAGATCAAAGATAGTGTCAACAACAATAACGGGTGGTTGGCAGAAAGATAGTGGCAAAGTTACAGGTCATCATATGATCCAGAGGCAGCTAGGATAATGGGATTGTAGCCAGGAACCAGACTGTAGCTGAATCTGACAAATCAGTAGGACAATCACGGGCTCAGCAGATAACAGCAGTGGAGGATGGGCTGTAAACCAGACAAAGCAACTGAGCAGCAGATCAGAGACATGGTAGATGAGTAGGGCTGAATATTATGCTCTGGCCTTAAGTGGTTCAAGGTGGTGGCGGGCAAGGGTGGGTGTGCCTCCTTTATAAGCCCCCTAGGCCCATTGGAGGCCCAACCTCAGAGCTTCTTCCTTCGCCTCCCCCTAGCCTGTTCACCCTGTCCCCTCACCCACCTGGCCAGGGTCTGCCAGCCTAGTCCTGGCAATACTCTCCCATTTACCTCAGTGTCCAGCTACAGCAACAATTGCTGTTGGGGTCTGGATGCTGGGATCGAAAATGTAGTCTCGATGGCATTTGATTAGCTGGCAGCTCTTGGAAGCAGGTCTTCCCTCTTTCAATAAAAGTGGAAGTATCACCTCAGGCCGCTAAATTGTCCGCTGACATAATCATTCATGGGCCAAACCAGCAGCGTGAGGTCAGGTTCATCCCCAATATTTTTGCCGCGTGTGCGAAGACCCCGGCCAGTGTAAAATCTCAACCCTACAGTATAGTCCAGGGCAGAAGGCAGTCATCTTGATGTCTGGAAAAGCTCAGGAATTTAGAAACCAAATTTGAGAAAAGCTCCAGCGGTCACTAAGAAAATCAAAGAGCAGGCATGACCAAAGAATGGGCAGTGGGCACTTTAAACTAGCAGTTCATTTGTAGTTAGTACTAAAACACCCCCATATTAGCGCCAAGGAAACTCAAACAGAGGAAGAGAGAAGATTGAAGGAGAAAGAATAAAGAATAGCAGCAGTTAGCTATGGCTAAAGGTGCACAGCAACGAGCTTTTTTTTTATTCATTTATGGGATGTGGGCATCACTGGCTCGGCCAGCATTTATTGCCCATCCCTAATTGCCCTTGTTCAGAGGGCATTTTTAAAGAGACAACCACATTGCTGTGGGTCTGGAGTCACATGTAGGCCAGACCAGGTGAAAACAACAGATTTCCTTTCTTAAAGGACATTAGTGAACCAGATGTGTTTTTACAACAGTCATTTCATGGTCATCATTAGACTTTAGAATTCAAATTCTACCAGCTGCCATGGCAGGATTCAAACCCCGGTCCCCAGAGCATTACCCTGAGTCTCTGGATTACCAGTCCAGAGACAATACCACTACGCCACATTCCCTGGGGTGTGTCCTCTCAACAAATTATCTTGAATTTTCAAGTTTCAAGAATACCAGTCACTTGACTAAGTACTGAAAGGTGACTAATCCTTGTGGGACTATATCCTCGGAGGTATCAGCAGAGGAGAGGAGAAAATTGGTAAGGGAAAAAGAAATATAGGGAAGACCTAAATTACAGCCCCTGACCCACATTCCATGAAGAGGCATCATGACCCAAGCATCAAGGTTAAGTCATTTGATACATTCTTCATTCTTCTTCATCCTTCATTCCTCCATTAGCTCAGTTTAGAACTAGAAGTGAGATCTCATATATAAATTGCCTTTTAAAACGTCAATTTAATCACTAACACAATTAGACACACAGTATCACACAGGTCTTGATCTGGCACAAATAACTGAGTTAACCTGACATAACTATAATGTAATTTAGCTGCTTAACAGAGGTGTGTGAATGTCGAGAATGGATAATGCTGGTGGGCATTTAGGCAGATAGTGTGGAAACATTTATTGGAGAATTAGGTGGATGTTTGAGGGAGGTGGCAATTGCCAGCTTTTGGGATACATCATGGGGTTGCAATCTTTAGCAGCCCTGTACTTTGCTATTTTATTTTTTAACTGTGTTTGGCATAATGCAGACACTTTTCGTTCAACTCATATTTAAATGTCAGATATCATCACGAGTGGAACATACCTTACTCTTCAATACCTCTTCAGGGACTTGCTTCAGGTTAAAATATAAGGGCAGCACCTAAAGCTGAGCAGAGCTGAGGTAGCTTGCGGCATTTAATTGGTAGCAACACTGTTTTTCTTTCATCATTTACTTCTACAAAATATACATAGAAAAATTCTTTTGAAAAAGAGAAAACCAGCCAGCTTAAAAAATAAAGCAACCCCATCTTTCTGCAAATGTGGAGAGACATGGGGGGAAAATTAGAGTCTGTCTAATAAAAGGCACGGGGCTGCAATGTGCAACTAACCCACCACACATTCATTCCAAAGCTGGCAACACCCCAACTTTTGTGCTGTCTGCTAATTTAATTGATAGTAATGTGCAACCCAGTACTAAATGAGCTTCTGAGCAGCTGCACACAGAGACCCAAGTCGTGCAAGACTAGCACCACTTGAAGTTAATTTGCACTACTTCAACCCTCTTAAAGGGGAGGTGTAATCTGGCTGCTGGGGGCGCTGGAATGAGTTGCACAAGAGATTTGGAGCATTGAGTTGAGTGAAAATGGTGCAACAGGGCAGAGAAACTGCTCCAAGGATCTCTGATGCAGCATTGGAGGCCTCAGTGCAAGAGGTGACAAGGTGGAGAGAGGCCCTCTAACCACAGGGGACCAGGAGCATCTCCAGACAGACATTACGAACGCAATGGGATCAGTTAACCATCACTGTTAATGCAAGCAGCCTAGCTGCAAGGACCTGGATGCAATGCAGGAAAAAGTTTAATGACCTTGAAAGAGTGGTCAAGGGTAGTAAATGCATCTTCAAATGCCATATCCTTACAAACGAACCACTAACCCCAGGTACCACTCAATTCACCACACCCCCTTCACTCATCTACCAACATTCTCTATCAACCATGAATCCTACCCTCATGCTCACACTTAGTTCTGCTGCAAGTCCCAGACCAACATCTCACAGCTTGCACACAATGCCAGCTATTAAACCACGACAGGTCCAACACTCAAACCAATTGCAGCACACTCACTGACACCTTTTTCCCTCTTGCAAGAAAAGGTGGTGCACAACCGAAGGCAGCACCTAATTGGCACTGAAGAGGGATGGCTGCAGGTCCTCAGCCCCATGGATGAGATTGTGCTCACTATCATTGGAGTGGTCATGACTGAGGCCATGGTCAGCAGCAGGGCTGAAACCATAGAGGATGGCGGTATGTTCCTACCAAATCCACTTTCTGATGTCCCCACATTTCCCCTCATTTTACAATCTATTCTGATTTCCAAGCTGCAGATGGTATAAGCATGCACCTCTTGTTTCCCTGCCCTTCCCTCATGGCGACAGGCCCCTCGTGTGCTTTTCTCTTTTCAGATACCCAAGAACTGCCAGCTGTCCAGGGTGAAATTCAAGAGGTCAGAGATTGATGATGATGATGAAACATCATCACTCAATCTCAATCTCACACTCGTAGCTGCCAGCTCAGGTGCAAACATTGTGAATACTTTAGAGAGAGTTGCTTAGAGGCGGGGTCTGTACGTAATGAGTGACGAGGGATGAATGGCCTGCAGTCAGTGCAGGGGGAAAGGGTCATGTGGGTACCAACTTACCAGAGGACATGATTTTACCTGAGTTCTGCTACAGAAGACTCAGATAAATACTTTGATGGGACAGCATACAGGAAAAGGCTTTTGGGTATGAACAATAAAATGCTGGTGCATTGGTAGGCCTGCCAGGGAGCTTGCTGTCACTCTAAAAGAGTCTGGAAGAGCTGGGTACCAATTTGACACAGGGGTTTATGCAGATCTTGGAGCCCAACCTTTTTGGCATGGGAGTGGTGGCCAACTCCAGCAGAGTCATACAGACTTGAAACATTAACTCTGTCTTTCTCTCCACAGATGCTGTCAGACCTGCTGAGTTTTTCCAGGTGTTTTTGTTTTGGATTTAGCCCATGAGAACACTTGTGGATTCAACCATGATTCAGAATCTGGTGCCTGATGTCACAGTTTCCATTGAACCAGAAGCAGAAGCAATAGCTGAGTGTTGCAAAGGAAGCTCAGACTGAGAACATGCAAGTTTAGTTTGATGTAATGCAGACTCAGTTGATTGTTATCATGGCTGTGGATACAGTTGTGAAACCATGCTTTATATTACAAAATGAATTTTAAATTTACTGGCTGGAAACCCTAAAAGATATTTTTTAAAAGCTGAAATCGCATTCCAGTAACTTGAGATCACAATCAAAGATGGCTGCACATTTGCATCACACCCCAAAAACATTGAAATGGAGACAACCTGTCTGCAAGGCTTCAGGAGAGGAGTGTGAATGGGAGCTATCTCTTATCCCATTAGCAAAGGATCCAGACAATCACCTTGGTACTCAAATAGGTGGCGACAAACCATTAAACATAATCACTTAGACAATGGGACCCTGTCTGAGAAAGGAATTCTCAGCCATGATTCAATTAAGTTACACAGGAATACACTGGCTATGACCATTTTTTGGACACTGGTCAGTCGAAGACAGAAGTTCATGTGACAAGGCATCTCTTTATGATTTTAAGCAACTGTCTTCTTGCTGCAGAAGAGCACAAATGTTGAAGGAACAAGATCCTGAGTGGGTTCCCTCTCTCTCTCACTCTCACTCTCTCTCTACCCGACTTGCAAGTTTTGAACCTTGTCTGCTGATTTTGACTATCCAGGAGCCACAGACTGAGATTTTAAAAAGAATTGAACCCAGTGCTGCTGTCTCCAGAAAAGCAGATACATCGTCCGCCTACATTTGTAAACTATCTTGTTGCCGAAAGTAGCAGGGCCAAGTTCAGCCTGAGGTCAACTAAGTCACCAACCTTCAAGAACCTTATACCCCTTTAATTTTACCAAACTTTAAATTACATAATTTATCCTCTCCCCCAACTCTGTAATCTTTTTGTGTGTATGTGAACTTTGAGAATGCCTGTTTGTGTGCGTGCATGCGTGGGTGTGGGTGTGTGTGTGTGAGAGGGAGAGAGAGAAAGTCAGAGCATTTTTATTATTTTACTTAGATCGGATTAAGTACATCAACATCCTATCAAAATCCTGGGAGCTACCATTGACCAGAAACTGAACTGGACCAGCCATATAAATACTGTGGTGACAAGAGCAGGTCAGAGGCTGGGAATTCTGCAGAAAGTAACTCACCTCCTGATTCCCTGTCCATCATCTACAAGGCACAAATCAGGAGTGTGATGCAATACTCTCCACTTGCCTGGATGAGTGCTGCTCTAAAAACACTCAAAAAGCTCAACACCATCCAGGACAAAGCAGTCCACTTAATTGGCATCCCATCCACCATCTTCAACATTCACTTCTTCCACCACCGATGCACAAATGCAGCAGTGTGTACCATTTACAAGGTGCACTGCAGCAAAACACCAAGGCTCCTTTGACAGTACCTTCCAAACCCATGACCTCTACCACCTAGAAGGGCAGGGTCCAGCAGGTGTATGGGAACACCACCACTTGCAAGTTTCCCCCCTAGCCACGCACCATCCTGACTTGGAACTATATCATCGTTCCTTCATTGATGCTGGGTCAAAATCTTGGAGCTCCCTTTCAAACAGCACTGTGGGTGTTCCTACACCACATGGATGGCAGCGGTTCAAGAAAGTGGCTTACAACCACCTTCTCAAGGGCAATTAGGGATGGGCAATAAATGATGTTCAATGGCATTACCACCACTGAATCCCCCACTATCAACATCCTGGGCGTTACCATTGACCAGAAACTGAACTGGACTAGCCACATAAATACTGTGGCTACAAGAGCAGGTCAAAGGCTAGGAATCCTGCGATGAGTAACCCACCTCCTGACTCCCCAAAGTCTGTCCACCATATACAAGGCAAAAGTCAAGAGTGTGAGGGAATACTCCCCACTTGCCTGGATGAGTGCAGCTCCCACAACACTCAAGAAGCTTGACACTGTCCAGGGCAAAGCAGCCTGCATGATTGGCAGCTCTCTGCCTTCAGGGAGCTTTCTGTCAGCGCTCACCCACGCCCGCGTTGATGTCATCACCCACTCTCCTCCCGCCCCCACCTCGGCACTGCAGCGGTTCAGGAAGGCAACTCACCACCACCTTCTCATCAGCAACTAGGGATGAGCAATAAATGCTGGCCCAGCCAGCGAAGCCCACATCCCGTGAATGAATAAAAAAGCCAGTGATTCCCACATCCCGTGAAAGAATTAATTAAAAAAATAAAAGCTATCCTCTTTTCTTTTATAAAAAAGCAAGGAAATGTGTGTGTGTGTGTGTGTGTGTGTGTCTTTTATAGGCACATAAATGGTCAAACTCAACCTTTCAAAAAAACCTATTGCAGTCAAATGGGAAGTGGGGAAGGAGGGGAGTCATTCAACCCCTCCTCACCTGATGATAACAATACCAGTGCTCACAGCAGTCCAGCAATCTGTGCTCCTGTATCCCAGCAAATCCCTCAGATTGTTAAATTGAGCTATCCGAGGGAAGTAGAGTGGCAGTCACTCTGTGTAACATTACCTGCTGTTCTCTCTCAGGATGAAAGCATTCATCTCTCATCACTGCCACTCTGCCAGTGTCTTTGTTGTTTCCTGTCAGACAGCCAGCTCAGACTGCTGCTGCCTATGCCAAGCTGATACAGTCCAAAACTGGACCCTCAAAGCCCCGAGCTGCACTAGGGTATCCCCGAGGTCACCTGCAGACCCCCTCGACCATTGAAAGTCAGTAGCTTTCCATCAGTCATGCTGCAGCCTCTGGGGTAGCATAGTGCAGGAGCATTGGGCCAGGCAAAGGCGCCCACAACACAGGAATTAAGGGATTGCACAAGGGAGATTAGTTGAACCTTGTATGGAGCATTGGATTGTTTTTTTGATAAAGTTGGTTTGGAATGTTAGTTTTATGGTGATTTTCATTTCAACATTCTGGCCAAGAGGATGCTGTGATGGTCAGGAACAGAGGGAAGAAAAGATGTGCGACTATTGTACAATGTAAAATTGGGGCTATGTTCACTGGAATCATACCAGATGAAGTGATCACAGGTAACCGAGCAATGAAATGGGGATGTGCATGTTGCCTTCTTCCTTCCACCTGCTCCTCCTCTTCCACTTCCTCCTCCTCTTCCCCTCCTCCTCCTCCCTCTCAGATCAAAGTGAATCATGACACAAACTCTGATGAGTGCTGCAGGGCTTTTCCAGAGTGGTCCAAGCAGTGAAAGTACTGGTTTGATGCGGTTGCTCAAACACAGAGAGAAGAGCAAACAGACTGACACAGAATAAATGCAGCATAACTACTGCCAGGATACCAGACATCACCCACATGATGTGCAGTGCATGGTCAAACACCAATCACACATTTAGGGAGTGGAGCCCTTTGCATATATGGAACTTATCTGCCATGTTTTGCTTTATAACACTCTTGAGAAGCAACTTGGGATATTTTATTACATTAAAGACTTTGCATAAATATAAATGTGTGCAGCCAATGGCACCAGGCATCCTGGGAAAGGTTGTTTTCCTGACAAAACCATGTGCTCGCTCTGCCTGCTTCTCTCTAGTCAGACAAAACACAATGGACTCCCCTCTCCTGTAATAAAGGGTGCCAGTCAACTCTCTTATGAGAAGTGGATGACGAACTGAGAGATTTTAAAGATGCTACCTCCTCCAGCCTGGAATGATTTCAATGCAAAGAAGTTCATGGCCATAGTCACCTTCACAGCCACAGGTAACAATGTCGTCACCCTGCTCTGAGACTGCAGGTCTGACCGCAGGGGGTAGCAGATTTCACTAAGCACTTTCGTAAAACAAATAATGCACATAATGTTCCTGCCTTAGGTTAAAGTAGGAGGAGTTCTCCCTAAAGGCTCTAGGTGATTAAGGCCTCTTGCTGAAAGACCTTCTTGTAACATTCTTCTACTTGACATAAACATATCAACCATACAGCATGGATTGGTAAAACAATAATGTGGGTTGTTTATCAGAAGATAAGACTATAGACATATAATGTTAACTGGGATGCTGAGTATATACATGTGAGTTGGCTGCTGATGCTGTAAACTGAGTTTAGAGTCATAGGACTATTACATCACATCCTGACTTGGTGGTAGTGACTGACAGCAGTTTAAGATATGCTCCCTTAAAGGTATATGTACATCATATCACAATAGCCTCCTTTTTCTAAAGGATTACCTAAATTTTTCAAAAGGGTTTACCCTTAGAAGCATCAAACTATTTATGTGATAGCAAAAGAAAATAATATTGTGTCTGAATATATCATTATATAAAACAATAAATTTACAAGTCTCTGAAATGTATCAATGGTTTGCTTTTCCATCCAGGCGGTGATCTTGTTTGGAGAATTTTGTATGTTTTCATAATGCTGGTTGTCAGTAGGGGTACTGTGTTTGGGTTGCATATTAGACCATGCTCTACTCACAATAGGATTAATCGGTGTTTCTGGTTGTGGCATTCTCCTGACTTGGCATCTGTTTTATCACACTATCATGACATTTGGTGTTCGTACTTGATACAATCTTGGTTCTAGGTATATGCTAACAATTTCTGCTGGATTCCATGTGCCATCAGTTGGGTGTTGTACTCGAGCCTCTTGTCCTATATTGAGGTTGGGTAATTCATTTCATGCAGGCCAGTTGTGGACGTCTTGCATCTTCCCCTGTTTATCTTCTACTCCTGGGAGTATCAAAAAGTGATAACGAGGAAGGTTTGTCCTCATTTGTCTGCCGAATAGTCATTCCGCATCGGTCCCGCAGTATGATGGAGGCTGCAAGTTTGGAATGGATGGATATATTGGTTCCAGATGTCCTGCCTGTTGGCTGATAATTTGCATTGCAAGTTAGGTGATCTTCTCCCAGTATAAGCACAGGGTTTCCAATGGTGTTCCTTGTGAACTGTGGACCTCATCAGTGTTTGATAATACCGTGGATGGTGACCAAGGATGCCAGTACGCCTGTGATCACTGGACCCATGGTGTCCACAACATAAAACATCTGGAATGGCCAAGGCAAGTTGTTATAGTGACACTTAAGTATAATGGATCCCAGAGATGGAAACTCCTAGCCATTGATCACAGTGAGTTTGACAGTGGTTGGTTGAACCATTACTTACCACTTCTTTGCTACATGCACTTCAGTGTGTAAAGTGGAATGAAGCTTGCACCTGAACTGATGTCCAATTTTGCATATAGGTTATTCTGTCCCTACATCTGTAGGCATATAATCTGGATGGTGGCAAAGGCTTCTGTTGGTACCACTGTGCCAATACATTCTTTGATGCTCATTATGTTGAATGTCTGCTCACTTTGTATATTGATGGTCTGGTTATCTTTATCATCTGACCATGCAGCTTGGCTAGGCATTTCATAGATCTTGTTTTGATGATGTCCATTACGTGCTCTACGTTGATTGGAATGCTGTACCTGTCTGGCCTCTGGTTGTGGCTTCTCGTGATATCAAACCACTTGTTCCAGCCTTTGCTTTCTGCAATGGTGCTTCCAATTTCCTCTGGTGCCATATGCCTTGCGTATATCATTGAAAGCTGGTCATGTTCTGGGAGCACATATGAGGGAGGCTGCATCGCCCACACTGTTTACTAAGCTTACCAATGGTGGATGAATTACACGTAGCCTGTAGATTCTGTCAACACAGTTGTATGGCTTCGTACTTGCATCCGCTTTGCAGTAGTGATTCCACGCTGTAATCTTTGGGTTGGTCCAAGAGGTCTTTTTGAAATGCTTCTATTGGGGTAGATGATATCACAAGCTTGATTATTCTGTCAGCTAGCTCTGATGCTGTAAGGTCACAATCATGACCCTTGTCTTTGCGACTACTTATGAATTAGACAGCACCTTCCAAACCCATGACCGCTACCATCTAGAAGGACAAAGGCAGCAGACAGATGGGAATTCCACCATCTGGATGTTGCCCTCCAAGCCACTCACCATCCTGACTTGGAAATATATCACTGTTCCTTCACTGTCGTTGGGTGAAAATCCTGGAACTCCCTCTCTAACAGCACTGTGGGTGTACCTACAGCACATGGACTGCAGCAGTTCAAGAAGTCAGCTCACCACCACCTTCTCAAGGGCAACTAGGGATGGGCAATAAATGCTGGCCCAGCCAGTGAAGCCCACATCCCATGAACGAATAAAAAAAAAATTGATCAATGGTCTCTGTTGGCTGCTGCCTAAAAGACATGAATTCCAGGCAGTGTATTCAGAAATTAAGCTTCACTCATAATTGATCTTTATATTTTAAATAAATTTTTAAGGTTATCATCAACAGACTTGAAGTGTTCAGTCTTTGAAGACCTTCATTGGCTATCACAATTTTAATCTTAATGGCTTGTTTATCTGGTTTGGAAACATTGACATCCAGAAAATGCAGCTCTACATGTTGTCGGAACAAAAGAAACTCAGATACGAAGTCCGTTGCCTTCCAGTTGAGTGTTGGAAATTTTGTGGTTATCTTGTGGCATTTGCAGGATTATTAAAATTATCAGGAATAGTACAGGTACTCAGGATTTTTTTAAAGCCAGTTAGTACTGGATTTTGTTTCATTGTGTGGTTGGGGTCTAGACAGCGGTTTTGGGGACTGTCTATTCTCCCAAGGCATGCTGCTCGAGTCTGTAGTTTCTCCAAACAATTACTCTTTAGTCACAGCAAGTATTTACACATTTGTATCTCTACACGAGGTTGGAGCTTCTCCTCCTTCCAGATCTTGCTTCCTTCTCAGTCATGTGGTCTGACATCAGTATTACATTGGCATCTGATGCTTCTGATGTTAACCCTTTTTTCACTCAACTGGTTTGGCTGCCAGAGTTGCAGTGCCCCAAGTGACCACTGCCTTAACTGGTCATAGGTTGTTGCTTGAATGGCAAGCTGTTGCTGACAAACGACCGTTGATGATCTGCCTACTCTGCATACTTTTGGCACATGCCCATAACAACCTCATCAAAATGGCATCCAGAGCAGGCCACACCAGAAATGTGCATGTTTAGTGTGGACACAATTTTGGAACCAAAGTGGTACTTGTAGTGCTGAATTTTGTTGCATTTTTCTGATTTATATGTATTATTCATCAGGGAAGATTCCTCACATTCCCTATTTTTTGCAATGCCATAACTGAATTCCTGAAGAACGTGTTTATGAATCTCTTTACAATGTTTGCAAGGTGGCCAACACCAGGAAAGATATATAATGGAATCCTTCATCGTGTCTGATCTAACAACGTTGTGTGATAATTTACTCAATGGCCTTACTGTGCTTTGAATGAAATATTCTGTTACATCTTAATTTTAATTTGTTTCCCCGGTATGTGAAATCTTGATCAGCTTTGTAACCTAGAATGCTTCAATTAAGTCACCTGAGTTTTGTTTTCCCGAAGAAAATAAACAATTTTTTAACCTTTCCTCAATTTAAATTCTTGTTGCTCAAAATTATCTTCAGTGCTTGCATTTGCATCGCTCAAGGCCAATGATATCCCTTATACGATTACATGACCAGACAGAGTTTGTAAAGAACTTGTACATTATGATAGCATGGTTCTTGTGGGGAAGTACTGGCCTGATTGTTTATTTACCCTTCTAGCTGCTGCTGAAACTTCAGGCAAATTTTTCCATGCTGAACCTTGCCCCAAATGAAATAGCATCATTTGTATACTAAAAAAGGCCACAAGAAAGAAACAAATAGAAGCAAAAAAAAACATGTTTACAAGATGATGGACTGGCAGAATATCACCATGTGTAATTATACATATTACAAGTACTTCTACTCAGCCAATCTGTCATATTCTGGCAAGCCGATCACAAAGCCATGCCAAGAATGTTTTCAAATTATTCCATGACCATTAATTTTTGATGAGCCTAATCCCTCCCTAATCGTTGCTCTAGAGTCTGTGAAATATATTCTTTCTCCTTCTCTACAGAAAGAACAGTTCATGCTGCAGTACAAATCCATAGCTCTAGCACCTCACTGGTACCTTGCCCAACTGGCCATTTTGCATATCAGAATCCAGCCACCAAGATAACAATTTTAACTAAATCTGCCTGTCGTGAACCTGACAGGATCGGGTGCCACAGTGGTTTTACATCATGCCCAACTTAACTCTCCACTGAAGTCAATGTTCCAGTGTTTAACTGTTGAAGTATTTATCGCGTTGCATGCAGTTTCTGCTGTCAAAAGTGTTTGCAATTGATCAAGGCATTAGATGTTCCATTTGGATGATGCATATGACAAAGGTATTCTCGATGCATTTATGTTGCTTATTGAAATTGATGATGAAACCTTGGACTATGTGTAAGACCAGTGTTCCATCCGCTCCCATGGATTGCCTGTTTGGTGAGTTAGCTTAAAATTGCTCCTTGAACAAGGAATATCATTAAAGTCAGCATTTTTAACTGATTTAAAAACTCAGGTTTTATATTTTTAGCATCAAAGCAAAGAAAGCAGAGCCCAAAAACATCAGTTAAAAAAATCTGTTTTTTTCTGGACTATCATTAAAACTCAAGAAAAGAAGCAAGAGGCTAAAACAAAAGCATGCTTAAGTTACCATCAGTATTAACACGGTTAGTCCCACTTTAATTTGCCTCAATAACAGCTTCAAAAGAAAGTAGGGAAAAAAGTTTTTAATTTGGAGAGTGATCTAGGCAAGAAATTTTATTCTAAATATGAATAAGTGGAAAATATTATATTTTAAAAGCCTGTGGCATTATAAGAACAAAGAACAAAGAAAAGTACATTGTTTCCAGGACTGTCACTGACCTCATCTCCTCTGGAGATCTTCCTCCCACAGCTTCCAACCTGATAGTCGCCCAACCTCGGACAGCCCGCTTCTACCTCCTACCCAAAATCCACAAACAGGACTGTCCCGGCAGACCGATTATGTCAGCCTGTTCCTGCCCCACGGAACTCAGTTCTCGCTATCTTGACTCCCATCTCTCTCCCCTTGTCCAGTCCCTTCCCACCTAAATCCGTGATTCCTCTGACACCTTACGCCACATCAACAATTTCCAGTTCCCTGGCCCCAACCGCCTCCTCTTCACCATGGACGTCCAATCCCTCTACACCTCCATCCCCCACCAGGATGGCCTGAGGGCTCTCAGCTTCTTCCTCGAACAGAGGCCCGAACAATCCCCATCCACCACTACTCTCCTCCGTCTGGCTGAACTTGTTCTCACACTGAACAATTTCTCCTTTAACTCCTCTCACTTCCTCCAAATAAAAGGTGTGGCTATAGGTACCCGCACTGGCCCCAGCTATGCCTGTCTCTTTATGGGGTATGTGGAACATTCCTTGTTCCAGTCCTACTCCGGTCCCCTCCCACAACTCTTTCTCCGGTACATCGATGATTACTTCGGTGCTGCTTCATGCTCTCGTTGGGACCTGGAAACATTTATTAATTTTGCTTCCAATCTCCACCCCTCCATCATTTTCACATGGTCCATGTCTGACACTTCCCTTCCCTTCCTTGACCTCTCTGTCTCAATTTCTGATGATAGACTGTCCACCAATATCCATTACAAGCCTGCCAACTCCCACAGCTACCTCGACTACAGCTCCTCACACCCCGCTTCCTGTAAGGACTCCATCCCATTTTCTCAGTTCCTTCGCCTCCATTGCATCTGTTCTGATGATGCTACCTTCAAAAACAGTTCCTCTGACATGTCCTCCTTCTTCTTTAACCGAGGTTTTCCACCCACGGTGGTTGACAGGGCCCTCAACCGTGTCCGGCCCATCTCCCGCGCATCCGCCCTCACGCCTTCTCCTCCCTCCCAGAGACATGATAGGGTCCCCCTTGTCCTCACTTATCACCCCACCAGCCTTCGCATTCAAAGGATCATCCTCCGCCATTTCCGCCAACTCCAGCATGATGCCACCACCAAACACACCTTCCCTTCACACCCCCGGCGGCATTCCGTAGGAATCGTTCCCTCCGTGACATCCTGGTCCACTCCTCCATCACCCCCTACTCCTCAACCCCCACCTATGGCACCTCCCCATGCAAACGCAAAATATGCAACACCTGCCCCTTCACTTCCTCTCTGCGCACCGTCCAAGGGCCCAAACACTCCTTTCAAGTGAAGCAGCATTTCACTTGCATTTCCCCCAACTTAGTCTACTGCATTCGTTGCTCCCAATGCGGTTTCCTCTACATTGGAGAGACCAAATGCAGACTGGGCAACCGCTTTGCAGAACACCTTCGGTCTGTCCACAAGAATGACCCAGACCTCCCTGTCGCTTGCCATTTTAACACTCCACCCTGCTCTCTTGCCCACACGTCTGTCCTTGGCTTGCTGCATTGTTCCAGTGAAGCTCAACGCAAACTGGAGGAACAGCACCTCATCTTCCTACTAGGCACTTTACAGCCTTCCGGACTGAATATTGAGTTCAACAACTTTAGATCCTGAACTCCCTCCTCCATCCCCACCCACTTTCCGTTTCTTCCCCCTCCCTTTTGTTTTTTCCAATAATTTATATAGATTTTTCTTTTCCCACCTATTTCCATTATTTTTAAATGTATTCCACCCATGGTTTATTTCATCCCACCCCCACTAGAGCTACCTTGCTCGTCCTGCTCTCCAATCTTAATTAGCACATTCTTTTAGATAATAACACCACCTGCAACACCTCTTTGTTCTTTTGTCTGTGACATCTTTTGGTTATCTGCTCCTATCACTGCTTGCTTGTCCCAACAACCTCCCCACCACCCCCCCACCGTCTTCATTCCCCCCCCCCACCACTCCCCCGTAAACCAGCTTATATTTCACCCCTTTCCTATTTCTACTTAGTTCTGTTGAAGGGTCATGAGGACTCGAAACGTCAACTTTATTCTTCTCCGCCGATGCTGCCAGACTTGCTGAGTTTGTCCAGGTATTTCTGTTTTTGTAAAGAAAAGTACAGCACAGGAACAGGCCCTTTGGCCCTCCAAGCCTGCACCGATCATATTGCCTGTCAAACTAAAACATTTTGCACTTCCGGGGTCCGTATCCCCCTATTCCCATCCTATTCATGTACTTGTCAAGCTGCCTCATAAACACCACTATCGTAGCTGCTTCCACCACCTCCTCTGGCAGCAAATTCAAGACGTTCACTACCCTCTGCGTACAAAACTTGCCCCGCACATCTCCTCTATAGTTTTCTCCTGTCACCTTAAATCTATGTCCCCTAGTAATTGACTCTTCCATCCTGGGAAAAAGCTTCTGACTATCTATTCTGTCCATGTCACTCATAATTTTGTAAACTTCTATCAAGTCGCCCCTCAATCTCCGTCGCTCTAGCGAGAACAATCCGAGTTTCTCCAACCTCTCTTCATAGCTAATAACCTCCAGACCAGGCAGCATCCTGGTAAACCTCCTCTGCACCCTCACCAACGCCTCCATATCCTTCTGGTAATGTGGCGACCAGAATTGCACGCAATATTCCAAGTGTGGCCTAACCAAGGTTCTATACAGTTGCAGCATGACTTCCCAGCTTTTATACTCAATACCCCTGCCGATGAAGGCAAGCATGCCATATGCCTTCCTGACTACCTTATCCACCTGCGTTGCCACTTTCAGTGACCTGTGGACCTGTACACCCAGATCCCTCTGCCCGTCGATGCACTTAAGGGTTCTGCCATTTACTGTATAATTCTTACCTGTATTAGACCTTCCAAAATGCATTACCTCGCATTTATCCGGATTAAACTCCATCTGCCATTTCTCCGCCCAAGTCTCCAACCGATCTATATCCCGTTGTATCCTTTGACAATCCTCTTCACTATCTGCAACTCCTCCAACCTTAGTGTCGTCTGCAAACTTACTAATTAGCCCAGTTACATTTTCCTCCAAATCTTTTACGTATACTACAAACAGCAAAGGTCCTAGCACTGATCCCTGCGGAACACCACTAGTCACAGCTCTCCATTCAGAAAAGCACCCTTCCACTGCTACTCTCTGTCTTCTATGACCAAGACAATTCTATATCCATCTTGCCAGCTCACCTCTGATACTGTGCGACTTTACCTTCTGTACCACTCTGCCATGAGGGACCTTGTCAGAGGCCTTACTGAAATCCATGTGGATAACATCCACTGCCCTTCCATCGTCGATCATCTTTGTCGCTTCCTCGAAAAACTCGATCAAGTTAGTGAGACACGACCTCCCCTTCACAAAACCATGCTGCCTCTCACTAATACGCCCATTTGCTTCCAAATGGTAGTAAATCCTGTCATGAAGAATCTTCTCCAATAATTTCCCTACCACTGACGTAAGGTTCACCGGCCTGTAATTTCCTGGATTATCCCTGCTACCCTTCTTAAACAATGGAACAACATTGGCCATTCTCCAGTCCTCTGGGACCTCACCCATAGCCAGCGAGGATACAAAGATTTCTGTCAAGGCCCCAGCAGTGTCCTCCCTTGCCTCCCTCAGTACTCTGGGGTAGATCCCATCTGGCCCTGGGGACTTATCCACCTTAATATTCTTCAAGACGCCTAACACCTCCTCTTTTTTGATCTCAACATGATCCAGGCTATCTACACACTCTTGCCTAGACAAATCGACCGCTAAGTCCTTCTCTTTGGTGAATACTGATGAGAAGTATTCATTCAGTATTTCTCCCATTTCTTCTGGCTCCACACACAGATTCCCAACTCTGTCCCTGAGTGGGCCTACCCTTTCCCTGGCTACCCTCTTGCTTTTTACATATGTATAAAAGGCCTTGGGATTTTCCTTAATCCTGGTTGCCAATGACTTTTCATGACCCCTTTTAACCCTCCTGACTCCTTGCTTAAGTTTCTTCCTACTTTCTTTATATTCTCCACAGGCTTCATCTGTTCCCAGCCTTCTAGCCCTTACAAATGCTTCCCTTTTCTTTTTGACTAATCTCACAATAACCTTCATTATCCAAGGTTCCTGAAACTTGCATACTTATCCTTCATCCTAGCAGGAACATGCCGATCCTGAATTCTTATCAACTGGCGTTTGAAAGCCCCCCACATGTCAGTTGTTGATTTGCCCTCAAACATCTGCCTCCAGTCTAGATTCCTCAGTTCCTGCCTAATATTGTTTTAATTAGCCTTCTCCCAATTAAGCACCTTAACCCGAGGACTCCTGTTATCCTTATCCACCAGTACTTTGAAACTTACTGAATCATGGTCACTTTTCCCGAAATGCTCCCCTACTAAAACTTCGACCACCTGGCCGAGTTCATTCCCCAATACCAGGTCCAGTATTGCCCCTTCCCTAGTTGGACTATCTACACATTGTCTCAGGAAGCCGTCCTGGATGCACCTTACAAATTAAGCACCATCCAAGCCCCTAGCACTAAGTGATACCCAGTCAATATAGGGAAAGTTAAAATCACCCACCACTACAACCCTATTGCTTTTACATCTTTCCAAAAGCTGCCTACAAAACTGTACCTCAATCTCCCGCCAGCAATTGGGAGGCCTATAGTAAACCCCCAACATTGTGACTGCACCCTTCCTATTCCGGAGCTTTACCTATATTGCCTCGCTGCATGAGCCCACCGAGGTGTCCTCCTGTCGTACAGCTGTGATATTCTCCTTAACCAGCAGTGCAACTCCCCCATCTCTTCTACATCCCTCTCTATCCTGCCTGAAACATCTAAATCCTGGAACATTTATCTGCCAATCCTGTCCATCCTTCAACCAAGTCTCTGTAATAGCAATAACATCATAGTCCCAAGCACTAATCCAAGCTCTAAGCTCATCTGCCTTGCCTGTTATACTTCTCGCATTGAAACAAATGCATTTCAGACCCCCAGTCCCACTGTGTTCAGTAATTTCTCCCTGCCTGCTCTTCCTCTTAGTCCTACTGGCCATATTCACTAGTTCTCAGTCATTTATTTCACCTGTTGACCTATTGCTCTGGTTCCCACCCCCCTGCCATACTAGTTTAAACCCTCCCGAGTGACACTAGCAAACCTTGCAGCCAGGGTATTGGTGCCCCTCCAGTTTAGATGCAACCCGTCCTTCTTGTACAGGTCCCACCTGCCCCGGAAGAGACCCCAATGATCCAGATATCGGAAACCCTCCCTCCTACACCACCTGTTCAGCCACGTGTTCAGCTGCACTATCTTCCTATTTCTAGCCTCACTGGCACATGGCACAGGGAGTAATCCTGAGATTACAACCCTAGAGGTCCTGTTTTTTAACTTTCTGCCTAACTCCCTGAAATCCCGCTGCAGGACCTCGTCACTCTTCCTGCCTATGTCATTAGTACCAATGTGTACCACGACCTCTGGCTGTTCTCCCTCCCCCTTCAGAATGTTCTGTACCCGATCAGAGACATCCTGGACCCTGGCACCAGGGAGGCAACATACCATCCTGGTGTCTCTTTCATGACTACAGAAGCGCCTATCTGAGCCCCTGACTATAGAGTCCCCTATGAAAATTGCTCTTCTGTGCTTTGACCTCCCCTGCTGAACAACAGAGCCAGCCGTGGTGCCACTGCTCTGGCTACTGCTGTTGTTTTCCCCTGATAGGCCATCCCCCAAACAGTATCCAAAATGGTATACCTGTTAGAGAGGGGGACAGGGGATTTCTGCACTGACTGCCTGCCCCTTCTAGTGGTCACCCATCTATCTGTCTGCACCTTGGGTGTGACCACATCTGCAAAACTCCTGCCTATGCTGCTTTCCGCCACCTGAATGCTCCTAAGTGCATCCAACTGCTGCTCCAACCAATCCATGCGGTCTGTGAGGAGCTGCAATTGGGTACATTTCCTGCAGATGTAGTTGTCCGGGACACTTGAAGCGTCACAGATTTCCCACATCCCACAGGTGAAGCACTTCACCCCAGCAACTGCCATTTCTAGAACTATTTAATAAATTAATTTAAATCTAATAACTGCTTTACTAAGGTTTTACTTAAAAATAACCAGCAGAGTTAAAAAAAATAAAATTCAAAGAGAACCATGTTTCTTCGGGATAGAAACTAGAAGGAAATTGCTTTTTTACTGATGAACAATTTCAGAGAAATATGGAAATTGTTGGTGAATCACTAAAACTGACTTTAATGATCTCTTGGCAGGGTGTCAAGCCCACGGTAGTTTGTGTAAAATTCCTTTATGCATTATTAACAGTTATTAACCAGTTTAAATTAAAGACTCATTAAGGCTGTGTTAAAATAGCACATAAAGCGATATTAAGTAAACATATGCAATCCTTTTCAAGGGCATCTTTCACTTTAAAATTCCAACTAATCAGCAGTCTGCCCTCTCAGGTGGACATAAAGGATTCCATGGCGCTATTAGAAGGGCAGGGAAGTTCTCCTGCTTCTCCTGGCTGATTAAACCAAAATCACAAAGTTACAAATCTGGTCATTTATCTCACTGATGTTGTGGAACCCTGCTGTGTCTAAATTAATGCAGTGTTTTCTTTATGACAATTTGACTGCAGTTCAAATTAGCTTTCTTGGCTGTAAAGCACTTTGGGACGTCCTGAGGTCACGAAAGGCGTTATGTAATTATTAATTATTTCTGGTATATCTATTCCCTCGGTATTTTAAATAATCTTGTCTTCCTTCTTTATGTTTTGCTACAGGCAGGATAATGATTCAGTCCTGCAAATAATGTTCAATCATGCTTGTATTTATATATCTCTAAAATGAGAAAAAAATTCCAAAAATACTGTGGTGGCCTCAGATGAATTTCAGTAGTATTTTCTTTTGAATCTCTTCTACCAATAACATCATCCATTGGAATAGGCCTCCCAAAGACACCAGACACATAATTCGGGCACAAATTATAAGATTTTTATAATGACCCTTTACAGCAGGGAAGTTAATTCACTTTGATAGCATGCTGGTTAAAATGTAACCTTTCTGTACTACTTTAATATAACTGAATGACACTAATAATTCAGAATTGAAAAGACAGGTAACGGTTATAATGATGACAGCTGGAAAGAGCATGCATTCTTCTGGGGAGAAAAAGGATTAAGAGGGGCATTAATATAATGAGGAAATAGATAAACCAAAAGCAGACAACTAGTTTGTACTAAATCAGGAGTATAAAACAAGATGATAATGAACCTGACAATTAGTAAACAAGCAGCATGCATGCTGTTATTCCAGATGTAGTTGTCATTTAAACTAGCGGTAATCTAAAGGGAGCCACAAGCCATCTGCATGTGATAATGAAGATCCTTCACATATCTCATAACTCCTCACATCAATACTTCTCACACAAGAACAGTGTTATAATGTCTCATAATACTGTTTCACGAGAGCGGGTGGCAGAAAGAGCCATTACTCTTTTGCTTACCTTTTCAGTCCCTTGGTCTGATGACTACTTCAATGTGCGGAGCAGGCCACAGAAAGAAAAGGGCAGATGAAGTGCATGATGCAAGGACCACAACAGGAGAGGGTAATATTATGCTGGGTTGGCGAGGCAGGCATACTGGATCCAGCATGCAAGTGAAAAAGTGCTCACTTCCTGGATGCAACCGTCCTTGCCCCTGTAGCTGCTAAGTTCCCTGAGGCTGGGAAACCAGGCCTTCAGGTTTAACTTTCAGTTGTGGTTGCCACAAGCTATCCCACCTGCTTCCTGTACCATATATTCAGTGTCTGCAGTATCTGGCTTTATTGTAAATTGTAATACTTATTTAAAGCAACTTTAAGAAAATCCCAATATGTGATACTGCATTTAGGTGAAGAAGCACCCGAGTAAGCTACCTTCAATGCTCTTTACCAGCCAACAGTAGCTCATTAGTGTTCCCCTCAGAATGTTTTCATCTTGTCCCTTCCATGTTTATGCCTCCATCAGTGGCGATACCATACAACATACAGCAAGCAGTGAATAGTTCATCCAATGTCTTGTTGGCATTCTGCAAAGATCCCCTCAAACCATGTAAGGATCAGGAACACTGCTTCAATCTCCAAAATGTTTGCTCACTGAGAACATGTCTACCATGTGTATTGTACCAGTGCCCTTCCGCAGGGCTTACGAAAAGGCCTCATAGACCATAAGCTTGTTGGGTGAATGGACTCATTTTTTTTATTAAGTATTGTAGAGCATTCATGGGGAACGCCCTTGGTGCAGCTTGCTAACCCTTGCATTCAGGGAAGTGTGGCAAATGCCTCTCATCTTGATAGCCTATGGTGTGATAATGCATTGATATGCTCTAATGTTTTACAGTTAATAGCGGTTCACAGGTCTACAGCACACGTTAGCTCAATGCACTAATATGAGCCATTGTTTTCTGGAAGCTGCCAGCAGCATGAAAGTTCAGAAAAATAGTCACTTGCACTATCACACAATGGGAGGAATCATCCCAGATTTGCACTGTGTGTGGTAGCGGGCAGGTAAAAAGACATTTTACCCTCCGGCTGCAATGGAGACTTTTTACGTCATGTCTTTCCAAACCACCACATTAATTATGCATTCCTGGGAAGCATGTCGTTTCCATGGTGGGCGGGCTCTCATTTGCCTGCCACGCCATCACCTCGCTGTTTCAACATGCCGGGCGCCATATTTAAAGTCCAGTCGCGCGCACACATCTCAGTGCTTCTAGACCAGGACTAGTGAGGGAAGGTGTCCATGAAAGCCAAAAAGACTGCAGCCCGCAGGTTGAATGACGCATCACTGAAACGCCTTTTGGATGCAGTGGAGACCCACCAAGATACCCTCTACCCCCGCTCTGGCTGCAGGATGGGCAGCAGTGTGACCAATCACGTTGGGAGGTGGTGGCAGCGGTGGTTAGCGCCAACGCCCTTCAAAAGAGGACAGCCACCCAAAGCTGCAAGAGGATGAATGATCTCTTCCATTCCACCAGAGTGCGTCACTCTTCACATCACTCTCAACTCACAAACCCATCACACATCCTCACTCACAGCCGGTTCAAAGGACATTGCCATTCACTCCCTCACACACACCATCACTGTCCTCATTCCATCTATGGGACCACTCGCCACCCACACATGCCAGGCATACTTACCATTTGGCGTATCGGGCGTCCTGCTTACACCCTCCCCATTTTTATTCATGCAGGACAAGCTGGCACACAACAAGAGGGAGAGGTCACAAACTTGTGGACTTTGAAAACAGAGCCATCCAGCTGGCTGGTGAGGATCTGGACCGTCCCTGTGCTGACAGTGAGGTCGGCGGTGCTCTACCAAGTGAGGGCCCAGCAGTGCAACATCCATCAGACAACCATGCCATGAGTGATGTGTCCTGTTTTACAGGCTGCTGCCATGCACTAATTATCTCGCCTTGCTTTGGCAGGCACATCTGGAAACAGCCGACCCAGTCCATGACCTAGGGCCTCCAATCAAGCCCCGAAGAAACCTCTGAAGAGGAATCTGAAGGTACCCTCCCTGAAGTCCCGTCACAGCGCTCACCCACACCCTCCACCAGCACAGAGACACACACCTCGATGGGACCTAGCTTTACAGTAGCCTCCGGATCACAATCTGGTGAGCACACCGCACTGTCTGATCCACAGCAGGTGGAGGCAGGGACTTCCCAGGTGTCCGGCACTCGAAGGGCTGCTGGGGGCCAGAAATCTGCTGAGTCCGAGTCAGATGACGAGCCTCTGGACTCAGTCATGTCACAGTTGCTGGAGCTGCAAAAGCAAGCTCAGGAACATCAGGAAGGGATGTCCGCTGCACTCCTCAGATTGCAAGGCACAATGGAGGAGTCCATCCACGTTCAGGCTGAGGTGATAGTGCCTGCATTGCAATGCACTGAGGTCAACACAGGTAGGATGGCGGCCCCATGGAGACCTTGGTCCAGGATGTTTCTCATGGTCTGCTGCACGGGCTTAACACCATCACTGACGCCATAGTTGGCCTCCAATGGTTTGTAAGCGAGAGGGATGCCGGGCAATTCGATCTCAGTCCAGTTACCCCTTCTCCTCAAGGAGTCAGCCAGGGGCCCTTGGGCATCCATAGAGAAGAGGATCAGCAGGTGCACACCCCGGGGCCATCCATCCAGGTGACTCCAGAGTGACTGGCCCATCCAAATCACCTCCTGCTGTGACCTCAACAGATCCAGCTTCATAGGCTGAGGATGGGGCCACTGTCACACAGCAGGACCCCAAAAGCAGGCCAGGGGCCTCCAGGACTCGGCCCTCGAGAGGACACCCGCCAAAGTCATCACAGACAGGGTGTTGCAGTCAGCAGGCTGTCTCCACCTCCGCTGTGGATGTCTGGCGAGCACCAAGAGGTAACAGTGTTAGGAAAGTTAAGAATATGTAGTTGCACAGCCTGGACCCGGGTGTTAATCACTTGTACATACTGTTCACTATTGTCAAGAAACTCCCAAGAATGTCTCCCTGCCTATGGCTCCTTGTTCCAATGAGTAGCGTTTCTGTCACTCAGGTGTGAAACCTTGCTTCCTGCACAAGATAAAGACAGGTGTATCAGTCCAGGGCCTCTTCTCTGTGCTTTGTGCAGCCTTCAAACCAAAGTGATGGTCTGACCTCACATTCTCTGGACACATCAGTGATGCCTGCACCTTGAGATTCTTGTCATTGCTGCCAGAATGTTGTGGGCAGGCACCACAGAGATCCGTCATTCTCTCTGTGTGCTTTCAGAACCTTTAAGGTGGGGTTGGACCCCATATCTTCACATCTATGACCAGTGACTCTGTGCTCCGGAAGGGCTCAGCTGCTGAACACAGTTGCTTTTAAAGTTTCATGGCTGCGTCTCTATGATATGACCCTGATCACAAAGCGCAAGCAAGCTGTCTTTGGGCAGACAGGAGTCAGACATTCTCAGAGGCTATGTGAAGATCTATGGAGTGTCCTTACTACATGTCATCATCATCCTCTTGCAATCAAGCGACTATTAGAGCTTCCACTGTGTCTCCATGACAGGAGCATTCTCACAGAGAGTATGTGCATTGCCATAAGCCAGACTGGAGTCAAACATTCTTAGATGCAATGTGGGGATCTATGGTGTCTACTCACTGCATCACATCATCATCCTCTACAAATCAAATAACTATGAGGGCCTCCTGAGCACGCCTGCCTCATCTGGCTAGTGTAAACACCTCATCCCTGTCATCATCACCTTCGAGGACCTCCTCACCCTCATCCCCGTTGGTGTCTTCCTCGTTGGAGGAGATGTCCGGCTCCTCCTTAAGCAGCTCCTCTCCCCGTTGCCAGGTTGTAAAGGGCGCAGCAGACAACAACGATGCATGAAAGCCTCTGTGGACTATATTGCAGGGTCCAGGCACCGGAACTTCATCTTCAGCATCCAAATGGGCTGCTCCACCTAGTTGCGAGTTACAGCACGAGCCTCATTATACCGCCGCTCTGCTGCAGTCTGAGGCCGCCGCATGGGTGTCATCAGCCACATCTTCTGCAGGTAGCCCTTGTCCCTGAGGAACCAACCCTGCAGCTTCTGTGGACCCTGGAAGGCTTCGGGGATCTGTAACCAACTGAGGATGTAGATGTTGTGGACATTCATTGGAAACCATGCTCAGACCTGCAGGATGCATTTGTAGTGGTTGCACACCAACTGCCCATTCAGTGAATGGAATCCCTTGTGGTTGACATAGTTTACCACGTGTTGTGACGGAGACCTGAGCACAGTCGATGGCACTCTGCACCTGTGGGAAACCCGAGAACTGGGCGAATCCAATCGCTCCTGAATCCTGGCTGTCCTGGTCCCGGGTGAAATGCACAAAGTCGTGTGCCATCGTGAAGGTGGCACCCGTGACCTCATGGATGTGTTTGTGGATGGAGGCTTGTGATATCCCACTGAGGTCACCTGTGGAGCCCTGAAAGGAGCCACTGGTGTAGAAATTGAGCACCGCAATCCCTTACACAGCCACTGGCAGTGGATGCCCTCCATGTCCATATGGCACCAAATCCTGCAGTAGCTGGCAGATGTGACCGACCAGTTCCCGAGGCATGTGCCTGGTTCTCAGTCATCAGCAGGAATGAAAGGTGGTGTCTATAGACCCTGCGTCTAGCTAAGCACCGACCAGCAACAGCTCGCTGTAGCTCTTCGGCGGTGTATGTGGGAGCCCCAGCCACCCTCTCTTCCAGAGGTTGCTGCTCCTCCCTCTGCATAGCCAAGAGCCTCAGTCACTCTCTTCTCCGTCATCTCGTTCTCTGTACGCCATGAGGCATACAGCTAGTTCACCAGGCTCCATGATCCTGATGTACTCCTCCAGCAGGATGAAAGAGAGAGACGCGTGGGTTAGCATGGGTCTACTGAGGACCTGTCTTGCTTAATCTGAAGGCCCTTTAACGGATCCCGGAGAGTGCTGGCCACCGCTTGGATGGCCTGAGATTAGTGCGCTGCATGTCTGCCCGAAACCCTACCCTCCTCCGCCCCACTCCACCTGACTGATTGGCAGCAGCTTTGCCCATTGTGCTGCATGCTGTGCTCTCAGCTCAGGTGCAGGCATTCTCCTAACCTGCACTGCAAGGCTGCACTGTTAGCTTGAACCATGGGGGAGACTGGTCCAAACCAGTATGATGACATTGCAAGGGGCTGACAGCACCTCTACCTCTATCAGTGACTGCTCCAGGCCAGCTTTAGCAAGGAGATTGTACAACATGCCCAATCATCCAATGGTTCTGCAGTCCAGTAAAACGCTCATTACTTCGAAGTTTGTGCCCAAGGGGTGAAAAGCTTTGAAGCACTTGGTGGCACTTTGATGCCTCTGCATTGCTTGAGTGGGCAGAGAAGCTAGAGGCCCAACTCCAATCATATCATTGTGGCTGCGCCTGAACTGTCTCAGCTGCAGCTGAATGGTCGCTTCATAAAAGGGTTCCCTAATGCATGGCTGCTTCCGTCACCCACCCCACCACCCCCCCACACCCCGCACATGCTTGTGCGCTACCTTGAACTGCAGAGCAGCCTTTGCCCCCCCCCCCCACCAAGTCGCCTTAACCACAGAGCAACCCTTACGCCCCTCCACCCCAATGCGCCTCAACCTTGAAGTCCAACAGGCAACCCGGACAAGCACTCTGCAACGTTACTGTGTACTCACCTCCGAGTTCCCCTCATAGTGCAGCCCACCAAATGCACACTTTTTATATGTTGTTTTAAACACATTGGCATGCAATCACACTAATGTGGGCAGACAATAGAGTAGCGGGGTAGGGGACAATTCCGGTGGGCTGGCCTTATAATATGCTGATGTATTACAATGAGTTTCCCGATGTCCAATGGCAGGAAACATCGACGGGCTGAGCGGACAATTGCAAACTGGTTTCACCACGTCATGAAACCGATTTTTGGCCTTCTTGCCATATTGTCCACTCACACCACTGAACATGCCATATGCCAGGGGGCATGGAAAATCCTGACCAAAGTCTTCCCAGTCCTCAGCCTCAATGGAGTCAGGTCAAGAGGGAGATGGTGGCACAGTGGTATTGTCACTAATTAGTATTCTAGAGACCCCGGTGGGGGCCTGGCTTTGAATCCCACCAGGTAGATGGTGAAATTTGAATTCAATAAAAATCTGGAATTAAAAGTCTAATGATGACCTTGAAACATTGCCAATTGTCTTAAAAACCCATCTGGCTCACTAATGTCCTTTAGGGAAGGAAATCTGCCATCCTTATCTGGTCTGGCCTACATGTGACTCCAGACCCACAGCAATGTGATTGACTCTTAAATGGCCTCTGAACGAGGACAATTAGGGATGGGAAATAAATGCTGTCCTAGCCAGCGATGCCCACATCCCATGAATGAATGAAAAAAAGTCAGCGAATGCCTCCTGGGGTAGTTGCTGAATGAATTTGCACTGGTATGTTGACAGCTCTTGAGGTGTAATATCAGTTTAGCCCATGTTTAGCCCAAAATGCCATCTTGGTAAAGGAGTTGAATCGTGTGCTAGGAACAGCTACTTGGAGGATGACTAAGGCTCAGATTGACAATTAAATTGCCTACTAGCACTCATTAAAGAGGCTGCACACCATTTGCAGTTAGCACCCTCTTCTAATAGTGGCCATCCAAACATGAGTAAAGTTGTTGCTGAGGATTTCAAGTGTGACTGAAAGCCATGCTCAGCTTTCACTGTTCAAATGCTGCCGGAGGTGTGAAAAAGATCTTTGAGACACATCAGGGTACTTTCTGGGCCACTTTGGATGGGATTTTATGAGGCACCATGGGCCCCGTATACACCCCTCCACTGGCTAAAAAGTCGGTGGGCAGCCTGTCCACCAACACCTGACAGCTACCCTGCAGCAATTTAACACTGGGAGCATTGGCCACTGCTAGCACTACAGGCAGTCCTACCTCTCCGAGGAACACAGGTATATCCAAGGTCGGGATCACAGGGGCCCATCAATCTATTCCAGAGGGGCGGGTTAGACAGGGTTGATTCAAGAGGCCAAGGGGGAGGATTAAAGGGGGGCATAACACCCCCAGGGGAGGCGGTGGCATAGTGGTATTGTCACTGGACTGATATCTAGAGACCTAGGGTAATGTCCCGAGGACCCAGCTTCAAATCCCACCACGGCAGATGGTGAAACTTGAATTCATCTAAAAAATCTGGAATTAAAAGTGAAACAATTGTTGTAAAAAATCTGGTTCACTAATCTGCTATCCTGGTCTGGCCTACATATGATACTCCAGACCCACAGCAATGTAGTTGACTCTTAAAATGCCCTCTGAATATGGGCAAGTAGGGATGTGCAATAAATACTGGCCTAGCCAACAACACCCACATCCCATGTGTGAATATTAAAAAAAAACCTTGTAGGAGAAGTTCTTCCTCCCTTGGCTAATGCTGTGGGATGAGACTCTGAAGTGGCCATTAATCGGGCAGGTAAGCAGTGTAACTCTGCCCCTGCCCATGGGATAGGTGGCAGGAAGGCAACCAGTTGGATTTTACATGCCCCCCCCCCTCCCCCTCCACCAGCTGAGGAGTGTAAATTTCAGCCCTTTTTTAAGGTTTCAGTAACACTGAGCATTCATTCTGGAAATGTTCTGAGAACTTCACTGAAAAGAGTCAGGGCTGTGCTACCTCACTGGACACCTTGTAAGAGTTATCGGGAGGAAGGGAGTGTTTAGGGATTTTGTTAGTAGTCCCCTTTGATCTGGAGGAGGAATGAGAGGCCAGGCAGAGCAGCACCAGCTGCTGGAGGAGAGGGACAGGAGGGTGAGGTGGGCATCATTTATCCCTACAGGTACAGGATATTCCTCCTCCTCTGGATCTCCTCCACCAGGCCTTGCAGGGCTACATCCGAAGATCTGTGCGCTCTCGCCCTCCGCTCCTGCACCATCCCAAAATGTTCTGTTGTCTGCCAATCAGTGCACTCACTCAGTAGAATTGGGTGTGTGGAAGCTATCAACACAACTGCATGAAAATTGCTTCAAATCAACACTTGAGTGCTAAACCTGCAGTGATCTGTCTTAGCACATCCAAGCAGATTTAAATCATCATAATCAAAATTTAGTCCCAAAATTGCAGGTTAAAACCAGGCTTTCAAATAAGCATGTCTTATTAGCACAGCACCCAATTAATACCTGTTTGCACCCTTTCACTAAAATAACTTTGCAGGCTCCTAGTTTTAGCATAGCCCTAGGTGACTGACAAGGGACATTTCAGCAATTGTTTTCTCTCAGAGTTCCACTCAAGTTTCTCCACAGTGGCAAATCACAGGAAAGGCAAAAATGCAAAGGGACCAATTTTGTGGGCTGTAACTGCAGCATATTGGCCTTTTCCCCACTTTGTCACAAGATTTTTCTCCCAATGTGTAGCAAAAATGTCCTCAAGCAACATCATCAAAACAGATTATCTGGTCATTATCTCATTAATCTTTGAGGGACATTTCTGTGCACAAATTGTCCCATTTTACATAACCACACTTCAAATATACTCAATTGTCTGTGAAGGGCGGTATATACATGCAATTTTTTTTTAAAAAAATCAATGTCCACCCCAATTTGATGACAAAAAGAAATTACTTGCCTACCAACTACATACTGAAACTATACAGAAAATGGACATCAAATTTTGGGGCCTTGGACTCCGGTTCTCTTTGTGGTGTGAAATTTGTTAGCAGATCTTGCGAGTTTTTACTCACCTTAGAAAAGTGGATCCACGTAAACTGGAAGGGTAATAAAGTGATAGGGGCCAGGTTGGCCGTCAATGGTATGTTAATTGTATTATTAAGGTTAAGGAAATAAGGTGGAGGGCATTGATTGATTAAGCACCTTGAGCACATATAAACAGAGACTTCTGGGGCACTGGGTGTTAGAGAGGAGGCAGACATTTGTAACTTATAATTGTAATTTGTATTTTGTAAATAAATCTACTATTTAGTAAAATATTGGCATCAGGCTTCCTACTTCACCATCTGGCTGTCAGAAGTTTAACAGGCAGAACTACAAACTAATCACACCTTTATTTCATTTTGTGGAAATAAAGCCAAGATTGATTAGCCTTATTCCAGCACCAACTTATTTCTAATTAAAAGGCCCGTCTTGCCTTAGAAATGGCTAACAAGAATCCAGCAATACATTACAAATCCATTCTTGAATGGGTCATCACGGAGATTAATCTATTCACTGCAATTGGACACAATGTTGCCATTGAGGTGGATTTTCCCTCACTTTCAAACCAATGATCAAGGCACAAAATGGCTGTTGCATTATTGATATAGTTGAATAGACTTGCAAATCGGTTACTGGCAAAAAGGCACAAAACTGCAGAACTGAGTAGAAACAGATTTACTGCTTGAGGCTAAAAAACAGGGATGACATACTTTGTCATTAAAATAGTAGTAAAAAATGCCAGTAAATGTAAATTACAGCTAATTAACTCATGGAAAAGCCAATCAGATTTTTACAAGAGTTAATATCTGTAGGAATGCTGATTTACCTTTGATTTTTTTCTGAAAAACAACCTTTCTCCAAAACTTCAAAATAACATTCTTGAACACAGCAAGCAGTTCTCTAACCATCAGGGTGTTTGCACTATGCTTTCTGACATTAGTGTCATTCTTAAACATGAGTAAATGCCCATCATGTTGACTGTTTATTTCTTCAAGTTTTGGCGCAGTAATTTTTTATTTATAAGAGTACAGGGAATTCTCAAAATTGCAGATATTCAGTTTTCAGTGGGAAGAACTCCTGCAGTCATCCATCAGAAAGAGATCACTGATTTGTGTAGTTGGTTGGCAGCAACAGACCCCTCTATTCCACAGCACATAGCAGATGTATAGTAATATATTATAATGCATACAATGAACTCACCACATATCCCAAATGCTATGCCATAAGGTATATCATTCAGACAAGCAGCCCACTTAAATACCACTGATTCCACAGCTGGCATCATTTAGCAGTACAGCTGTGGTTGTTGGCACAATAATCCCTCAAATATTAATATTAATTTTACTTCTAGGGCCAAAGGTAAATGTATGCAGGTAAATCCGCCATTCACATATACACGTTTTTTTTGTGTTTGTCACAAATGTTAGCGTTGGGATTTCAGATATCCAGCATCAAGCACTCCCATGTTAGGTTTAGCACAGACAGTTGCAGGGTAAAGACCCCTCTATTGTGCCTCAGCATTATGTTTTAGCTCCAAGCCCAAAACCAAACCCTGAAGAGTACCCATCTGACATTTATTTCTATTTCCCACAGACACCGGTCATCCAGTGGCCTCTCAGTGAGAATGCCACACATAGAAGCTTGGAAAAATATTTTTCCCTCCAAATATTAGAATATTTTTGTAGTCATTTTATATTTTGTGGTTAATGACACCGGTACCTTTCTGGGCTACAGTTCAGCAAGGCCGCAAAAATCACTTTCATAGCACCTTTACTTTTGGCATTACAGGCGACATTTTGCATCAAAAATAGCATCTGCATTACAAGTACCCTTCTGGTATGGACCATGGCAGATGCTGGCACCTGGGCTACCTTTCTCCTGCCCTAATTGCAGTTCACTCATGCCGGTGTCTTACCTCGTGCAGGTCCCACCTCGAAGCTATCCTCTAAAGCATATTCAGGTGGGCCTCCTGATTCCCTATGGATAGAGGACCTCTCTCCCCCTGGCCAGCTCCTGCTCCAAAGCCTCTAGTGCTGCGTACGAGAATCGTGCTGCATGCCATCCGCTGTTACACCATTATTCTGAGTTCTTTCTGTTTGGTCAATCTTCCCACAGCCAATTCCAGTACCTGCTGCAGCTGGAATACACCCCAAGCCCTTACCTCAAAAAGGTGTAGACTGGCTTTCCTTACACAACCTTGGACCCCCTGCTCAGGCACACAATCACTTAACAGTGGGCTGTGACTTCCGAGCTCCAGAGTGTCTTATTGGGAGGGTACACCAAAAATGAGCAGGAGAATCCCCTTCGGAAGTTTCCAGGTAAGGTTTGTATGGCACTTTCCCGGAAGTGCAAACTTCCCCTGGGCAATAGCTTTGCACTGGGAACCATCTGAAAATGCAATTTAAATTTCAAACTTTGGATGGTTCTGACTGGGTTACATCAATGGTTACCCAGAATAAGTTAAAAGAATTAAAAACAAAAACAGAATTACCTGGAAAAACTCAGCAGGTCTGGCAGCATCGGCGGAGAAGAAAAGAGTTGACGTTTCGGGTCCTCATGACCCTTCGGGGCCCTTCGACCCCCCCCCAACAAGGCCCAATAACCCCACTCCATGAGGCCTAATGCCCCCATCCCCCGAAGGTCCAACAGCCTCGCCCCCCCACTCCGAGGCCCAATCCCCAATCTCCAAGGCCCGTCCCCCCACAACACCACCCCCCAAGGCCTGACACCATACCCTACTGAGGCCCGATACCCCATCCCACCAAGGCCTGACACCTCCCCCGAGGCCCAACCCTCGCAAGGCCTGAAGCCCCACCCTCCTGAGGCCCGTCACCCCCACCCCTACTCGACCACCCCCTCACCTGACCCCCGCACGCCGCGAACCCTCCACCCGACCTCCCCACACCCAAATCCTACTCGCTTATCTTATACACTTAACTTATCCCTGGCCTGTCAAGGATTTTAAACTTCACTGGACCTTTAACTTACAAGCTTTATGGCAGCTAGTGCCCTGAAAAGGCGGTGTGGCTTTGTTCATTCAACAGAGCTGCACTTCGACGTTAGGCCCGGGGACGCACTGCACTGCCCAGATCTCGCCCGGCCTGAGTCGGGAGGTCGGGCAGGACAGGATTTTAGCTGAGAAACTGGGAGCAGAATGGCAATCCAACGATGATTGCCACTCCGAGGAAGTTCAGTCTGTTTGGAGCTGGCTGCATGCTGAAATCATGATAATGAACACAGTTTGTATGTCACCTGCATCAGCATAAATGACTACAGGTTAATCAAGCATCGCAATCACTGTGCCCATTTTCAAGTGCTATCCAATCTTGTCCCCTGAGTGTCTAATTCACATCAAGGGTACTAAAGCTAAGTCTGATCTGGTCCTTATTTGTCATCCATAGACACACTTTCCAGCAGAAGTCACTCCACAATGATATAAAGCACCAAAGTCACCACCCCTCCCTTCTAGTCTGTCTCCCTTTATATTTGTTCAACCTTGGCTCAGTCCAAAGCCCAGCAGTAAAATGTCCCTTTGACCTTTGGGGCCTCACGCCCCTTTTTAAACTAGCATCCACTTCTACAGTGCAATGCAGATCCTAGTGGCCCACTGGCAGAAATCACACCAGGATCTGATCATCCAGCTAATATATTAACATAAATCAACAACATTCAACCCAGGACAATGGGCTGAGCTCATGGTGAGATTGAGGAGGGAGGAAAATATTCTGTCATGACCCTCCTTCAGCCTGAAAAAGATTTTTTTCTTTCATGGGATGTGGGGGCATCGCTGGCTAGGCCAGCATTTATTGCCCATCCCAAAGATGGGGCAGCTCACAAATTCCGGCCTACATGTCTGGTTGAAGGAGTCCTTTACACAAGTGTTGTTAGAGATCACAAGTTCAACCCTCAGCTCTGTTAAAAGCTAGAACATTTTAATAAATGTAATAGATTCCCTTCCTTCTAATTCCAATGATGAAAGAAATTGCTACTGCTGCCATACAAACAGTACATGAAGGAAATCTGCAGAATGCTATTGATTGCTAAGCAACAAAGTACAAATAAAATGATATTAAAGCTGTCATCAAATCATATTAACCAGGCAACTGCTGGTCCTAATTCAGCATGATTGACTTTGTAAATAATAATCATGAAAAATGATTATTTCATAATGTTGGTTTGCAACATGATAAATAGCTCTATTTACATTGTGAAATTACAATCCACTGGATCTACTTTCCAACAAATCATCATCAGTTGAAAAGTACAATCAGAATATGTTCACTCTCATTAACTGTAACCATACCAACCAGATCATAATAATGACCATTCAGTTTCCTTGTAATGCCACTCTAACAAATCATGTTCATCTTGTATAGCTGATGGGCCTTCTAGCCCTATGGAGATGGCATCCACACCAACCATGAGAATCACATCTAAAAGTAGAATCCCATATCACATTAGCTCCGCTTCATTTTGGTTAGAGTTCTTCAGTAATTACTCATTCAGCAGTAACAGAGCCATTGAGGCTCCAGGTGGTCTCTCCTAGCATTGCACAGAATCACCATGATCTGGATGGGTAAGAACAGAATTTGAGCAACCAATTCCATACTCCAAATAGACATTGAAAACTCATTTACTTTATTTCTCCTGCTCATGCCCACACCTGTGTTTATGCTATGATGCCTTTCTCTCCATCTAATATAATTGCCCCATTCGTGCTTTAAGTGGCATTGATACTTGCCTAAAATATTTAAATGCCCCTATTCCATGAAGGGAGCCCTGGGCCAGAGCACAAAATAACAGAGTGAAACCACTAAGTGCAGTATGGCCCTGTGTTCATCAGGTGCCAATCTACTTTACAAGAACACTGAGTAATTCATCACCTTTGACATCACAACATTACAGCAGCAAACTAGAACATGATGAGGGCATCAGCTTTCCCAAGAAACAAGGTGCAATAGTTGGCACCCATGTTGCTTTATGAGCTCCTATAGTCCACACCCTCCTAGGAGAATTTCCCTTTAAGAGGTCTTTTAAATTCTTTCCTTCATTTCTGAATGTATAGTTTCAGGTCTCTGTTTAAGTACTTGAACTGACAGTAGTAATAAAACAAATGCTGAGATAAATTCTCTCCTTAAAATAAATCAAAATCTTATCTCACCCATATAAGCTTTTCAACACCCTCTGCCAAAATATATATCCCAAAAATTGAGTCCAAAAGTAGCAGGGATGACAGGAAATATGGCTTCTGTTACTTGTTTTCCAGCTGGAATTGACAGGACTGTTCCCCAAGGAAAAGCCAGCAGACCAATGTGTGAGTGGAGACTCAGACAGCAGGATTTCCTTTTATTTATCGGAGGGATATGAGCACCTCTGGCAGGGCCAGCATTTATTGCTCGTCCTTAATTGCCCTTGAGAAGGTGGTGGTGCACTAGCAGTGCTGTTATGAAGGGAGATCCAGGATTTTGACTCAGTGACAGTGAAGGACAGTGATGTGGTTCCAAGTCAGGATCCCGTGAGACTTGTAGGGGAACTCGCAGATGGTGGTGTTTCCATACATCTGCTACTTCTGTCCTCTTAAGTCAAGCTTGTCCAACCTTTTCACTTGTGAGGGCCACAGTTCTCTTGCTAGGTCATCCGTTCTTCTAGCAATGGTCTGATGTGAAAGGCTAGTTCTCTCCATCATTGACAGTTTATCAGGGCATACCACAGATGCAAACATGCCCACGCAGTCTTTCACAAATTCCCCATCGGGCAATGGTTTCCCTCTCTTGGCTATTGCTTTGGCTATCCAGAAACTGGCCTTGATCCCAGACTCAGATCTCTGGTTTGCAGCCTTGAAGAGAGACTGTTGCCTGATAATATTTTGCTTCAGCGAATTCACTCGGTCGGTTCTCACCTAACCACAGAGGCTGTCAAATCTGTCATCATGTTTTACAAAATAATGTCACTTGATATTGTACTCCTTGAAAACAGCTATCTCCTCCTGACACATCAGACACATTATGGACCCATTGTGCTCAATAGTGAAGAAGTCATCAGCTCAGGAGCCTTTGAAGACTCGGCCTTCCAAGTCAATTCTCCTTTTCTTTCTCTCAGGAGTGCTGAGGGGCTTGCGATCTTTAATCGAGAAGCATTGTGGGTGATGAATGGTGATAATCTCCAGTCCTGGAGTAGAAATGTTGCTTTTCTAAATCACTCCTCAGATCCACAAGCGAGTAAGTATGAGTGAAATGAGCTCTGTCTTATGGGGTAAGAAAAATACAACATTATGTAATAACTTGATGGAGCAGCAGGTTTGGTGAAGAAAAGGCTAAACTTTATTTAGGAGACATGTAGAAGTGCTTGCATGCTAGATGCGATCTCTCCGTCGGAAGAACCGCCCACAGGATTACCCACGCAATAAGCTCATTGATCGAAGCCCCCGTAATCGCATCACATGATGAGTGATCGACAGGAGAGAGGGACCATACATCTAGTTACTACACTTCCTCCCCCTTTAAGTTTCTTACATTTACAATTTTAAAAATTCAGAAAAACCAGCAAATATTTGTAAAGTCTCTGGTGATTACAAATCAAGTCTCAGAGGATTTCGGCGGAGATGGTTAGAGTGGCGTAGCTCTACCGAAGGAGGACCCTGAAGAGGATTAATGGGATCTGGAGCTGCACTAGGAGATACATCACTGGAACTGGGTAGTTCTGTATTTGGCAACTCATTAGATACGTCTGGAATATCAACTCTAGAATGATCACACACCTCAGAAGCCGGCGGCGAAACCTCAGTCACAGGTGGATCTTGCATTCACTGGGATGTTTCTCTAGCCCTAATATGACCTACATGTTTACGTATAATTCTATCTTCGACTAGCACTTGAAAAAATAACAGACCAGTCTCTGAAATGATGGCTCCTGGAGTCCAACAGGGTCCACTTCCAAAATTATGCACTACACAGGGTCACCTATATGGAATGTATGAGTCTTGTTGTGTAAATCATGGTGCAATTTTTGATTATTCTGGCTCTATGTTACCTTCCCCTCTAGATTCGGAAACACCAAGTGTAAACACATCCGCAAACGGCGTTTCAGCAGTAACTCTGGCGGTGTGAAGCCCATTATGTGGTACATTAAGTAGTATGTGGTATGTACGGTAACTTAGGAGAAACCTGGAAAGGCAAAACTCCAGAGTACCACCAGTTAACTCCTTCATACCAGCTTTAAAGGTCTGGACAGCTCTTTCAGCAAGACCATTGGATGAAGAAAACCAGGGAGCGGTCTTTATGTGCCGGATACCGTTCAGGTCCATGAATCTCTGAAATTCCACTCTGGTGAAAGCTGTTCCATTATCAGAAATAATAATCTCAGGTGAACCATGTATACTGAAGGAATGATGCAGCTTTTCAATAGTTGTGGCTGAAGTTGGCATTTTTGCTTCGTTGACATCAAGCTATTTTGAACTTGCATTGATGATTAATAGGAACATGGTGCCTAGAAACGGTCCCACATAGTCAATATGCAGTCTAATCCTAGGTCGACCAGGCCATTCCCAAGGGTGAAGAGGAACTTGAAACAGGTAGCTTCTGGTGTTGTTGGCAAAGGGAACATGTTTAACCATGCTCTCAATGTCACTGTTTATTCCTGGCCACCAGGCGTAGCTATGTGCCAACAACTTCACCTTCAATATGCCTTGGTGTGCACTGCGGAGCTCTGCCAAGAGTGACTCTCTATCCTCTGATGGGACCACAACTCTTGAACTCCACAGCAAAACTCCATCTTGATGACTCAGTTCAGTGTTTCTGGAATAAAATGGTCGTTGGTCATCAGACACAAGTGTTCTTGGCCATCCTTGTAGAACAAAATCTTTGATTTTTGACAATACTGGGTCTCTGTTCATTCAATTCTTGATCTGTTTGGCACATACATGTGATGAATCAAAGATATTTAACAATAACTCTAACTCTTGTGGAATGGGTGTATTGACAAGACTACCCGGTAACAAAAGTCGACTAAGTGCATCTGCATTGGTTTTATGCGAGCCAGGGCGGTACATGAATGTGTATTCGTAAGCTGATAATGTCAAAGCCCAATGGTGGATTCTCACTGAAGCTATAGGTGGAATAGCTTTGTCTTCCCTGAACAAACCTGTCAGTGGCTCCTGGTCAGACAAAATTGTAAAATGTCGCCCGTGTAGGTATTGGTGAAACAGCACTGAGTGTACATACACCGCATGGACTACAGCGGTTCAAGAAGGCAGCTCACCACCACCTTCTCAAGGGCAGCTCGAGATGGGCAATAAATGCTGGCCCAGCCAGCGAAGCCCACATCCTGTGAATGAATTAAAAAAAACTTCTTGACACTAAATACAACCGACAACCCTTCTTTTTCCAACTGAGAGTAGCCCTTTTCAGCTTGGGAAAGTGTTCTTGAAAAGTAGCCAGTGGGTCTTTCTGATCCATCCTCCATTTGATGAGATAGAACAGCTTCTAAGGAGAAGCATTACATGTCAACATTAGCTCTCTGGATGAGCCATAATGTACCAAGAAGCATGATGAATGAAGCAGCTTCTTTGCTGTTACAAAGGCTTCTTCTTGCTGTGAACCCCATGACCAGCGGCGGTTCTTCCTCGGCAACAAATGTAGCAGTGCCAGTACAGTGAATAGTTTAGGTAAAAAAACGGCAATAGTAATTAATCACACTGTTGTAGGTTGACCAAGTTGTACTATTAATGATAGAGTTGATCTGCACACACTTCTGGGGTGGAAACATTAAGTTTATTTACGATATACTCGGCAGCCACTACACGTGTGCTTTCAACTCCGATTTTATGTCTATACTGACTGCTGAGGTAGCCTGTGCTACTCTCCTATTGGTTACTACAAATCATGTGATCTTGCCTAACAAGTATTATTCTTAAAGGTACATTACACACTAAATATAACCATAATTACTAAATTCCTCCCCATTTAACTCAGCTATACATATTATATTTACAAGTATATATTTTTCAGGACAACATAATATTTACACTGGTTAAGGAATTTACAAGTTCAGCCCTTCAGGTGGCTTCCTGGTACGTGTGAAATGTTACAGCTCCACAACTTCAGATTCTTTGTCAGGAACCTCCTTTTCCAGAGTTGCCTAAACATCAGGTGCTTCGGTGGGCACTTGCAGTTCTGTTTCCTCAACTCTTACAGGAACATCAGACACGTCAGTCCTGGGTTGAGTATCCTCAACAGAAAATGCATGGACATTGGATTTTCTTCAGTTCATCCTTGAGGACTGTGGTGTACTTTCTAAGTAGCTCTGAAACCCACTCGCTCTCAACTGGAAAATTTCAGACCATTCTAACTTAATCTCCTTTAACCAATTTCACCCCAGGAGGCTTGGCCCTTCACCTGCTACCACCATCAAGGGTAACTTTGCTGATTGGCTTCTTTAATGGACAGTTACTCTCCTTATGCCTTTTACTTGAAAATTTTCACCCATATATGTTTTTAGCTTGGCAGCTGTTTCTTCTAAACTTAATTGATGTTCACCATTATTCAAATATCTGCAGGTATGTTCCCCAATTACTATAGTGGAAGCTCCCATATCCACATAAGGAGGTGTCAGCTGTGGCTCAGTTCATAGCACCCTCGCCTTTGAATCAGAGGGTTGTGGGTTCATGTCCCACTCCTGGAAACCAAGAACTGTGATTGTACTCGAAAAGAGTTGCAATCTGTGACTGTTGATAACTCGAAAGAGTATCCATCCTAACAGGTTTGCCATTTACTTTCACTATGATGAATATTGGTTCTGTCTTTCCAACTTTCAGATTAAACAATGAGTAAATGTCTGAATTTGTTGCTTCAAGCTCTTCTACATTATAGATTGCATTGGACTTTTTCTTTTGTTTACAAAACTGCTTGAATCTTTCTTTGCATTGCCTCATCATATGTCCATTCATTCATATTCATATGCAATAGTAGCATTCAATTTTTTTAAACTGCCAATCACTAAAAGACTGATTGTTTCTACTTCTATTAAAATTATTCTTTTATTTCGCTGCTAAGTTATTTTTCTTTATTCTTCGGCTAATGGGAGTTGTTTCCCGCTTCTCAGCAGAGTCTCACTTTTCGCGCCACTTTCAACTGAGATTTCCTGCCCGATGTGGAGGACGGCACCATTTTACACGCCCTGTATTGCTTTTGAATCTCTTCCTGTGCTTTCCATGGCCAGTGCTATTTCCAGCGCCTTCTCGAAATCCAGATTCACTTCGGACAATAATCGTTTCTGAATAGAGTCCTCTTTCACACCGCACACTAAACATGACATGACATGAACATGTCATTCAGAGTCGTACCAAACTCACAGTATTCCGTTAGTTGCTTCAAATTTTTCACGTAGCATGCAATTGTCTCACCCGGGCGAATTTGCGAATTAAACCTGAACATCTTCATCGTGTCTGAGGGCTTGGGTTAAAAGTGACCCTTCACGAGGTCTTCCAATTCATCGAAATTTTTCAAATCTGGGGCACTGGGTGCCATCAAACTTCAAACCAAACCATAGGTTTTGCTCCCACAAGTGCTCAGGAGGATTACTCACCTCTTCTCTTCACCTGTAATCTTGTTCACTTGAAAAAAGAACATGAGGCATTCTATGTATTGAGATTAATCGTCTGAGGTACAGTGCCAATTTCTTTTTAACTTGATTTCTTCTGTGCAATCCTGTGTTATCCTTGTCACCAGTTTGTTGTAGGGTAGCTGAGTTGTACTATTAATGATAGAGTTGATCACCAGACACTTCTTGGGTGGAAACTTTAAGGTTATTTACAATATACTCAGCAGCCACTACACATGTGCTTTCAGATCCAACTCTATCTCTACACAGATTGCTGAGGTAGCCCGCGCTGCTCCCCTATTGATTACTGCAGATCATGGAATCTTGCCTAACAAGCATTATTCTTAAAGCTACATTACACACTAAATAAAACCATAATTACTACAGTAGGTTACCCCAAGTGCTCGAAATGTGCATTTTTCTCGCTTCAAATGCACACCTGCTCCCATAAATCTTCTCAGCACTTCCTCAAGGTTGGCTAAATGTTCAGCTTCGGTCAGTCTAATGATGCAAATGTCATTTAAGTAAATTACCACACGTGGACGTCCCTGAAGGAGACTCTCTGTGGTTCACTGAAAAATAGCGCATGCTGATGAAGCACCAAAAGGTAATCAGGGCAGAATTTAGCCCTTGTCAGGCGGGCTCAGCGGGGGCAGACATGTGCATTCAGAATCTGACCGCTGTCCGCGATCGGGGCCGGATCGTGATTTCACACTGGCGGACCAATTAAGGCCCGCCCAGCATGAAGCGGGAGCAGCAGTGCTCAGCGCTGCCTGTGTGGGCGGGGGAGGAGGGCGAGCGCAAACTTTGTGCATGCGTGTGAGTGCGCAGTTAAAAATCTCCCTGAGGCAGCTCTGTGAACAGTTTTCAAAAAAATTAATAAAGATTTTAAAAATGTTATAAAATGTGCCCCCTTATGTGACTTTGTCACATGAGCAGGGACCTGTTATAAATGAAGTATAAAATGTTTTATTGTATTTTTATTTGCTGTTGGAAACCTCATCCCACCCCTGGATGAGGCTTCCTAAAAATTGCAAAAGCCGTTTGGCCCTTTCGCCTGCCCACCAACCGTAATGTTGGACAGGCAGTGAAAAATTTAAGCTAATTATCTTTCTAATGGCCTTAATAGGCCTTTTAATTGTTGGCGGGCGTGCTGCCAATTCCCATGCGTGTCCGCCAGCCAAAATATCACACAACTTCAGGTTAATGTCAGGGCGCTCGCCCGACATCAACGCGTGTCATTTTACCCTGGAGCGGGTCAGGTGTGCACTCACCCGCCGAGGTAAAAATTCTGCCCCGGGTATATTGGTAGCTGCCTTTTTGGGTATTAATTGTCACGTATTCTCTTAACGCATTATCCAATTCGATTGTTGATAGGTATGGCTCATGTCTAGTTTTGTGTATAACTTGCCCCCTGTTAACTTGGCATACAAGTCATCGATTCTAGGAATGGGGCATTTGTCTAACTTTGTTGCTTTGCTGACTTGTAGTCACCACGTATACGTATAATCTGGCATGGCTTGGCAACTGGTACTATGGGTGCAGCCTTTCAGAAAACTGGACAGGCTGAATTATTCCCAGGTTTCCCAAACTGCACAACTTTGCTCCGACCTTTTCTTTTAGTGAGTAAGGCACTGGTCTGGCCTTGAAGAAATGTGGTGTTGCCTGCGGATCGACATGTATTTTAGCTTGCATGCCCTTCAGTTTTCCCAATTCGTCTTGAAAAAGTGTAATTTTTCTTCAAGGGCTCTGGAATTCCATTGGATTTCAAATGGAATATTTCTGACCAGTCAAGTTTTATTTTCTGCAGCCAACCTCGACCCAAAAGATTGGGCCCCTCCCCCTTTACAATTATCACAGGCAGTTGGGCTGTCTGTTGTTTGTAGCAGACTGGGACAGCAGCAATACCTTTGACCTGAATGGATTCTCCAGTGTAAGCTCTCAGTTTGGTGGGCGTCCGTTCCAATGTCAATGGCTGACTCCCTTCACTGAGGTATTTGAACACGTGCTCTCCAACAACAGTAGTTGAAGCACCAGTATCTACCTCCATCTGCAGTTGCTTGACAATCACTTGCACTGACACTGTAATGGGCTCAGATTTAACAGCAGTCACATGACACAGAGAGTACATCAGTAGTAGCAGCCTCAGCCTTTGCTGTATCAGTTAGCTCAATTAGATTTGTTTGTTGTTTTGCTGTTTGCCTATCCTTTGTTCTGCACTGCCTAACTAGGTGTCCTTTCCTGTGGCAATAACTACAATTTGCCTCTTTGAATCTACAAACGTCTGCTGTATGATTTCATCCACATCTGTAGCAAATGCGTATCTTATTAGCTGACCTGTCACCATTAGGCTTCCTAAGTCTTCGTGTAGTGGGCATAAATTGCATTTAAAATCTGTTGTTCTGTTTTTTGCGCCACGCTTAGTGGCAGGTTCCTACCCAGCATGGAGTACAGCACCATTATCCACATGCTACAAAGCCTGTGAGCTTTCGCAGCACATTCCACAATGAGAGAAAGATCGAGGGCATGCTTGAAATCAATGTCAGATTCAGTTAGCAAGCGCACTGCATGGTGTCGTCCTTGACTCCTCACACAAGTCTGTCCCGCATCATATCATTCAAGGCATCCCCAAACTCACAGTATTTGGTTAACTGTTTCAGATTCGCCACAAAGTTGGCAATAGGCTCTCCTAAGGCATGAACTCTCAAATTAAACTTGAAGTGCTGCAGGGTCACGGTGCTGAAAGCGCGATTTCACGACTTCCACTAATTCACTGAATGACTTAGAACTGGGCGTGTCCAGGGCAGTCAGGCTTTAAATCAGCTGATACATTTTGCTTCCACAGTTCTTCTGGAGCAGTAACCTCGTTCACAATGAAATAGAGCCCTAGTTGCGCAACATGCCGACCCTAATCTTCAATGTTAGCATCGCATGGATCGATTCTTCCAAACAGCGGCATGACTGGTAAGCATTGTTCAACTTTGTTTTACTCACATCAACCAGGGTAAAGTGTGCAGACAAAGTCAGTTTTATCCTCATCGCCAAATGTAATAACTTGATGGAGCAGCAGGTTGATGAAGAAAAGGCTAAACTTTATTTAGGAGACATGTGGAGTACAAGGAAAGTCCCAGGTTATAGAGTGCGTTGGTCGCAGTTGGGATGACTATAGGATGTCTAAAATTGCCATCATCTGCCTTAGGTTAGGAAGAAGGAAATAAGGCAAGATTGCCATTGTTGCTTACTATCCAGTGACCCTTTGCTGAAATGTATGTGTGTAGACAATGGGTGAGCTCAGCTCTGAAGATTGAGGGCTCGCCCGGGAAAGATCCCACTGCCAACAAGAGAATTGGAGTGGGGGAAGTAAATTGCTCCCTAGAAACATTTTTTCTTTTGAGAAAAAAAAACTGCTACAGGTTTGCTTGGGTTTATAATTCTAAAGTGCAAAAATGTCCACATTTGAAGCCAGTGGCTTTCTAGAACAGTTGGAAATGACTTCTGATAATTTAAAGGTTCTGTCCCTCGACGAGCTGAAAAGTGTAGCCGAGGAGTTGGAGTCAGAATTTTGCCCAAAAGCCAGGAAACCTGAACCTTTAAAAGTCATGGGGAGGTGATGATGCGCTAGTATTGTCACTGGACTAGTAATCATGAGACGCAGGGTAATGCTCTGGAGTATTGTTCAAATCCTGCCATTGCAGATGGTGGAATTTATATTCAATAAAAATCTGGAATTAAAAGTCTGATGATGACCATGAAACCATTGTCGAATGTAAAAATCCATCTGGTTCACTAATGCCCTTTAGGGAAGGAAATGTGTCGTCTTTACCTGGTCTTGCCTACACGTGACTCCAGACTCACAGCCCTCGGTAACAAACTGCTACAAAGTCACAAAAAAGGAATGAAACTGGACGGACCACCTGCACCGACCTAGGCACTGGAAACAACAACAGCAATCTCAGCCCTGTCGACCCTGCAAAGTCCTCTTTACTAACATCTGGGGCCTAGTGCCAAAGTTGGGAGAGCTGTCTCACAGATTAGTCAAGCAATAGCCTGATATAGTTACCACCATCATCTCCCTGGGTATGCCCTGTCCCACCGGCAGGACAGGCCCAGCAGAGGTGGCAGCACAGTAGTATACAGTCGGGAGGGAGTTGCCCTGGGAGTCCTCAACATTGACTCCGGACTCCATGAAGTCTCATGGCATCAGGTCAAACATGGGCAAGGAAACCTCCTGCTCATTACCATGTACCACTCTCTCTCAGCTGATAAATCAGTTCTCCTCCATTTTGAACAATACTTGGAGGAAGCACTGAGGGTGGCAAGGGTGCAGAATGTACTCTGGGTGGGGGGCTTCAATGTCCATTTCCAAGGGTGGCTCGGTAGCACCACTAATGGTCGAGCTGGCCGAGTCCTAAATGACATCGCTACTAGACTGGGTCTGCGGCAGGTGGTGAGGGAACCAACAAGAGGGAAAAACATACTTGACCTCATCTTCACCAACCTGCCTGCCGCAGATGCATCTGTTCATGACAGTGTTGGTAGGAGTGACCACCGCACGGTCCTTGAGGAGACGAAGTCCCACCTTCACATTGAGGATACCCTCCATCATGTTGTGTGGCACTACCACCATGCTAAATGGGATAGATTTTGAACAGGTCTAGCAACTCAAGACTGGGCATCCACGGGGTGCTGTGGGCCATCAGCAGCAGCAGAATTGTATTCGAACACAACTTGTAACCTCATGGCCCAGCATATCCCCTACTCTACCATTACCATCAAGCCAAGGGATCAACATTGGTTCAAAGAAGAGTGCAGGAGGGCATGCCAGGAGCAGCACCAGACATACCTAAAAAATGAGTTGTCAACCTGGTGAAGCTATAACACAGGGCTACTTGCATGCCAAACAGCATAAGCAGAAAGTGATAGTCTGCAGTCCTGCCACATCCAGTCATGAATGGTGGTGGACAATTAAACAACTCACTGGAGGAGGAGGCTCCACAAATATCCCCATCCTCAATGATGGGGGTGCCCAGCACATCAGTGCAAAAGATAAGGCTGAAGCATTTGCTACAATCTTCAGCCAGAAGTGCCGAGTGGGTGATCCATCTCAGCATCCTCCGGAGGTCCCCAGCATCACAGATGCCAGTCTTCAGCCAATTCAATTCGCTCCACGTGATGTCAAGAAACGGCAGAAGGCACTGGATAGTGCAAAGGCTATGGGCCCTGACGATCTTCCAGCAATAGTACTGAAGACTTGTGCTCCAGAACTTGCCACGCCCCTAGCCTAGCTGTTCCAGTACAGCTGCTGCACTAGCATCTAACCGGCTATGTGGAAAATTGCCCAGGTATGTCCTGTACACAAAAAGCAGGACAAATACAACCCAGCCAATTACCACTCCATCAGTCTACTCTCCATCATCAGTCAAATATTGGAAGGAGTCATCAATTGTGCTATCAAATGGCACCTGCTTCACAATAGCCTGCTCACTGACGCCCAGTTTGGCTTCCGCCCAGGGCCACACAGCTCCTGACCTCATTACAGCCTTGGTTCAAACATGGACAAAAGAGCTGAACTCCTGAGGTGAGGTGAGAGTGACTAACCTTGACATCAAGACAGCATTTGACAGAGTGTGGCATCAAGCAGCCGTAGCAAAACTGGAGTCAATGGGAATCAAGGGGAAAACTCTCCACTGGTTGGAGTCATACCTAGCACAAAGAAGATAGTTGCAGTTGTTGGAGGTCAGCCATCTCAGCTGCAGAACCTTACTGCAGGAGTTCCTCAGGGTAGTGTCCTCGGCCCAACCATCTTCAGCTGTTTTATCAATGACCTTCCTTCCATCATAAGGTCAGAAGTGGGGATGGTCGCTGATGATTGCACAATGTTCAGCATCAGTCGCGACTCCTCAGATACTGAAGCAGTCCATGTCCAAATGCAGCAAGACCTGGACAATATCCAGGCTTGGGCTGACAAGTGACAAGTAACATTCATGCCACACAAATGTCAGGCAATGACCATCTCCAACAAGAGAGAATCCAACCATCGTCCCTTGATGTTCAATGGCATTACCATCACTGAATCCCCAACTGTCAACTTCTGGGGGCTTACCATTGACCAGAAACTGAACTGGACTAGCCATATAAATACTGTGGCTACAAGAGCAGGTCAGAGGTTAGGAATCCTGCGACAAGTAACTCACCTCCTGACTCCCCAAAGCCTGTCCACCATCTACAAGGCACAAGTCAGGAGTGTGATGGAATATTCCCCACTTGCCTGGGTGAGTGTAGCTCCCACAGCACTCAAGAAGCTTGACACTATCCAGGACAAAGCAGCCCGCTTGATTGGCACCACAACCACAACATTCACTCCCTCCACCACTGACACATAGCAGTGTGTACCATTTACAAGCTGCACTGCAGCTCCTTCAACAGCATCTTCCAAACCCAGGACCAATACTTTCTAGAAGATCAAGGGCAGCAGATAGATGGGAACACCACCTCCTGGAAGTTCCCCTCCAAGTCATTCACCATCCTGACTTGGAAATATATCGCCGTTCCTTCACTGTGTCAAAATCCTGGAACTCCCTTCCTAACAGCACTGTCGGTGTACCTACACCAGATAGACTGCGGTGGTTCAAGAAAGCAGCTCACCACCACCTTCTCAAGGGCAGTTAGGGATGGGCAACAAATGCTGGCCTAAACAGCGAAGCCCACATCCTCTGAATGAATTTTTTAAAATGACCAGACTTTTTGGATTGTGAGCCTGGAGAAGTTGAAACAGACAGCCTAACATTCACAAAATTACAGTGAGAAGAGAATCAGCTCAAACTAGAATTCCAAGCCAGAGAAGAAGAAAGAGAGAGAGAGGAAAGAGTAAAGGAAAGAGAGAGAGAGAGAGGAAAGGGGAAGGAACAAGTGTTTCAAAGGGAGATGAGAATGCTTGAACTGCGTAAGGACAGGTCCCTGTTCCCACTGAACGCACCCCTAGCTCAGGTCTGAGTACTATTCAGCTTTGCCCATTCAATCCCTAAGTTTGACGAGGAAGATGTGGAAACCTATTGCATCTCTTTTGAGAGAGTAGCTCAGCAACTAAGGTGACCAGTAGAAAGCTGGGCCTTGCTCCTGCAAAGTATCATGAAGCTATTAATGTATATAATGTTATTGGAAATTATTTTTCTTTTAAAATAGAGGTTTGGTTTGTGGGTGCGTCTTAATTGGATTAAAGCCAGCTAGCCTGGGTGCTTTAATGTATACTAGTTTTGAGATGTAAGAGAGATACAGTGCATTTGCATTTTGATGAGTAGAGCATTTAAGAAGGGGAGTGAAATCTGCAGCCTAGCTAGCAGAGACCAAGCAATGTTTATATTACTAATAAAATTGGTACTATGAAAGGAGGTTTATTGTTAGGAGAAGTGGGGTTCAAAGGGGCTGGTGATACAATGAGAATTTATATTGAATGAGATGTGCCAGGGATAACATGTAGCAATTTTGTGTGTGCAGAGCAAAGACATATAACATCGAAGCCTGTAAGCCTAGCACTGTGTCTGCAAAGGAACTAAAGTGAAAGGAACCTCATTTTGAATTTGTAAGATGAAAATGCTTTGCCTAGTGTGCTTAAGGTCTATGGGCAGAATTTTCAGCCTGTCGGGCGAGCGGTGTAGGTGTGGGTGTGGGAACGGATGTGAGCGGGCACGGACCCAATCGCCGCCTGTGATTGGGTCCGCACTGCCATTTTATGTGGGTGGGCCAATTAAGGCCCGCCCAGTGTGAATTGTGGCTCCCAAGATCAGCGGGAGTGGGCAGGTGGCGGCGGGACTGCAATGAGCACCGGGTCCAATAGCAACACTTCGGCCTGTTTTAAAAAGCTGCTGCAGCCTTTCAAAGGCTGTGAATCATGGTCAGTGGAAGGACTCCCCAGGGCGCTGCTGGTGAGCAGGCCAGGCAGGAGGGTAGGGCAGGGGGGCACTGTGCCCCTCGTTTTTCAGACGATTGCCCTGCTACCTTCCTCGAGGAAGTGGCAGCCCGGCGGGAGGTGCTCGTACCCCAGGATGGGAGGGGGAGGCTCCCCACATGACCAAACGTGCCTGGGAGGAGGTGGCGGAGGTGGTAAGCTCCCACGACGTGGTGCGATGCACCTGGATCCAGTGCCGCAAGCGCTTCAATGACCTGTTGCGCTTGGGGAGGGCGAGTACCATGTTGGCATTGGTCACTTAACCTAGCAGGTAGGCTTTCCCCCCCCACCAAATCTGAGTGTAGTGACTGCATTGAATCATTGATGGCATGTGTCCTTTGCTGGCTGGGCTAGCATATACTGCCCATGCCGAGGCCACCCTGAGAGGGTGGTGAAGAGATGGGTTCTGCACCCGCAGCATGTGGTACACTGAGACCCACATTACTGTTCTGGGGGCAACCCGGAGGAGCTGCAGCTCGGTGCAGTGCTGGAACTCCAAGACACGTCAAAGTCAAGGTGATGACATGCTGGGAGGGGAGCTTCAAGATGGTGTGGCACCGATCGATCTGCTGTCCTCTGCAGTCCACATGCTTGCGCCTCCTTAGTCTGGAAGGTTAGACTGTGTGGTGCCTAATGTGCTGTAGGCAGCATTTGGCCAAGGGGGTCGGGGGTGGGGATAGGCCTGGCATCTTTGTGTGAGTATTCGGCAGCAGCGGGGTGAGGAGGCACTGGAGCCCTGCAATGTCCCACTCTGGTTGGGGTGGGCCGTCCGCGAAGAAAGTCCAGGTACAATTAGCACTAATCAATGCTCTTTTCTCCTTTTCAGGAGAAGAATGTACATAATGCCGCCGAGCGGGTGAGGACTGGCGGAGGGCCAGCCCAGGTGGTGATTCTCAGCTTCTTTGAGCAAGAGACCCTAGATTTGGAGAGGCACCATGCACCCAGGTCCACTGGCATCAGTGAGGCTGGGGTGCCATGGGCAGGTATGTTTGCCCAGCAGTGAGGTCACCATTGTTCTCCCAGCGGCCATGGCAGTGCTGAATGTTCAGTGATTGGAGTTTGCAACATGGCTTAATCATTGCTTATGGAAGAATGAGCACATAATGAACTGGTGATGCACATTGACATTGTCTCCACGTTAACTGATCCAATGTCCTTGTTCTTCCTTTCAGCATCAGTGGAGCAGGGCCGGGAGGAGGAGCAGCAAAGGCCCCCTCTCACACCTGAGGGCCCTGAAGTCTCACCAGCATCACACTATCTCTGCCAGGCAGACACCAGCGCAGATACTAACACCTCGGTGGGAGTTAGAACATCGGCTAGTGTCCCAGGGCACAGCGGTGAGCACACTTCAGTCACTGGAGGAGCTGGCAGAGACAGAGAGTGCCCACGGCGCCAGCAGTCAGAGGACCGCAGGGGTCCAGCACATGCTCAGTCGGTGGCTGGTGATGTGCCTCTGGAGTCGTCCAGGAAATGCGGCCGGGTGTGTGGGAGCATCTGGTGGAGATACGTGAGGCTAAGATTGGCTTGGTGTCTGTGGTGGAGGAGTCTACGTGGACTATTGCCGATGCAGTGAGCCTCATGGCCGAGTGCCATGCGTCCTCCATGGAGAAGGTGGCGACTCTCATGGAGAGGCTTCTCCAGGAGACCAATCAGGGCATCCTGGGGATGCGCTCAGACCAGCAAGCCCTCACATTGGAATTGATCTCAGCTGATCAGTGCCAGTGTGGGAGATGGTCTGGGCACCAAGTTTCCCAGCTTGATGCCCATCCATCCACAGTGAGCTGTGAGGTCCGAAGCGACCTCACGTCAGCGCAGCAGTTGCCTGTTGTCTCTGCCGGCTCCACTCAGGGCGCTCCAGATGAGGGCGGCAGCTCCTCCGCCCATCTCCCAGTGACCGTAGCATCCGGTGGAGCTGCAACAACTGGGGAGATGCCAGCTGTGGAATTGGAGCTCCCTCCCAGGCAGGACCAGCACTGGCTCCACGGGCCAGAGGATGGCCGCCAAGGTCATCAAGGCCAATAGGACAGCAGAGTCAGCAGGCTGTCTCAGATGCCACTCTCAGTGAGGGGTCAACACCAAGACGTAGCACCCAAAAACATAAATATAACGCACCTTCGACACACCACAGGTTTATCACTGGTGCTTTTGTGTTGGCCCGCAATGAGGTCTTTATGAGTTAGTGTGATTTTTTAATACCTTTGTCATTTTGTTTTCTTAAGTTCCTTCGGTTGTAATATTACATTCAGACATCTCACCATGGCTGAGGGTGCCTTTTTACTTCTGCAGGTGGATGGTGACTAATAATGTTATGAGTGATTTGTGGGGTCTTCAGCTTTATTAACAAGGCCCTTAGTTAATGTTCCTATCCAGGCAGATTTAGCACTCAGGTATCGAGAATGGAGTTTGCAGACCAGGCTTGTCCTGGAGGTCCATATGTGGTGAGCTAGCTGAAGGTTTGTTGGGTTAAAGCCTCCTGGGTGTCCTGCCTCCCTGCAGTATGCCCAGGACAGCGTCTACCCCTCAGAATTTCCTTGTGCGTGCTCATCCTCGGACTCACTGCTGGACCCATCATGTGCAGTCGCAGCCATTACATCTACATCTTCTTCGTCCACAGCGTTCCCCTCTTTCAAGCACAAGATTGTGGAGAGCACAGCATACAACCACTATCAGTGACACATGATTTGGGGGGTGCTGGAGTGCGCCCCCTGAGCGGTCCAGGCATCGGAAGCTCAACTTGAGAAGACCGATGGTTCTCTCCACCACACCCCTTGTGGAGGCGTGGCTCCTATTGTACCGCTCCTCAGCTTCGGTTCTTGGATGGCGGAGAGGCATCATGAGCCACCTTCTGAGGGGATAGCCCTTGTCACCCAGCAACCATTCATCCAGCTGGGCAGGTGCACTGAAGAGCCCCGGCGCCTGGGAGTGCCTGAGGATGTAGGCATCGTGGCTGCCTGGGTACCTTGCACAGACTTGTAAAATCAGCACCCTGCGATCACACACTATCTGCATGTTCATGGATTGGAAGCCCTTCCTGTTGACGAAGGCACCGGACTCACCCACTAGCGCCTTAATGGCCACATGTGTGCAGTCTATTACCCTGGATGTGGGGGAAGCCAGCAATGGCCGCGAAGCCTCTGGCTCGCTGTGCCTGACTTGCCTGGTCCCAACGGTAGTGGATGAAGGTCAATGCACACCTGAACAGAGTGTCTGTAACTTGCTTGACACAAGTGTGTACAACTGATTGGGAGGCACCGCAAAGATCACCCACCGAGCCCTGGAAGGAGCCAGAGGCTTAGAAGTTGAGGGTAGCTGTGACCTGACTGAGATGAGGAGAAATTTCTTCACCCAGAGAGTGGTGAGCCTGTGGAATTTGCTACCACAGAAAGTAGTTGAGGCCAAAACATTGTGTGTTTTCAAGAATGAGTTAGATAAAGCTCTCCATCTACACAGTTAGCGGACAGCTCGGGCCCAATCATCTGATAGATATAGTTGACTGTCTCCCTTGAGAGACAGAGCCTCCATCGGCACTGCACCTCAGACATGTTGAAGTAGCTGCTTCGCCACCTGTATACACTGGCAGCAGGATAGTGGTGTCTTCTGCGGCCCCTTCCGCCTTGGTCTACCTCTTGGTCCCGCACCCCTTATGCCTGCGCCTGTCCCCCCAAAGGTGGCTCCCCTGGAGGCTGAATGTGCACTCCTGGCCTCCTCCCCCTTCTAACCCTCCCTTCCTCCTCAGAGGAGGTGCCTCCAGTAGATAGTTCAGCACTGATTCCCAGGCTAAGGGACAGCTTCCTGAAACCTGCAGAGTGCTGACCTGAAGGTTGAGAGTCCAGACCAAGCGGTTGGTATGCATTTTGAAGTATTGCAGATCACACAGGCAAGTATCAGTAACTTTGAAAAAAACAATATTTGACAGAAAACACTTGCGACCCCAGTGAGCTCTCTTATCGCGCCCGTGGATGAGGTTTATGAGGTGTCTTACCCGCCTGCCCATTGTGCCTGTGCGCCAACCCGAAGATCACACAGGTGCTGAAAAATCAGCATCGATTGGCGCCTCAAGGGCCTTAAGTGGCCCGTTAATTAATGGTGGGCACACATTGGATATCATTGGGCGCTCACCCAGCGAAATATCGTGATGGTGACATCGGGACGTTTGCCTGACGTTCACCGCATGTCATTTTACGCACGTATGTGCAGCGCCCGATCCCACATGCCAACGGGAAAATTCTGGCCTATAGGTAGTTGCTGCCTTAATGGAGATTAGTTTGGGAATTTGTTAAAAGTTATGATAATAGTAACTTGTACCCATGTGTACATATATTTAACTTGTGTAAATTAATAAATGACTCATGTAATTTGATATAGAAACCTTCAAGAACTGATGGTCTGATTCTTGAATTTAGAGCTGCTTCTCAAACATACCACTTAAAATATAGGTTATGACAGTTGTTTAAAGCCATAAGGCTGAACACCATTGTGCTGATTGCTGGAGGTTATGGGGAAAGCCCATAGGATCTATTGAAGCACATGGACCCTGTACAGAAAAAGAGAGTAAGGCAGAGAACATAACAGGCCAGGTTGTGATTCTGACCACACAGCAAGTCCTTGTAAATGCACCCCTGTATGTGCAGGTGACACTAGCAAAGCCCCTGAGAGTTACAAGGATTTTGTGTCAGAAATTTCCCCAGAGTGAGGTGAGTATTTCCATGGTCATACTGAGGGCTGCTGGAGCCAGCCAATCTCAACTACTGGGAAGAGGCATGATCTTTCCCCCAAAGAAGGCAGTACAAGCCAAAGTCCTGGTAAAGCGTATAAAGGGAGAATACATGCACATTGCTTTATACAGGGTGCATCTGGAGCACAGTCTTATCTCAGGACCGTTGTATGTGGGAGTCATCCTCAGCTTACCTGTGGACGAGTTAGACCTGCTCATCAGAAATGACCTGGCAGGGTCAAAAGTGGTAGCATCCCCAGTTATTTTAGAGAGGCCAAGTGAAGTCAGGGAGACAGAGCAGCTACGGGAGAAAGTCCCTGGCATTTTTCCTGATTGCGTGGTAACCCAGCCAGTCAGAGGAGGCCAAACCGGCACTGCAAATGGATGGCCCTGCCACCTGGTTATCTAAAACCAGTTAGAAGATTAGAAGACCCTAAGGATGTAAAGAATAGGTCTTCCTCAACAAGCCGACCCAGTGCTAAAAAAGTTAGCACAGACTGCCCAAATCGAAGCTGAAGCAGAGGGAGTCGCAAAGAGCTATTATTTGAGAAAGAAGGTGCAGATGAGGAAGTGGACAGTGATCCACCAGGTAGTGGTGCCACCAAAGTAACGAGGGGAAATACCGAGGCTAGACAACAAAATCCCAGTGGCTGGGCATGTCATTTTACGGAAAACCAAAGCCCGCATAAAAGCGAGCATTTTTACTGGCCACACCTCCGCAAAGATGTAGTGAGGTTCTACAAAACCTGCCACACCTGTCAGGTAGTGGGGAAACCACAGCCTGCAGTTAAACCTGCACCTATCATTCCCCGCTTTTGGGGAACCTTTCAGCAATGTGCTAGTGGACCTCTGTCACAAACAAATATACTATTATTATAGATGTGGCTATCCAATTCCCAGAGGCCATTTCCATGAGAACTGGCTCTGCCAAGGTAGTGATGGAGGGGCTAACACAATTCTTATATTCTCACAATCCCGATATGGGCTGGCAACCAAGATCCAGTTTGATCAGGATCAGGGCTCAAATTTTACACTGTCATGAACGAGTACCTGCATGACTAGGATAAAGGACTGGGTATTCTTCTGTTCACCACAAGGGATTCACACAATGAATCCATTGGGTTTACCCCTTTTGAATAATTTACCAAGTGAGTGGTCCCCTGAAACTAATCAAGAAGAAATGTTTGGCACAGAAGAAAGAGGTCTCTATGAGTGGCTCACAAGAGCCTGTGATGTGGCTCGGGAGACCTTAAAAATCTTCCAAACAGCTATGATAAACAGGCAGACATATATGCCAAAGCCCAAACCTTTCAGCCAGGAGACAATGTGCTAGAGCTCCTACTGATACAGGGTGAAACCCTGAAAGTCTGGTTCTATGGCCTGTACAGAGTTGCAAAGAGAATTGGCGAGGTAAACTATTTAATCAATGTCCCAGACTGTAGGAGAAAACAGAGGCTGTGTCATGTCAACATGTTAATGCAGTACCACAGCCGGGAAGGGGACAAGCAGGTAACAGTCTGTCAGATAGGAAATGAACTGGGGGATGAAAGGGACAGTGAGGATGACTTAGACGGAGGCCTGGCTGAGGCCCAAATTGAACCCCTACCATCTGGTTAGCAAAGACAGAGGTTTTAGAGAAATTAGACACCATATACACCCATTTAAATGTGGAACATCAAAGCGACCTGGCAAAGCTGCTCACCACATTTCACATTATCTGTCGAGACAAGCCATTTTAGCACCACTTTAGCTCCACATGATGTGGATGTGGAAGAGACCCTTCCCATTAAACAGAATCCCTACCGTCTAGGTCCAGAGAACTGACCCAGGTCCGGGAGATCAAATACATGCTGCAGCGCAAACTAATCGAGCCCAGTAACAGCAGCTTGAGTTCCTCAATTGTGCTTGTGCCTAAGCCAGATAGCTCCACAAGGCTCTGCGTTACCGAAAGATTAATACGGTAACCAGACTGACTTCTGCCTGACATCCCGCATGGAAGATTGCATAGACAGAGTAGGTAATGTAGCCTACATCACTAAGATAGATTAATTAAAAGGATGCTGGTAAGTGCCTTTGACCGCCCGAGTGAACGAGGTCTCTGCCTTCATAAATCCAAATGGGTTTACGTCTGGGAAAGTCACCTAAAACAACTGGAAGCCCTCTTTCAAAAGTTACAACCTGCTGACCTAATGGTTAACCTTGCAAAAAATTAGGTTTGCTAAGGCTCAGGTGACCTACCCAGGACATGTGGTGGGTCGAGGACAAGTACTGACCAGAGCTGTGAAGGTACAGGCAGTAGTGAATGTTCCCACCCCCAACAAAATGTGAAATAATTACATTCCTAGTGATGTGTGGCCCTCGAGCTGCAAGGCACTTAGTCGAAGCAGCCAGGGGTCACCCAATTGGCCAATGCCAGTGCCATTGACAGTTGGCACTCAGGCTCTAACACCCCTGAGCTCCACGGGGAGACGGCCAGACCTTAACGCTTCTCCACACTGGTCCACGTCAACAGGTACTCACCCTTCCCAAGCACAGCAGGCCGTTGAACATTTTGGGGCACTGCATCCATGTGCGCCGCACAATGTCATGGCTGCTGACCTTGGCTGCCACCTCCTCCCGAACTTCTTTTGTCAAGTGCTATGGCCTCCTCCTTCCATCTCTGGAGGCGAGGGTGCCCCTCCTGGCAGCCACCTCCTCCAATAGCACCACGGGGCACTCACCCGAAAACCGGAGGCCAGAGCACCCACCCGACCTTCCCTCCCACCTGGCATCTCCAGCCGCAGTTGAGGCCATATGTTCAGTTTCCAGAATGCAGGAGATACATTCTTCTCTGTCAGCCTTCAAGGAGCCGCCTGTGCCATTTTTAAACTGCCCACCAGGTCGCCATTGGACCTGGTACCCCACAGGCCCCCACCCACGCCCCTGCCCCCGCCTGGCCCTTCCCAACCATTGAGAAGATGTGTTTCACACCGGGCAAGCCTTAATTGGCCAGCCTGCATGAAATCGTGGTTGTTGACCAAAGGCGGGCCAGGGTCTGTCTCCCGATTAATCATGCGTGCCCACCAAGGGTAAAATTCAGGCCCTTGTGTTTAAGGAGAATAGTTGACCCCGAATCTAAAGGCCGGTCAATGGGCTTTCCATAGGGAATCCCACTTCACGTGATCTGTATTTTGGAGAAGGAAGATGAAAGCAAGCAGAAGCAGGCTGTAAGGGAGGCTGCATTAATCAAGTAGCATTAGTACTACCAATCCACAGGATCTATAAACCTAGGTGCATTTTCCAAGACTTTCACCAGGAGTTCTGTCTCAGAAAGCTGTGCTTTACTCATGTAGCTTTGGAGGCGTTATGTATGTCGCTGCAGTCAAAGCTGTAACCAAGATCCACAGCATGCACAGCTTCGAATATGACAGAGAAACTGACATAGCTCTCAATCTATGCCATAGGATGAAGCCAAAGGAGCCTTCTGCCAGATCAGCCAGTTTGCTTATCAAGCCTGAGAAAGGCAAAGCCACCAGTGCCATCTTTGCAAGGACATCTCAATTTATACAATTCACCAATGCTCTCAGACTTAATGGCCACCAAGCATTTCAGGATTGGTGGATTCTGCCAGGTTATTGGGGCTATTGATTGTATTGTGACATTGTGTACCCCAAATATAAACTTCCATGTTTATATGAACCATAAAGACTTGCAATGTCTAAATATGCAGCTCATTTACAGAAAGAGGTGCAGCTTCTTTACCCTATGCAAGGCAAGGCTGGCTGCTGGATGATCAAGGATATCTGCAATTCTCATGACTCATGGTTTTTCTTTGTAAAAGCACCAATGCTACAGAGTAACAGTACAATGAAGCACACGTGAAAATGAAGATTAAAATTGAACCAGCCATTCGGATATGAAAAGGATTACAGTGTCTGAATCAATGCCTTGTAGATAGCTAGGTAGCTAAGATGTCAACTAATTTTGCACATTTCCACAGATGGATAGAGCACTATTATCTGAACATATTAATGATCTTTCTCATCTCATCAACCATTCTGTGATGTGAGTAAAATCTTTGTTCCTCACAGTTAATCATCATATTCGAATTCTGAATCAACATCAGCATATCAACTGTTCCTCATTGTCCTACAAGAAACTCAAACACCAAACAGTCCTTATGTTAAACATTCCACTGATTCTATTATGTACCGTTTGAGGGCCAGGTGTCTGTGATTTGAAAATTGTTGCCCTGAAACTTTTGGAAGACATTTCAATATTCTTCCAAAGCCTGAAGACAGATGGATAAAGCATCCTTTTTAGATGTCTGTCTATCAGGAGGTACAGATGTTCATTGTACCATCATCTACTCTCAAAGTGATGCATTATAACAACCTTTCTCATGTTTTGATACTAAGGATTGCATTGGATTTCACCATGACCCTGATGCTCATCATTGCCTTCATAAGCTGTGATGCTCATCCTTCTTTTAAGAGCAAGATCCCCGAAATTGGAGTCTGCTGGGCCATAAATCCAAAGGCTAATTCATATTGAGCCTCTGCTTTTCAATGTCTGATATCATTTTCACCTTTTGGCAGTATAAGAGGAGTAGATGGAATGTCAGATATATAAAAAGAGGGCAAGGAAAGAGGAGCAAGTACTAGCAAGTACTATACCCTTTCTGCTCTGATGAGGTTGTTAAACTTCATGCTGCACTGCAAAACAACCTCAAAGGAATAGCAATCACTATGGGAGGCACTTCTCTCCACAAGTGTGAGTCACATTTTGGTTGAGTCTCCAGCTCCCAGTCACAAATGGGCCTTCACTCTTACTCCATATCTCCATTATGAGGCCATGCAGAATTAAAAATTATTGTTCACTTCTTCAATATTTTTTCTATCCTTCTTGTCCAGGTTGTATGCTTCATCCAGTGCTACCAACATTCCTTTAAGCAACAGCAAAAGTTATATCTTACTTAACCAGGGCTCTCCTTCTCAGGTGAACTGTGTCTCTGCACTGAGCCGACACACCTGCCCTTCAGCCTCTACTGCCCAGACATCGTGCTCCACTGCCCCTGCGGCTGCTCTGAGACTTGCACTGCTAACCTTTTTCTGTCCAGACTAACCTGGTCACCTGAGCAACTGTGTGCCTTATCTCCCCAGGTCCCATGGTTTCAAATTGTCACTTGGTAATATAGAACTAGAGTATTAATGAAAAAAAGTCAAAGCTTTTTGTCCTGCACTCATCAGGACAGATGCAAGAATGCCAAATTTCAAAGAGAACAACAATTTATACTGCATGAGAAAAGGGGTTCTAATTGGTTGGCAAGTTGACTCTGATTGGTTGAGATGTTGCCATGGCAAATACACCAAGGAGCTATTACTCTGCATGCTTTTCTTTATTCAAAAAAGATTCATTGTCTGGGCATATTCCTTTTGCCTGCAGAGGACAGCTTCTTTCTAGTAGTTTCCAGCAAGCATAAGTAAGCTACATTGTGAATCCAACTGATCATCTTAAATTGACTGTTGGTGTAATTCTTAGCACACTTGGGATTGTTCAACAAATGCTGCCCAATTGCAGAATCACATCTGACATTAAACATTATGTTCTGAGTTTTGCAAGCACAGGTTGGTTGAGTACTGTCAGTACTCTGCCTATTGTGAACAGCCGAAGGGATGTGATGTTTGATACGATCTGCCAGCCATTGAAACATACAGCCTATGTACTTGGCATCACACTGGCACTGAAATTCACATACCACATTACTCATTTGTATTAGAGGAAGAATTTTTTTTTGGCCTGACAACAACATCCTGTTAGTAGAAAACACCGCTTGAGTTGCCACTATATTGCAGTTTCACCTGTTGTTCAAATGTTTGAGATACTTTACCGTTCCAGGGTAATTTGAGGTGGACTGGGCACTTTTCAGGCTCAAAAGTGGTGGCTTTTGGCCCATTTGTGAGTATAATGATACACAATGGTCAGGGTAGATATCATCCCACAGGATAGATTTGGTGCGCCCTATTTCGGCATCAAGCTTGCATGGTGAGTAAATGGACGCTGCATATATTCATATGCAGAGACCTGTCCCCTGCAAGCAAAAAGAACATGTCCAGACATTGCACCTTTTTTGAATAAACAAAAGCATGGGGGACAATAAGTCTCTGGTGCATTCACCATGGCAATTGAGTTGACTTGCCAAACAATCAGCACCCTTTCTCTCATGCAGTATAAATTGTTATTCCCTTTGAAATTTTACATTCTTGCGTCTGTCCTGATGGGTGCAAGATGAAAAACTTCAACAACATACCTCTTTCTTCTGCAATGATCGGGTTTTCATGACCACGCAAACAATTTAAAGATATAGATTCTCTCACAAAATCTTTGGACTTACCTTGATTTTACTTGCCAGTACTTTTTCATGCCTTTGCATTGTTTTTCTAATTTCCCTTTTAACTTGGCCCCCACACTTGTTGTACTCTTTCAGACTTTCTGCAATATTAAGCTTTCAGTGTCTGCCATAGGCTTCCCTATAAAAATTCCATGTTTCCATTTGTGAGAATACTGACCATCTCTCTTTCTCTCTTCAGGTACCATGCCCTACGAGAGCCTTGGCGACCATGGACTTCCATGTGTCGATCCATGGTTATGCTTGGCAAGGTACTGTAGTGGTTTGTTGTTGCCTTCAGCACGTTCTCGCTGACCAGGAGACTCTCCCGCTTACAGCCTACCATAGAGGTATTGGGAAGATTTGCAGGTTGATAATCAACCTGTTTGGCCATGTTATGAATGCACCTTCCATGGCCATCAAATCCCAGAGCTGGTCTCAAACATTGACCAACTAGTGGGCTCAAACCTTTGGGAAGCTTGGTCCTAGCAGGTTAATCAGCAGGGGTCCTAAACATTGCTCGGCTCAGTTGGTAGCATGTACTCTTCTAACTTTGGAATTTGAGATCTATGCCAGATGTTTGAGCTCACTGATCATTCATCTCACTACCGTCTGTGATATGCCCAAATGGCTGTTGAGTTTACCTGCAGAGCAGCAGTTGGAGTAATTTACTGAAACTGAAGTGCTTTGGGGTGTGATAAGATTAGATTTAAACAACAGGTTTTCTTTTATTTATTTTTCTTTGCTTATTTGGAAATAAGGAATTCTAACTATGTTATTGTGGAGTGATAGGTTAAAACAATGTTTTTGTTTCTACAGAGCGTGACTGTTTTGATGCCATCACTGTTTCAAATATTTTGCTGAGCAAATTAGCAAGGGCTCATTACTTTTGTTGTAACTTCACAGGCTATATCAGTTACAATAATCAAGTAAATCAATCACAGCACTTGCTTGAAACAATAACACAAGAGATAATTGAATTGCTCCTAGAGTCCACGAGAACACAACAGCTTAAGCCTATTGAAATGAATCAATGCTTTCAGGGGACAGCTAAACAGTTTGCATATTCTATAAGTAAATGTCTATTTTACACACAAAATATTTTCCCTAAAAAGTGCTGAATCCTCTAGTACACTGGTACACAATTGTTTTTACTGAGCACACCTCTTTAGAGATACAGGTTCCACCATCCTCCCTAAGAAACAATGCAACAGAACTCTGCAAAGGCCAGGAGGATTTTATTTTTCAGGCTAATATAGCATATTGCTTACAGCAGAAAGAAACATTGTTTGCACAGCATACTACTGAATAAATTTGAACACAAAATGACTCAAGAGCAGCATTTTTTGATAGGGTACAATTTCTGGAATCGCAGTTTGATTTTAAAGAATTTCAACCACAAATCTCTGCATTTAACAGGCTTCCATACTTGTTTATGATACAAGGAAAAGCAAAGAGAAATGCACTTCACATAGATGTTTTAAAGTGGACTAGTACTGTGGAGGCTCTTTAAGATAACTCAAAGAACACTTTTAAATTGGAAGCCAGAACGAATTAAAAAGGAATTCTTTAAATATTATCACTCAAAGCAATCTCCTGCAAGGGCAATTGTTTTGTTTTGCACTGAGTGAGAATAACACAAGCTCAGCTGCAGGCAACCATTATTGAACTAACTTTAAATCTCCCCAACAGAGAGGGCAGCAAAGAGGGCAATATAACAAAATGCTCAGATCTTGCAATATACTATACTCGCTCCCCACCTAAAAACACATATGCATTAAAATGTAAAATGCGAGAATACAATGTGACTAAACCAACATGAACAATACCTGAAAATTTAACAAGATGCTTGTTTTTACTGTAATCACAACCTAAGCATGTGTGACTGATACCGCCAGAATAATTTGCTTGTAAAAATGTTTTGCCTTAACACAATGGGCGGAATTGTCCGTGCCCACTAGAGTCGGGCGTGTTCGGCAGCGTGAGCGGACAATATGGTGAGAAGGCCAAAAATCAGTTTCACGGCATCATGAAACCAGGTTGCAATTGTCAGCTTGGCCCGTCGACGCCAGGCCGCGTTTCCCACCATCGGACACTGGGAATCTCATTGTAATAAATCTGCATATCATTATAAAGCTAGTCCACCAGACTCATCCCCCGGCCCCCAGTTGGGATGTCCACCTTTGACAACAGCTTATAAAAGGTGTGCACTTGATGGGCTGCACTTTGAGGGGAACTCAGAGGCGAGTACATAGTAACATTGCAGAATGCTCACAAAGGACACCTGTTGGACTTCAAGGTTGAGGTGCGTTGGTGGGGTTGGGAAGGCTGCCCTGCAGTTCAGGCAACTTTTGGGGGGGGGGGGGGGTGGGCAAAGGCTGCCCTGAGGTTGAAGGTAGCGCACAAGCACGTGTGGGGTGCAGGGGGGTGGGTGAGCGAGGGAAGCAGCACGCATTAGGGAAACCTTGTATGATGTGATCATTCCTCTGTAGCTGAGACAGTTCAGGCGCAGCCACATTGGTATGATTGGAGTCGGGCCTCTAGCTTCTCTGCCCATTCAAGCAACGCAGAGGCATCAAAAAGCCATCAAGCGCTCCTGAGCTTTTCACCCCTTGGGCACAGCCTGCAAACTAATGAATGTTTTAGTGGACTGCAGAACAGCTGGACGCCTGAGCACATTGTACAATCTCCTTGCTAAAGCTGTCCATGGAGCAGTCACTGGTGGGGGCGCTTACAGCCCCTTGCAATGTCATCATCCTGGTTTGGACCAGTCTCCCCCATGGTTCAAGCTAACAGCCTTGCAGTGTGGGTTAGGAGAATGCCTGCACCTGAGCTGACAGCACAGCATGCAGTCCAGTGGGCAAAGCTGCAGCCAGTCAGTCAGGTGGAGTGGGGCAGAGAAAGAGGGGGTTTCAGGCAGCCATGCAGCACAATAATCTCTGGCCATCCAAGTGGTGGCCAGCAATCTCAGAGATCCGTTAAGGGGCCTTCAGACTTAACCAAGGCAGGTTCTTAGTGTGCCCATGCTAACCCACGTGTCTCTCTCTTTCATCCTGCAGGAGGAATACATCAGGATCATGGAGCCTGGTGAACTAGCTGCATGCCCGGTGTACGGAGAGCAAAGACGACAGAGAAGAGATCCCCTGGCTGTGCAGAGGGAGAAGCAGCACCTTTTGGAAGAAGGGGCCGCTGGGACTCCTCCACACCCCACCGAAGAGCCACGGCGAGCTGTGGCTGGTTGGAGCCTAGCTAGGCCCAAGGTCTATAGATGCCATTTTTCCTGGTGTTGACCGAGAACCAGTGTTGCTATCTAGGGAACTGGTCGCTCACATCTGCCAGCTACTACAGGATTTGGCACCACGGGGACATGGAGGGCATTCACTGCTAGTGGCCGTGAAAGTGACAGCGGTGCTCAATTTCTTGCCAGTGGCTCCTTTCAGGCCTCCCCATGTCATCTCTATGGGATATCACAAGCCTCCACTCACAAACGCATCCATGAGGTCACAGATGCCATCTTTGTGAGGGCACACAACTTGGTGCATTTCACCTGGGACCAGGAGAGTCAGGATGCAAGGGCAATTGGATTTGCCCAGATCTCGAGTTTTCCACAGTTGCATTGTGCCATCGACTGAACACATGTAGCACTCAGATCTCCATTGCAACACACGGTTAACTATGTCACCTGCAAGGGATTCCATTCGCAGCTGGTGTGCAGCCACCAGAAATGCATCCAACAGGTCTGCACACAGTTTCCAGGGAGTGTGCACAACTATTATGTTCTCAGTTGGTTACAGATCCTTGACGTATTCCAGGGTTCACAGAAGCTGCAGGGATAACTCCATGGGGACAAGGGCTACTAGCAGAGGCCATGTCTGATGACACATGTGCGGTGGCCTCAGACTGCAGCAGAGTGAAGGTATAACGCGGCTCATGCTGCAATTCGCATCTTGGTGGAGCAGCCCATCGGGATGCTGAAGATGAAGTTCCGGTGCCTGGACCGGTCTGGTGGAGCCCTGCAATACAGTCCACAAAGGGGTTCACACATCATTGTCACCTGCTGCACCCTTTACAACCTGGTGCTGCAATGGGTAAGAGGGGCTGGCTGAGGAGGAGATGGAGGAGCTGGAGGTCTCCTCCGGTGAGAAGGATGTCAATGGTGATGAGGGAGAGGAGGTCCTCAAAGGTGACGATGATGGGGATGAGGTCCTAACACTGGCCAGACGGGGCAGACGTGCTTGGGAGGCCTGCACAGCTGCTAGATTTGTGAAGGATGGTGTCAACATGCAGTGAGGATATATCATAAGATCCTAACATTGCATCTGTGAACGTTTGACTGTAGTCTGGCTTAAGGAAGCGCACATTCCCTCTGTGATAATGCTCCTGTCGTGGAGACACAGTGGATGCCCTAATAATAATTCGATTGCAGAAGGATGATGACTCCATGCAATGAGGACGCTCCATAGATCTTCACATAGCCTCTGAGAATGTCTGACTCCTGTCTGGCCGAGGGCAGATCACTTGTGCTCTGTGATCAGGGTCATATCATAGAGACACAACCACGAAACTTTAAAAGCATCTGATCCTTTGTCCACCTTCAGCACTTGACCCCTTCAGGAGCACAGCGTCACTGGTCACAGATGCCGAAGAGGTGGAGGCCAACCCCACCTTAAAGGGGCTGAGAGCATTCAGAGAGAATGGTGGAACTCTGTGACGCCTGCCCGTGACATTGTGGCAGCAATGACAAGCACCATCAAGGTGCAGGCATCAGTGATGTTTCTAGGGAGTGTCAGGCCGAACGATCACTTTGGTCTGAAGGCTGCACAGAGCATAGGGAAGAGGCCCTGGACTGAAACACCTGCCTTTATCTTATGCAGGAACCAAGGTTTCACATCTGAGTGACACAAACACTGCTCATCAGAACAAGAAGCCATAGGCAGGGAGATGTTCTTGGGAGTTTAATGACAATAGTGAACATTATGTACAAGTGATGAACACCCATGTCCAAGCTGTACAACTACATCTTCTTAACTTTCCTAACCCTGCCGCTACGTCTTGGTGCTCCCCAGACATCCACAGTGAAGGTGGAAGCAGATTGCTGACTGCAACGCTCTGTCTCTGATGATCTTGATGGACATTCTCTGGAGGGCTGAGACTTGGAGGGTCCTGGCCTGCTTTCGGGGTCATGCAGTAGTGGCACCCTCCTCGGCCTGTGGAGATGGAGCTGGTGAGGCCACATGAAGAGGGGATTCGGATGGGTCGGACACTCCTGGAGTCACCTGGGAGGATAGCCCCAGTGTGTGCACCTGCTGATCCTCCTCCCTATGGGTACCCAAGGGCCCCTGGCTGACTCTGTGAGTGGAAGGGGTAGCTGGTGTGAAATCGAGCTGCCCAGCACCCCTCTCACGTACATACTGTTGGAGGCCAACTATGGCGTCAGTGATGGGAGTTCAGCCCGCGCAGCCATACCGAAACGACATCCTGGATCAAGGTCTCCATGGCGGCCACCATCCCACTAATGTTGGCCTCGGTGCATTGGCATGCCAGCACTATTACCTCAGCCTGACAGTGGATGGACTCCTCTAATTTTCCTCACAATCTGGGGAGTGCAGCGGACGTCCCTTCCTGATGTTCTTGAGCTTGTCTTTGCAGCTCCAGCAACTGTGTCATGACCGAGTTCGGAGACTCATCATCTAACTTGGACTCAGCAAATTTCTGGCCTCCAGCAGTCCTCCGAGTGCCGGGGACTTGGGAAGCCCCTGCCTCCGCCTGCTGTGGATCAGACAGTGTGATGTGCTCACCAGATTGTGATCCTGAGGCTACTCTAAAGCTAGGTCCAACCAAAGCGTGTGCCTCTGCGCTAGTGTAGGATGTGGATGAGTGCTGTGAAGGGACTGCAAGGAGGGTGCCTTCAGATTCCTCTCCAGAGATTTCTTTGGGGTTAGATTGGAGGCCCTGGGTCTTGTTTCCATCAGCTGTTTGACAGATGTGCCTGCAAAAGCAAGGGGAGATAATTCATGTATGGCAGTGGCCTGTGAAACAGGACACATCACTCACAGCATGGTTATCTGATGGTTGTTGCACTGCTAGATCCTCACTTGGTAGAGCACCGCCGACCTCACTGTCAAGACTGGAATGGTGCAGGTCCTCACCGGCCAGCTGGATGGTTCTGTTTTCAAAGTCCATGAGGACCTTGATTTCAGACATTCCTGCACTGGTCAGCAACCTCTTCCTCTTATTGTGTGCCAGCTTTTCCTGCATGAATAGAGATGGAGAGAATGTAAGCTGAATGCCTGCCAGGCCAGATAATTATGCCTGGCATGTGTGGGTGGTAAGTGGTCCCATGGACGGAATGAGGACAATGAAGGTGTGTGTGAGAGAGTGAATGGTGATGTCCCTTGAACCGGCAGTGAGTGAGGGCCCTGTGGATGTGTGATGGGTTTCTGATTGTGTGAGTTGAGAGTGATGAGAAGAGTGACTTACCCTGGCGGAACGGAAATGATCATTCATCCTCTTTCAGCACTGGGTGGCTGTCCTCTTTTGCAGGGTCTTGGTGCTGACCACCACTGCCACCGCCCCCCAAGCCGGATTAGTGATGTTGCTGCCCACCCTGCAGCCAGAGCGGGAGCAGAGGACATCACAGCCAGCCTCCACAGCATCCAAAAGGTGCTCGAGGGACGTGCCATTGAAGCTGGGGGATGCAGTCTTTTTGCCTTTCAGGGTCATGTCTTCTTTGCAGTAGTCGTGGGTTGGAAGCACTGAGAGGTGTGCGTGTGGCTGGACTTTAAATATGGCACCCAGTGTGCTGAAGTGGCCAGGTGATGGTGTGGCGGGTGAAAGAGAGCCCGCCTGCCATGGAAATGGCTTGTTTCCCAGGAACGCATAATTATTGTGGCAGGTTTGAGATGATACTGCATGAAAAGCCACCATTGCAGCCGGTGGGTAAAATGTGGTTTTACCCATCCACTACCATACTTAGTGCAAATCTGGGGTGATTCCACCCAATGTGTTAAACAAAAATATCATTTGACACAAAGTAATGAAAAGAACAATTTATTTCTTCTTTCTTCCTTCACACTTTCAATTACCCTATCTGTCTTCTTTCGCTTTCTGTCCGGGTATCTCCTTCCATTTCCATTAGCTTGACTCTGCTCCCTCAACATCTCCAACTGTTTCAAACCTGAACTTCGAATTTGAATGTCAACTCCACTTAATGGTTGGGACAGTGACATTGATTGATTATTTTTAATCAAAGACTCTGACTCACTTTGCTCTACTGTTGGATTCTGTAATACTGGCAAACTTTCAGTTTCTTTGTGATTTTCACTATCCTTTTGAATTTCACTTTGGGCTGTAGGAGGAATTTGGACTATATGAGGTTTCTCCTGCTCTCCCATTGTCATACTTCCTCTTTCAAGCAAATGATCAATATGACACTGATAGAGTCTCTCTCCCATCTTTACTACACATGTGAATGCACCTTGTTTCTTTACAACAACTAAAATCATATACTTCTCCTTATCACCTCATTGGTTTTTCATCATGATGTCCTGACCAGCACTGAACTCTCTAAGTTTCATGCCAGGTGCATCATGACTCATCTTCACTTAGTCTCGCTTTTCTCTTACTTTGCTATTGATGCTTAGGCAAACTAAACCTTGTCCTGGAAGCATGCTTAAACACAAACTCGTAAGGTAAAAAACCTGTTGTATGCTGAGGGGCTATTCTGTAAGGGAGCAGAAAATTATCTAGGCTTTGTTAAAGAGAAAAATGGAAATTACTGCTTTGCTCCTAGCAAAGACCTCTTCACAACCTGTACACTTCTTTCTCCAGCACCATTTGATGTTGGATGATATGTGATATTAGACTTTGTGTTGACTTCATTCTTACTCAGAAATTTTTCAAACTCTTCTAATGTAAACTGTGAGCCATTATCTGACACCAACACCTCTGGCAACCGATAAATTGCAAATCAACTTCTCAAATCTGCAATAGTTTTGGCACTTGTGATATTGGGTATTGACTCCACTTTAATCCTTTTGCTATAACCATTGACAAAATTGAGGAATTATTTCCCTTCCGCTTCAAATAAATCAGCATGCACTCATTCCCATGGTTTTCTTGTGTTAGACCATGGAATGAAAGGAACCTTGATTGGATCATTTCCATTCTGAGACACACTTCACAACATTTCACCAACTCTTTAATATCACTACCTATCTTTGCATACCAAAAATAGCTTCTTGCTACTGCTTTCATATAGCTTATCCCTGTGTGGTCTTGATGAAGTTCACCTAACAATCTCTCTCTAAACTTTGGTGAAATAATAATACTTAAATCCCATTGGAGACAGCCTTGGTCTACACTCAGTTCATTGCCATGCATGAAATAATCCTGCAATTTCTCATCCTCACACTCTTTAGGCCAGTCATTCAATACATAATTGAGCACTTTACTGAGCACCACATCTTTGCAAGTTTCATCACTAATTTCTCTGGCAGACACTGGCATGTTGTTTATGTATGTAAAGTAACTCACAGGTAACTCAGTGGCTAAAAATGAATCAGTCTTCAAGGGAAATCTCGAAAGAATGTCTGTATTTGCAAGATCTGCTGACTTACAAAATTTACCTGATGGCTAATTGAATCATTCAGGCCTCCTTGTTCAAAGACCACTTTGTGCTCTCCTAGCATGTCCTGAATGACAGATTTACTCTTACTGATCCCTACATTAAATAGCTTGGCCCAGTTTAACCATATATTCTCAAGCTAATTTCTTGCTATCAGGGAGACTTTGTTCCACCCTACTCGTGCCAATAGCAAGTAATAGGATGCATCATCATATTCCACTCTAACACAAACTTCACTTATCACTGGGATGCTGTAATTGGAATTACTAGTCAGTTTCACACATGCTTCGTGTAAGGGAATTTGACTTAGAGACTCTCCTTCCAATATAACAGACACGGCTACAGCTGCATCAACAATGAAAGAAAGGTGTGAATCTTTTTACTGTGGGTGCTGGAACTATATTTTCAGCCCTTTTACTCTCAACTTGCATGTGCTGTATTCCTTGCTCTCTGACTGAGTACAGCTCTTGATCTTCCTACTCAATAACATCAACTTCTGTTTCTACCTCTATCATTCGCACATTCCAGGATTTCCGGATTTCCGAACTAGCTCTAGATCGACCTTGACCTCAACCTGGTGCATGGAGCTTTATCACCACCTGGAGCATTACTTTTCCCTCTGCTCCTGGATGCCCCCTGGATATGACCGACTTCCCCACAGGCATTACATTTTGACTGGAAATGAGGGCAATTAAATGGCTGCTGGCTACCATGGCAATAGTAACATCTAAGTCTCTGACTCTAAGATTGCGGTCTTAGCTGCCATTGCCTGGATCTTACTGAAATCCAGTGGGCATCTCATGCTGGCTCGGGAAATTTGCAACTATCCTTTTCATCCATTTCCATGGCTGTGGCCTCATTACAGGCTTCCTTTCACATTCAGTTCATTTGCCTTTACTCAAAAGCTTGACCTAGATTTTACTGTGATTTGGGTTCCCTATGAACGTTTCTCTCAGGTTGATTTCTAAGCTCACACCATTCCCACACTGACGAGAGAGTTTCTTTAATTTGAGGATGTAATCTGCAATAGCCTCATTTGGCAACTACTTCCTTTGACGGAACATAACTCTCAGTGCAATTCCATTCTTAGTCATCTCATATGGGTCCAGAATCTCATTAATTTCAGCATATTCCATTGTAGTGGGGTCTCTTGGGTAACACTGGTTTGATACCACCTCAAAAGCATGTGGCCCCATCCTGGTGAGGAAAACATTTACTTTATTCTCATCTCCTATTTTATTTGCTTTGAGCCAAATGTGTAACTATATTGACTTACTGTGTACCTGAATATGATGTATTTACAACCTGGTTAGGACTGTTAACATTTAAATAGAAAACCAAAGACCTTGTTTTAACCAATAGAACTATGTCACAATATTTCACTTATTTTTCGGCAAACAAACATTATTGTACAAAAAAGAATTAAACAAAACAAGCACTATTAACTTAACAACATGGTTTCGTATGATGTATGTTATGCATTTAAGTTTACTTCTTGCTTACCCCAAGACTCTCTTATAAGACATCAATCTTAAAGTTATTTACTTCTGTAGGGACCACACATAAGTATGCCACAATCTTCTGGAGAATTCTCCTCAGCTCCAGCTATTCTCAGAGGTAAAATTTTAATTTACCATCTCTTGACTGTGGACGGTTCAGTCTCTTGTTCTGGTTACTTTTCAATATTTCCAAGCTAATCTGCTGGTTACTTTCTTTCTTACAAGACTATGTAAGGCCACTGTAGATTCTCCCATCAGCTTCAAACTAGGTAATCCTGCAACTTCTGTTCCCTCACAAAATTAAAACTGAGATTAAACCTCCCTCACATTCCATATGTGAATAATGAAGTTACTTTTTTGCTTGGCTTACAGCAGAGGCCTAGTTAACCATCATTTACTTCAGCTATTTCTTAGTGAATTGCAAACCACACAAGGTACAGACTGGGTGTGTGCTGCTGGTGGGAGTAGATTGGGTGGACTTCAGCACTTTTCCCTTGACTCAGCATAATCATCACCATTCATGACTCGTCAGATACAGAAGCAGCCTGTGCCCATATCAGCAAGACCTGGACAACATTCAGGCTTGGGCTGATAAGTGGCAAGTAACACTCATGCCACTTTAGTGCCAGCCAATGACAATCTTCAACAAAAGAGAATCCAACCATCTTTCCTTGACACACATTGCTGAATCCTCCGCTATCAATATCCTGGGTGCTACCATTGATCAGAAGCTGAACTGGACCAGCCATATAAATGCTGTTACTACAAGAGAAGGCCAGAGGCTGGGAATTCTGTGGAGAGTAACTCACCTCCTAACTCCTCAAAGCCTGTCTACCATCTACAAGGCACAAGCCAGGAGAGTGGTGGAATATTCTCCACTAGTCTGAATGAGTGCAGCTCCAACAACACTCAAAAAGCTGGACACCATCTGTTGTAGAGTGTTGGTTACGGTTCAGTAGATCTAAAGAAGGCTTTGTAGTCACACGTAGGTTAACTGTAAGTCTTTGACACTTAGAGCTATTTGCAAATGTACAATTAAAGGGTACAAGCTAGGAACTGTCTCCATGCTTGCTGGTACACATGGCTCTGCCCAACACTAGACTCACCCTGGGTTCAGGTCATGTGCTCTCTTACATCATTTTGCAGGCAGGTACTGTACTCAGCCCCATGTTAACCTTATGTGTGACAGACCCTTATACTACACCACCCCCAAGTCTTTATCCAATGTAATTTAAATGATTATAGTTTACCTTATGTCTTGCATTGTTATTACTATCATACATTTACATTGTTGTGACTACATTACCGCGACACCTCTCGTCTCTTCAAGTCCTTGATTTCAACGTTTTAGGTGGTCTGGAGGACTTATAACCCTTCCATATCTCATTCATTCTACTGTTGGAGGAATGGTAGGCTCTGTCACTGCTGGTTCTTCCTGTAGGCTTGGAGATTGTTTTGGCATCTGGATTTGTTTTCACCCCTTTCTTCCATGTTGAACCACATTTGGTCAGTTCAGCTGTTGCACTGGTCGGTGGTTGCTACCCTAACTCGTTTCTTGCAGGATAGACAACATTGTGCTCATCTCCTCATTATTTTTTTCACTTCTTCCATCATCGTGTGGGTCATCGTGATGTATGTGGAAGTTTACGTCTCAAAAATGGAACCCTTGTTCTCACTTGTTTCACAATTTTACCCAAATTTTTGAGTACTTTCTTTTTTTCCTGTTGTTTTTTAGGATTATGAATCTTTTCATTCAGCTCAGCAACAATTCCGGTGAGTTGAGTTGTTTTTGTTTCAGAGTTATCTGCAGAACTCTTATATAAGCTTAAAAACTTCACCTGGACATTCAGTTCTGTTCGGGATCTTTCTTTCATGATCACTGAATGCTCCTTGGACTCTTTCAGCTCACTCATTAGATCCTCGATATGTTTTGTAGAATTTCTCTTACCTGCTTTCAAAGTCTGAATTTGATCTTCCATATTGCGTATCTCAACATTCATGTTGTTCAGATTGGACCGAAGTTCAAGAAGTTCATCAGTTTTGGTTGCTAATTCTGCTTTAAAGCAATGCTCTGATACATCAGCAATTCTTTCTCCTGTTCCAGGCATTTTGCATGATGCTTACTAGAAACTTCTGATGCTTGAAGTTCATCAAGTTTTAATTGAAGATCTATCTTTGTTGAATTTGCTTCTATGAGTTCATAATTTAAGCATTTCAAGTCCTCTTTCAAGTGTTACACTTCCTGTGAGTGACACTCCATTACTCTCATCAGCTCTCGTTTCCTCTTTATAAACTCACCGTTCGTGCATGAGAGTTGGTTCTCTACGCTGATCAGTTTTTTTTAGCACAGCATAATTCCTCTGTGCTATCCTTCAAGTTCACATTCTGTAACTGCACTTCTGCCAATTGTCCCTGAGACTCTTTGCACTCTTGTGAAATGTTCTGCTTGCTCTTGCCATTCTAAGTTCTTAATTTTCACCTCTTCATATATATCTTTGAAAATGTAATGTTTTCCCAATTGTCTTCCCAATATCCAACTATTTTCTTCAGCTCTGTAGTCTCTCTCTTGTACCTCTTGGCTTCCTCCTGGAATATAGAACATTCTTGAGTCTTCTCTGGTTCTTCAATTCTTTCAAGGCTGCAACTTCTTTGAATATATTTTCTGCCTGCTGTTGTGAATGGCTGTATTTCTGGTTGAGTTTTCCCAACTCCACTTCAATTTGCCAACAATGGAATTCAGAGTTGTTATTTCTTCTTGATACCTTTGTGACATATCAGAAATTTGTTTGTTCAGATCTCGAACAGTTTGGTTTATTGTACTTTTTCAAAGGTGTATACCCAGTTTGAATTTTGTGCTTCAAATCTTCCAATTCTCAAGCTTTGATGCAAACGTTTTCAACCTTATTTCATTTTCCTTTTGCAGGGTTTGTGTATTTTGGACTTTATCAGATAGTTTTCCTTCATTCACAGTCAGCTGCTTACTCTGCACTCCCGCCTGCTGTTGGGGTTTAGGTAATCTGTCAGGGTTTCCAAAATGATATATTTTTGGAACTTACAGAAAGTTCTTTGCCTCTCCGGTGCCCTATGTGGTTTGCCCTCGTTTGCCCTGGTAATGTCTTTCTTCTCTTTCGTAGTTTTACTGTGGGTTTTCTACCTATCTCTGTAAGCTTTGTACCCTCCACAATGTGAAGATAAAATATTCATCAAAGGCTTTTAATATTTCATTGAGGTTGGCCAAGGATTCATCAATGCCTTGCATTAGGATTACTTCATCTGCAAGTTCACCAAACCAGAATGAAAAATCTGGACTTTTTCTGACTTTCTACTTAGACCTTATGTACTCCGATAGTTTAGAAATTCTCTTCTCAGGGAAGCCAAATTTTCGCTTGGAACATTCTCTTAGGTTTGGCCCTTGGATAAGTCCTTATATTGTTATGGATGAGTGGAATTCTGATCCATAGTTAATTTTTTTTAAAACGTAGATTCCTCTTTAAGAATTTACTAAATTTCAAGATGGCGTTGCCATTCACTTGGAGACAAAGAGATTTGCTGTGCTTGCTGGTTTTAGGGAGCTCCGCTACTATAGTGATCATGCTCAGCTTGGAAAAAAATTAACAATGGCTGCCTGGGCCGGCTGCCTGCAGAGCTCTCTTGCTCAGTGTTTTACTTTAAAGTCGCAAATTTGTCGAATCCTGGCTTTTGCTTTCCCTCAGCTGAGTTTAGAAGTCACGATTCTTCTGGAATATTTAATTAATTATTTTTCCCATTTTGGAGCAAACTCAGAAACTGGGTTTTAGTGGTGGGTTTTTTCAAACTGCACTTCTGGCTCTGAATAATTTAAAGATTTCTCAGGGCTTGCTGTAACCTGGAGTTTTAAAAGCTTTAGCTCACTCCTGCTATGTATTCTGGGATTTGAAGCTGGACTTCCAAAGGAGATGCAATATAGTCTTCTGCTGCAACAAAACATTTTAAATCTCTACCTTCAGCTTCAAAATCTTTCTTTGGCGCTTGTTCCTGGTGATTTTTCTTCTGTGCCTCTGCTTCTGGAGCTTCTTTTCAGGTCAGGCTGTATTGCTGATTTTTTTTTCTCAGTCTTCCAGCATTTTAGTTGTTCTCTGTATTTTCTGTGATGTTTTCGGTTTTTTCCACAAGCTGCCACCATGTTGTAGGATGTTGGTTACAGCTCAGTAGGTCTGAAGAAGTCTTCATAGTCATACATACATTAACTGTAAGTCTTTATTGACTCTTAGAACTATTTGCAAATATACAGTAAAGGATACAAGCTAAGAACTATCTCCATGCTTGCTGGTACACAAGTCTCCGTCCAACACAAGACTGACCCTGGGTGCGAGTCATGTCCTCTCTTACATCACTGTGTGGGCAGTACTATACTCAGTCCCACATTAACCCTATATGTGCCAGACACTTATACCACACTATCCAGTACAAAGCTGCCCACTTGATTGGTGCCCCATCCAACACCTTCAACATCCACTCCCTCCACCACCAATGCACATCGGTAGCAGTGTGTACCAACAAGATGCACTGCAGCAACTCACCAAGTCTCCTTTGACCACATCTTCCAAACCCGTGACCTCTACCAGAAGGACAAGGGCAGCAGATGCATGGCAGCACCACCTGCAAGTTTCTCTCCAAGCCACATACTGACCTGGAAATATATTGCTGTTCCTTCACTGTCACTGGGTCAAAATTCTGGAACTCCCTCCCTCACAACACCATGGGTGTACCTACACCACATGGACTGTAGTGATTTAAGAAGGCAGCTCACCACCACCTTCTCAAGAGCAATTAGAGATGGGCAATAAATGCTAGCCTATAAGCAACACTCACATCCCATGAATGAATTAAACAAAAAGGAAGTTTTGTAAAATGGTAAGTAAATAGCACTATAGATCTATCTGTAAGACTTGTATCTTTCAGTACTAGAAATATTTTCATGTAATATGCTGCTTCAGTAAATTTGCTATGCAACATATCACCATTTTGTTCAAACTGGAGAAGGAGCACGATGAACTTATATATTTGCATATAGATAGCCCAGGGCTAGTACCTCAATGGGCTATATAAAATAATAATATGCTTCAAAGCTGCAACACAACCAACAGATCCACATCATCTATGAACTACTAAGCATCAGAATGTAAAGAATGGGCTAACTGGAATGTGAAACAGGGAACATTTACTTTTAATTTATTGATTCCCTCAGTGAAGAAATTTTTAAAGCTGAATATGGCAGTGTTTAACTGTTACAGTAGCTAGGGAATTGCTGCTAAACATGTGAGGAGCTAAAATATGCATGGGGCACTGCAGTGAAAACATGATTTAATTTTACATATTTTCTTCGTCTTTTGCATGATTTGTATGTTTATTAGCTGTGCTTCTCTAAAAAGGGACCATTTTTGTTCGACTTCTTGCGTTGATAAAACTGGGGAAACCCAATATCTCCTTATGGGTTCACCATTTGAAATAAAAACCAATTTATGTCCCCAATTAGTATGAATAAAGAATTTGGACAATTAATACAAATTACCCAATTAAATGCTGATGTTGCCCCTGATTCATAGACATCTCCAAGGGATAATGCAGTGATTTCGGTGCTGACCATTCCTGTCAAGGACTTGGGTCAAAACCTAAACCAGGCCAAGCTTATCTCTGAATGATGGGATGGAAGTCTTCCCTATATGTTGGCTGTAAAGCGAGCTGTGGAGTGAGTTCAGGCAGCCTTAACCTAGTCTACAGATATCAGGACAAAAACTGCACTTGGTTTTAAGTGGCACTGAATTGGTAATTTCACTCAGATATGTCACAAAATAGTCAGTGCTTTAAATGGAAAAGTGAATCTGAGCTGAAATTGATGTGAGGTACATTACAAAATGAGATTAGGTACTTACTGCACAAAAAGATGCTATTTGGCCCAACAGGTATCTGCCGATGTTTATGCTTCACACGCGGCTCCTCCCAAATTTCATCACCTAACATCATCAGCATTTTTTTCTATTCTTTTCTCGCTTGTACGTTTATCCCCTTAAATGCATCTATGCTACTCACCTCAGCTACTTTCTCTGGTAGCAAGTTCCAACAACTCCCTGGTAAAGAATCTTTGCTGAATTCTCTGTTTGATTTATTAGTTACCATCTTATACTGATGGGTCCTAATTCTGGTCTTGTCCACAAGTGGAAACATCTGCTCCACATCTACCCTATCCAAAACCTTTCATATTTATAAAGACCTCCATCAGGTCATCCCTCAGTCTTTGCTTGTCAGGAGAAAAGAGACCCAGCCTGTTCAACCTTACCTGATAGGTATAACCTCCAAGCTCTGGTATCATTCCAGTAAATCTTTTCTTGCAACTTCTCTAGTGTCTCTATACCATTTTTATAATATGGAGACCAGAAGTGTTCACAGCGCTCCGAATGCAATCTAATCAAGGTTTTATTCAGTTTAACACAACCTCTCTGCTTTTCAATCCTATCCATTTGGAAAAGAGCTTCAATGTTTTGTTTGCTTTATTTTAATGGCTGTACTGACGTACATCACTAATTATAGTGATATGTGCGTCCATCCTCTCAAGGCCTCTCTGTTCCTCTATTTAGATACTTATTTTTCAAGGAATATGTGACCTCCTTGTTCTTCCTATCAAAATGTATCATCTCACTCTTAACTATGTTGAAGTTCCTTTGCCAATTACATGCCAATTCTGCAAGTTCATTAATGGCTTCCAATGTTTTGTCACCTCTACATTAACTGCACAACCCAATTTATTGTTATATTCAGATTTTGAAATTATACTTTATTTTTTTCATGAGATGTGGGCGTCACTGGCAAGGCCAGCATTTGTTGCACACCTTTAATTTCCCTCGACTGCTGAATAACTTGCTAGGCCATTTCAAAGGGCAGTTACAAGTCAACCACATTGCTGTGGGTCTGGAGCCACATGAAAGCCAGATCAGGTATGCACGGCAGATTTCCTTCCCTAAAGGAAATTAGCGAGGCAGATGGGTTTTTAGGTGATGTTAGATGATGCTAGTGTCATGGGGCGGAACCGTCTGTGCCTGCTGACGTCAGGCGTGTTCGGTGGCATGAGCGAACAATATAGCGGGAAGGCCAAAAATCGGTTTCACGAAGTCATGAAACCAGTTTGTGATCGCCTGCTCCGCCTGCAGATGGCAGGCCGCATTTCCCACCATCGGACGTCAGAAACCTCATTGTAGCATATCTGCATACCATTATAAACACAGCCTGCCGAAATCCTCTCCCCCCGCCCCCCAACCCCCTCACCCCCCCACAGCTGGATCATCCACTCACGTCAGCGTGTTTCAAAACAGCATATACAAGGCGTGCACTTGGCAGGGACTTTGAGGGGAACACAGAGGTGAGTACACAGTAATATTGCGGAGAGTTCAACTGGGTCACCTGTTGAACTTCAAAGTTGAGGCACGTTGGGGGGCGGTTGCAAGGCCTGCCCTGTAGTTGAAGGTTGTGCACAAGCACATGCGGCGGGTGGGCGGGCTGGTGGGTGTTTGGGTGAGGCAAGCCTTGTGTAAAGTGACCATTCCTCTGCAGCTGAGACAGTTCAGGTGCAGCCACATTGACATGATTGGGGTCGGGCCTGTAGCTTCAAGCAACACAGAGGCATCAAATGCCAACAACTGCCCGAGAACTTTTCACCCCTTGGGCGCAGATTGCAAAGTAATGAGCATTTTAGTGGACTGCAGAATAATTGGTTGACTGGGCATTTTGTACAATCTCCTTGCTAAAGCTGGCTGTGGAGCAGTCACTGGCAGAGGCACTCACAGCCGCTCAATGTCATCATCCCAGTTCAGACCAGTCTCCCCCATGGTTCAATCCAACAGTGCAGCCTTGCAGCGCGGGTTGGGCAAATGTCTGCGCCTGAGCTGAAAGCACAGCATGTGGTCCAATGGGCAAAACTGCCTCAAATCACCCAGGTGGAGTGGGGTGGAGGTAGGTGGGGTTTCGGTGTCTTGCAGCGCACTAATTTCTGGCCATCCAAGTGGTGGCCATCACTCTCTGGGATGAGTTAAGGGGCCTTCAGACTTAACCAAGTACACCCATGCTAACCCACGTGTCTCTCTCTTTCATCCTGCAGGAGGAGTGCATCAGGATCATGGAGCCTGGTGAACTAGCTGTATGCCTCGTGGCTTAGAGAGAGAGAACACCACTGAGAAGAGAGCGAATGAGGCTCTTGGCTGTGCAGAGGTAGGAGCAGCAACCTCAGGAAGGAGGGGCGGCTGGGGCTCCCACACACACCGCCGAAGAGCCACAGCGAGCCATCACTGGACAGCACCTTGCGACACCCAGGGTCTATAGACACCGCCTTACATTCCTGCAGATAACCGAGAATCAGTGTCGCCGAAGACTGTACATATCTAGGAACTTGCTGGTCACAGCTGCTGCTGGATTTGGCACCACGGGGACATGGGGGCATCCACTGCCAGTGGCTGTGAAAGTGACAGCGGTGCTCAGTTTCTATGCCAGTCGCTCCTTTCAGGGCCCCATAGGTGACCTCTGTGGGATCTTACAAGCCTCCACTCGCAAATGCATCCATGAGGTCATGGATGCCATCTTCGCGAGGGCACACAACTTCAAGCATTTCACCCGTGAATCGGACAGCCAGGATGCAAGACCAATTGGATTCGTCCAGATCTCAGGTTTCCCACAGGTGCAGGGTGCCATTGACTGCACTCACATGGCGCTCAGATCTCTATTGCAACATGCAGTCGACTATGTCAACCTCAAGGGATCCCATTTGCTGAATGTGCAGCTAGTATGCGACCACCATAAGCAGGTCTGTGCATGGTTTCCAGGAAGTGTGCATGATTCTTACATCCTCAGTCGGTCACAGATCCCTCAAGCCTTCCATGGTCCACAGAAGCCGCAGGGATGGATCCTCGGGGACAACAGCTATCCGCAGAGGCCCTGATTGATGACACCTGTGCAGCGACCTCAGGCTGCAGCAGGGCGAAGGTGCAAAAAGGCTCATGCTGCAACTCGTAACTTGTTGGAGAAAACCATCGGGATGCTAAAGATGAGGTTCTGATGCCTGGACCGGTTTGGTGGAGACCTGCAATACAGCCCACAGAAGGTATCACACATCCTCGTCATCTGCTGCGCTCTTTACAACCTGGCACTGCAATGAGGAGAGGAGCTGGCTGAGGAGGAGATGGAGGGGCTGGACATCTCCTCCTCCCCCCGATGGGGATATGAGGAGGTCCTCGAAGGTGAAGAGGATGGGGCTGAGGCCCCCGCACTGGCCAGACGAGGCAGGCCCTCATAGCTGCTAGATTTGTGGAGGGTGATGACGACATGCAATGAGGTGACCCCATAGATCCTCAGATTGCATCTATGAATGTTTGACCGCAGTCTGGCCAGGGCCACTCACTTGTGCTCTGTGATCAGAGTCATATCATAGAGACACAGCCATGAAACTTTAAATACACCTGATCCTTTGTCAGCCTTCAGCACCTGAGCCCTTCAGGACCACAGCATCACTGGTCACAGGTGCTGAAGAGTTGGATCCTTAAAGATGCTGAGAGCACACAGGGAGAGTGACGGAACTCTGTGACACCTGCCAACGACATTCTGGCAGCAATGACAAGCACCATCAAGGTGCAAGTTTCAGTAATGTGTCTAGGGAGTGAGAGGCTGGACAGCACTTTGGTCTGAAGGCTGCACAAAGCACAGGGTAGAGGCCCTGGACTGAGGTACCTGCCTTTATCTTGTGCAGAAAGGTTTCACATCTGAGTGACAAGAACACTGCTCATTAGGAAATGGAGCCATAGGTAGGGAGACATCCTTGGGAGTTTATTGCCAATAGTGAACAGTATGTACAAGTGATTAACACCCATGCCCAGATTGTGTAAGTACATCTTCTTAACTTTCGTAACCCTGCTGCTATGTCTTGGTGCTCCCCGGACATCCACAGTAGAGGTTGAGGCAGCTTGCTGACTGCAACGCCCTGTCTGTGATGACCTTGGCGGGTGCCCCCTGGAGTGCCAAGATCGGTAGGGCCCTGACCTGCTTCCAGGGTCCTGCTGTGTGGCAGTGGCACCCTCCTCGGCCTGTGGAGCAGGTGCTGCTGAGATCTCAGGAAGAGGGGATTCGGATAGGCCAGACACTCCCAGAGTCACCTGAATGGATGGCCCAGGGGGTACACCTGCTGAGGAGAAGGGGTAGCTGGAGTGAGATAGAGCTGCCCCACACCCCTCTCGCATAGACACAGTTGTAGACCAACTATGATGGCAGCGATGGAGTTCAGCCTGCGCAGTAGTGCAGGAGAAACGTTCTGGACCAAGGTCTTGGTGGCCACCATCCTGCCAGTGTTGACCTCGGTGAGTTGGCATGCCAGCGCTATCACCTCAGGCAGAAGGCAGATGGTCTCCTCCATCGTGCTTTGCAATCCAAGGAGTTCAGCGGACATTCCTTCCTGATGTTCCCGAGCTTGCATTTGCAACTCCAGCAACTGTGACATGTTCGAGTCCAGAGGCTCATCACCTGACTCAGACTGAGTAAATTTCTGGCCTCCAGCAGCCCTCCGAGCGCTAAGGACTTGGGAAGTCCCTGCTGCCATGTGTTGCAAATCAGACAGTGCGATGAGCTCACCAGATCCTGAGATACTGTAAAGTTAGGTCCCGCCAAGGTGTGTGTCTCTGCACTGGTGAAGGGTGTGGGTAAGCGCTGTGATGGGTCTTCATGGAGGGCACCTCCAGATCCCTCCTCAGAGGTTTCTTCGGGCCATGATTGGAGGCCCTTGGTCATGGACTCTGTTGGCTGTTTCCCAGATGTGCCTGCGAAAGCAAGGGGAGATAATTAGTGCATGGCAATGGCCTGTGAAACAGGACACATCACTTATGGCATAGTTGTCTGATATATGTTGTGCTGCTGGATCCTCACTTGGTAGAGCAGCGCCGACCTCACCGTCAGCACAGGAACAGTGTAGATCCTCACCGGTCAGCTGGATGGCTCTGTTTCCAAAGTCCGTGAGGATCTTGATTTCAGACATTCCTCCACCAGTCTGCAACCTCTCACTCTTGAATAGAAATGGAGAGAGCGTAAGCAGGATGCCTGCCAGGCCAGATGATAAGTATGCCTGGCATGTGTGGGTGGTGAGTGATCCCCTGGTTGGGATGAAGACAATGAAGTTGTGTGTGAGAGACTGAATGGTGATGTCCCTGGAACTGGCAGTGAGTGAGGGTCCTGTGGATGTGTGATGGGTTTGAGTGTGTGAGTTGAGAGTGATGAGAAGGGTGACTTACCCTGGCAGAACAGAGGAGATCATTCATCCTCTTTCGGCACTGGCTGGCTGTCATCTTTTGAAGGTTGTTGGCACGGACCACTGCCGCCACCGCCTCCCAATCTGGATTAGTGAGGTGGCTGCCCATCCTGCGGCCAGAGCGGGGGAAGAGGACATCACAGCCAGCCCCCACAGCATCCAAAAGGCGCTTGTCATTGAACCTGGGAGCTGCAGTCTTTTTGCCTGTCAGGGCCATGTCTTCTTTGCAGCAGTCATTGGCTGGAAGCACTGAGAGGTGTGTATGTAGCTGGACTTTAAAAATGGCACCCAGCTGAAGCGGCAAGATGATGGCGTGGTGGTCGAATGAGAACCCACTTGCCATGGAAATGGTGTATTTCTGGGGAATGCATAATTAATGCGGCAGGTTTGGGACAATATGGTGTGAAAAGTCTTCATTGTGGACGATGAGTAAAACGTTGTTTTACCTGCCCGCTACTGCGCTTAGTGCAAATCTGGGTCGATTCTGCTCATCATCGCCATTACTGAGAATAGCTTTCAATCCCAGTTTTTTTTTAAGTTGAATTTAAATTCCACTAGCTGCCATTGGGGGATTTGAACCCCTGCCCCCAGGACAGTCCAGTGACATTACCACTATACCACCACTCCTCACAAATGTTGTTCCTGTGGAATACCATTTGCCAATCTGAGTACCTACCTTTGACCCCCTACTCTGTTTTCAGTTTTGTAGCCTGCTTGTTATACATTTCTGCTCCTTGTCCCCTGATCCCACATTTCCAACCTCAGTCACACGTGTACTACGTGGTGCCTTATTAAAGGTTTTTAGAAATCCAAATATGTACTACTTTCCTCTTATCCACACTTTCTGTTACTTCTTGAAAGAATTCAATAAGCTTAGTCAAGGAGCCCTTCCTTTTTGGAATCCGTGCTGACTATTCTGCATTATATTTTCAGTTTCTAGATATTCTTCTCCTGCATCTTTGAGTAAGGATTCCATTATCATTCTTATCACTGATGTTAAATTCATTGGTCTAGAATTCTATCTCCGTTTTTATAGATAGGAATCACGTTACCCAGTCCTTTAATGCTTTGAATGTCATGTCAGTCTCCTGGGTGAATAGTGAGGCAAAGTAATTATTTAATATTTCTACCATTCTGCTGTCAATCCATGTGAGTTTGTTGCGTGTTGGGTCAGAGTAAAAGCTGACAATGGTCCTATGCCGATTGTAGGGCCCCGATACAAATAATTGGAGAACACATGGTGCACACTCTGACCAATTAGTACCAGACGTTGCTTGGTCCTTAAAGAGACCACTGGAGTCTGCTCAAAAAACAGTCCAAAAAGCTTGCAATTTATTTTTGGTGCACCCAGGAGTAGGAATGTTCCTTAGTCCTTAATAGAGGTCTTTAAAATTATGAAAGGTTTTGATAGAGTGGACACAAGAAGAATGTTTCCTCTTGTGGTGCAGAACATAACTAGAGGTTATCAACATAAGATAGTCACCACAAAATTCAATAAGGAATTCAGAAGAAACTTCTTTACCTAAAGGATAATGAGAATGTGGAATTTGCAACCACAGGTTGAAGGGAATAATATGAGGGGAACTAGACAAGCATTTGACGGAGATGGGAATGAATGGTTACAATGGTGGATTTAAATGAGAAAAGATGGGAAGAGGCTCAATTGCAGCATAAACACCAGCTTAGTAAACAATACATCAATAGCCTAAAAACTGGCAGATGCCACCCAAGGCAGCTTCAAAGATCATAGAAGTTCAAGCCTTTATCTGATATCTGTAAAGCTATATCTGCCTTGGATGCGGCTTTGAGTAAAACAGATGTTGTGAAGACAGAAAGCTTTGGAAGTAACTATACGGTTGTCCTGATACCTGAACAAAAACAAAAATACCTGGAAAAACTCAACAGGTCTGGCAGCATCTACGGATAGGAGCACAGTTAACGTTTCAAGTCCAAATGACCCTTCAACAGAACTAAGTAAAAATAGAAGAGAGGTGAAATATAAGCTGGTTTAAGGGGTTGGGGGGAGGGGGGGTGGTGGGACAAGAAGAGCTGGATAGAAGGCCAGTGATAGGTGGAGATAACCAAAAGATGTCACAGACAAAAGGACAAAGAGGTGTTGAAGGTGGTGATATTATCTAAAGGAATGTGCTAATTAAGGGTGGAAAGCAGGATGAGCAAGGTACAGATAGCCCTAGTGGGGATGGGGTGGGGGGAAGGGATCGAAATAGGCTAAAAGGTTTTTCCATCCATGGTTTTATTTCTAACTTTTAGCCTATGTCGATCCCTTCCCCCCACCCCACCCCCACTAGGGCTATCTGTACCTTGCTCGTCCTGCTTCCTACCCTTAATTAGCACATTCCTTAAGATAATATCACCACCTTCAACACCTCTTTGTCCTTTTGCCTGTGACATCTTTTGGTTATCTCCACCTATCACTGGCCCTCTATCCAGCTCTTCTTGTCCCACCAACAACACCCCCCCCCCACCCCCCCCACCCCCCCCCACCCCACCCCACCCCACCTAAACCAGCTTATATTTCACCTTTTTTACTTAGTTCTGTTGAAGGGTCATTTGGACTCGAAACGTTAACTGTGCTCCTATCCACAGATACTGCCAGACCTGCTGAGTTTTTCCAGGTATTTTTGTTTTGGATTTCCAGCATCCACAGTTTTTTGCTTTTAGCTTATGTCCTGATACCTGCTTTAAGTGGGAGCAGTCTTTTAGTCTCCCCTTCAGTGCAGGTATGGGGTTGCTGTTCATGCTTATGGAACTCTTCCTCATTCCCCAAAAGGACTTCTCAAAAAGAAATCCTATCTTTCGCAATGATGCTGTTTGGTCAGCAGGCTACTCCCCTAAAAGATAGGTAATGTTGGCCTTTATTTCAAAGGGAATGGAGTACATAAATAGGGAAGTCTTGCTAAGACTATGCAAGGCACTAGTTAGACCACACCTAGAACACTGTGAACAATTTTGGTCCCCTTATCTAAGGAAAGATATACTGGCATTGGAGGCAGTCCAGAGAATGTTCACTAGGTTGATCCTGGATATGGAGGGATTTTCTTATGAGGAGAGCGTGAGTAGGTTGGGCCTGTACTCTTTGGAGCTTAGAAGAATGAGAGGCGACTTTATCGAAGCATATAAGATTCTTCGGGGGCTTGACAGGTTGTTTCTCTTTGTGGGAGAGTTTAGGACCAGAGGGCATAATCTCAGAGTAAGGGGGCACCCATTTAATACAGAGATGGGGAGGAATTTCTTCTCTCAGAGAGTAGTGAATCTATGGAATTTTTTTACCACAGAGGGCTGTACAGGCAGTGTCATTAAGTATATTCAAGGCTAAGATAGACAGGTTTTTAATCAGTAAGGGAATCAAGGATTATGGGGAAAAGGCAGGAAAGTGGAGTTGAGGCTTATCAGATCAGCCATGATTCTCATTGAATGGTGGAGCAGACTTGATGGGCCAAATGGCCTACTTCTGCTCCTACATCTTATGGCAATGATAAACAGAAGAGAAAATTAGAAGGAAATTACAAAATAGCCTAAAAGACACATGAAAGCTTAAAAAAAGGCAGCAAGGACTAATCCAAAATTCCAAAAAAACATTTATTTTAATGCCACTTGCAATAGCAATAGCAAGGCAAGGGACTTTACAGCTTCAACAGCCTGAGTTGTGAAGATATGGAAGTCTGTTTGAGGGCTTGCTTTTAATATTTTTTGCAGCTGTATAAAATAGGCCTGCTCTTGAATTTTTCACACAAGAAATGTTGGCACGTAGATGAGAATCTTCTTGTATATTTACATCAAAAATACAAGCAAAAATGAACCCTGTAGCAGAAAACTGAGGCAAGCTCAGTATTTTGTATGCTCAAGTCTGATTGATTTGCACTTGTCATTTGTTTGCCTGCTTGATACAATACATTATTACTATTAATTATACTTTGAAATCATTGATTTTGAAAGCAAAACAATTGCACTTGAATCCCTTCTATTTTGGTAATTGGCTGGCAAAATAAACTTTTTTCCATTTTTCAATCAAAGGTTTAGGAAACAAGAAATACAAACAGAAAGTGATGCAATAATTGTAGGTCTGGCAGCATCTGAGCAGAGAGAAACACTCTCAAACTGTGCATTCCAGATCCTATAAGCACTTGCTGTGTGAAAAAGTTTTTCTTCATGTCACCATTGCTTCTTTAGCCACATACAATTAAATCGGTGTCCTCTAGCTCTCGATTCTTCCACCAATGGGAACAGTTTCTCCCTATCTGCTCTGTCCAGGCCCCTCATGATTTTGAATATCCCTATCAAATCTCCTCTCAACCTTCTCTTCTCCAAGGAGAACAGTCCCAACTTCTCCAGTCTTTCTACGCAACTGAAGTCCATCATCCCTGGAACCGTTCGTGTGAATCTTGTTTGCACCCTTTCTAATGCTTCACATCCTTCCCAAAGTATGGTGCCCAGAACTGAATACATTACTCCAGTTGAGGCTGAACCAATGTTTTATATAGGTTTAACATAACTTCCTTGCTTTTGTATTCTACAGCCCTACCAATAAAGCCCAGGATGCTTTTGCTTTAGTAGCCATTCTCTAAACTTGTCCTGCCACCTTCAATGACATATGAAGAGATACACCCAGGTCCTTCTGCTTCTGGCACCCACTTTAGAAATGCGCACTTCATTTTATATTGTCTCTCTCTTCATCAACCCTTCCTGTTACCTCATCAAAAAACTCAAGTAAGTCAGTTAAGCATGATTTCTCTTTAACAAATCCCTGCTGACTTTCCTTAATTAATCCGCATTTGCCCAAATGGCCATTAATTTTGTCCAAAATTATCATTTCTAGAAGCTTTCCCATCACCAAGATTAAATTAACTGGTCTGTAGCTGCTGGGCTTATCTTTACACCCTTTTTTGAACAAGAGTGCAACATTTGCATTTCTCCAGTCCACTGCCATCACCTTTGAGTCTAAGGAAGATTGGAAAATTATGGGCAAGTCATAGTTTTAGTTAGCAGCTGTCCTCATTCTTTAAAAGTGGAGTCTGGAGGAACATTCCTTTGCCCCTTTGCTCCACGTGTTAGCATCATGTTGTGCTGTGCAAGTTCAACAGATGACAAGTGAAGCACTGGGACATATCGAAATCAGAAAACTGTCCTGCAACATGTGCAGAAGCCTAATTTAAATAAGTTATTCTGCAGTAAAAATATTTCCAATGTGCGTTCAAGCCATGAGCACATCTACCTTATCCAATATGATGAGCGGCACATCTCCACCCACAAATGTGCATGCGTTTCCTGCATAGCATATGGGAGACTGAGGGCTGGATTTTCATGCCAACTTTCATTGATTTTTATCACCTGTTCTAACCCAGGAGATTTTTAAAACTAATTATGATTTCCAACCACTGCCCCAAACTTATAACATACCAGGGAACAAACTCAGAATTTTCCCAATCCATATAGTTCAGTACCACATGAACAACCAAGTCACTCAGTGAGTCATTAGAATTGCCTCCATTGATGTTTGACACAGTAGCATTTCCTTTAGGTGAACCGACAAGACAAATATCTAAACATAGAACACAGTAAGTGGAATTAACAAATCAAACCATCTGGCTAGGAAAATACAGTGATAGTGAAGCATGATAGTATTTCCCTATTTCTGTAATTTTTTCGATCATTAACAAAACACCTCAGAAGTATTTCCATGTAATCGTTCAGAAATATATTTTAGTTGAAACCAATGGAGTTTATTATACATCATGGTGATTTAAATGATGAATACTTACATTCAAGTGAATGCAGTGTTTGTGTAATAACAAAACAGCTTCTTCATGTTGTTAAGCTTCAAATTAAGCACACATGACTAAAATACTATTTTTAAGTAAGAACAAAAAGCTAATGCTGTCTGTGATGAGAGGATAAAGGCTGATCAGGGCGTTGTAAGAGGATTGACCGAGCAGTGTCTGGAGGGCAGCTGCATGAATTGGTAGAAATTCTAAGATATTCTAAAATAACAGTTAATTGAAAGCATGTTCAAATAAAAGACAAAGAAGAAATCTGAAAAGACAAGTGGATAGGTGTTAATACAAAATGTGAGCAAATTTAATACTTACTTCTGTTTCCAAGATTCAGACTGCTGTTGGGGAACAGTTACAGGGAGATCTCCAGGTGCTTATTTTTGCAGTGTAAGTCTTGAGTTTCATGAAGTTCAGCCAAGTTGGAAAGCCTTTGAAAATGGTAGCAGGACTCAATTCTGGGATTCCCATGGCCATTCCCATTTCTGACAATTTTTACTGGCATGGGATAAAGGTGCCAGTAGCAAGGCCTGCACACAGCACCCCTGGCCATGCTGGCTTCAATGCGGGGCATGGGAATTTCAAACACCCACCTCACCCATTCTGTTACCAGGCATGTTTTAAGGCACCTCAGGGGAGCCATGAACCATGGGGGAACCTTAGTCCTATATTGGAAACCAAAAAAAAGCAACCATTCAGTATTTCCTTTGAAATACATTGCTTTGCTCACCTTCTCAAACTGTCAATCAATCACAGTCATAGTATCAATGACAAAAAGCTTTTATTTACTTTACACCTCTTAATCTTTGTATAGAAACATGCATGCATTGAAAAAAACTCCATAAAGAAAGATTAGGTTATTAAAAGGTAATGAAGATGTCAATCAAACAATACTATCACACCCCTGCAAGCTGTGTCAAGATTGCTTACAGAGCTGAATCCATTAAACATTGGAGCTCAGCCAAGCATTCATAATGAAGCCATCTAGAAAGAAACAGATGTTATCCTTCTTTATTGATACAGAAGGATGAGGTTTCAGGGCCTAACAGTCATGATTACAACTGCATTAATGTTCGAATAAATAGAGACAGACCTTCTAGCATACCCATCTTGCCAGCCACCCACCTCTGTTGCTGCCTTGGTCCTGCATCCAGAGGCAGCGGGTCAGACTACATCCCACCCCTGTCCCCCGAAATGAAAATATGGTGGGTGGGAGCCTCCTTAATAGAGACGGAAACCTTTCTGACTCCTGCTTCCTGTCACCTTCCTGAAAATGCGGCCCTTGATGTTGTGGAATGGAGAATTTACCCATGCACCCATTCCGATCCTCTAATTGCACAATACTGCACAGAGACCTCTCATAAGAAGACATTGTCCAGTTAGGATTTTTTTCAGTACTACCTCTCTGTTCTGTGTAGTATGATAACAATAAATACATTATTCAAATCAAACTGGATATAGCAATAACCGACAAGCCTTTCAAACACAGAATAGGTATGTAATCACAATAAATTTGAATTAACTTTTTGTTCATTTGATTTCATCCTTTTCGAATGGCAGTCTTTCTTTCTTCCCACTCTGGCACAAATGGTTTATCAAACGCATTCTGTATCCTAGCTTTAACCATTTTTCCTAGCAATCCATTCCAACATTTTCTTTGTAAACAGCTCTTATCAAAATCACAAACTTGTCCACATTAGCCTGTCTGCAGCCTTTGACACAATTGACCCCATTGACCCCATCCTTCTCCAATGCCTCTCCACTGTCGTAAAGATGGATGAAACTGTGCTCACTTGATTCCATTCTTATGTATCTAATTGTAACCAGAGAATCACTTGAAATTGCTTCTCTTCCTGCTCCCACACCATTACTTCTCAGATTCCCCAAGTATCAGATAACTAGTCCAACATCCAGTACTGGATGAGCAGAAATTTCCTTCAGCTAAATTTTGTGAAAACTGAAAACAAAATGGCAACAACCAAGAGGTAGACAAATGGTGGAAGCTCAAAGATTCACAACTGAAGGGGAAATTCAGACAGCAGATGGAGAAACAGCTAAGGGATATAAAAGAAGCTATGACAGACACCATGGAAGACTGATGGAACTTGGTGACAGACTTGATTAGGAAAGCTGATGAATAAGTGTGTGAAAGATCATTAAGGAGGAGAAAGGAAGGAAAAGGCACTTGGTGTTGGAATGAAAACACAGAAAGTGCAGTGAAAGAAAAGAAGGAACTGCAGGGGAAATGGAAACAGTCAGGGCTCAAAGAAAATAAAGAACAGTACAAAAATGTAAAAAGGAAACATAGAAAGTGATTGCTAGCTAAAGACCCTGGTGATGGAAGAGATATATGAAAGTCCAGATACCAAAGCAGTGCAAAAAGATATCTTCACAACAGCAGCTGCTGGAGATAGGTTAACATAAGGCGTGGGAATATACACACAACCAAAGTTGCAGGTGGAGTAACCTCAGTGAAAGAGGGTGAAATCAAAGAGAGGTGGAGCCAATACTTTTACTGACTTATGACTGAAGAAAACCTGTGATCAAAGACAGAAGAGGTTGCTGCAAACCAAGGATTGACAGCTAGAATCAATGTGGAAGAAACCTGAACAGCAATGAAAGGAATGAAAAATGGCAAACTGGTAGGACTAGGTGAGATACCAGCAGAAGTAGGGACCTGCCTATGTGAATTTGGGGTCCAGGCCCTTAACAAGTTATTCAGTTGTGTTATGACAATAGAGAAAATACAAGGAGCATGGAGGCAAAGCATTTTTGTATCAACGTTCAAAGGGAAGGGAGACATTCAAGTTAGCTAAAATGAGGAATTAAACTCCTACCATATACCTTCAAGATATGGAAGAGAATCATGGTCCAGAGAAAAATAGTGGAAATTCAGGAATGTCAGTTCAGATTCATGCCCAGAAGAAGCATGTGATGGAGAAATATTGGGAAGTCTAATGCAGCATAACAATTGTATTCATTGATCTAGAGAAGGCTTATGACCGGACGCCTAGGGAGGAACTCAGAGATGTGCTGGGATTCATGTGGACACTGAGAAATGCATACAACTATTACAGGTCATGTACAAGGAGTGTCAGACAAGAATAAGCAGCAGTGTGTGGGGAGAGTGAGAGTTTTGAAGCCAAAATTGAATTACACCAAGAATCAGCACTGAACCTCTCCCACTTTCACTTCCTGATTGTCATGCATGTTCTAACTGAGCATGTGAGACAGGAAGTGCCATGGTCCATGATGTTTGCAGATGACATTTAGCTATGTGGTGGGTATAATAAGGGCATGATTGAATATCTGGAGAACTGGAGAAAGACACTGGAAGACAGGGATATGAAGATCAGTAGGCCAAAAACCCAGTTTATGAGCTGTCAGTTTGAGCCTAGGGAAGAGGATCAGAGTGAAGATGCAAAGATTAGGGGTGAAGCCTTGGAGAAAGCAAGTAGTTTCAAGCACCTGGGATCAGAGGTAATAGAAGTATGGGAATGGAAATTAAGCAATGGATTAGCTCTGGTTGGAGTAATTGAAAGAAGTGAAGTGAAGTTTTATAAGGTAAAAAAGTATCACTGAAACTGAAGGGAAGAATCTACAAAAGAGTTCTGAGAGCAGCCTTGTTATATAGTGTAGAAACTCAGGCAACATGAAAAAGAGAGGAATAATCACTGGATACTAATCAGAGGCAGATGCTGAGATGGATGCGTGGAGTAACAAGAAAGGACAAAATCAGGAACTAGCACATCAGGGGGTCAGTGAAGATTGTGGGAATATCAAAGAAAGTAGCCAAGAAGAGATTGAAATGGTATGGACATCTGTTGTGGAGAGAGAGAGAGAGAGCAAATGTGGTGAGGTTAGTGATGAAGATGGGGCTGCCAGGAAGAAGGAGCAGAGGAAGACCTTAAGACCAGGTGGATAGATGTGGTGACAAGAGACTTAAACACACCAGGTTTAGAAAAGGGATTGGTGACTGATGGGATGAGGTGGAGAAGGGTGATGAACCAGCAGTGTGGCGACCCCAAGAAAAATGGGAGAAGCCACTTGATGATGATGAAGGAGAAGAAGAAGGAGAAGGAGAAGGAGGAGAAGGAGAAGGAGAAGGAGGAGAAGATGAACAAATATTGGTAAAAATGAAGTAATTGGGTGGAATTTTACAGCACCTCCTGCCAGTGGGATTTTCTGGTCCCACCGAAGTCAATGGGCTTTTAAATGGCTTGCCACATGTTATGGCCCCATGCCTACCGCAACAGGGTTGTAAAATTCCACCCACTGTCTTCAGTCCTTACTACAAACTCTTTGCCCAATTACTGACTCTACCCGTCCCCCTGGCAACAGTCTAATGCTGAGCCATTCTGTTCACAACCTTGGTGTTATACTGCAAAATGAGCTTCCAACCTCATGATCCTTCTCTCACTAAGACCAAATATTTTTACATTATTATCATCACCTCGTTCCACCCCTGCCTCAGCTCATTCATGCTTTTGTTACCTCTAGACTTGACAATTCCAATGTACTCCTGGCTGGCCTTCCACACTCTATTCCTAAACTCGAGATTGTCCATAGCCCAGCTGCCTATGTTCTTTGTTGCACTACAATCCATTCAACCGTTACCTCTGTCCTCATTGGCCTACTTGAGCTCCTGGTTAAACAATGCCTCAATTTTAAAACTTTTGTCCTTGCCTTCAAATTCCTTCATGGCCTCACCATTCCCTATCCCTGTAACCTGCTCCAGCCCCTTAACCCTCTGAGACATCTGTTTTTGTGCTCCCCACATTCTGGCCCCTTGAGCATTCCCAATTTTAATTGCTGCACCATTAATGGCCTTGTCTTCAGTTGCATGGCCCCTAACCTCTGGAATTCCTTCCCTGCCTCCATGCTTCTCTTTCCTCCTTTAGCACACTCTTTAAAACCTGTCCCTTTGACCAAGCTTTTGACTAGTTACCCTCATATCTCCTCATGTGGGTCCATGTCAATTTGTGCTTTATAGGCTTGGATTTTCATCCTTGAGATGTATAGAGGGAGTCAGGAAAATTCCCAGCTCAGCGCACCCAGCTCAGGATAAAGCGCCCACCAAGGTAGGATCTTCATTGCTAGAGGCTAGATGCAAGCTAGAGTTGGACCAGCCAACATGGGAAGAAGTTTGGAGGCACACACAGCCAAGCCCAGACATACATTGGAATAACAGAACATCTGCTCCCCAGAGGAAACGTTGTTTGATTGACAGCTCAGGCTCTCTGATCTCTGCAATCAATTTCACAAAGTCTGTTGACATAAGTCAAGTGGTTTCAAGTGTTAGTGGGCTGTGGTTTTTGAAACTTCAAAGGGCCTGGATGATTGACACTTTTATTAGCTTGCTATCCAGGCATTTTTCATAGGAGAAATTTATCAATGGATTACAATTTTGCAAAGCTTTTTTTAAACATAATACTTTACCCTGTAGTGTTCATTGGTTTGAGAAAGTGTACAGTCAGTCAATGGGGATGGGAGTGCCAGAGCGTGACATTGGGAGCATGAGGGACCATAGGGGTGGGTGGAAGGGCAGAGCTTGGCATAGGGGGCATGAAGGGTCATGGGGGAGTAAGTAGAAAGGCAGAGCCTGGCATAGGGAGCATGAGGGGACATAGGAGGTGAGTGTGGGGGCATAACTTGACATAGGGAGCATGAGAGAGGCCTTTTGAGCTTATCTTTTAAAAGGGCTCCCCATGCAGACTGGGGTTCATGACTCCTCTAAGGGGCCATGAATCACGGCTCTTTAAAAGCCTGGCCCAACTCCATGAAAATTGTCGAGGAGTAGGAGATGCCTATCTCTGCAATGGAGCTGGCCTGGTCAGGAGTGCTGGATGTGGGCATCTGGCAGGAAATAGCATGCACCCTTTAAAGGCACTTCCGAAAATCGCACAGGCTGGAAATGGGGTAGGGAATCCCAGAATCCAGAGCTGCCCACCATCTTTAAAGTGCTCCTGAGTCAACCTAACTCAGTGAAAATCCAGGCCATAATGTTCTTGTGAAAGGCCTTGGGATGTTTTATTACGCTAAAGGTGCTGTATAAATAAATGCTGGCCCATGAGTGAATATTTATTTAAATCCAGTTGTTGTTGTAAAGAACTAGTTCCTTCATGTGTCCTAAACACAGCCATAATCTTGAACCTGTGCACTTTAGGCCTATTGTCACTGTGCACCTGAACAAAAAAAACTCTGGTTTTATTTTTCTGGCCAAGCACATTATAGATATAATTCTCTCTGAGATGTTTCTTTTTACGATTGAAAAGCTCTGGATTGTTTGGTCAGTATTTCATTTTTAACACCATTAACATCAACAAGAGCTTAAAACTATGAATTGCTTTTAACAAAGAAAAACATTGGCATTTCACAGGAGTGCTGTGAAACAAAATTTGACACTGAGCCACATAAGGAGGTATCAAGGCATGACCAAAGGATTGATCAAAGAGGAAAGTTTTAAGGAGCATCTTAAAGGAGGAGGGAGAAGTAGTAAGGTGAAGACGTTTAGGAAGGAAATTCCCCCACAACTTGGGGAATCAGCAGCTGAAAACATGACCATCAATGGTGGGCGATTAAAATTGAGGATGCGCAACAGGACAAAATTGAAGGAGCATAGCTATCTCGTAGGGCTGTAGGCAGTTATAGAAATAAAGAGTGGTGAAGTCATAGAGGAACTTCAAAACAAGGAGTTATAGGTCATTCTTAGTCACTTCAAGCCACACATTTGAGCATCAAGTGTCACATTTCACTATGGTTATGTTGTCAAAGCTGTTGAGTTCAAATTCCCAGAAGTCATCCTGAAGTCATGTCCACTGCATCGGCCATACTCTTAACACTTCTGATCATTGTGACGTAATGCGGCCATCTAGACCCTTGAGGCACTGCTGAGAGTTTGTTTAATTGTGTTTGCTTAATTGTCACAACATTGCACTAAAGCCAGAAGTGATCCAGAAAGCTCTATAGTGTACTGTGAAATTTGGCACCCAAATGTGTGGTTCAGGGTGACTAAACTATTTTGAACTCCTAGATGGCCACTAGAAGTCCAATAATAAATAATAGTACAACTCAAACATACATTTATATAATGTCTCTAATGTAGTAAAATTTCCCTAATTGCTTCACACTGAGCTACATAAGGAGGTATTAGGGAAAGAAATGAGGAACATCTTGAAAGGAGGAGAGAGAGGTTGAGAATTGGAGAGATACTGGGCAGGAATTCCAGAGTTTAGGGCCTAGGCAGCTGAAAGCAAGGGCTGCAGTGGTGGAGGAATTAAAATCGGAGATGTTCAAGAGGCTAGAATTGGAGTAGACCAGAGATCTCAGAAGGTCTGAAGAAGAGTCATACAGACTTGAAATGTTGACTCTGTTTTTCTCTCCACAGATGCTGTTAGACTTGCTGAGTTTTCCCAGCATTTTCTGTTTTTATTTCAGATTTCCACTGTATTTTGTTTTTATCTCAGAGGGTCGTAGGGTTGGGAGTTTCAGGAATTTTGGGGGGGTGGGGGTGGTGGGTAAAGCCATAGAGGGACTTGAATACAAGCATGAAAAATTTAAAAACACTGTCAGATAAGGAGCCAGTGTGATGTCTCATAGCATACCTGCGCTGTTTCGGAAGTCAGAGTGAATAATATTGTATTGTGGTTACTATGACCTAGAGCCCAAATTGTTTCCTGATCCTCAATGATATCTAAGTCACACACATGATTCAGCATTCAGCAGTATATAGAAGTTTGTTGCAACCTGGTTATTCCATGGTCCATGATTTACTTTTGGAAGGTCAGTCACAAAGTTGCAAATGATTTACAATTTGTCTCATAAGTGATTATAAAATTCTGCAGACCTGCAAAATTAATGAAATAATCTCCTTTCTGTATCTTGTGCTATCTGTGCCATTAAAATTTTAACTTAAGGGAGTAAAATAAAAGAATAATCTCAACGCTGTACTAAGATATATAAATATGATTGTATTTTCACTGTTATGGGCCACACAGGTGCTTTCATTTATTTTATTTTGGTTTCCAAAAGCTTTGTGACACATTGTGAAGCACTGCTGTGTCAGTGAAATTGCGGAACCAACATGGAGCAAGCTGATTGATGTGAGCTTGGTTTTCAGATATAACACACAGATCACAGTGATCAAAGGGAGATCACACAGCACTTACAAATAAGTTTTTATTTGCAGGAAATGTTTATCAAATTGCTGTGGGTCTATGAAAGAACTTCACCAATTCTACTGATTTTTTTTATTTAGTATATCATGTGACTCAGAGAGAGCAACACATCAACTAGACCACTAATATCTACACAATGCTGTTAAAGAATTGCAGCCGTTTAAACAATTTTCTCCATTTAAAATTAATGAAATAGTTACTAATACGGTTCTTTGATCACATTTGTACAGTAATGTTGTGTTAACATAGATTGTAAAGGAAGAGATAACTCTCTACAATCTCCCCCAATTTCAGGTGCTATTGCAATGGAAGTGGCAGGAAAGTGGAATGCAGAGTCATTGTTTTACGAGCCCAATCAAGATTTCCTTCTCCACCCCAACCAGGAGTGCTGCTGTCCACTCCTTTCCTGCCTGTAGTATGCAAAAAGCAGTGATGTTGGGGGAGGGCAGGGAGGGCCAGGTCCTCAGCAGATTTTCTTTGCATTTATCTGTTTCACTGCCACTTCTTGAGGCTGATGAGGGGAAGGTGGCAGTTGGTCCTGGGAAGCAGTAATAACGGCTTGATGTGCATCTGTGAAAGGAGGGGCCTTGCAGTGGTCACCTCTAGTTCCAGTCATCCACGGGCACTTACCTGCTGAAGGCACCAGTCTGAGCCCTGTCCTTCAATGGAATAGCTCCTGTAATTTTTTTTTTCCATTTTAAGATCCCTTGCTGGATCCTCAGGTGCTGCAGCAGTGTTTCCACTGAAGAATCAGCAAGATTCTCTGCCTCTACATTGACAAGCTTTCACTTGACAGAGTGAATCCTGCCAGGTGAAAAATCAGGTAAGGGCAAGATTAAGCTTAACTCTGATGCATCTGGAATGAAAGAGCTCTCTGCAGTTCACTATCTGGGCTTATGCATGAAATATGTTCATTGAGGTGAAGTACCAGAGGGTGAAGTGCCACAGGGTGTGGAATAATCTCCCAGCAGGGCAGGTGCAGATATCTATATTGACTTTCAGATGGCATTTGATAAAGTTCTGCACAAAAATAAAAATGCACAGTATTCAAGGTAATCTTGTGGCATGGGTTGTTAATTGGTCGGAAGATAGGAGACAGAATAAATTTATCTGATTGATGAAATGTTACAATTAGTGCTCCCAAATATCTGTACTGGGGCAACAGCTATTCACCATGCCTTGGATGACGGAAAAAAGAATTGTGCACAGATACAAAAAGTAATCAAAAAGGCTAATGTTTAATTGGTCCCTATCTAAAAGGGCTTGTATTAAAAAAAAGTAATGATTCAGTTATACAGAGCCTTCATCAGACACCCTCTGCATCAGTGTTCAAATTTGGGCACCTCGTCTCATTAAATTTCTATTGACCTTTGAGTGGATACAGGACAGATTCACCAAAATAATACTCGGGTTTAAAAGGTAAAATCATGAAGAGTGGTTGTATAAACTTCATTTTCATTCCACTGGGCTTGGAAGGTTGAGGGTGATCTAATCATTGCTGTGGATCTGGAGTTGCATGTAGGCCAGACCAGGCAGGACGGCAGATTTCCTTCCCCAAAAGGACATTAGTGAACCAGATGGGTTTTTATAAAAATCGATGACAGTTTCATGGTCACCATTACTAAGACAGACTATATATAGATTTATTTTTTTTTAAATTCATTTACGGGATGTAGGCTTCGCTGGCTAGACCATCATTTATTGTCCTTCCCTAATTACCCTTGAGTAGGTGGTGGTGAGTTGCCTTCTTGAACCGCTGCAGTTCCTGAAATGTAGGTACACCCACAGTGCTGTTTTGGGGGGAGTTCCAGGATTTTGACCCAGAGACAGTGAAGGAACGGCGTTATATTTCCAAGTCAGGATGGTGAATGACTTGGAGGGGAACTTCTAGGTGATGGTGTTCCATGTATCTGCTGGCCTTGTCCTTCTAGATGGTAATGGCCATGCGTTGGGAAGATGCTGTCTAAGGAGATTTGGTGAGTTTCTGCAGTGCATCTTGTAGATGGTACACACTGCTGCCACTGTGCGTCAGTGGTGGAGGGAGTGGCTGTTTGTGGATGTGGTGCCAATCAATCAGGCAGCTTTGCCTTGGATGGTATCAAGTTGTTGGAGCTGCATTCATCCAGGCAAGTGGAGAGTATTCCGTCACGCTCCTGACCTGTACCTTGTAGCTGGTGGCCAGGCTTTGGGAAGTCAAGAGGTGAGTTATTCATTGCATGATTCCCAGCCTCTGACCTGCTCTTGCAGCTACAGTATTTATATGGCTCGTCCAGTTCAGTTTTTGGTCAATGGTAAACCCCAGGATGTTGATAATGAGGGAGTCAGCAATGGTAATGTCATTGAATATCAAGGGGTGATGGTTAGATTCTCTCTTGTTGGAGATGGTCATTGTCTGGTGCATGCGTGGCATGAATGTTACTTGCCACTTGTCACCCCAAGCCTGGATATTGTCCAGGTCTTGCTGCATTTGGACATGAACTGCTTCATTATCTGAGGAGCCGCAAATGGTGTTGAACGTTGTGCAATCATCAGCAAACATGCCAACTTCTGACCTTATGATGGAAGGAAGGTCATTGATGAAGCAGCTGAAGATAGTTGGGCCTAGGACACTACCCTGAGGAACTCTTGCTGTGATGTCCTGGAACTGAGGTGATTGACATCCAACAATGACAACCATCTTCCTCTGTGCTAAGTATGACTCCAACCAGTCTAAAGTTTTCCCTCTGATTCCCATTGACTCCAGTTTTGTTAGGGCTCCTTGGTGCCACACTCGGTCAAATGTTGCCTTGATGTCAAGAGTAGTGACTGTCACCTCATCTCTGGAGTTCAGCTCTTTTGTCCATGTTTGAACCAAGGCTGTAATGAGGTGAGGATCTGAGGGACCCTGGCCAAACCCAAACTGAGCACCTGCGAGCAAGTTATTGCTAAGTAAGTGCCACTTGAAAGCACTGTGAATGACCCCTTCCATTACTTTACAGATGATGGCAAGTAGGCTGATGGGGCAATAATTGGCTGATTGAATTTGTCCTGATTTTTGTGTACAGGTTATACTTGGGCAATTTTCCACATTGCCAGATAGATGCCAGTGTTGTAGCTGTATTAGAACAGCTTGACTACAAGTGTGGCAAGTTCTGTAGCACAAGCCTTGTCAGGGCCATAGACTTTGATTTTTAATTAAATTTAAATTCCACCAGCTGCCATGGTGGGGTTTGAACCTGTGTCCCCAGAGCATTAGCCTGGTCGTCTAATCCAGTGATATTACCACTATGCCACCATCTCCTCCTAAGTATGTCTGGAATCAGTGTGAGAGAGAAACCTTTGAAGGTTCTTGGGTAATAAGTTGAGCCCTTTTAAGATGTTGGTGTAGAGCAAGACAGTAGATTCCCCCACTATCCCTGCCATGTCCTGAACATTATGGGGGAGACCATGCAGAACCTGAATGTGTATCTGATGGTCTACTAGCATCCTTCACACTCATGGGGCAGAATTTTGCACTTGATGGGCGGGCGGGCCCCACCGGCTCAGCGGCGGGCAGGCAGCTGATCGCCACCGCTAAAACGGGCCCCACCGCCATTTTAAGTGGGCGGGCTAATTAAGGCCCGCCCAGCAGGCTGCCCAACAGGAAGCTTTGCGCTTCCTTTGCGGGAGGGAGGGATTTCCCCAACTGTCAGATTGCGCTCTTTCGCGCATGCGCGTGAAAAAGCGCACATCTCCCTGAGGCTAAGTGCTGCCTCAGGGAGATCGCTGAAAGGCTGGCAAATATAAAAATTAGAACAATAAAAAATTCATTAACATGTCCCCCTCATGTGAAAATGTCATGAAGCCCATTTGACTAAGCTGCCTCTGCATGGGAAATTTGTGCAAGTAACAGAACCTGCTGCCAATTGCAAAGTTTGGTCAGCCAGCAAAATTTAAAAGAATCATGTTTCAATAAGGATAGCAATTTAGATTTTTATTCTGAAGCAGCATTATTTTGGAAGCTTTGTCACTTTTACTAATAAAGCCCTGGAGGCCTCACTGTGGGAAGCGCAGCAAAGGAATCAGACACCCTTTGCAAAGGCAGCAGCACAAGCTACATGGAAAAAAGTGGTGAAGAAGGCCAACACAGTCTCCCAGCTTGGGATTACAGCAACCAGTCAGTTCATACTTTTAAATGGCTATTTAACTATTTAAGAAGTGTGAAAAGAGCAGTGAGACAGTTCTGTAGTGATTAGCCAATGTTGGCCTTAATGGATTTGTAGTGCACAAAGTCAAGCACAACATAATTGTGCACCTACCATTTTTAGTTGCATCCATTAAAACCAATGAAAAGGCTCAATATTTTTAAACAGGAACAATAAATCTACTTATTAAATGCTTAAGTAACAAGCAGATCAAAAACTTAAAACTATGCCCAAATAAATTGTATCATGAAATATACTAGCAACCTGTCAATGGAGACCTATTTATTTAATTCACTGAACCAACGATTCTCTTCTTTATTCTGGGAAACTGAGAATATCCATTCCCATTAATTAATAATAAAAGAAGGCCATTGCGACAATGGACCATAATCATTTTATAGCTGGAAACTTGGCCAGAATTTTCCCGTCGGCGATTTGGGGGCGGGGCCCGCTCGCCGATGGGAAAATGACGCGGGATGACATCGGGAGGAACCCCCGACGTCATCCCGGTCCCTTTAAATTTTCAGGAAGGCAGGCGGACAGCGAAATCAGCTGTCCGCCAGCCGACCTGTCAATGGCCAATTGAGGCCATTGACAGGATAATTAAGATAATTAAAGACCCTGCCCATCCAACCTTAAGGCTGGCGGGCAGGCCAGGAGCCCCAGCGGGCTTCTGATAAAGCATGAAACCTCATCCACTGGCAGGATGAGGTTTCATGTTCCTTTTTAAAAACTTTAATAAATGTAATGTGATATTTATTAACAGGTCCCATCTCGTGTGACCATTGTCACAGGAGGGGGACATGTTAATAATATTTTTATTTTTCTATTTTTTTTAAGTTTTGTGCACTGTCACTAATCTCCCTGTGACACCACTTAATCTCAGGGAGCAGTGCACACTTTTGCACGCATGCGCACTTTGACAGCTGGGGATTCCCTCCCCCCACCCCCCCGCACACAGGAAGCGCATAGCACTTCCTGTCGGGAAGGCCGCTGGGTGGGCCTTAATTGGCCCGCCCACTCAAAATGGCGGCGGGCCCCGTTTCGGTGGGGAAGGTCATGTTGTGGGCAGTGCTCACACATAATCCACAAGTGGTACCAATGTCACATCAGTAGATGCAGTGCATTGTTTAAAACAGATTTACATCTCTATAAACTAGGAAACAGAGGAATGTCAGGTTAACATGTTAAACTTTCATCTGGTAATATTACCAACAATGATGTACTTCTTTAAAATCACACCTTTCAGCAGAATTTCCCCAGCCAAGTAACAGGACACTCAGAAAATATCAATGGGATTAAACAAAGTAAACATGGATTTATGAAAGGGAAATCATGTTTGACAAACCTACTGGTGTTTTTGGGGATGTAGCTAGTAGAATAGATAAGCAAGAACCAGTGCATGTGGTGTATTTGGATTTTCAGAAAGCTTTTGATAAGGTCCCACTTAAGAGGTTAGTGCGCAAAATTAAAGCACATGAGATTGAGAGTAACATATTGGCATGGATTGAGAATTGGTGGTCACAGGCAATATGAATAAATGGGTCTTTTTCGGAGTGGCAGGCTGTGACTAGTGGGGTGCTGCAGGGATCAGTGCTTGGGCCACAGCTTTTCAATATATATCAATGGTTTAGATGAGAGAACCAAATATAATATTTCCAAGTTTGCTGATGACACAAAACTAGGTGGGAATGTGAATGGTGAGCAGAATATAAAGAGGCTTCAAGACGATTTAGACAAGTCGATTGAGTGGGCAAACACATGGCAGAAGCAATATAATGTGGATAAGTGTGAAGTTATCCACTTCTGTCGGAAAAACAGAATGGCAGGGTATTATTTAAATGGTGATAGATTGGGAAATGTTGATGTACAAAGAGACATTGGTGTCCTTGTCCAGTCATTGAAAGGAAGCATGCAGGTGCAGCAAGTAGTTAGGAAGGCAAATGGTATGTTGGCCTTCATTGTGACGGGATTTGAGTATCGGAGCAAGGATGTCTTATGGCAGCTGTAAGGGCCTTGGTGAGACCACATCTGAGGTATTGTGTGCAGCTTTGGCCTCCTTATCTAAAAAAGGATATATTTGCCATAGAGGGAGTGTAGCAAAGGTTCACCAGGCAGATTCCTGGGATGGCAGGATTGTCGTATGAGGAGGGGTTGGGTTAACTAGGCCTGTATTCACTGGAGTTTAGAAAAATGAGGGGATCTCATTAAAACATATAAAATTCTGACAGGGCTGGACAGATTGGATGCTGGGATGATATTTCCTCTGGTTGGGGGATCCAGAACAAGGGGTCACAACCTCAGGATACAGGGTAAGCCATTTAGGACTGAGATGAAGAGAAACTTCTTCACTCAGAGGCTGGTGAACCTGTGGAATTCCCTACGACAGAAGACTATGGATGCCAAGTCACTGAATATATTTAAGAAGGAAATAGATTTCTAGATACTAAAGGCGTCCAGGGGTGTGGGGAGAGAGTGGGATTATGGCGTTGAGATAGAGGATCAGCCATGATCATAATGAATGGTGGAGCAGGTTTGAAGGCAAGGCTGAAAGGCCTACTCCTGCTCCTATTTTCTACATTTCTATGTTTCTAAGTAGAGTCTGCTTCTGGTGTGTACAAGGTGGTAAAGTCCCTGAAATTGGCATCAGGTCAGGATCCTGATGTCACCCTGTCCTCTTCAGGCTTTTCCCGGGGTGGATTTTGTGTTTTTGTGAGGAACCACCATGGGTTTAGTGGGAAAGCAATTGAGCCAATTAAAATGGCAATTAAGAGCCTTTTTAACTAGGATTCTTTCTTTCCCACACTATGTCTGCACCTTACCAGAGACACTGAGGCAAGTGCACAGCACAAAGAGCTTCTTCAGTGAAACTGACAAGCTGCGATGGCTTTGATCGGTTACACCGAAGAGCTCCAACCATGGCTAACTTTCAAAGCACTTCGTCTCCCAGAGAGTGCTTTCAGTACTTGACGAGTGATTGCCAACTTCTTGAAAGGCACTTCCCATGTCTAGCATTTCGCTCACCTTCAGCTACACTTTCCTGCTGCATGCCTTCAAAAGCAGCATGGGAGCAGCTTATATAGCTCTACCTTCCAACTCTGCTGACGGGCAGGAGCAGAAGAATCATCACAGCTAACAGCTCTGTCAGCAGCAGGAGCAGGAGCAACACCAGCTGCCTTCTCCTCAGCTACATGCTCCTCTAAAGGACAGATGGGGTGGATACTGAGATCTAAGTGGAAGGAGGCAAGACCCTAACACAGGATCAACAGGTGGACGATCAGTTCCCTCAATTTGTCTGAGCACCAATGCCTCAGGAGACTCAGACTCTCACAGCAGATCACTGCTGACCACTGCAGCCTCCTGGAACAAGACCTCCTTCCCAGTGGAGCAGGTGGGTATGCATTGCCGGTGGTCAGCAAGGGGGCAGCCACTAGAGGGCAAACTCCACCCCTCCCTCCACCAGGCTTCTGCCTCTCACCATTTAGCATTCTGTCTTCTCTTGCAAGAAGATGAAGCAGAGAGGTATGAGTGCATGTAATGGTTTCTGTGGAGAAGAGAGAAGGACACCAATTGTAGAAGGTAATAGAGACATGGGCGTGAGGTGGCAAAAGGCTGAGGGTGAGTGGGTGTGTTGGCTGCCCATGTGGCAATTTGAGGCATCTGCAGAGAGTGGAATGTGTGGAGATGAAAGCTGTATTAACCTGAGGAGTGCTGTGCATGAAAATGCTGGGTAAGTCAAAGTGTAGGGCTTAGCACCTGAAAGTGTTACACCATTTACTTGTCCTTCCCTCCTGAGGCTCTGGACTCTCTTGCTAAGTTCAGATTTTAGGGAACACACTTCTGCTGCTGACTTCCTTGGCCACTTACACTTATGCCTGCTTGATTGGAGAGGTTTCTCTCTTCCTCCCATCCTTAAGAGAGCTCACCTCTCTGCAGCCCCTCAGATCCCTTGACAGGATCTTCAAGTAAGAGTGAGAGACCTGGGAAGCAGCCTTCTTGAGTCTCCTCTTCATTCTTGTGCTTGCTGCAGCCTCAAAGATTCAAGCACTGGTGAACCATTCTAACCCATGCTGTGATCCCTTTAATTAGAAATTCCTCCTTTGATGGAATTTATGCACCATCGATCATCGCGCCTGCTCTCCTTAATTGGTCAGGGAGCCGAGAGGCAGGATAGTAATGATGTTTCCTTGGGAAAGCCCACTAGAAAATCGGGTTCAAACCCAAAAATGGTCCAGGCAGGGACCAAGTTGGCAAGATTCTGCCCTTTGAGCCTAATTACTTTTTGCTTAAAATAAAAACGGTCTGGCGTTTCTGTGTAGACATGCCAGTTCTGTATATGGAGAAATTATCAGGAAAAAAATAATGAAGACTCGCTAAATGAACAATATAATTTTGAAGGTAGAATTATATGTACACTTACATTACAGGATCATACTTTCCAAGGGGGCGGGGAGCACAAGTTGCTGAATCTAGAACTAAGTTCTGATTTGCAGCATTCCCAATTTTCCTCCCTAAAAGACAAGGATTTTTTGTAAGCATGTTGGTATTGAGAATAGGGTTCATCACCTTACCTAATTTCACAGTTTGAGGTCTTCCTTCCCCAACATATATACACATATATACTGGAGAGGTGTGTTTCAGTGACCTGACATTTAAGAGTTGGCTTCTTAAAAGATGTGATTAGACTCCCAGTTTCAACTTTGTTTGGCATATTGTCAAAATTTTCCTGCATTTTTCTTTTGAAGCATTACAATTTGTTGCTGTTAATGACTGTTTTTTTGCATTGCAAGACTTTAGTTACAGCCCCTTTTTCTATAATAGCCTTGCTTCCAGCTGTTATTTCACCTGTTCTGAGTAAAGTGGCAGGATAAAAATTTCTTTGGGTTTCCAAACTCATTCCTAGATTTGGAAGAAGAATTCCCAAGGGACAAAAATAGGCATGATAACAATTTAGGCATTACATATGCACACATTATTATTTTCCCCTTACAATTACAGATGGATGCAGACAACAAATGCTGGCCCTGCCAGCGATGCCCACATCCCATGAAAGATGAAAGAAAACAAAGTCGGATTGATGCCATCACCTGTGAAATCCCGGAACACCAGCTGATTACAAATGAGTTCAGGTTTAATGTGGAATATGATCCAAGTATTCTGGAGCAATGAATCCATTGCTTAGACCAATGAAGGAGATCTACAATTCGGCCTAAATCACATTTTTGTGAAGTCCATTGTATTTTCCAGTCTCTCTCTCTCTTTCTTCCCCTGTGTTGCCTTGGGATTCAGAATCATAAAAATATACAGAGGAGAACTGGAAGAATAGTTTTCTGATTTTTCAATTTATACAACAAATTGATTTAAGGTAGATCATTCATATTTTAAGATGCTTTCCCTTATGATAATTTAATATAACCATCCTTACCTAGTGGAAGAAATCATTTTCTGGACTGCAGCAATACTAACTGAAACATCAATATTAATAATTATGAGATTAATTAGTGTGTCTGTTAAAATAAATTATCAACTTAAGTAGCAAATAAATTGGCAGTCATTTGAAAAGGGAAAAAACGTTAATCAAGCTTGTAAAGAAAGTCTTCAGATGGAAAAAGTTGAAACAAAATCATTACCTCAAGTAGAAAAGTGAAGCTTGTATATTGTGATTTATACTACGGTGCAGTAAGGAAAGCTACACAAATTAGGAAACAGATTAGTATTTAGTCCAGTCAACTGGTAAATCAGTTATTCAAAAATAAGAAGGAAACCAGTCAATTAGTCAAATTGAAAGGTAAGGCCAATACTTAAAGTAATTGTGCAAGTTATTTCATGAGATGTGGGAACTCTTTATCGTTTTGATCTCTGTTACACTCCAAAATGGAAAATAACATTGTAGAAAATCTGACAGGCCCTTGAAATGTTGAGCCTCTGTCCACTTTCTACATCATGCTCCTTTCTGGCATTCTTTAAGCTTCCGCTTGAAACAGTTGGTAATTTTATGATGATATTAAAATTAAGGCACTCATCCAATTTCCCAATGTTTCCACAATGTAGCACACCCAGTAATTTGTGCACATATATAATAAATGGGCATTTAGAGTTGCTAGGCAATAAGCTATGTAAAGAAAGAAATTTGAAAGGCCAGTATAAAGTGTTGGTGAACAATTCTCAAGCCATTTCCACACTAATTTTCCTGATTTTTTGGATCCTTTGGGAAACTTTGAAGCAACTCTTGTACCTTCTGTCTTATTTCTTCAGCCTAACATTGACCTGATGGGTTTTCATCGACATTTTCCTTTGTTTGAATTTTTCAATGCTTCGTGAAATGCCTAATCTTTTAATTATTCTGGAGGCTTTTGATTTGGCGTTTTGCAGCCTTCAGGACTCAAAACTGAATCCAACAATTCAGATCATAATCACTGCTCCCATTTTTTCGGACACCAGGGGCTGAAATTTTGTCTAGGCTCAGGATAACCCAATCTGCGCACGAGCACAGCTCACAAAATGCACACCCGATCGTTGTGTAACTTTATGAGGAATTACTTTCTTTTCACATGGGCCGGGTTTGTAGTGCATTTTGCAAGCCATGATGGTATGCCACATGACCAGCCATATAAATACTGTGGCTACAAGAGCAGGGCAGAGGCTAGGAATCCTGCAACAAGTAATTCAGCTCCTAGCTCCCCAAAGCCTGTTCACCATCTACAAGGCACAAGTCAGCAGTGTGATGGAATACTCCCCACTTGCCTGAATGAGTGCAGCTCCTACAACGCTGAAGAAGCTGGACACCATCCAGGACAAAGCAGCCCACTTGATTGGCACCCCATCCACAAACATTCACTCCCTCCACCACCAATGCACAGTGGCAGCAGTGTGTACCATCTACAAGATGCACTGCAAGAACCCACCAAGGCTCCTTAGACAGCACCTTCCAAACCCACCACCACTACCATCTAGAAGGACAAGGGCAGCAGGTACATGGGAACACCATGACCTGGAAGTTCCCCTCCAACCCACTCACCATCCTGACCTGGAAATATATTGCCGTTCCTTCACTGTTGCTGGGTCAAAATCCTGGAACTCCCTCCCTAACAGTACCGTTCAAGAAGGCAGCTCACCACCACCTTCAAAAGGGCATTTAGGGGTGGGCAATAAATGCTGGCCTAGCCAACGACACCCACACCCCATGAATGAGTAAAAAAATGAAGAGCGTGGGTGTGGAGTTGGGCCAGTTAGAAGGCCCACCTCAGTTCTTCCACACAGCAGTGCTGCTCCCAACATTCTGTAAAGGCCACTAATCCTCACCCCTCACCCCCCTCATCCTCCCACCCACCCCAGTGCCATCCCACGGAATCTCAGATTCCCCATGCCACCCAATAAAATCTCTATTCCTCACATGCCACTCACATTCCCCCCAGGAGACAGGCCGCACATGCTTGGTTTCCAGCTTCAATGGAGCAATTGAAGGAGTTTGTTCAGCTGCCAGAAAACAAAGTGGTTCTTGTTTAGCCACTGGATGGTGCCCTGACTGCCATGTGAGATGTGCTTAATGCAAGAACTACAATCTGAGGAGAGACAGAATGGGCAGTGCACCTACGTGGTGTTGTGGTGTGAATACCCAACCATGTGACCAGCATCTTGGATGTAAAAAGAAAGCTCACATGACAAGTTTTTAGTCCAGAAGTGAAGAGGCAACAGAAGTTTGCTATCTCTGTGCAGCCACATGCTGGCGAGCAGGCCAGGGCTCAGGGAAACTCTGGGCACCATTGATTGCTTGATGCAGCTGGGAAGCACAGGAGCAGTAGTTGCTCAGTAAAACTGAGAGTTGAGGCTCAAAGAAGCCCAGAGCAGTGGTGTTCTGCTCAGAGCAGCTAGAGAGCTGGGGCTATGCTAACGATTAGATGTGGGGTGCAGCCTTGTGAATCCAGTGGCATGCAGTCTTGGGAGAAGGAATTAAGCAACTGGGAGAATAACAGATGTTGGGACCATCTGAGTTAGAGCAGCTGTTGAGGGAAATCAGAAGCTATATCCTCAGAAGAGAGGAGCTGAAGTCCCTCATGAAGAAGAGAGAGTGTAAAGGATATTTGTGACTCACAGTGATCACTGTGTCTGGGTGGGTTGCTGAGGAATTCATGGAATCTGTGCTGGGTGTTCTACTATTTGATGTGTAGTTTGTGGTGTGCTTGACCACTGATTTCCTCTTAAATCATGTTTACCTCATGTTAATTCTGGATGTTAGAGCATAAGACCGATAATATTGACTGTTTGCTTTGTTGACTCTTGCATGTATGTCATGCCCAGTAAAGGCAAATGATATTCTTAATTTTATACATGGATGGAGCTCATAAAGAAGCTTCTGAAACTGTCTTTTATTTGTTTAAAATGAACAGCGATGAATTGTTAAGATGGCGGCCAAGGGGTCAGGTGACCTTTGCTTATTCAACACAGACTATCAAGCTTCCAAAAAGTCCTGAATTGAATGGCCATGGGGAGATTCTTCCCCTGCATTGAACATACCAAGATGAATGTTATTTGTGGGTTTCACACTTGCCATCATTCGAAGCTTACTCAAAATATAGGGCCAATGGACTCCTAGACTCTATGGACAGAATCATCTTAGGTTTGCACTAAGTGCAGTTGTGAGAAATGTCATTCTACTCTTTAGCCGCGAACTCCTCTACCTTCGCTCTGGCCGCAGGAGGTACACCTACATCACCAGTCCAACCTGGGAGGCGGTGGCAGTAGCGGTCAGCGCCAACAGAGCACAGAGAAGGTCTGCCATCCAGTGCAGGAAGAAGATGAATGCTCTCATTCGTTTGGCCAGGGTAAGTCAACCACCTCATCACTCTGAACACACTCCCAAACCCATCACACATCCACAGGAATCTCACACCTCTCGGGACAACACCATTAACTCTCACACACACCCTCACATCTCCATCAGGCTCATATCCTCTGGAGCTTGCATCCTCATCCCGCCCATGGTTACGCTGACCACACAAACATTCCATGCATCCTTATCCTCTGTTGTGCCATACGTCCTGATCACACTCTCTCCATCTGTTTTCATGCAGGAGAAGCTGGCTCACAACAGGAGGGAGAAATCCCAGACTGTTGGTGGAATGGCCGACATTAGGCCACTCATTCACTTGATGTGCCATCATGCTGGCTGGTGAGCACATTGTCTGTGCCTGCGGCAATGGTGAGGTTGGCAGTGAACATCCATGGGATGATCCTGCACCACATCATCCCTCTCTCAACACAACTGTGAGTGCTCTCTCTCCTGTTTTTGACTCTGCTGCCATGCACTAATCATCTGTACTTTGGTTCACAGGGAGCTCTGCCAAGCGACCGACACCCCCAGCCATCCATGTCCTCACCTCCAGCCAAGCGGACACCTCCTCCATTGAAGAGCTGGAAATGAGCAGCCTGGAAGACCCATCACAGCGCTTACCCACATCCTGCACCAGCACAGAGACACAATCCTCTGTGGCACCTAGATCTAGAGCAGGCTTGGGTTCACAATCTGGTGGTCACCACATGGACATGTATCCACAGCAGGAGGAGGCAGATTCAGCCTCTGGATTTCACCTTCTAACTCATCGTGGAGAATCAGCAGAAGGCGGGGGAACATCACTCAGAGCTGTTGGAAGCCCTCAACAGAATGGCTCACGAGTCAGAGGAGTCTGCCTGCTCTTTAATGAGGTGGTGCCTACATGTGGGCACATAGAGGTCTCCAGGTGAAGGATGGTGGCGCCATGGAAACCCTGGTCAGCAGAATGCAGAGATGCATCCAGACCTGCATGGGTGAGTTCCTGCAGTGGCACAGCGAGAGGGAAACGAGGCACGTCGATGTTCCTCCAGGTGCTCCTGCCCCTCAAGGACTCAGGCCGGGACCCTCGGGCAACCGAAGGGAGGAAGAGCAGCAGCTGGACATCCCAGGGTCATCCACTCAGGAATCTCAGAGGCTGTCCGCTCCCTCCGAGTCCCCTTTGCCTGTGACCCCCTCAACCTCATCCTCTGTCACCACAGAGGAAGCAGCTGGTCCACAGGAGGACAGCCAAAGCAAGCCAGGGCCTCACCTCTCCAGAGTGCACAGGCCGAGGTCAACAGAGGCAACAAGGCCAACTATTGCACAGGCTGTCTCCACCCCTACTGCAGATGTCAGGGCACCTAGAAGAAGCGGTAGGCCTAGAAAAGTTAAGAAATTCTGATCATAAGTGGTTTCACTGGTGAATATATTATGTCACTTTATAATCTGAAAATATATTCACTTTCATGAATAATGTGTAATGTTGTCTTTCAGCTTCATTTACAGGCTTTGCGAGTCCTCCCCCTGCTCCGCCCCACTAGCAGTTCAGCTGCACGCAGCCAGACCACGAGTGATCCTGGAGGGAGAAGCGTGTGTGTGTGTTTGTGTGTGTGTGTGTGTGGGGTGGGGGGACAGGGCCTTTCGGAGTTTCATGCAGCTGCTCTCCCATGCACGTGGAGACCTCAACCATCACACTCATCTCAATATCCTGAGCATTTTCAATGCTGCCTGCTGGGGTTCACTTTCAGTTATCTATCTGAACTGCATATCTGCCCACCCATTGACTGCAATCAAATGCAGCACCTGTGCCCATCCAACATGAGGCTCCACTCAATTTCAATTTGCACAGCATGGTAGTTGTTAAGTTTTTGATTAACTCCCCTGTCCGCTCCCCTCCCACAGTCACTCATGCCCTTTCCCCTATCATGGTCCACCTCCTGGCATCACTTTCAACCTCCCCAGCATTACCCTACAGCCTGAACCCTTGTCATTCCAGGATGTCCAGGTGAACATGTACTTTCCTTACCTTCCTGAAAATCCCACCCCCATCCACATTGACCTCCCTGACCTCCTCCTTCCCACCCCCGGGATCTGAGCTTGCCTCCGTGTCCCCACCAACTACCCTCACCATGCCTCCTCCCAGTACCAAAGCACCCTCACCCTCCAATCCTAGTGGCTCCCCCTGCCCCCTCTCACACTCACTATTCCATCCTATCACGCTCACGCTCACCCTCGGTTGGCTCCTCAGGAGGCAGTGACTGACTCCACAGGTCCCTCCCTTGCACGTTCACCTGGACATTCCACTCCCCCCCATCCTTCCTCCACCCCATAATCTCTTCTTCCCCTGTACCCCAAACTCTCTCCTCTTCCCCAGACACATTACCCCCTCCCAACTTCCTCCTCCACCCCCCAGACACATTCCCCCCTCTGAATTCCCTCCTTCTGCCCTCCGATCTCTCTCCTTTGCACCTTCCTTCCACCTTACACCCACCTCCCACTTACATCATTCTCCCCTGCATACTCCCTCCTCCCCCTCCCAACATCACCCCCCAACACCTTCACTCCCCCTTCCAACCTCACCTCTCTGACACATTTGTCCCCTCATTCCAACCTCACCCCTCCTTGACACCTTCTCCCCCCCTCCACCAACATCACCTCTCCCCTCCCTCCCCATACACCTTCCTCTCCCACTCACACCTAGACCTTCCTCTTGCCTCACCCCGCCCCACCCCATTTCGCGCGATCATCCGTACCAGTGCATGGCAAAGTCTGTGAAGTTCCGAAGTAAGTCCAAAATCTTCAGCAGAGACCATGGAAATGGTGTGAGCCCATGGCATAGTCTGCGAAATCCCAAAGCCTCAGCGAAGTCAAAGCTGCTGCATGGAGACCTCCCACCTTCTGATAGCTTCTTTGCAGCAGAGCCATGTGCACGAGGATCCACTCAGCATGTGACGCATTTGTTCCTCCAGGGTCCAGTTGCTGTAGGTTTCCAGCATCGGCTTCTCCTCAGATGTCCATGATCTGAGCACGGTCCTAAAGGTAAGCCCCAACTTCTGCACGTCACGCTTGTCCAGACGTGTTCTGGGCTGGCATGTTTTCCCACCAGCGTAATGGTAAATCCAGTGTGTGTGGGGACAATTCCACTTGGGCCTTACATTGCATCCTATTAGGCGGATGCAAATCAGGTTCACACCGGCCTCCAGTGGGATTTGCAGCCATGGCGGACACCATTGGATAATCCTGCTTAGATTTCATGCTGGCGCAAAACCGATTTCTGCCCATCCAGCCAAATTCTAACACCCAGTCCGCCATGCCGTCCGCCACCAATGGGATTGGAAAATTCAAGCCTATGTGACCAAGTTTGCAATTCAATAAAAGAAAGTTGATGAAACCAGTTATTCACAAGTTAAGTGTGAAATACCACCAGCTATCTCCTATTGTCTATCAATGGCCTTTTAACTTTAGCTATTCTGAGTGGACAATGGCCATTGACCATGTGACCGAAGCTGGCCTCGGATACTGAGATCCTTTATTATCCCAAGACCCAGAAGAGAGCGAGGACGGCTGCCGAAGAACACCGACAAGATAACAGCTTCAGAGAAAGGCCGTGCCATCTTCGCCTTTTATGAACCATCAGTCATCAGCCAATCTGAGGACCAGGCTCTTAAACTAACTGCAAGTAATCAAGCAGCCAAAGCATTTCCCCTGTTCCGGTTTCAAAGTTCACCTGAGAACCAATCTCCTAGATACTCGGCTACAAGCAACTTGCTATGAACCTTTCTTGTTTCAAAACTCTCACTTTAAACCATCGTATCCATTCAAGGAACCAGAAGCCTGCCATGCGGGAGACTGGAAATCATAAATCAGAAACTGTATTAACTTTAAGTCAAAGTGCACTATCTTTATCAATATCTAATGTGTGTGTGCTTATATGAGACTGAATGTGTCACGTTGCGTTAATTAGGGCTTTGTGTATTAGAATAAATAACCTTTATTTCTAAACTTGTGAAAACTTGCTGCTGAGGTTATTTAAATGGAATACACATTCCAAGGGTAACAAATGACACACCAATTTCCATACAAAACAGATCTCCTGATGATCCCTGACCTGATTATGGGCAGCCAGAAAGCAAATACATTCTGTACGTGACAATAATAAAATTCATTCTGTTTGTTTAAAACCGTGGAATCTTGTGATTTTATTCTCTGGGCAGAATTTTGCGCTTGATGGGCGGGCAGCCGATCGCCACCGCCAAAGTGTGCCCTGCCGCCATTTTGAGTGGGCGGACCAATTAAGGCCCGCCCAGCGGTCTGCCCGGCGGGAAGCGTTATGCGCTTCCTGTGCGGGGGGCAGGGGGGTGGGAAGGGATTCCCCAACTGTCAAAATGCGCTCTTTCATGCATGCGTGTGAAAGACCGCACTGCTCCCTGAGACTAAGTGCTGGCTCAGGGAGATCGGTGAAAGCTTTATAAACATCAAAAATAGAAAAATAAAAATATTATTAAAATGCCCCCCTCATGTGACAATGTCACATGAGATGGGACATGTTAATAAATATGACTAAAACTTTATTAAATTTTTTTAAAACAGACAAGAAAACCTATCCCGCCAGTGGATGAGGTTTCATGTATATTCAGGAGCCCGCTGGGGCTCCTGGCCTGCCCACGAACCTTAGGGTTGGACGGGCAGGGCCTTTAATTGGGTTAACTACCCTGTCAATGGCCTCAATTGGCCATTGACAGGTCGGCGGGCGCACAGCTGATTTTGCTGTCCGCCCGCCTTCCTGAATATTTAAATGGGGCGGGATGAAGTTGGGGGTTCCCCCTGACTTCATCCCGCGTCATTTTTGCGTTGGCAAGCAGGCCCCGCCCCCAACTCGCTGATGGAAAAATTCTGGCCTCTTAGTAACTACCTGAAAATTCAAATTCTGTCTACTTTACAACAAAAGTTGTTGGTCCCTAACTGAATCATAACACATGTGAGAAATTATACAATGTTGGTCAATGTAAGGATCATCCCACTGCTGAACCATTGCATTAAAAATATATCTACATTACAATACAGTACCTAATAGTGACATTTGAAGGTATCAAAACATTTTACACTTACCTTTCATTCACAAACTCTCAAACCTGGGCCCAGATTTTTGCTACAATGGAGAACCTCTCCGTTGAGGCGAAAATAGCAGAACTGTCCAAAAATCCTAAGCCCTGTCCCCAAACATGGCAATTCCCATTTTCACGGGCGTAGGATTGGGGGTGGGGCACCCAAGCTTCAGGAAGAACTTTGTGCTGGAGAAGGATGCACAAGATGGGCATGGCACGCTCGCACATAGAGTCCGTAGAAGCCAATCACCATGAGCAGCAGGAGGCTCGAGGGAGGACAGAAAGTTAGGAAGAAGAGGCTGCTGCATGCACCCTAGGAAGGGGAGTAAGGAGAGGCAGGGTAACCAAGTACCACCCTGGGAAGGATGTAAGAACCTCGGACATCACACCTAAATATGACAGACAGCCAGTGCCGAAGGTGACTGAGATTAAGCCATGAGGTGGTGATATGTGTTACATGGTCCAGCAGCAACTCGAGCCATAATCCATTGATCCCATATCCTGCCAGTGGCTGTGAAGGTAACTGTCACTCTCAACTTCTATGATCTTTCCAGGGATCATCTGGAAACCTGACTGGTATATCCCAGTCAGCAGCACACAGCTGCATGAAGTCACTAAAGCCCCGTTTGCTCGTGTGGAGAACACATTAATTTCCCTGTAGATTTAGTGTCTCAGATGCAGGGAACCATGGCCTTTGTCCATTTGAAAGCCTTCATTCAGGTGCAGGGTGTGATTGTTAACACCCATGTCACCATTAAAGCCCCAATTCAACATACAAACACCTTTGCCAACCGGAAATCCTTTGACTCAGTCAATGTACAGGTGGTTTGTGACCACCACAAGGTCTTCCTTCATGTTTGTGCAAGGTTCCCTGGCAGCTGCCACAGCTTATTCATACTAAGGCGCTCCCAACTCCCTCAGCTATTTCAGCCACCGACGCAGATCTATGGTTGACTTCTTAAGAAATTGGCTAATGGCACCCTTTAGAAGCCCACAAACAGAGGCAGGGCACAACTACAACAGCAGCCATGTCATCACCAGGAGCATCACTGAGCAGGCAATTAGCATTTTAAAGATGCGCTCAGGTAGAGCTCTGCATATGCCTCAACAAGGGTATCAAGAATAGTAGTGATGTGTTGCATGCTGCACAACATTGCGCAGTGGAGGGGCCTACAAATTGATGACAATGATGCTGTGGGCAGGGCTCTTAGCTCTGGGGAGGACAAAGGTGAGGAGGAGGAGGGAGCCCTTGTCCATTTGGAAGACTCAGAAATGGATGAGGATGAGAAAGCAGCCAATGGCAGAGCAGCTGGGAGGCATGGCCACGTAGCCAGGGCTGACTCAGTGCAGGAGGGGGATCATCACCAGACAGGTCCTTGTGCAAAATAGATTCTCATAAGATCTTCTCATATCACCATCAGCCAGTCCCTGGTGACATACTTCTACCTAAAGAGCCTTGTACATTGGCTCCACAATTACCCAAACAACAGCTCATTCCCCACAAGGGAGAGAATAAACATCAATGAGTTTGACTCAGTCACATTCATATGGCTGAAACCCTCACCATCATAACCAGGGGCCTCATCATATTGCAAACATGGTTATATGTCATTCACAGCTGCTCCCCCCTCACATGAACGTCAGTGACTGTAAAGGAAGGGCCCATGCCACCAACTTGTCCATAATCAAACCATACCCACAATGCTAAGAGTAACACAACATCATACTTCAAACCCTATACATGCTGATAGGATTATATGTTGTAGCATACATTCAGATAAGGCACCTCGAGTATGAGGAGCCCATAACTCCTCAACAACAGCTCTCTGAAAGATCTTGCGCGATCCATTCCAACCAATGGTCCAGTTTCTAACGTGGGCACCACATGAGCATTCCTGGTTTCCATATACTGCTGCTTACCACACAAAGCACATCCTGTGACACCTGGAATTCAAATGCAGCCAAAGTAGTGGGTGCAGCAGACAACCAATATTACCTGCACAATACATGGCTTCCCAAACTGCGATGCCTACACCTAGGCCAGTGCAGTTCAGTTAAATGCCTTACACCCAGCCCTCATGCTTGTGATGCACCTGCTGCCCAGCATCTCCTCATGGAGGCTGATCCTTGAGCCCCCCTTAACATCAAGCTTGGATGGACAATGAAAGATACAAGGAACATCTCAATGCTTGAGCTTTTGACCTCTGGATTCTTATGTGACTCAGCAGAGAAGGAAGAAACCCTCAAAGCATCACAAATCAGCCAACAGCCTTGAACCTGTTAATGGCATGTCAAGATGGACCTCAGCATATCACCCTCATTATTACTGGTAAGAACCACCTTCATAATCTTACCATTCTTTTGGAGCTCTCTAGTGTACAAACACACACAAAGTCATGTATAAGTGTAAGTAAATATAATCAAGGCACCTGTTGGGGACCTCCTTTGGACTCTGCATCTCTGCATGGGTAGCCATGGTCACTGGCACTTATGCAGCAGATGAGGGCTCTGGCAGAGGGGTTGGGGAGGTGGAGGAAGGTGAGGGTGATGAGGAGCTCTGAGGAATTCTCTGTACCTTCACCCTCCTCAGTGACCTGCACAGTCCTCGCTTAGCCTTCAGGCGGGGTGATGGGGCTGGCTGCTGGTGCATAGCAGTCGTCCATTCCATTAATCGCCTGTGCCAATAGTGCGTCCTGTTCACGCTACACAGCTCCTCATATATTCCATGGATGTCAGTGCTCAGACTCTAGGAGGATAAGGGCAGCAGATACATGGGAACACCACCACCTGGAAGTTCCCCTCCAAGTCAATCACCATCCTGACTTGGAAATATATCACTGTTCCTTTACTGTCTCTGGGTCAAAATCCTGGAACTCCCTCCCTAACAGCAATTTGGGTGTACCTACACCACATGGACTGCAGTGGTTCAAGGAGGCAGCTCACCACCACCTTCTCAAGGGCAACTATTGATGGGCAATAAATGATGGCCCAGCCAACGGAGCCCACATCCCATGAATGAATAAAAACAACAAAAAAAACTCTGAGCAGACCGATCCAGGCTACTGAGGAAGGTTGCATCCTTTTCTGGCTGAGTTGCTGCTCTTGCATCCACTTCGAGTGCTGCTTCATGGGTCTCCCCATGAGATTGGCCAGTTTCTAATGGCCAGAGCTCATGCGGTCGAGCCCTCAGAACAACGTGGAGGTCATGATGGCAATGGCCACTTTCACTCACCGTCCAAGAACTCCCACTGTCTCAGGGAACTCCGCTAGATGTCCACATATCTGCTGATTGGAGAAATACAGTGCCCCAAAAGGTGACCCCTGAGGCACCACGTTCCTGCCCACTGGATCTTCATCGTGATTTTCCTCCCTCCTCCCAGGGGGACTGTACACCGATGTCTCTGCCTCAGACACCTCCTCCTGCACTCTGGTGCTGTTACATTCACCCTGTGCCATTGACTCTACACGCACTATATCGCTCCAATGTGCTTCTTTCTGAGTTGGTGGTGTGTGGGCTAGTCTGCTGTGACACTGCCCGCTCGGACATCTCTTCCTCCTCTTGATGTCCGAGCTGTAACCTGACCCAGGGAGGTGAGGATGCAGGATGGAGGCTTGCGTGAGACACGAAAGGAGTTATTTAGGTATAAATCTTCTTATTGTGAAAGCACTCTCTCATCCACGCCATTGCCTTAACCATGCTCACACTGTCCATCTGACAAAACCCCATCCTTGCACCCCCTCTCATGTTAATGTCCAATTGTGCTCAGCGAAGTGACAACATAACCTCCAGCATTACCACCATGTGCCAGGGTGATTTCAACACCGCCTTTATCACCTGCAACATGGGATTCACCATCACCAACTGAAAGCTGTTCAGGCAATCTCCATGGCCATCTGTTCCATGAGATGGATGTGTCTGAGCAAGGCTGACCCACTCCCAGTCCGGGCCATCTCCGAGGCATTTACCGCCCTTTTGTTCTGCAACAACAACAACATGAATTTACATTAACCTGATATAACATGCATGGAGGGATATTTCTCTTCACGGGGTCTGTGCATCACAGTGCTCATTTGCATGGGTTTTGTGCACACCTACATGAGCTGTAGACATAAACAAGCCTCAATGCTGAAGCTGAGGTGTGTGCCATGTCTCACACCTTTACTGCAGCATGCAGGAATGACACTTCCCTTGGAGCTCTGTGTGGATGAGCCAAGTCACTCACCTTGCCGGAACTTAGTATTGAACGTTTTCCTGCACTGAGTCCACAAGCGCTGATGGTCTCCTGCTGCAACCACCAGGGCCACAATTTGAATCCGAGCCTTCTTGGATGATGCAGGGGCTTTACAGTGGCCAGCTGGGTAGAGGACTGGTCTCCTCTTCTGGACTTCTTCCACCAAACCTGAAGGTCCTGGTCAGAAAATTATGGGGCAGCTGAACCTATCTGTTCCCCCATGTCTCCTCTGTGTGATATTCTGTGAATAAAAACATAATCTGAAAAGGATTGTGAGCCATTCAGATTATAATGCTCTCATTCACTCTGTGTGTTTACATTTTCACCATGTCATCAGTGATTACTGGTAAGTTTTGGTGGAGAAAATGACTCTCTGCGAATGCTTGATGCCATGTATGTTGTGGCTGTGACTCCAAGGTAGCATGCTGTGCTCTGCAACCACTGGCAGGCCTACTGGTTTCCTCCCTCCCAGTCACACTGTTATGCCATGACAGTGTCTAGCTGTGAGGAACCTGGTCAAGGGTCAACAATGTGAGCGCAATCCTGATAGATGGGTGGCAAGAGGATAGGATAATGAGCATTGCACTGTTCAGCATTTATCCACCCACTTAGCGTTGGCAGCTAACTACATGGCCAGAATTTTACATGCTGCGATCGGACAGGGAATCGACAGGGCCGAACTGACCTAGTGCGAAATCACGCGAGGAAATATCGGGCGGGCATCCCGATGTGATAGTGTTGTCGCGCCATATCACGTTCGGTGGGCGCGCACAGGAGTTGGAAGCGCTCCCTCCAACAATTAAAGTTCAAATTAAGCCAATTAAAGCCCCAACCGACCAGGATTTTTAGTGGCCCATGCACCTTTACGCGTAGCGCACAGAACAATTGGCCAGACAGCTTTCACATTTTTGCATCATTCTTGATCCAGGATGGAATAAAATTCCCAGACGATGTTTGATGGCTGAGGAGTTAGTACTGCTGTCAGTTGTTTGTATATGCATTAGAGATAGCTTGTGGCATTTTTTGTGTGCAGATGTCTTTTGAACAATACTGTAGCTTCCTAAGGCAGCTCCATAGCAGTGTCAGCCTTCAGGGAATTTGTTGTAAACCGCCAGCCTGCACTCCCCCTCTTCTTGCACCCCTCCCCCCAACTGGCAGCGCTGAGCCATTCTCACGCTGACCATCAGTTAATTGGCCAGCCAGCATGAAATCGTATGCCAGTTGCGATTGTGGCCAGAAGCGCATATCACGTCGGCTTCCATGCCCGCCAATCGCACATGCTTAACGAGTGCAAAATTCAGGCTCATGACTTCATAATATCTGTACCAGGTAGTGGCAGCAAAACGATGCCAGCTCCATGGCTGTCTTGAGAATCCACTCCATGCTTTCCCTGGTTCAGTCAAGTACACTTTGATTAGGCAGCAACAATGAGAATTCCCCCACAGGGAAAGGCCATGACGGGCCAGCCGTTCCAGAGTCAGCTAATAGACAACATTTACAGTTTTACACTCACCTGACAAGGCAATGACATCTCCTGTGAGGCATGGGGTCTTCAACATTGATGACCTACCTCTCAAATGGACCTTTCTGAAGGCCCAGTTCTAGCTGCACCCGAGTCGCCCAACCCATATGCCTCTGACCCTTCACTTCTTTCAGGTCACCTGCCCTGACACCTATTCCAGCCCAACCCCTGGGACCAAAAATCAGAAGTTCAGGCAGCCGTTTTTAAACATTGGGTTCACAGGGCCGGGAATTCTCCCGTTTCTGCACACCCAACCCGGGAGCGAAAATCTGGATCCTGGTGTGCTTTTAATGGGCTTTCAAAACTCTGCACCATCAGATAAAAATGGTCCACAGGAGGAAATACAATTTTCAACCCCCATTTAAAATGGGAACCAACCTCAGCAGCGGCAGATGTGTGTTTTGCACACTAGGCTATCCTGCCCTGCAAAAAGATCAGAGGAAAATGGCACAGGGTGGGGAATGCAGAGGGAACTTGGATTTCCTCCAAAAATATCAAAGTGTGGCCATTCCCGCACCAAAATGCACCTTCCCACCCAAACAAGAATTAGGCCCTACATTCTGCTGTTGGCATTTACATCTCCTCTGGACTCATCCTTTGTTTCTTTACTTGTCCCAGTGTCACCCCTTTTGTCTCGCATGATCATCTTGTTTGGCATTTAAATCAGGCCTGCCTTCTACCCTTTTGCAGACTGTCCCTCTTGTTCTTTTCTCCCCTTCCCACCTTCCCCTGCCTTTGTATTTGCTTAAAATCTGTTACATCTGTAACATTTTCTAGTTCAGGCGAAAAGTCACAGACCTGAAACGTTAAACTTGTTTCTCTCTCCACTGACTTGGCCCGAATTGCCGAGTATTTCCAGCATTTTCTGTTTTTATTATTGAAATACAGACAGCTGACTAATCAACATATGTACCCACGTACCATTCCTCTCCCACCTTCTAACACCAATAGGGGGCACACATAATTGGATTTCTCAAATGAATTCTATGGGCAGGTGCTGATTCAGCAAGAGGTTTTTCCTGCCACTCCATTATTTTTGCACTACTGTATTAATTATCCTCCATTTAATATCACGACTTTATGATTGGATATTTTCCCAATGCTAGTTAATGCAGCAGTACCACAATTTAGATGTGGCATTGGCAAATCCATTTTTTGTTGGCTCAAGCGGAAGATCAGAGGCTGTCTCAGGGGAATGCACCTTTACAGCACAGGCAGCCAAGCACCTCCATTCATGCACAACAACCCTTGTGTGCAGAACAACTTTGATATGTCAGAGGAGATGTATTTTAGGACGGAATGATTCCCAAACTGTTCTGGTTGTGTGATGAGGGGGAGCCCAGGCAACAGGTGCCTGATCTTCCTTTGTGAGACCTGGAGGATGCTCAGGTGGCATCAGAAACCTTTGGGGTTTACTTTCCAAATGTACTTTCACTGTACTCCATTGTACTTTCCAAATGCACAGCCATTTCCATATTTTGGTTCTGCACTCTGTATTGCTGCTACTTCTCCTGTGGCCTATTGCGTGTGGAAAGAAATAAATATTTCCCAGCCTGAAGTGTCAGCATGTTGAAATACAATGACCATTGCCAGCTGTTTTTCCCTCTGTGCTTCTCTGGCAGCAAACTGGCAGCAAAGTGCTGTTGTGCAGCATTGTAAGACTTTATTATAATTAAGGAACATGTGAGTGCAGTTCTCTTGACAAACTTTCTGAAACCAGCAAATGTATCCTTCATCTGTTCCCAGGTTCAGACCAGGAGGCATTCATTCTCTCAGGACACTCTGCTGCAGCTGTTGAGTGGAGGATATCCTCCAGCCTATAAAGGACTAACCTATCTCACAGGATTTGTTGCAGCAGGAACTCCAAGCTTGCTTCATTGCGTAGAGTAATCATATCCTCGCTGCAGCCATTTTGAGCTCTTCAGTAGCGGGATAGCTTTAAGAGCAACTTGCATGTTAATCATTACTTGGAGCACCATAAATTTAAACTAATGAGCTTCCCTCATATCATAGTGTGAGATAAATTCCTGTGCTGTCAGGTTCTGCTGGAACTTAACTGCATCACATCATCACTTCCTACAACTGTGTTTACAGTGACATTACAATTGATGTTGTAATGACCATGGACCTGGAAGCAGTACAGTAAGGAAAATTTGCAATTTCTTTAAAAGATCTGTGAACTCTGTGATTGGTTTTAAGAATGTTTGGAAAGGACTTTTTTAGAGTTTGCATCAACTTTAAAGGGATCAATTATAATTTTCTTGAATAATAAGAAGCACTGGTCCATATGACATGGCAACCCTTGATGTGGAAGCAGTATCAACAAGAAGGAAATTAAGATATGAAGGCTGTGTGGCCAAACACAAAGGAGAACTGCAGACAAAGGAGTGCTGCATCCAGGGAAGATCAGAGAAGGCACATTTTCAAGGGGCAGTGTGTGTAATACAATTTAAAAGGACAGAAAGCTAAAGACAGGGTTAGAGCAGAGATTGTTAATTGGACAATTCTATAGCTGTGCTTCAGTTTCGCCAAAGCTGACCAGACTGTATAATGAGATTTATTAAATGAGTCAGATAAAGGAGTCTCTGGGAATCTGTGCCATCAAGACTGTTGTGAACCAAGCTAAGGAGATTCTGCAGGAATGTGCCATCTAGGTGATCACAGTCTCTGGGAGACACAGATGGAATGGAGCTACCATTGCAGGTTACTGGAGTACCAAACCCATTGAGTGAGAACAGTGAGAGATCCTAAGTTCCAGAGGCTGAGTTGAAAAGACTGTGAGATTGCACAGGGTGCCACATTTGTTAGAGAGTGATATGAATGCTTTTGCCTCATGTGATAGTCTTTGTTGTATCTGCTATTCCATGTGTAATTTATAGTTCGTACTGACCATAATTTGTATGTTAATTCATGTTTCATTTATGTGGATTCTGATTGTTTTAAAGCAAAAACTACAAAAAGTAGAATCTCATTGGTAATTTCTTCATTTGGAGGGACCTTCAGTAAATTTGATTATTTTGGTTTTCAGTTTCCCCACGGGGTTCAAAACAATGTTCAAATTAAACTGTTCAATTTGCTGTAATGTGAATCTTATGCATGGCAATGACTTGACAATGGCCTGGAGCTCAGTTTCTGAGTTAAACCTTCTTCTCTGAAGGGTATGAGCAAACATCCAGAAATCTAATGTTCTCTTCCAACCAGCTCCCACAGCAAAACACCTCTCCTGTTGATTAAGATCAATGGTGAAATACTGGAAAATTTGGACCATTTTCTGCATCTTGGAATCCTCTTCTCGATGAAGGTAGGCACAGATGATGAAATTCATCATAGCCTCCAATGGGTCTTTGTCTAATTGGCAGGATGTGACGAGTGGAGTCCTGCAGGGGTCTGTACTGGGGCCTCAACTTTTTACAATTTACAACAATGACTTAGATGAGGGGAATGAAGGCATGATAACTAAATTTGCAGATGACACAAAGATAGGTAGGAAAGTAGGTTGTGAAGGAGACATAAGGAGTTTGTGGATGGATATAGATAAGTTGAGTGAGTGGGCAAAAATCTGGCAGATGGAGTATAATGTGGGAAAATGTGAAGTCATTCACTTTGGCAGGAAGAATAAAAAAGCAGAGTATTACTTAAACGGAGAATGACTACAGAATTCCAAGGTACAGAGGGACCCAGGCGTTCTCGTGCATGAGCCACAAAAAGTTAGTATGCAGGAAAAGCATGTAAACAGGAAGGCCAATGGAATGCTATCCTTTATTATGAGAGGAATTGAACATAAAAGTAAGGATGTATGATTCAGTTATACAGGGCAATGGTGAGAACGCCTCTCGAATTCTGTGTGCAGTTTTGGTCTCCTTATTTAAGGAAGGATGTAAATGCATTGGAGGCGGTTCAGAGGAGGTTTACTAGATTGATACCTGGAATGAGTGGGTTGTCTTATGAGGAGAGGTTGGACAGGCTGGGCTTGTTTCCACTGGAATTTAGAAGAGTGAGGGGTAACTTGATTGAAGTATATAGGATCTTGAATGGTCTTGACAAGGTGGACGTGAAAAGGATGTTTCCTTTTGTGGGTGAGTCCAGAACTAGGGGGCACCATTTTAAAATTAGGGGTTGCCCTTATAGAACAGAGGTGAGGAGAATTTTTTTCTCTCAGAGGGTTGTGCGACTTTGGAACTCTCTGGAAGTGGGGCCACTGAAAAGTTTTAAGGCAGAGGTCGATATGTTCTTGTTAGTAAAGGGAATCAAAAGTTATTGAGGGTAGTTGGGAATGTGGAACTCGAAACACAAACAGATCAGCCACTATGTTATTGAATGGCAGAGCAGGCTTGAGGGGCCATTTGGCCTGCTTCTGCTCCTATTTCGTATGTTCATATGTGCCCACTCAGCATTCAGCCAACTGAGGAAAAGGGTATTTGACGACCAAGGTCTCAAATTCAAGACTAAGGTCATGGTTTACCAGGCAGCAATAATTGCCCCACTCCAAATGCTTCAAGGTTTGAATGACCTAAAGCAGGCACCTCAAAGCACTAGGGAACATATACGCACATGAATTATGAGGAGGAGTAGGCTACTTGGCCCCTCGAGCCTGCTCCGCCATTCAATAAGTTCATGGCTGATCTGACTGTAACTTCAACTCCACATTCCTGCCTACCCCCAATAACCTTTCACCCCCTTGCTTATCAAGAATCTATCTACCTTGTTGCTCACTAGAACACTCGTCCCAGCACGGTTCAGGTGTAGACCATCCTAACAGTACAGCCCCCACTTTCCCCAGTTCTGGAGCCAGTGCCCCATGACCCAGAACCCAATTCTCCCACACCAGTCTTTGAGCCACACTTTAATCTCTCTAATCTTATTTGCCCTATGCCAAATTGCATATGGCTCGGGTAATAATCCAGAAATTATTAGCCTTGAGGTTCTGCTGCTTAATCTGGTGCCTATCACTTCATACTATGCAGAACCTCTTTCCTTGTCCTGCCTGTGTTCTTGGCACCTGCATGGACCACGTCAACTGGATCCTCTACCTCCCATTGCAAGTTTATCTCCAACCCCGAGCAGATGCCCGTGACCTGGGGCTGGGGAGGCAACACACCCTTCTGGACTCCTGCTGTTTGCTACAGAGAACAGTGTCAAGCAGCCCCCCCCCCCCCCCCCCCCCCCCCCCACCCCCACCCCCACAACTATACTGTCCCATACTACCTTTTTTCTCCCCCTACTTGAATGGCTTCCTATACCACAGTGCCATGGTCAGCCAGTTCATCCACCCTGCAGCCCTCACTCTCATCCAAGCCAGAACTACCACCAGTGGTGCCTTCGCAAGATCCTCCAAACCTGGTGACAAGGAAGGCGGTCCAACAGCAGCATCCTTTCCCAAACCAACTTGCCCAGCATCAAGGTGCTAATCACTCAAAACCAGCTCCTCCGGGTGGGACATTTTGTTGGTATGCATAATACCAGACTCCCAAAGCAAAAGCTCTTCTTGGAACTCCCAAGAGCTAACTCCCTGAAGGATTGCAGAAACACATTAGGGATGTCCTCAAAGCATCCCTGAATAGATTAAACATACCCACTGACCCATGAGAGACCCTGGCTTGTGACCAACCAAGATGGAAGGCACTGAAGATATCGAGAGATTTCATAGGGATCATGCACAGAAGTAGTTGAGGCATTGAAGGGAGCACACAAACCTCCAAACAAACCAATTATCCAACCTTTTAAGCACCACCAGCCCCAAACATAACAGAGTCTGTACGTTGCACATCAGGCTTATCAGCCATTTCCGAACCAATCAAACCAGTGTGGAAGCAAGTCTTCCTTGATCCTGAGGGACTGCTTAAGAAGAAGAAAAAGAAGATGACAGTGACGGCAAGACACATCTGTAAGTTTGATTATTAATGTACTAATGTAATGATTAAGGAAATGAAACTCCTTACATAAACAAGGTATTAGCGGGGATTGCACCAATGAATCTAAATCAGGTTGATCCAGAATACAACTACTTCTGCTCTGCCCCAACATTAGGGGAGCAACTTAGAAGTACCAGTGTTGCATCTTACCATTTTCCACACCGGTCATCCCACGACCTTCCAGGGTGAGATTACCTACGAGTGCCAAGTTACAGCTAGTTACTCAAGTTCATTTTATTTCAGGTCTTTCCCACTAGCAGATGAAGAAGATTTTAATCTCATCAATTTGGACTGAACTCAAACCTCAGTTCTAAAGATGGCTAGTACCTATCCATTGAATCATTAATTAACCAATATTGTTTTGCTTCCTTAAAGCTTTCCTACTATTGGAAAAGGGATCCCCATTTCCATGTTTAATTGCAACTGAAAATTCTACTCCTTTGATGCTAGATGGTAGCAGAGATAATAAATACTTAGCAATTAAGAATGGATTTTCTTCTAATTGCTTGATTACTTATCACAGTCTCTAATCCTCCAACCAAGTGGTTGCTAATGGAAACAGTGATGCTTTGCCTGAAAGCAACAGTCAGACACAATATTTTACAGTTCATAGATTTTGTTAGAATTCAGATGAGCTGTTGATTTCCTATTACTAAAATTAGAACATTTAAAAAAGCGCTTCTTCTGCCACATTGCATAAGCATGAAAGGAATCCAATCATTCTACTCTCCTGGTTCAACAGAGATAGAAGAATGAAGAAGGAAGAACATGCAAAAATGATGCATAGAATTGGAAAAGAAGTGGAACAGGAGGGTATAAATTTCAAATTATCCTTTGAAGGATCATATGATCCATGAAACCTAGTTTGGAAGCATGTGATGTGTGATGGTAGCTTTAAATAAATTAATAGGCAATTTTCAATGTTATTCCATTACAGCCCTTTTGTCCCCCCTTTGGTTTCAGTTGAATAGCATAACACCTACTTAGGATATTTTTATATCACTAAGCATAAAATCAATAACAACACAAGAGTACAATTTATTTTGATTGAAACATGCACTGTACTCTGCAAATACAAGCTTCAGTGTTAATATACAAGGTATCAATTTAACCATTAGCTCCTGAAAACAAGAAAAAATGTATTCACTTGTGCAGTACATTCAATTATCAAAATCCCAAGGTAATGTGTATTATTCATTATCAAAACATAACCAAGTCAGGAATAAAACCCTCTACTGAGCTTTTTTTCATGACACTACTTTATAGAAAATATATTATTTTTCATGGTGCCTGGGGATATAGCTGAAATGGCTGTTCATGCAATGAGCTGGATACAGGAATTTTTTTTCTCATTTGTTAAAACTGATCTGTTGCAAATGATACAAAACAATGTAACAGTGCTCTGACAACACCGGGGGTAATAACTACCTTCAGCAAGGACAGTAAATGAGTAGTAGTGGATCGACCTCCCATTGCATACCTTGTCCAATGCTTTCTATTTAGAAAGGAAAATTGGGTGTGATATATAACAATCCTGCGGAGAATCCTCTGGAGGATCTAGAATTAGAATCAGTATGTTGCTACCGCATTAATCTTGAGTGTTTCTTTGGATATTTGTAAAGAGTGTTATTTATTCACTTTCAGGAATAGAAGCTCGGGAGTAACTCCCTGAAGCAAGAAACTGATTTTTTTCATTGATACTAAAGCACTTCACAGCATTCCCTCACCTATAATGTAATCAACAAAACTTAAACATTGCTCACTAGTACAATCACACTGATGAATTTTCTAACATTGAATGCAATAAACTTCTTCGCAAGAATATAAAATGGAGGGATTAGTCACCCCCTTTTAATAGCCACTGTTAAAATTATTTAATAGCTACAATTAAAACAATAATAATTATTAAAAGCCAGGAATAACCAGTTTTGAGAGGTTGAAGTAGACATTTGAGTATTGTGCCATATCTACTGTGGAGCTGCAATCAATATAACAATTAGAATGCTGCATTCTATCACTTCAACCTAAAAATGAGTATCATATTGAAACTACTGTAGCCAGACCATAGCTTGAGTGCTGTTTGCAGGTTTTGTTAGTGAGACATAAAAATATCTTGAACTCTGGAGACAATACAAAGAAAAATCACAGAACTATTTAACGTCAAACAATTGAATTGTGAGAAAAAGACTGAAGAGGCAAGGGCACTTCAGCTTTGAAAGGACTAATTTGAGAAGAGGCTTACAAGAGCTAATGGCCTGGATCTTGTGATCGCAATAGTACCAAAGCTATTATGGGCTGCAACGGCATCACAACTTCCAGACAGCCCACTTATGCTCTAAGCTGCAAGTTGCTGTGCGCCTTAAAGGGCTAGGAGGCCACACTGATGGTCCCAATGGGACCTGACAGCACGTACACTTGAGCTGATTACCTTGCCTTTATACTTGTATTTGAACTGGTTTATTTTGGGCTGCTCCCAGCAGGCGTGGAGCCTGCTCAGGAGCACAGCCCTTTAAATTAGCATGGGTCAAAACATTGTCACACAGCCAGCACCCTCCCACAAACCCTGTCATCCACCAACAGCCCCCTGCTGCGCCCCCTACCATTGCCTCACAACACCTGGTATTTCCCCACCCGAGTATAAAAGGAGTAAATCCAAAGCACTTGTTCAAGGTTTGCTGTAATGTGAAAGTAGACAGCAGCAGAAAGCAGCAAGTGTAGGACCAAGCTCTTCTTCATCCAAGTCGGCAGTGGAAAGAAATCTTTAGACTATTCCTGAAAAAAATGGATCATCTGATGAGGGTAGATGAGTTGAGTGGCCTTTCTCATCCATATTTATATTTTAATTTTGTGGTGGTAGCTGCCTGAGGGGATGCAGAATTTCCTTCTGTCAAAATTCACGAGGCCTCTATGACCAGACCTGGGACTGAGCATTACAATGGTGCAAATGCTGTGGCCATAAGAACAGCATTTCTGAGAATCTCTGTTGAAGCAACATTCCTGACTTAGCATACAAAAGGTTAAAATCCTCATGAATTTTGAACATCTAATGAGAAATTAATGAGATGCTTCTTTTTTATTATGTAAACATTTGTTCTGCGGACAGTGTCACGCAAGTTAGTGCTGAAGTGAATCCATTATGGATTCCTATCAAGAGCCAATCATGCTAAGCTAACTTTTCATACCTTTTTCTCATTAACGGGATGTGAACATCATTGGAAAATCCAGCATTTATTGCCCTTAAGAAGATGATGGTAAGCTGCCTTTTTGAACCATTGCAGTCCTTGTGGTTTATGTCCATCCACAGTGTTGTGAAGTAGGAAGTTCCAGGATTTTGACCCAGCAACAGTGAACGAATGGTGATTATATGTTCAAGTCAGGATGGTGTGTGATTTGAGAGGAACTTGCAGGTGGTAGTGACCCCATACACTTGCTGCCCTTGGTCCTTCTAGATGGTAGAGGTTGTAGGTTTGGGGGGTGCTGTGGAAGAAGCCTTGGTAATTTGCTGTAGTGCACCTTGTAGACAGTAAATACAGCGATGGTGTGCTGGTGGTGAAGAGAGTGAATGTTTAAAGCGGTGGATGGGGTACCAATCACTAGGATCACACTGGTAAGATACAATTTCACAGCTCTCTTGCAGCAGGTTTTAGTGACATGGCACTTCTATTTTAATGTGCAAGTTAATAATAAACTACACTTTAAGTACTTCATGCACAGTTCTAATAATAAAGGGTGTTCTCCCAGGATTCAATTTCACAAGCCATTTTGAGGGTATTATTTCTTAAAAGAATCTATTTTTAAGCTAAGAAAGCTAGTGCAGAGAATAAAACCATAAACCACAGGCATAAGTACACTGTTTTTATCAATGAGGTTAAATGTCAACTTTTGCATGACCAACTGGTAAAACATATCAGCCCCTTGCCCATACTCAAAGAGAAAGGGTATCTACAATTTTGAGGCTCCAACCTGATTTACATTGGCCGGCGAGCTGCAGGGCGACAAAAGGCACCTTAATGCTGCTCACCAAATTAAGGTCTCTCAATATGGCCCAACTTTGGCCATCGACAAGTACTATGGAGATATTGTAAGAGGTGGGGGTGATGGTGGAGGGCACAAGTTATTCTTTTGGGGCTTGGGGGAGCAATCCTGAAAAACTAAGTCCAAATTTACATTTGCTGGGCTTCTTCAGCTCCATTGCCCATGCAATTGATCAGAGCCTTCAGAATACATACTCCAGTGGCAATTGGGCCTCATTCTTTAAAAATTCATTCACGGGATGTGGGCTTCGCTGGCTGGGCCAGCATTTATTGCCCATCCCTAGTTGCCCTTGAGAAGGTGGTGGTGAGCTGCCTTCTTGAACCGCTGCAGTCCATGTGGTGTAGGTACACCCACAGTGCTGTTAGGAAGGGAGTTCCAGGATTTTGACAGTGAAGGAGCGGCGATATATTTCCAAGTCAGGATGGTGAGTGTCATAAGACCCTAGGTGGGCAAGGGCTAAGGCAGGCTGGTTAGAAGGCCCACCTTAGGTCTCTGGAACTACATGCCCATTGTAATAAAAGCAGTTAGGCCCTCTAGCCTACTGGGTGCATACTGGGTAAATCATTATGGAAGGGGCATGAGTTGGTTTGGAGAATATGAGGGGCAATGGAGTGGATGGAGGGGCATGAGTTGGCTTTGAGTTGGCATGGACAGTATGAGTGGCCATGGGAAGTGGCTGGGGTACATGAGTAAGAACTTTTGAACTTACCTTTCAAAAGATTTCCGAATCCAGGCTATAGTTCACATCTCCACTGAGGGGATGTGACCCATGAGTCATGGAGAAACTGGCCCGACTCCATGAAAATTGCAGGGAGCTAAGAGATGCCTACCCCCGTAATGAAGCCAGCCAAGACAGGAATGTAGGGTGCAGGCTCACTACCTGCATCCCTGATCTCTCGCCAGCTAAAATTGTCAGTACCGGGATTGGGGGCAGGAATCCTGGAATCGGCTCCCACCCACCATTTTTAAATTGTCTCAACTCTGTGAAAATCCAGCCCTAGGTCTACATCCTTCATAAAAACCTTAGATTTTTTTTTAGCATTTTTGACACTTAGAATTTAGCAACTATTTGCTGCAACTACCTTAATGTTAAGAAATCAGGGGCAACCAATTAAAATTTAATAGCTTCAGTGTGGGAGCAGGGCTACCAAGCTATTTTGAGTTTTAATCTCCATTATACAGCTTGAGAAAAGCTGAGCACCAGTGAAAGGTTGATAGTCTCAGAATTAGACCACATTTCTGTGAATCTGGATTTTAAGATATTGGATATAATGAATATACTTAATAATAGCAGGTGAATCATTATTTCTGAAGGATCTGGAACATTTCACACATCTGTGATGAGATATTTAGAAAGATTAAACGTTGGAGCAATCTAATTCCCCACAAGTGACGAAATGTTAATTTTAGTGTTTTGCCCACATTAACATCATTTCTAATGTTCGCAAGAAGTACCTTTAATATCCGAGAAATTGTCCTCCCATCATGATGAATGTACAAAAATATCGAATATAATGGAAAATGCCTTTTGATGATTTTAATGAATACTTTCAGTTTTAAATATCTATCAGTTGAACATAAGGGGGCAATTTTTGTTGAATACTTTAGACACCAATGAGGTAAAGAGGAGGTCAAGATAGCACCTTAAGCTGAAACGCTGATTTACCCTGCATTTAGTGCAAGATGCCATCTTGTTACAGGGTTTGAAGCTAGTGCTAGGCAGCCCAATGGCTGGTTAAAGCTTTTTGCCTCTTAAAATGCTTGTGAGTGCTCATTAAAGAGAATACATGGCATTGTGATAGCTGATTCTTGCCCTAATAGTAACCAGCTGATTGGCAGTACTTAAAGTAATCCTCGCCACTTAAAGGGATACTCACCATTTCATTATCATTACTGCTGGAATTGTGGAGAGAACTTCTGAAATATATCAGGAGATTTTGTGGGACATTTTGTCAAGAATTCACTAACGCCCAAGCACCATTTATTCCAGAAATTCACTAAAGCTGTGGGCTGGGATGGCCTCCTCAGCGTGGACTGCAGCAGCCTGCACCACCTGACAGGGAATTGCAAGGGCATCACTGAAGTAACAGAGAGGGAATGCTGGGGCCAGTAGGCTCTGGCTTCATGATTCCCACTTCAGTACTTCAGGGCATCTGTTCAGCCAGCACAGTGGTTTGCTGGATGACAGATCTGTGAGTATTGGAGATACTCTGTAAGCCCCTTTCAACTGATGTCTCATCATGGCAGTTGCTTGAGTTTCCATTGCTACACTTTTCGATTCCAGGGAAGATGCAATGGCTGCATTGGAAGCTACAACCAGAGTAATGGAACATTGTATGATGTCAGGTTCTACAGTTCACTGGCTGGAAGTCGCCAGCCACTTCACATTGGAGAGGATAGGCTTCAGGCTCTGTCCAGCCACTGGTCAAGCTGTGGACAGACTGCTCTATCTACCTAAACATGACCCATAGCCTTCCAGGCTGCTTGTCCATTGCACCAAGCATTTGGTTTGTCAAACCCATCAGCCTTCTTCTGAAGCTTAAAAAACATAAGAAATAGGAACAGGAGACGACCACACAGCCCCTTGAGCCTGCTCTGCCAATCAAAACAACTATGGCTGATATTCTTCACCAACTCACTTTCCTACCCTTCCCGCATATCCCTTGATTCCCTGACAGACCAAAAATCTGTCTATCCCAGCCTTAAAATATAGTCAGCAATGAATTATCCACAATGCTCTGGGATAGGCAATTCTAAAATCCACAACCTCTGAATGCAGGCATGAAACCTCATCTCAGTCATTATTGAATGACCCAATATCCTGAAACTGTTCCTTTGTTCCACAGCCAGGGGGAACAACGTCTCAATATCTACAGCCTTTTCATAATATTGAATGTTATAATGAGATCACCTCTTGTTCTTGAGTATAGACCCAATTTACTCAGCCTCTTATCATGGGACAACCGTTTAATCCCAGGGACCAATCTAGTGAACATTTACTGTGCCACCTCCATGGCCAGTATATCCTTCCTTAAATATGGAGACCAAAATTGTGCACAGTATTCCACATGTGATCTCACCAAAGCAACTGTAGCAAGACATCCTTATTCTTGTACTCCAATCCCCTTGCAATAAAGGCCAACATGCCATTTGCCTTCTTAAGTGCTTGCTGTAACTGCACACTAACTTTCTGTACTTCTTGTATGAGTACACCAACATTAAAAAGTTTCATGCCTTTCAAAAATTATTTAGATTTTCTATTCTTACAACCAAAGTGAATAACATCACACTCCCCCACATTATGCTCCGTCTGTCTTTCACCTTGTTACCCATTCAGTTAACTTGTCTATATCACTTTGCAGCTTTTTTCTGTTCTCACAGCCTACACCCACCTAGCTTTGTATTGTCAACAAGCTTGGATGCATTACTCTCGATCTCGAAGTCATTTATATAGGTTGTAAATATTTGAGACAACAGCACTGATCCTTGTGGCACTCGACTAGTTACAGCCTACCATCTTGGGAATGTTCCATTTATCCCTACACTGTTTCCTGTCTGTTAACCGACCTTCCAGCCATTCTAATATATCCCCCAATTCATGAGCTCTTACCTTGCATATGAATCTTTGGTGTGACACCCAATCAAAATCCAACTACTTTTACTGGCTCCCCTATATCTACCCTACTAGTTACATCCTCAAAAATGCTAATAACTTTGTTAAACACCATTTCCCTTTTGTAAAACCATTTTGACTTTGTCTGATCACACTATGATTTTCAAGTGCATTGTTAAGATTTCCTTAATAATACTTTCTAGCATTTGCCTGATTACTGATAACTTTCATCCACTAGGGATGTTTTAGAATCTAGAACACTGCCAGGTCCTCACCTGACTGCCCTACAGCAGAACTAGCATGTGACATTGCCTTTCAGAAAGGTGGCACCAGTGATGTCCCTTCCACTCTGATTGGCTGCTGCTCACTACTGCCCAATATGTCCCACTATGAGGGTCCCTCCTTTAAGCCAGCCCCTGAGTTATACATGATGCCATTCTCTTAGCTAGTGACTACAATAGTGGTAGCCATTCATCTTCTTCTTCTTCTGCTCCTACTCTTGCTCTTTCTGTACCTTCTCCATGTGGTGAGATGTATCTTGCTCCTAGGAGTCTGCAGTGATAAAGCTAGAAGAGTTACGCTGCTGTGTGTGTGGCCATTATTTGAGGATATGTGAAATGAGACCATATGAAGCTTGTGAGTTATTAGGAATCAGGGATTGTTGTGCATTTGCAAGGAAACTGTTGTGACTATTTACCTCAAGCTGTGATGTCCCCTGGTTTGCCTCTGGCCATGATGGAGTCTAGCTCTTCCTGATCATGACCGGCATTGACTCATGAATAATATCATGAAGTTGTGTTCCCCCTCCCCGACTCAGGTCCTGCTGTTGCCTGTTATGTACTAATTTCTCCTGGAAGATAGAGTGGTGATCGTGGATGAGTGTTTTGGCAGGTGTGTGTGTGAGTGATGTCCCATAAGGTTGAAGATTTATGAGGTGTGCCTGAATAAAGAGTAGCACCTGAGTAGGTTGCAATAGTGTGAGGTATGAATGCCAGTGTATAGACATGTGAGTCCAGTTGTCTCTGTTGGTGAACGACTTTGTTCTATAAAAGAGGAGATTATTTCAGTTAATATCATGCAATCAGTTTGGGTGATATGAGTGACATGGTTGTATAGCTGACAATATGTTCAAACTGCGAGATTTGGTGTGAAACTTGCAACAGTAAGTGTGTGGATGCATTATCCGAGACGATTACCTCTGGCAATCCATGGATGGCGATGCTCTGGCATAGTTTTTCTATAGTAGCTCCTGACGTTGGTGACCTTACCTCATAAACATCTAACCACTTGGAATGAGCATCTATAATCAGTAGAAACATGGTTCCAAGGATAGGACCTACGTAATCAATGTGCAATCACACCCAGGGTCTACCAGGCCCATAGGTGTAATGGGACTGCCACCAGCAAGTTTTTCAGCTGTTGACATTGCACACAGTGTTTTACCACATTTTCAATATCGCCGTCCATCACAGGCCACCACTATTGTCTTTATTCGGGAGATCCCTGGATGGGCACTGTGCAGCTCTACTAAAAGTGGTTCCCTTCCTTGTGCAGGAACTACTACCCAAGCACCCCATAATAGAATACCATCTTAACTGCTCATCTCATGCCTTCAGTTGAAAAACGGCTTCAATTCATCAGAGACTGGTTCCTGGGACTTGGTCTCTCACTCAAGACAGGACGGGATCACAATTCATCCAGTTTCTTATCTGCCTGGCACAGACTGGTGAGGAATCTAGAAAATTCATCATTAACACGACCTCCTGTGGGTTTAGGACATGTTCATCATTCTCCTGCAAAAGAAGGCGACTTGGGTCATTGGCATTTGCTATATGAATCCCTAGTTTATGTACAAAGGTGTATTCATATGCTGCCAAAATTAGGGCCTAAATTTTTATTCTTGCAAAGGCTATGGGAGGCATATCCTTTTCCTCACTAAACACACCCAAAGGTGGCTTATGGTCTGATACTAACGTGAAATGTCGCCCGTGCACGTGTTGGCGGAATACTTTTACATCAAGAATAATCGACAGGCCTTCCTTTTCGATCTGAGAATATCTTTTTTCAGCTGTGGTAAGTGTCCTGGATACATAGCCTATCGACCTCTCCGTGCCATCGTCCATTTTGAGATAGTACATCTCCCACTCCATAGGGGGACGCATCGCAGGTTAGCACCAATTCCTTCACCTGCTCATAATGCACCAACAAATTTGAAGTGTAAGAGCTGTTTTACTTTCATGAAGTCTTCTTTTGGGGTGCCTCCCAAAACCAACGCTGGTTTTTTTCTTAGCAGCGAATGTAGAGGGGCTAGAACTGTGCATAAATTTGGTAAAAATCATCTAGAAAAATTATTTAAGTTCAGAGGTATTCTTAGGTGCAGGTGCCTCTCTTATTGCTTTAACCTTCTCTTCAACCAGGTGTAGCCCTTGGGCATCTACCCGGTGGCCCAAATAAATGACTTCATTTGCTCGAAAAGTGCATTTTTCCTTCTCCAGGCAGACTCCCGCTTCTAAAAATCATTTCAGGAGTTCCTCTAGGTTAGTCAAGTGTTCCTTTTCTGTGAATCCAGTTATCAGTGCATCGTCCAGGTAGACCACAACCTGGGGTTGTCCCTGTAGTAAGCTTTCCATTGTCCTCTGAAAAATGGCACAGGCTGGGGAAATGCCGAAGTTCCGGCAATTTGATTGGTATAACCCTTTGTAGGTATTTATGGTCACAAATTCTCGGGAGGCATCATCCAGTTCCAGTTGCTGATGTGCATGACTCATGTCAAGCTTTGTATACGTTGTCCCTCCTGCTAGTTTGGCACAGAGGTCTTCAATCTTGGGAATAGAGTACCTGTCCAGTTTGGCTGCTCTGTTGACCGTTAGTTTATAGACCCCATTGATCCGTATGGTCTGGTCTGGTTTAAGGACAGGGACTATGGGTGCTGCCCACTCTGAGAACTGAACCGCTTTTATGATATCCAGCCTCTCTAGCCGGTTCAGCTCAGTGTCAACCTTCTCTCTCAGGGCATATGGCACCGGTCCTGCTTTCAAGAGGCGAGGGGTTGCTTTTGGGTCCACGTAAATTTTGACCTGTAGGCCTTGGATTTTTCCCTTGAAGATGGTGTCTTATATTTTTAGCAGCTCTGGTAGTCCTCCTGCTTCCAGCTGTATTGTTCCCACATCCATGAAAGTTATTTTTCAATTTAGTTACTAAGCTGTTACCTCTCATTTTTCAGTTAGTGAGGGCTATTTCCCGCTTAGCTGCGGAGTCCTGGTTTTTTCTGTCACTTTCGGCTGACTGTTCCCACCCGACTAGGAGAATTGCGTCATTTTGCACCTCCTGAATTGCTTGTGAAACCCTTACGGCGCTTTCCAAGGCCAGTGCTATTTCTAACACTTTCTTAAAATCAAGATTCACTTCAGCCAGCAATCTTCACTGAATAGTGTCTTCCTGCACATCACATACTAAACGGTCTCTGAGCATGTCATTCAGGGTTTCACTGAAATCACAATATTCCATTAGTTGCTTTCATTTCGGCAAGTAGGTAGCAATTGTACCCCCCGGGGCTCAATTCCATGAATTGAACCTGAACCTCTGCATCGTGACTGAGGGCTTGGGTTGAAAATATCCCTTAATGAGGTTCACTAATTCAGTGAAAGACTTTGAACCTGGGGCACTGGGGGGCATCAAGCTTCGAATTAAACTGTAGGTCTTGCTCCAACAAATACTCAGGAGAATTGCTCTCCTCATTTCCTCCCCTGTAATTTTGTTTGCTTGAAAGAAGAACGCAAAAAGTTCTTTATATTGAGACCAAGTGTTTTGTGATACATGTACCAGGGCACTGAGATCCCTTTGTACCTCAGAGTTCTGCAATTTCTCTGCATTTAAATAATATACTGCTTTTCTATTCTTCCTGCCAAGTTGATAAATTCACATTTTCCTACATTCTACTCCATTGGCCAAATTTTTGACCACTCACTTAATCTATCTGTATCCCGTTGCAGACTCCTTCTGTCCTCTTCACTGCTTACTTTTCTACCCATCTTTGTGTCATCAGCAAATTTAGCAATCATACATTTCATCCCTTCATCCAAGTCATGTAAATTGTAAATAGTTGAGGCCCCAGCACAGATCCCTGTGGCATTCCACTCATCACATCTTGCCAACCTAAGAAAGACCCGTCGCGTTTTCCTGTTACCTAAGCAAACCTCTATCTATGCTAATATGTTCCTCCCCGATACCATGAGTTCTTATTTTGCATTGTAATCTTTGATGTGGAAATCTAAGTACAGCACATCCACAGGTTCTCCTTTATCCACACTGCTTGTTACTTCCTCAAAGAACTCCAATAAATTAGCCAACATGATTTTCCTTTCACAAAATCATGTTTACTCTGCCTGATTGCATTGAGATTTTCTAAGTGCCCCGCTATAACCTCCTTAATAATAGATTCCAGCAATTCCCCTTCGACAGATGTTAAGATAACTGGCCTGTAGTTTCCTCCTTTCTGTCTCCCTCCTTTCTTGAATAGAGGATTAACATTTGCTGTTTTCCAATCTGATGGGGCCTTCCCAGAACCTAGGGAATTTTGGAAAATTAAAACCAATGCATCTACTTTCTCACTAGCATCCCTTACCTGGTGATTGTAATTGTTTTAAGTTCCTCCCTTCCAATTTGCATCTTGATTCACAATTATTTCTGGGTTGTTATTTGTATCCTCTACAGTGAAGACAAGCACAAAATATATGATCAATTCATCCACTATTTCTTTATTTTCCATCATGAATTCATCATTCTCACACTCTAGAGGACTAATGTTCACATCACTTACTCTTCCTTTTTTAATTACTATCTGGGCTGGGCTGAATTTTCCCCCCATTGGGGGGGAAGTTGATGGGCGGGCACATACAAGCACGCTTCCGATCAGCCCCCCCAATCGGAGGCGCGCCAACATTTTACGTGGGCCGGCCAATTAAGGCCCGCCCAGCATGACATCCACACAGAAAGAGCGCATTGTCACATGAGTTGGGACATGTCCATAATTTTTACAAAATCTTTATTAAATTTTTTTAAAGCCTACATGAAACTTCATCCCGCCCGTGGAAGAGGTTTCATGTTTCTTCTAGTTCCCGCCAGGGCCCCAGGTCCTTTAATTACTTAATTGACCCTGTCAATGGCCTCAACTGGCCATTGACAGGTCGGCGGGCGCACAGCTGATTTCACTGCGCTCCGGCCTTCCTGAAAATTTAAGTCAGGCGCGGTGACATCGGGAGTTCCCCCTGACGTCACCACGCATCATTTTATGTGTCGGCGAGCAGGCCCCGCCCCCTCTCACTGACTCGTAAAATTCTACTCTCAGTTTTTATATTTCTAGCTAGCTTTCTCTTGTACTCTAATTTCTCCCTCCTTATTAATCTTTTAGTCATGCTTTGCTGATCTTAATATTGTCTAATTTTCGACCTGCCACTCATCTTTGCAGAATTATACACTTTTCCTTTCAAACTGATACCATCTTTAATCCCTTAGTTAGCCACAGATGGTGCATCCTTCTCTTAGAATCTTCCTTTCTCACTGCAACATATCTTTTCTGAGTATTCTAAAACATCTCATTAAATATCTGCCACTGCATCTCTACTGATTTATCCTTTAACCTAATTTCCCAGATCATTTTAGCAGCTCTGATTTTATGCCCTCATAATTTCCCTTATTTACGTTTAAAACGCTAGTCTTAGATCCACTCCTCTCTCCCTCAAACTGAATTTGAAACAGAGTCAGGATAAATGGGTCATTTTACGGTTTGCAAACAGTAATTAGTGGAGTGCCATAGGGATCTGTGTTGGGGCCTTAACTATTTGCAATCTATATCAATTATTTTGATGAAGGGACAGACTGTATTGTTACCAAATTTGCTGACAATACAAAGATAGGTAGGAAAGCAAGTTGTGAGAAGGATACTAGGAGTGACAAAGGGATGTGGATGGGGTAATGATTGGGCAAAAAATTGGCAGAGGGAGCATAATGTGGGAAAATGTGAGGTTGTCCACTTTGGCAGGAAGATTAGAAAAGCAGTATATTATTAAAATGGGGAGAGACTGCAGAATGCTGCAGTTCAGATGGATCTGGTTGCCCTGATGCATGAACCACAAATAGTTAGTATGCAGGTACAGCATGTAATTAGGAAGGCAAATGAAATGTTGGCCTTTATTACAAGGGGAATGGAGTATATAAGTAGGGAAGTCTTGCTATAGCTGTACAGGGCACTTTTGAGACCACACATAGAGTACGGTTTTAGTCTCCTTACTTAAGAAGAGATACACTTGCATTGGAAGCTGTTCAGTGAAGAGTCACTAAGCTGATTCCTGGGATGAAGAGGTTGTCTTACGAGACAAGGTTGAGCAGGTTGAGCTTATACTCATTGGAGTTTAGAAGAATGAGAGCTGATCTTGTTAAAACGTATAAGATTCTGAGGGGGATTGACAAGGTAGATGATGGGAGGATGTTTCTTCTCATGGGAGAATCTAAAACTAAGGGGCACAGTTTCAAAATAAGGGGTCTCCCAGTTAAGACAGAGATAAGGAGGAATTTCTTTTCTCAGAGGGTAGTCTTTGGAATTTTCTGCTATAGAGACCAGTGGAGGCTGGGTGATTGAATATATTCTAGGCTGAGTTAGAAATATTTTTCATTGACAAGAGAAATGTTAGGATCTTTCTAGGTAGATTAATTAAATGCACTGAATAACCTTTCTTATCTGAAATTATCTTGTGGTTATGCTCGGGGCAGAAAGCATAACAATATGAGTGAAGTACATGGACTATCTATGATTTAGATTCTTTTTTTTATTCATTCAAAGGATGTGGACTAGCACAGCATTTCTTCCCCTCCTATAATTGCCTATGAGAAGGCTGTGGTGAGCTGCCTTCTTGAACCGCTGCAGTCCATCTGACGTAGCTACACCCACAGTGCTGGCAGGAAGGGAGTTCCAGGATATTGACTGAGCAACAGTGAAGGAACGGCGATATGTTTCCAAGTCAGGATGGTGAGTGGCTTGGAAGGGAACTTCCAGGTGGTGGTGTCCCCATGTATCTGCTGCCCTTGTCCTTCTGGATGGTAGTGGTCGTGAGTTTCGAAGGTGCTGTTGAAGGAGCCTTGGTCTGTTTCTGCAGTGTATCTTGTAGATGGTACACTCTGCTGCCACTGTGCATTGGTGGTGGAGGGATTGAATATTGGTGGATGGGGTGCCAATCAAGTGGGCTGCTCTGTCCTGGATGGTGTCAGGCTTCTTGAGTGTTGTTGGAGCTGCACACATCCAGGCAAGGGGAGAGTATTCCATCACACTCCTGACGTGCCCTGTAGATTGTGGACAGGCTCTGAGGAGTCAGGGGGTGAGTTATTCACTGCTGGATTCTTAACCTCTGACCTGCTCTTATGCCCACATCATTTATATGGCTAGTCCAGTTCAGTTTCTGATCAATGGTAACCCCAAAGATGCTGATAGTAGGGGATTCAGTAATGGTAATGCCATTGAACGTCAAGGGGTGTTGGTTAGATTATCTCTTGTTGGAAATCGTCTTTGCCTGGCACTTGTGTGGCACATACATTACTTGCCACTTCTCAGCCCAAGCCTGGATGTTATCCAGGTCTTGCTGGATTTGGACATGGACTGTTTCAGCATCTGAGGAGTTGTGAATGGTGCTGAACATTGTGCAAACATCAGCAAACAGCCCCAGTCTGACCTTATGATGGAAGGAAGGTAATTGATGAAGCAACTGAAGATGGTTGGGCCTAGGACACTACCCTGAGGAGCTCCTGCAGTTATGTCCTGGAGCTGAGATGACTGACCTCCAACAACCACAACCGGTGGAGAGTTTTTCCCCTTATTCCCATTGACACCAGTTTTGCTAGGATTCCTTCATACCACACCTGGTCAAATGCGACATTGATGTCAAGGGCAGTCACTCTCACCTCACCACTGGAGTTAAGCTCTTCTGTCCACGTTTGAAACAAGGCTGTAAAGAGGTCAGGAGCTGAGTGACTCTGACAGAACCCAAACTGAGCATCAGTGAGCAGGTTATTGATAAGCAAGTACCACTTGTAAGCACTGATGATGACCCCTTCCATTACTTCACTGAAGATCGAGAGTAGACTACATAAGAACATAAAAACATAAGAATTAAGAGCAGGATTAGGCCACTCAGCTCCTCAAGCCTGCCCTGCCATTCAATAAGATCATGGATGATCTGCCCCAGGCCTCAACTCCTCTTTCGTGCCAGCTCCTCCTAGCACTCAGCTCCCCGGTATTTCAAAAATCTATCGACCTCCCCTTTAACTACTTTCAGTTATCTAGCATCCACAACTCTCTGGGGTAAGGAATTCCAGACATTCACTACCCTCTGAGAGAATAAATTCCTTTGCATCTCAGTTTTAAATGAGTGTCCCTTTATTCTGTAACTATGTCCCCTAGTTCGAGATTCCCGCAATAGTGGAAACATCTTCTCAACATCTACCCTGTCAAGCTCCCTCAAAATCTTGTACGTTTCAATAAGATCACCCCTCATTCTTCTAAACTCTAATGAATAAAGGCCGTTTAGCCATTCTTGATAAGTCAACTCCTTCATCCCAGGAATCAGCCTAGTGAATCTCTTTTGAACTGCCTCCAATGCCAGCATACCCTTTCATAAATACGGGGACCTAAACTGTACACAGTACTCCAGGTGCGGCATCATCAACACCCTGTATAGTTGTAACAAGATTTCCCTATTTTTAAACTCCAACCCCTGAGCAATACAGGCCAAAATTCCATTTGCCTTCTTAATTACTTGATGCACCTGCATGCTAACTTCTTTGTGTTTCATGCACAAGAAAACCCAGATCTCTCTGTGCTGCACTTTTTTGGAGTCTCTCTCCATTTAAATAATAGTCTGACTCCCCCTACCAAAGCACTTGACCTCACACTTTCCTACATTAAACTCCATCTGCCAAGTTTTTTGCTCACTCACTCAATCTGTCTATATCCCCTTGCAGATTCCTTGGGCTGAATTTTGCCCTGGACGGGCAGGTGGGCCCGACCAACTCGGCGGTGGGCGGGCAGCCAATCGCCGCCACTGAAACAGGCCATGCCACCATTTTGCACGGGCAGGCCAATTAAGGTGATGTCCGCCAGGAAGCGCTATGCGCTTCCTGTGCGGGCGGGGAGGGGGTTCCCCAAATGCGAGAGTGAGCTCTTTCGCGCATGCACACGAAAGAGCACACATCTCCCTGAGGCAAAGTGCTGCCTCAGGAAGATCGCTGAAAGGTTTTCAAACTTTACAAATAGAAAAATAAAATATCATTAACATGTCCCCCTCAGGTGACAATGTCACACGACATGGGACATATTAATAAATTGCACAAAAACTTTAATAAACTTTTTTAAAACCGACATGAAACCTCATCCCACCAGTGGATGAGGTTTCATGTTTTTTCAGAAGCCCGCTGGGGCTCCTGGCCTGCCCGCCAGCCTTAAGGTTGGACGGGCAGGTCCTTTAATTGGCTTAATTATCCTGCCAATGGCCTCACTTGGACATTGACAGGTCGGCTGGTGGACAGCTGATCGCGCTGTGCCCCCGCCTTCCTGAAGATTTAAATGGGGCGCGATGACGTCGGGGATTCCCCCCGACATCATCCCACGTCATTTTCACATCGGTGAGCGGGCCCCGCCCCCTTCTCACCGACAGAAAAATTCAGCCCCTTATGTCCTCATCACAACATGCCCTCTCACCTATTTTTGTATCGTCAGCAAATTTGTATACATTACACTCTGCCCCCTCCTCCAAGTCATTAATATAAATAGTAAATAATTGAGGCCCTAGGACTGACCCTTGTGGCACTCCACTAGGTACGTCTTTCCAACCTGAAAAAGACCCATTAATCCCGATTCTCTGTCTTCTGTGTGTTAACCAATCCTCAATCCATGCTAATACATTACCCCCAATACCATGAGCTCCTATCTTGTGCAATAACCTTTTATGTGGCACCTTATCGAATGCCTTTTGGAAACTTAAACACCTACATCTACCAGTTCCCCTTTATCAACTCTGCTTGTTATATCCTCAAAGAACTCGAGCAAATTTGTCAAACATGATTTTCCTTTCACAAAACCATGCTGACTCTGTTTGATTGTCTTAAATTTTTCTAAATGTCCTGTTATTTCTTCCTTAATAATGGACTCCAGCATTTTCTCAAACAACAGATGTTAGGCTGACTGGCCTATAGCTTCCTACTTTTTGTCTCCCTGCCTTCTTGAACAGGGACATCACAGTAGTGGTTTTCCAATCTTCTGGCACCCTCCTGGAATCCAATGAGTTCTGGAATACTTCGACCAATGCCTCATCTATCTCTGCAGCCACTTTTTTTAAAACTCTTGGATGCAGGCCATCTGTCTGCCTTTAGTCACATTCGTTTGTCAAATACTTTGTCCTTCATGATAGAGATTGTAACAAGATCTTTCCTCCCATTAGCTCCTTGCTTATCTTATATCTTATATCTTTGGGATGTTTATAGTGTCCTCCACTGTGATGACTGATGCAAAATATTGGTTTAAATTATCTGCCATTTCCTTGTTTCCCGTTATCAATTCTCCAGTCACATCCTCCAAGAGTCCCATGCCCACTTTAGCCACTCTCTTTTTACATACGCATAGAAGCTCTTGCTGTTTGTTTTTATGGCTAGGATTTTCCCGTCGGCGAGCGGGGGTGGGTGGCGGGACCCCCTCACCAACGCGGTGACATCGGGCGAAACTCCCAAAGTCACCGCGACCCATTTAAATTTTCCAGTAGGCGGGGCACAGCAAAATCAGCTGCGCGCCCGCCGACCTGTCAATGGCCAACTGAGGCCATTAACAGAGTTATTTAGGTAATTAATGGACCTGCCCGTCCAACCTTAAGGTTGGCAAGCAGGCCAGGAGTCCTGGCGCGAACTAGAAAAAGCATGAAACCTCATCCACGGGCAAGATGAGGTTTCATGTAGGTTTTTAAAAATTTTATTAAAGTTTGTGTAAAAATTATGGACATGTCCCAACTCATGTGACAGTGTCACATGAGGAGACATGTCAGGAATTTTTTTTCTATTTTAATTTTTGTCACATAACAGCCGATCTCCCTGAGGCAGCGCTTAGCTTCAAGGAGATGAGTGCACTCTTTCGTGCACATGCGCGAAAGAGCGCACTCTCGATTTAGGGAATCCCCCCGTGCCCGCACAGGGAGCGCATAGCGCTTCTGTGTGGACGTTGCACTGGGGCCGGCCTTAATTGGCCCGCCCACGTAAAATGGCGCCGCACCCCCAATTGGGGACGCCGATCGGAGGCACGCCTATGCGCGCCAGCCATTCAATTTCGCCCCCAACGGGGGGAAAATCCTGCCCCATATCTCTTGCCAATTTACCTTCATAAACAATTTTCTCCCTCTTTATTAGCTTTTTAGTCATTCGCTGCTGGTTCCTAAAAAATTCCCAATCCTCTGGCCTACCACTAGTTTTCAACGCTTTGTATGCCTTAGTTTTTGATTGGATACTCTCCTTAACCATTTTTGTTAACCACGGGTGGTTTATCCTTATCATCAAGTCCTTCTTTTTAACCGGGATAAATTTTTGCTGAGCATTATGAAATATCTGCTTAAATGTCTGCCACTGCTCATCCACTGACCTTCCCCTTAGTCTATTTTCCCAGCCCGCTTTAGACAACTCTTTCCTCATACCTCTGTAATTGCACTTATTTAAGTTGAGGACACAGGTTTGAGACCCGAGTTGCTTGCCCTCAAACTGAATTTGAAATTCTACCATGTTGTGATCGCTTCCCCCTAGAGCATCCTTAACTAAGGTATCTCTTATCAATCCGACCTCTTTACACATTACTAGATCTAAAATAGCCTGTTCCTGGGTAGGTCCTGCAATGTATTGCTCTAAGAAACAACCCCTGATGCACTCTACAAATTTGTCTTCCATGTTACCCCTGCCAATCTGATTTGTCCAGTCAATATGCAGATTAAAATCACCCATGACAATTTGTAGCGCCCTTCTTACATGCCTCCATTATTTCCTGATTTATACTTTATCCTATAGTGAGTCAACTCATCAGGAGCCTATAGACGACTCCCACCCATGACTTCTTCTCCTTGTTATTCCTTATTTCCACCCCAAATGATTCCACAGCATGATCCATTGCACCTATATCACTACTCACCACTGCACTGATACCTTCCTTTATTAACAAAGCTACCCCACCTCCTCTTCCTTTTTGCCTATTTTTTCTGGAATGTTGAAAACCCTTGAATATTGAGTTCCCAGTCTTGGTCACCCTGCAACCACGTCTCTGTAATATCTATCAAATCACATTCATTTATTTCAATTTGTGTGGTCAACTCATCTATCTTGTTACAAATGCTAAAGAGCCTTAAGTTTTGACTTTTTAACCATTATTTCCCATTCTGGTTCTGGTGTCTGCTGCACTCTTCTGCTTATATTTTCTGCCCCTTCCTATCAGATTTTGATTATTACTCGCTTCTTCACTACGCTGCACCTGTTCTCTCTCATTTCTTTTTGATATTTTAAATTTCCCTTCAACTTAACCCTCCCCCCCCACTAATTAGTTTAAAGCCCTATCTACAACCCTAGTTATACGATTCCCCAGGACACTAACCCCAGCATGGTTCAAATGAAGCCCATCCCAACAGAACAGCTGCCTCCTTCCCCAGTACTGGTGCCAGTGCTCCATGAATCAGAACCCATTTCTCCCACACCAATCTTTGAGCCATGCATTTATCTTTCTAATCTTATTTACCCTACGCCAATTTGTACGTGGCTCAGGTAGTAATCCAGAGATTATTACCTTTGTGGTTCTGCTTTTTAATTTAGTCCTGAGCTGCTCATGGTCCCTTAACAGAAACTGTTTCTTAGTCCTACCAATGTTGTTGGAACCTACGTGGACCACGGCAACTGGATTCTTCCCCTCTCACTCCAAGTTCCTCTCCAGCCCAGAAGAGATGTCCTTAACCTTGGCACCAGGTAGAAACACAGCCTTCGGGACTCTCTGTCTTTGCTGCAGAGAACAGCATCAATTCCCCTAACTATGCTATCCCCTATTACTACTACATTTCTCTTTTCTCCCCCCACTTGAATGGAACTCTGTACCATGGTGCTGTGGTCAGTTCGCTCACCCTCTCTGCAGTCTGTGCCCCTCATCCACACTGGGAGCAAGAGCCTCATATCTATTGGACAAGGGCACTGGCAGAGGCTCCCGCAAAGCTAAATTTTGGATCCCCATACCTGTCTCACTCATAGTCACACCCTCCTGTCCCTGACCACGGTCCAGTTTTGATGTAATTAATCTAAGGGGTGTGACTGTCTCCCGAAGCACAGTGACCAGGTAACCCTCTCCCTCCTTGGTATGTTGCAGTGTCTACAGCTCAAACTCCAGCTCATCAAGTTCCTCGAGCAGCCAACACTTGCTGCAAGTGTGGTCACCGTGGATCACACCAGCATCCACCAGCTCCCATATACTACAGCTGCAACACATCTAAAAACAAAAAGCTAAAAGCTACTGCGGATGCTGGAAATCCAAAACAAAATAAAAACAGAATTACCTGGAAAAACTCAGCAAGTCTGGCAGCATCGGCGGAGAAGAAATCAGTCAACGTTTCGAGCCCTCATGGCCCTTCAGCAGAACTGAAGCATAGTTTCAACAAGGGAGAAATATGAATTGGTTTAAGGTGGGTGGGGGGGAAGAGACACATTGAGGGTGTGGTGTGAGCAGATAATCAAAAGATGTCAGAGACAAAAGGGTCAAAGAGGTGTTGAAGGTGGTGGTCTTTGTCTGAGAAAAGTGCTAATTAAGAATGCAAGACAGGATATTCAAAGTACAGCTCTAGTGGGGGTGGGGTGGAAAGACTAAAGGTTTTAGTTTTAGATTTAAAAATAATGGAAATAGGTGGGGAAAGAAGAATCTATATAAATTATTGAAAAAAAAGGCGGGTGGGGGGGGAAAAGAAACAGGGTGGGGATGGGGGGAGGGGGAGTTTAAGATCTAAAGTTGTTGAATTCAATATTCAGCCCAGAAGGCTGTAAAGTGCCTAGTCGGAAGATGAGGTGCTGTTCCTCCAGTTTGCGTTGGGCTTCACTGGAACAATGCAGCAAGCCAAGGACAGACATGTGGGCAAGAGAACAGGGTGGAGTGTTAAAATGGCAAGCGACAGGGAGGTTTGGGTCTTTCTTGCGGACAGACCGCAGGTGTTCCGCAAAACGGTCGCCCAGTTTGCGTTTGGTCTCTCCAATGTAGAGGAGACCGCATTGGGAGCAACGAATGCAGTAGACTAAGTTAGGGGAAATGCAAGTGAAATGCTGCTTCACTTGAAAGGAGTGTTTGGGCCCTTGGACGGTGAGGAGAGAGGAAGTGAAGGGGCAGGTGTTGCATCTTCTGCGTGGGCATGGGGAGGTGCCATAAGTGGGGGTTGAGGAGTAGGGGGTGATGGAGGAGTGGACCAGGGTGTCCCGGAGGGAACGATCCCTACGGAATGCCGTCGAGGGGGGTGAAGGGAAGATGTGTTTGGTGGTGGCATCATGCTGGAGTTGGCGGAAATGGCGGAGGATGATCCTTTGAATGCGGAGGCTGGTGGGGTGATAAGTGAGGACAAGGGGGACCCTATCATGTTTCTGGGAAGGAGGAGAAGGCGTGAGGGAGGATGCGCGGGATATGGGCTGGACACAGTTGAGGGCCCTGTCAACGACCGTGGATGGGAAACCTCGGTTAAGGAAGAAGGAGGACATGTCAGAGGAGCTATTTTTGAAGGTAACGTCATCAGAACAGATGCGACGGAGGCGAAGGAACTGAGAGAATGGGATGGAGTCTTTACAGGAAGCGGGGTGTGAGGAGCTGTAGTCGAGGTCGACTCGTCGGGACCTGGAAAAATTTATTAATTTTGCTTCCAATCTCCACCCCTCCATCATCTTCACATGGTCCATCTCTGACACTTCTCTTCCCTTCCTTGACCTCTCTGTCTCAATTTCTGATGATAGACTGTCCACCAATATCCATTACAAGCCTACCGACTCCCACAGCTACCTCGACTACAGCTCCTCACACCCCGCTTCCTGTAAAGACTCCATCCCATTCTCTCAGTTCCTTCGCCTCCGTCGCATCTGTTCTGATGACGTTACCTTCAAAAATAGCTCCTCTGACATGTCCTCCTTCTTCCTTAACCGAGGTTTCCCATCCACGGTCGTTGACAGGGCCCTCAACTGTATCCAGCCCATATCCCGCGCATCCTCCCTCACGCCTTCTCCTCCTTCCCAGAAACATGATAGGGTCCCCCTTGTCCTCACTTATCACCCCACCAGCCTCCGCATTCAAAGGATCATCCTCCGCCATTTCCGCCAACTCCAGCATGATGCCACCACCAAACACATCTTCCCTTCACCCCCCTCGACGGCATTCCGTAGGGATCGTTCCCTCCGGGACACCCTGGTCCACTCCTCCATCACCCCCTACTCCTCAACCCCCACTTATGGCACCTCCCCATGCCCACGCAGAAGATGCAACACCTGCCCCTTCACTTCCTCTCTCCTCACCGTCCAAGGGCCCAAACACTCCTTTCAAGTGAAGCAGCATTTCACTTGCATTTCCCCTAACTTAGTCTACTGCATTCGTTGCTCCCAATGCGGTCTCCTCTACATTGGAGAGACCAAACGCAAACTGGGCGACCGTTTTGCGGAACACCTGCGGTCTGTCCGCAAGAAAGACCCAAACCTCCCTGTCGCTTGCCATTTTAACACTCCACCCTGTTCTCTTGCCCACATGTCTGTCCTTGGCTTGCTGCATTGTTCCAGTGAAGCCCAACGCAAACTGGAGGAACAGCACCTCATCTTCCGACTAGGCACTTTACAGCCTTCTGGGCTGAATATTGAATTCAACAACTTTAGATCTTAAACTCCCCCTCCCCCCATCCCCACCCTGTTTCTTTTCCCCCCCCACCCGCCTTTTTTTTCAATAATTTATATAGATTCTTCTTTCCCCACCTATTTCCATTATTTTTAAATCTAAAACTAAAACCTTTAGTCTTTCCACCCCACCCCCACTAGAGCTGTACTTTGAATATCCTGTCTTGCATTCTTAATTAGCACTTTTCTCAGACAAAGACCACCACCTTCAACACCTCTTTGACCCTTTTGTCTCTGACATCTTTTGATTATCTGCTCACACCACACCCTCAATGTGTCTCTTCCCCCCCACCCACCTTAAACCAATTCATATTTCTCCCTTGTTGAAACTATGCTTCAGTTCTGCTGAAGGGCCATGAGGGCTCGAAACGTTGACTGATTTCTTCTCCGCCGATGCTGCCAGACTTGCTGAGTTTTTCCAGGTAATTCTGTTTTTATTTTGTTTTAGCTGCAACACATCGCCTGCCCAGCCATCTCTATTCTATTTAATTAATTAATTTGGATGTTAAATATTTTAAAAGTGAATTTCTTAACTGTACTCTTCAGCTGTAATAGCACCTCCTGATTTAAACTGCTTGCCCAATCAAAAGAGACATGGAAGAGATACCCACCTTTGCTTTGACATCACACATCAGCTCTGACTTTTTTTTTATTGTAAAAATATACTTTATTCATAAAAAATCTTCAATCACATTCAAAACCATTTCAAAAACAACATTACAAGGGTACAATCCAGGTTAAACTTTTACAAAATGTATCACCAGGTGCATCAGTACAAACAATATTACAATCATTTACAGCCTTTCATTTTGATCTGTACAGCCCGAGGGGCTCTAAACAGTTCCCAGTCTCTCGGTGCGCTGTGGTAGAAAGGTCTTAGACAGCGACCCTTCCCCATTGCGCCTTTGCGGCAGCTGCCCCAAGCTTTAGTGCGTCCCTCAGCACGTAGTCCTGGACTTTGGATTGTGCCAGTCCGCAACAATCGGTCGGGGACAACTCTTTGTGCTGGAAGACCAACAAGTTTCGGGCAGACCAAAGCGCGTCTTTCACCGAGTTGATGATCCTCCAGCTGCAGTCGATGTTTGTCTCGGTGTGTGTCCCTGGGAACAGCCCGTAGAGCACAGAGTCCTGTGTCACAGAACTGCTCGGGATGAACCTCGACAGCAACCACTGCATCTCTCTCCAGACTTTCTTTGCAAAGGCACAATCCACAAGGAGGTGAACAACGGTCTCTTCCCCACCACAGCCACCTCGAGGGCATCGTGCAGAGGGGGTGAGACTCCTGGCGTGTAGGAAGGATCTGACGGGGAGGGCCTTTCTCACCACCAGCCAAGCTACGTCTTGGTGCTTGTTGGAAAGTTCTGGCGATGAGGCATTCTGCCAAATGACTTTGACAGTCTGCTCGGGGAACCATCCCACAGGGTCCACCCTCTCCTTATCCCTCAGGGCCTCTAGGACGTTACGTGCTGACCACTGCCTGATGGACTTGTGGTCAAAGGTGTTTTTCTGCATAAATTTTTCCACCAGGGACAGGTGGTACGGCACGGTCCAACTACTTGGAGCGTTCCGCGGCAGCGTGGCCAGACCCATCCTTCGCAACACCGGGGACAGGTAGAACCTCAGCACGTAGTGACACTTGGTGTTTGCGTACTGAGGGTCTACGCACCGCTTGATGCAGCCACACACAAAGGTGGCCATCAGTATGAGGGCGATGTTGGGCACGTTTTTTCCCCCTTTATCTAGAGGCTTGTACATCGCGTCCCTGCAGACACGATCCATTTTCGACCTCCAGATAAAGCGGAAGATGGCTCGAGTGATCGCCATCGCGCAGGAGTGTGGAATGGGCCAGACCTGCGCCACGTACAGCAACAGCGAGAGTACCTCACACCTGATGACCAGGTTCTTACCCGCAATGGAGAGGGAGCGCCGCTCCCACATGCCCAGTTTCCTTTTCACCATAGCCACTCGCTCCTTCCAGTTTCTAACGCATGCCCCGGTCCCTCCGAACCATATCCCCAGCACCTTCAGGCCGTCAGCCCTGACAGTGAAGGGGACAAAGGATCGGTCAGCCCAGTTCCCAAAGAACATGGCCTCGCTCTTCCCACGATTTACCTTGGCTCCCGAGGCCAGTTCGAACTGGTCGCAGACGTGCATCAGTCTGCGCACCGACAGCGGATCCGAGCAGAAGACGGCGACGTCGTCCATGTACAGGGAGGCTTTTACCTGAGTGCCTCCACTGCCTGGGATCGTCACTCCTCTTATGCCCGGATCCTTCCTGATGGACTCGGCAAAGGGTTCTATGCAGCACACGAAAAGGACAGGCGAGAGAGGACAGCCCTGCCTGACTCCAGATTTAATCGGAAAGCTATCTGTTTCCCACCCATTGATTGAGACTGCGCTACTGATGTTAGTGTAGAGCAGTTGGATCCAATTTCGAATTCCCTCCCCAAACCCCATTTTGGAGAGCACATCCCCCATGTAGGTGTGCGATATTCTGTCAAAGGCCTTCTCCTGATCCAAGCTGATGAGGCAGGTATCCACACCCCTGTCCTGTACATAGGCAATCGTATCCCTGAGCAGCGCCAGGCTGTCAGAGATCTTCCTGCCTGGCACAGAGCAGGTCTGGTCAGGGTGAATCACCAATTCCAGAGCGGATTTGACCCGGTTGGCGATGACCTTGGACAGAATCTTATAGTCCACATTCAACAGTGAAATGGGTCGCCAATTTCTAATTTCCTCCCTTTCCCCCTTGTGCTTGTAGATGAGGGTGATGATGCCTTTCCTCATGGATTCTGACATGCTGCCGGCCAGGAGCATACTCTCGTACACTTCTAGCAGGTCTGGGCCGATCAAGTCCCACAGAGCCGAATACAACTCCGCCGGCAGGCCGTCGCTTCCGGGGGTTTTACTCTTCTCGAAGGACTCGAGGGCCTTAGTCAGTTCGTCAGGAGTTAGCGGTTTGTCTAGGCTCTCCCGCGTACTGTGGTCTAAGACCTCCGTGATAGAGGACAGGAAGGACTGGGAGGCCGTGCTGTCCGTGGGCTTCACGTCATACAGACCGGCATAAAAGGATTTGCTGATCCTCAGAATGTCGGACCGTGATGACTTTACTGAGCCGTCTTCTTCCTTCAGGCTGCTGATCACAGAGCGCTCTCTGTGTACCTTTTGGAAGAAGAAACGTGAGCACGTCTCATCCTGCTCCACGGAGCGGACTCTGGAACGGAAGATGATCTTGGAGGCCTCCGAGGCAAAGTGCGAGGCTTGCTGGCCCTTCACCTCTTGGAGCTCCTCCTTGACATCGACCCCCATCGACTGCAGCCGCAGCAGATTCTGCATCTTTTCCTGGAGTCGGGACATTTCCCTCTGTTCCTTTCTAGCTTTCTGGGTGCCTTTGCGGATGAAAAACCTCTTGATGCTTCCCTTGATCACTTCCCACCAGTGTGTCAGGGACTCAAAGAGGGGTTTCACGGTTCTCCAACCTTTGTAATCCCTCTTGAGCTCCTCAATGTTCTCTGGGGTCAGCAGTTGCACATTTAGCTTCCATGCCCCCCTGCCCACCCTCAGGTCTTCCTCCAAGTGGCAGTCCGCCAGTAGGAGGCAGTGGTCAGAGAAGAACACCGGCTTGACCTCGGTGGATCTGACTGTGAATGCACGGGACACAAACAGGAAGTCTATCCTGGAACGAATGGACCCGTCTGGCCGCGACCAGGTGTATCTACGCTGCGCTCCGTCTGCAGGGTTGCTGAAGACGTCGTGCAGCTTGGCATCCTTAACTGTTTCCATCAGGGATCTGGACGTAGCGTCCAATCTGCTTCCGGCCCTGCTGGATCGTCCAGCCGCATCGATGATGCAGTTGAAGTCCCCGCCCAGAATGACCGGCCTGGAGGTCGCCAGCAGCAGTGGGAGCTGCTGAAAAACCTCCAGCCGCTCAGCCCCTTGTGCCGGGCCGTACACGTTAATTAACCGGAGTGGAGCGTTCTTGTACATTACGTCTGCTACCAGGAGTCGCCCGCCCACCACCTCCTTGACCTCGGAGACGGTGAAGTTGCCTCCCCGCAGCAGAATACCCAGGCCGGAGGAACGAGAGTCGTTTCCGCCCGACCAGATCGATGGCCCGTGGGACCACCATCGTGACCATTGCCTGTAGGAGCTGAGGTGCGGTATCGCACACTCCTGCAGAAACAACAGGTCAGCTTTGACCTTGGCTAGGTAGTCCAAGGTCGCAACACATCGCGTAGTAGATTTAATGCTACGCACATTTATGGATACAATCCTTAAACCCATATTAAAGCATTTATTCTCCTACCAAACCCACTGTCTCTGAGAGTCCCAGACCTTTAGTCTGCTCCTTCATACCCGTAGTGAGCTCAAATTCCTTCACTTTGGATGGGCTGAGGTAGATCTCCTTGGCCGTGTTCTGCTCCAGTGGCATCTGGAGGTTCACGTAGTGAGCGGGTTTTGAGATGACCTTTGCTGGAGAAGCTTCTCCAAAACTCACCCCCTCTGGGGGGTTGCTGTTCCCGGCTTCCTGGAGCTGGGGTGCGATGATTGCCTCACTGCTCCCAGATTCCAGGGGCTGTGGTGCACTGGCCTCCTCAGGTTGCAGGCAAAGTTGGGGTGCGCTGGTCTCCTTGTTGTCTCCAATTTTCTGGAGCTCGGGTGTCTCGTCCTCCAACGCCCTGGAGCTTTGCCGCCTCTTCTGTCGGTGCCGCTCTGGCACTTCATCATCCGAAGAGCTGCTGCCCTTGTCATCCGTGTCGGATGGGAGACGCCTCTTGCCGCTTCTCTGGGAAACGCCTTTGCTTCTTCTTCGCTCCCTCTTACTTTTCTTGTTCTTCACCGTCCGCCACTCCCCCTGCTGCTTTTCCACTGCTGCCTCCTCCTCCATTGATTCGCTGTCCTGAGGACTGGAAGGTTCAGGGGGTAGTGCTGTTGATTGGCTCTCTGTTGCCTCAATCTCTTTCTCCACCTTGTCTCTCTCTGTGTCCTCCTTTGTCCCGTTGAGCTCCCTGGGGGCCTTGGTGGTTGGAGTGACACGGAACCTTTCTTCTGCTTCCCCCTGGTCGGCTTTGGCTGCCTGTGCGTAAGTACGGCAGCGTTTGGGGCAGGTCCTGTAGAGGTGACTTGCCTCGCCACACAGGTTGCAGCACTTGGCCTGTTTGCAGTCTTTTGTCTGGTGCCCTTCCTGTTTGCAGATCTTGCAGAGGGAGGCGCTGCAGTTGGCCGCCACATGGCCAGCCTTGCCGCATGAGCGACAATGCTTGGGTTGCCCAGCGTAGACCAGGTAGCCACGGTTTCCCCCGATTGCGAAACTGGAAGGAGGGTGGAAAATGGCTCCCTTACCATCGGTCTTTAGCGTGACCTTAAACAGGCGTTTGCCTGTCCAGATCCCCAAGTCGTCTCGAATCTCGGTGCCGCTCCCCACCTTATCGAAGTACCTGGTGAGGAAGGTGACCACGTCGGCGACAGGGACGAAGGGGTTGTACACATGCACCATCACCTCACGTTCCCGTTGCAACGGCAGAGAAAAGTGCGGCTCCGCCGTCAGGATCTTCATCTCCGGCAGGTCTCTCTTCTCCTCGAACACCCTCAGGAGCCGGACGCAGTCTGCCACTCGCTTGAAAGTCACGTCGAAATAACCACCTTTGCGGGAGTCGTGCAGGGTGAAGATCTCCGTAGCTTGGAAGCCGCACGCCTTCAACAGGATCCTCCTGGTGAAGAAGCCCCGATCCATAGGTGATCCTCCTTCACTGTGGTTCACCGTGACTCGGACGGTGATAGGTAACCCACGGTATAGATTTGGATTGCGATTGGTTATCGCCCTTCCATCCCGACCTTGCCATGGCAGGACCATGGTGTCGCCCCTGCAACACTTGATCTTAGCCAAGAGGCCGAGAACAGATACTACACTTGATCTTAGCCAAAAGGACACATCAGCTCTGACAGGTAGAGGACAGGTCCTCCTGTTGCACTCTCCTCTAGGTGCTGCTGGCTGCCTGTCCCAGGGTCCTCCTCTCGCACTCTCCTCTCGGTGCTGCTGACTGCCTGTCCCAGGGTCCTCCTCTCACGCTCTCCTCTAGGTGCTGCTGACTGCCTGTCCCAGGGTCCTCCTCTTGCAGTCTCCTCTCTGATGGAGCAATAATTGGCTGGTTTGTATTTGTCCTTCTTTTTGTGTACAGGACATACCTGGGCAATTTTTCCACATTGCTGGGTAGATGCCAGTGTTGTAGCTGTACTGGAATAGCTTGGTTAGGGTTGTGGCAAGTTCTGGAGCACCAGTCATCGGTACTGTTGCCAGAATATTGTCAGGGCCCATAGCCTTTGCATTATCCAGTGCCTTCAGTCGTTTCTTTATATCACGTTGAGTGAATCGAATTGGCTGAAGACTGGCATCTGTACTGCTGGGGACCTGCAGAGGAGGCAAAGATGGATCATCTGCCTGACACTTCTGGCTGATGCTTCTAGCAAATGGTTCAGCCTTATCCTTTGCACTGGCGTGCTGGGCTCCCCCATCATTGAGGGTGGGGATATTTGTGGAGCCTCCTCCTCCTCCAGTGAGTTGTTTAATTGTCCACCACCATTCACGGCTCAATGTGGCAAGACTGCAGAGCTTAGATCTGATCTGCTGGTTGTGAAATTGCTTAGCTCTGTCTATCACTTGCTGCTTATGTCGTTTGGCATGCAAGTAGTCCTGTGTTGTAGCTTCACCAGGTGGACACGTCATTTTTAGGTATGCCTGGTGCTGCTCCTGGCATGCCCTCCTGCACTCTTCATTGAAACAGAGTTGATTCCCTTGCTTGGTGAAAATGGTAGAGTGGGAGGTATGCAGGGCCATGAGGTTACAGATTGTGTTCGAGTACAATTCTGCTGCTGCTGATGGTCCACAGCGCCTCATGGTTGCCCAGCTTGGAGTTGCTAGATCTGTTCAAAATCTATCCCATTTAGCATTGTGGTTGTGCCGCACAACACAATGGAGGGTATCCTCAATGTGAATACAGGGCTTCGTCACAAGGACTGTGTCGTGGTCACTCCTATCAATACTGTCATGGACAGATGCGTCTGTGGCAGGCAGGTGGTGAGGATAAGGTGAAGTATGTCTCCCTCTTGTTGGTTCCCTCACCACCTTCCGCAGACCCAGTCTCACAGCTATGTCATTTAGGACTCGGCCAGTGGTAGTGCTACCTAGCCACTCTTGGTGATGGACATTGAAGACCCCCATCCAGATTAAATTCTGTGCCCTCAGTGCTTTCTCCAAGTGATGTTCAACATGGAGGAGGACTGATTCATCAGCTGAGGGAGGGTGGTCCGTGGTAATGAGTAGGAGGTTTCCTTGTCCATGTTTGACCTGATGCCATGAGACTTCAAGAGTCGATGTTGAGCACTCCCAGGGCAACTCCCTCCTGGCTGTATATCACTGAGCTATGCCACCTCTGCTGGGTCTGTCCCGCCAGTGGGAACAAGACATACCCAGAGATGGTGATGGTGGTGTCTGGGACATTATCTGTCAGGTATGATACTGTGAGGATGACTATGTCACGCTGTTGCTCATCTCGTCTGTGAGACAGCTCTCCCAATTTTGGCACAAGCCCCCAGATGTTACTAAGGAGGACTTTGCAGGGTCAATGTTGTCATTTCTGATGTCTAGGCCAATGCCAGGTGGTCCATCTGGTTTCACTCATTTGAGACTTTTTAGCGGTTTGATACAGCTGAGTGGCTTGCTAGGACATTTAAGAGTCAACCACATTGCTGTGGGTCTGGAGTCACATGTAGGCCGGCAGATTTCCTTCCCTAAAGGGCATTAATGAACCAGACAATAGTCACCATCTTTTAATTCCAGATTTTTATGGAATTCAAACTTCACCATCTGCCATGGTGGAATTCAAACCCATATCCCCAAAGCATTACTCTGGGCCTGGGTCTCTGGACTATTAGTCCAGCGACAATACCACTGCACCACAGCCTCCCCCTAAATTACTGGACACCGTATTGGAACTCCAGCCAAGCATTACACTGGTCTAGTTATCCTGATTTCAAAATGTTTGATTACATATCACACATTCTGCCTTTGTGTAAATATTTAACTGTAAAACACATTGATATAATCTCACTGTTTGACTTTACTAAAGTAAAGCTTAATTTAGTTAAATGTTTAAAGGATTGTTGATGATCAACATTTCAAGTCTTAATAAAAACAAACCGTATAGTTTCAGAATGTCACTTGACATATTTTATTTTGAAACCCTTTTATAGCTCTGCAAACACACGGCAAGTTGGTCAATTTTGTTGATATTTATCACCCATTTTTGAGTGGAGTTGGGGTGGCCAAAAGAGGAAATTGATTTCAGGGAGGTGGTTTGAATCCCTGTCCCTAGAGTTTCTGTTGCAGTTTACTTTGAATTGTAATCTGAGCTACCTACAGCAATCTCAAAAGACTGCCTATTGCATGCTAATGGTATTTAAATCTTCCTTTAATGTGAACTTTGACTTTTCCCCTTTAGGCCTGGATTTTCATCCTCGAAGTGGGTATTTGGGAGTTGTGAAAATTCCCGTCTTGGCCTGCCCGCCTCTGGAGAAAGTGTCCACAAGGTCGGGATATTCATCAAGAGTGCAGGCTGCGGTTGGCCAACCAACCCAAGAAAAGGTTCAGAGGCAGCCAAAGGGACAGGCAGAGCTGTTCAAAAGATACTGTAGGACTTTGTCACAGCTATAACAAAAATAGAAAGTCCCTCCAGCCCTCACCCCTCACCTCCCATACACTCTCTTCACCCCATCCATGCCATCTCATGCCCTCCATCCCATGGGCCCTAATGTCCCCCATGCCAAGCCATGACCTCCCCAAAAAAACTTCTATAGCTACCCGTGCCTCCTTATGACAAGGTATGCCCCCACCCACCACCTATCGTCCCTCATGCCCCCATGCCAAGCTATGGCACTTACAGGCCCATTTTTAAAATTAATTTGTGGGTGTGGGTGTGGGTGCCGCTGGCTAGACCAGCATTTATTGCCTGTCCCTAATTGTCCTTGAGAAGGTTATGGTGAGCTGTTGCAGTCCATGTGATGTAAGAACAGCCACAGTTCTGTTAGGAAGGGAGTTCCAGGATTTTGACACAGTGACAGTGAAGGAACAATACAGTTAGAAGCCAGGATGGTGTCTAACTTGGAGGTGGTGGTGTTCCCATGCATCTGCTGCCCTTGTCCTTCTAGGTGTTGGTAGGGTTTGGAAAGTGCTGTTGAAGAAGCCTTGCAGAGTTGCTGAAGTGCATTTTGTATGGTGCATAATGCTCCCACCGGGCGTTGGCGGTGGCGGGAGTGAATGTTTAAGGTGGTGAATGGAGTGCCAATCAAGCGGGCTGCGTTGTCCTAGATGGCGTTGAGCTTCTTTAGCATTGTTGGAGCTGCACTCATCCAGGCAAGTAGAGAGTATTCCATCACACTTTTCTTTATTCATTCATGGGATATGTGCATGCGCATCGCTGGCTAGGCCAGCATTTATTGCCCATCCCTAATTGCCCTTGTTCAGGGGAGAGTTAAGAGTCAACCACATTGCTGAGGGTCTGGAGTCACATGTAGGTCAGACCAGTTAAGAACGGCAGATTTCCTTCCCTAAAGGGCATAAGTGAACCAGATGGTTTTTTACGACAATGGTTTTGTGGTCATCAGCAGACTTTTAATTCCAGATTTTTACTGAATTCAAATTGCGCCACCTACCAAGGTGGCATTTGAACCCTGCCAATACCCTGGGTCTCTGAATACTAGTCCAGTGACAATACCACTATGCCACCACCTCCCCTGACTTGTGCCTTGTAGATGGTGGACAGGCTTTGGGGAGTCAGGAAATGAGTTACTCGCCACAGAATTGCAGTTTTCAACCTGCTCTTGCAGCCATAGTATTTATATGGCTAGTCCATTTCAATTTCTGGTCAATAGTAACCCCCAGTGTGTTGATAGTGGAGGATTCAGCAATGGCAATGCCACTGAATGTTAAGAGAACATAGTTTGATTCTCTATTGTTGGAGATGGTCATTGCCTGACATTTGTGTGGCGCAAATGTTATTTGCCACTTGTCAGCTCAAGTCTGGATATTATCCAGGTCTTGCTGCATATGGACACAAGCTGCTTCAGTATCTGAGGAGTCGCGAATGGTACTGAACATTGTGCAATCATCTGTGATCATCCCCAGTTCCGACCTTACGATGGAGGAAAGGTCATTAATGAAACAGCTGAAGATGTTTGGGCCTAGGACAGTCCCCTGAGGAACTCCTGCAGCGATGTTCTGGGACTGAGATGATTGACTTCCAATAACCACTTCTTTTGTGCTAGGTATGACTGCAATCAGTGGAGCGTCTACCCCCAATTCTGACAGACTTTAGTTTTGCTTGGGCTCCTTGATGCCACACTCAGTCAAATGCTGCCTTGATGTCAATGATAGTCACTCTCACCTTACCTCTTGAGTTCAGCCCTTTTGTCCGTGTTTAGACCAAGGCTGTAATGAGGTCAGGAGATGAATGGACCTGGTAGAACCCAAACTGAGCGTCCGTGAACATGTTATTGCTGAGTAAGTCCTGCTTGATAGCACTGTCAATGACACTTACCATCACTTTGCTGCTGTTCGAGAGTAGACTGATGGGGCGATAATTGGCCGGTTTGGATTTGTCCTGCTTTTTCTGGACAGGATATACCAGGACAATTTTCCACATTTCTGGATAGATGCCAGTGTTGTAACTGTACTGGGACAGCTTGGCTAGGGCTGTGGCTAGTTCTGGAGCAGATTTCTTCAGTACAATTGCCAAAATGTTGTCAGGGCCCATAGCCTTTACTGAATGCACTACAGAAAGTTAGAAGCAATGTATGCTATAATGACATTAGGATATCTAAAAATGCTTTAAAAGCAATCATCCCTTGATAACTTTCCAGTTTTCTTAAAAAACTCATTTCTACTACAGCCGAATAAAAGTGTCAATCATCCAGATCCTTTAAAGTATCAAAGCTGAAACTACACACACTTGAAGATCTTGTACAAACAAACATTGTGAAATTCACAGCATAGATCAGGCAGCCAAAGCTTTCAATTAAGGAATGTTTTCCCTGGGGCTGAGGTGTTTCAAAAGGCTAATGGATTTCTGGGCTCTCAGCCAAGAATACATAATGAGCCTTGGCTGTGAGCCCAGGAATCCATTCACCTGTTGAAACACCTGAGCATGGGAAAAACATTGCTTGATTGCCAGCTCTGGCTCTCTGATCTACGCTGTCAATTTTGCAATATTGTGCTACATAAGATAAAGAGGTTCAATTGCTTGCAGTTTCCTCTACTGATAATTTCAAAGGTTTGGATGATTGATACTTTTAATAGGCTGTAGTAGTAAGGAGCCTTTATAAGAAAGTGAAATTTTTTCAATGAATGACTTTTTAAAAGCTTTTTCCAAAGATGTTCATTGCTTCTATACAATATATAGTGGGTGAGTGGGCATGGTGTGGGTGGGTCATACATTGAAAAGCTGGCCTGAATTCATGAAAATTGCGGAGTACTAGGACATGTTTCCGCTGGAGAGGTAAGCTCATTAAGATGCAAAGGACATGTCCATTCCTTTCGATAGTCCTTTTTGAAGTTGGCCAAGCGTGCCGACGTCAACGTGCAGTTGCACGATAGTTCAGTCAGCGGGCGTGTGCCGAAGCCAGCAGCCTGCCCACCAACAATTAAAAGGCCTGTTAAGGCCATTAATTAATCAATTAAATTAAAATTTTCATTGCCCGTCTAACCTAATGGTTGGCAGGCAGGCGAAAAGGCCAAGCAACCTTTGCATTTTTTTGGAAATCTCACCCACTGGCAGGATGAGGTTTCCAAAAACAAATAAAAATAAAATAAAAACTTTAATTTTTCAATAATACCATGTCCCTGCTCGTGTGACAGAGTCACATGAGGGACGTGTTTTATTATATATTTTTTTTTCATATCTCTTCATCTCCCTGAAGCAGCTCTGTGCCTCAGGGAGATTATGAAATGGTCCCTCGTACGCATGTGTGAAATTCACGCTCGGCCTGCTGGCCCACATCCCCTCCCCCCCCCGCACTGCCCCACACAGGCAGCATTCAGTGCTGTCGCCTCACGTTTCACTCTGGGCGGGCTGAATTGGCCCGCCAGTGTGAAATCACGGTCTGGTGCCGATCACAGGCGGCAGTCAACTTCCCGCCCTCCCCATCTGCCCCTGGCGAGCACCCCCGCCAAGGGCAAAATTCTGCAAATTGACCTCAACTATATTCAATGATTCATGAGCAAATTTGTCAATAAAGCTAGCGCCTCTCCCCCACCTTGGGTATGGGTTCAAAGGAAACAACTTCTGCTTTTCACATAATGATGAGCAAACCACCTTGACTAATGGGCCTAATTGAAAAGATGACTCTTCATCAAGTTGAAATAGACTCTGCATTACGCTATGACATACTGGCTTACGTTATTAAATATTGATGAAGTCATCTCACTGTCCAATGGGAGAAAACTGCTGCTAAAGAAATGAGTGAGAATGAGAACAAGAAAGTGAGTCATCAGAAAAAGAGCCAATAATAAAGTCTGTATATACCTATGAGAGATTTATTAAGAGTACTGTCTTAGTAGCTGTATAAAGAGGTGAAAAATGGTCAACTTAAAAAAGATTGATGGAATCGAGGAGTAGTGAGGTCTAAATGCTGTATAAAAATCATTTGGAAAAGAAACCAAAAACACATATTAGGACCAGTAGCCCCAGAATAGAAAGTGGGATTACAGAAGGCAGCCAACAGAACAAAAAATGTTTTAACAGCATGTGAAATTTATTTAGTGCTAAGAATATATAGGTACTTAAGGAATATGTTAGTTTCATAATTTGGCTGCCAAATGCAAGGAGGTTATGCTGAACCTTTATAAATCTTTGGTTAGGACTCAACTGGAATATTGCATCCAGTTCTGGTCACCACACTTCAGGAAGGATGTGAGGGTGTTTGATAGGGTGCAGAAGAGATTTACCACAACACGTCCAGGAATGTGGGATTTTAGTCATAAGGTTAGGTTGGAAAAGCTGTGTTTGTGCTGCTTGGAACAAGGGAGATTTAAGGGAGATTTGATAGAAGTGTACAAGATTATGGCCGGGATTTTCTGCCCCTGTTCACGACAGGCATCATGGCAGGTGGGAGCAAAAAATATCATGAGAAGGCCAAAAATTGGTTCTACATCGTTGTAAAACCAGTTCACGATTGTGCACTGCAGCCTTCAACGGTGGGCCGCATTTCCCACTGCGACACATAGGGAACATTATTTGTATCTCATTATAAGGGCTCCTCCACAGAATCATCCCCCCCATGCTGGGGATCATCAGGGCACATTGGTGTGCAATTAAAACGATGTGTTTCACAATGGTATATCAGTGACATGCACCTGGTGACCTGCACTTTGCTCATGACTTCAAGGTTTGTTCACCTACCTTGCATCTTGCAGTACTCGTGGTAATCAGGCTTCACAGGCAACACCACCTCACTTTCGGGGGGTGTCAGAGGCAAGTTTCTACCTACCAGGCCAGTGATAGGTTGGGGTTGGCTTTTAATGTGCTGCAGAGCTAGGGCTGCACTAAAGAAGAGGGGGAGCTGGCCTCAGGTATGGGAAGGGACTGCAGGGCTAGGGCTGTACTGGGGAGTACGAGTGGGGAAGGTTGCACTCAGACACATTACTTGGGGGAGGGTGCAGGGTGTGAGTGCCAAGATGGGGGGAAGAGTATGTTATAGGATGACATAAGCCACTTGAAGGCAGAATGGGTCGAGCGCTGAGTGAAGAAGTGCTTCAGTTTATAGTGTTGAGCTTGCAAAGACTGTCATTGTCCCAGTCCAGGGAGGAGGAGGGCATGTCAATCCAGTCTCAGTTGTGCCCAGCATGTTGTACACAGTGTGTTGCCATAACATCACATGCCTAGGTCTGTGGGCTTTCTGACATCATACTGGGACACAGATGGCACAGTCAGTCAAGAGAGGCACCTGCAGCCTACAGATGAGAAAAAGGTTTTGGGGCGGGGGTGGTATCTGAGGACGTAACGGGTGGGGTGCTATATGTTTAACTGTGCATGTGGCCTCAAGCTGGGGAGGGATGAGGTCCACACAGGGCATAGGCACATCCACCTCAAAATGTTCAGGGGCTAACAAGCGGATATCCACCATAAACACGATGGGATCAAGGAATACAGGGGGAGGATCGAGAGGTCTGTTAGGGAGGGAAACCTGAGCATTAAGCTTCTCCGGAATGATGGGAAGAGTTTCCATACTCACACAGGGAGGGTCCAAGCTGGTTTGGCAGTGAGAGCTCAGCACTACCATCTTCCAACCTGCAGCAATGACGCAGTGCAAAATTAAAATGAGGAGCTCAGTTAGTGAGGCCTCTGCAGGCAGATTGGAGGACAGCTGCATGCACTGGGGTGGTTTGGGGTTGGAGGGGGGGGTTGTGATTAAATGGGCACCCAACTGAACCATACATTCCCAAATGAAGAGAGAGGCACAGCTGAGACATGTTAGGAGCCTTTCAATGACAATGCAGGGAATCAGGAAAGTGAAGCAATGATGTGCATTCATGTGAGACTAATCCTGCAAAGTGGCACTAATCAATATTATAAATAAAAACAAAAAACTACTGCGGATGCTGGAAATCCAAAACAAAAATAGAATTACCTGGAAAAACTCAGCAGGTCTGGCAGCATCGGTGGAGAAGAAAAGAATTGACGTTTCGAGTCCACATGACCCTTCAGCAGAACACCAGACCCATTCAACAGAATTAATCAATCTCCTTGTTTTAACCTCTTGTTCACAGCATGGGAATTCCCCAGAACCATAATGAACTCCAGAGCAACTGGGTGACTGGACAAGCTTCAGAGGCGTGTTAGAATTGTGGCGCTGTCTGGTTCACTGAAGAGAAGCCTCAGGCCCCCATCAAATAATCTTATTTCCTGACTGAACATTTACCCTCAAGTTTATTCTAAAGAGTGTAGTATTAGAGTGCAGTGAATGAGGCTTGCAGTGTTCCCCCCTTTGCAGCGCCAGGTTGTGCAGCGCGCAGCAAGCCAACGTGATCTGTGAGACCCTCTGGGGAGTGTACTGGAGTACTCTGCCAGTGCTCTGGTGTCCTGACTTACTTGATCTCTTTCAAAGTCCAGGCATCCGAATCACATCTTTAGGATCCCTATGGTGTGCTCCACAAATGTCCATGTAGCGGCATGAGCCTCATTATATCTTCTCTTTGCAGGAGTCTGACACTGCCACAAGGGCATCATCAGCAACATCCTTTGCGGGTACACGTTGTCACCGAGGACTAGCCCTGGACCTTATGTGGTCCCACAAAGATGTCCAAGATCTGTGATCTATGCGAGATCTATGAGTCATGGATGCTCCCTGGGTATCTGGCGCAAGCATACATGATCAGCTCCTTATGGTCGCAGACCAGCAGTACACAGAGCGAGTGGTAGCCTTCCTGTTTATGTATTGGAGTGCTTATTGCCAGGGAGCTTTTATAGTCACATGAGTGCAGTCAATGGCGCCCTGCACCAATCTGGAAATCTCAGCAAAGCCCAGTGCTCTGGTGTCCTGACTTACTCGATCTCTGTCAAAATTGACATAATTGTGGACCTTGGCAAAAAAGGTGTCTGTGACCTCTTGAATACATTTGTGCATGGACACTTGAGAGATCCCACAGATGTCCATAAGACCATAAGACATAGGAGCAGAAAGCCCATTGAGTCTGCTCCGCCATTCAATCATGGCTGATAAGTTTCTCAACCCCATTCTCCTGCCTTCTCCCCGTAACCTTTGATCCCCTTACTAATCAAGAACCTATCTATCACGGTCTTAAATACACTCAATGACCTGGCCTCCACAGCCTTCTGTGGCAATGAATTCCATAGATTCATCACTCTCTGGCTAAAGGAGTTTTTCCTCATCTTTGTTCTAAAAGGTCTTCCCTTTACTCTGAGGCTGTGCACTCGGGTCCCAGTCTCTCCTACTAATGGAAACATCTTCCCTACGTCCACTCCATCAAGGCCTTTCAGTATTCTGTAAGTTTCAATCAGATCCCCCCCTCATCCTTCTAAACTCCATCGAGTATAGACCCAGAGCCCTCAAACATTCCTCATATGTTAAGCCTTTCATTCCTGGGATCGTTCTCGTGAACCTCCTCTGGACCCTCTCCAGGGCCAGCACATCCTTCCTGAGATACGGGGCCCAAAATTGCTCACAAAATTCTAAATGTGGTCTGACCAGAGCCTTATAAAGCCTCAGCAGCACATCCCTGCTTTTATATTATAGTCCTCTCGAAATAAATGCCAACATTGCATTTGCCTTCCTAACCACCGACTCAACCTGTAAGTTAACCTTAAGAGAATTCTGGACTAGGACTCCCAAGTCCCTTTGCACTCCAGATTTCTGAATTCTCTCCCCATTTAGAAAATAGTCTATGCCTCTATTCTTCCTACCAAAGTGCATGACCTCACACTTCCCCACGTTGTATTCCATCTGCCAATTCTTTGCCCATTCTCCTAACCTGTCCAAATCCTTCTGCAGCCTCCCTGCCTCCTCAATACTACCTGTCCCTCCACCTATCTTTGTATCATCTGCAAACTTAGCCAGGATGCCCTCAGTTCCTTCATTTAGATCATTAACGTATAAAGTGAAAAGTTGTGGTCCCAACACTGACCCCTGCGGAACTCCACTAGTCACCGGCCACCATCCTGAGAAGGACCCCCTTATCCCCACTCTCTGCCTCCTGCCAGACAGCCAATCTTCTATCCATGCTAGTACCTTGCCTCTAACACCATGGGCTTTTATCTTACTGAGCAGCCTCCTGTGCGGCACCTTGTCAAAGGCCTTCTGGAAGTCCAAGTAGATACCCTAGTGGAACCTGGAAGGAATAACTGGCGTAGAAGTAGAGTGCGGCCGTTACTTTCAGAACCGCTAGCAATAGATGTCCTTTCAGCCCCCTTGTGTCAATTCTTGGAGAATGTGGCAAATGTGAATCACCTAGAACCCTGGTGTTTATGGTGGATACCTGTTTGTTAGCCTCTGAACATTTTGAGGCGCCGGCAACACTGGTTCTGGCTCATCTGCAGATAAGACATGTAAGTTCTTTAGACCGTGAGTCTCGTGAGCCGCCTACACACGACATCTCCGTCAGCCTCATCCTCTGCATCTGGAGAAGGCCCTGCTGGCCCTTGGTCTTGAGGGTTTTGCTCCTCCCTTTGGCAAGCCAGGTGCCTTCGTCACAATCTTCTCCTTCTTCTTTCCTGTCTGTATGCCATTATGTAGACAACGATAAATCCAGGATCCATCTTCCTGATGGTCTCCTCTCTGCAGCATCAATGAGAAAGAGACAAGAGTCAGCGTTAGTCTCCAAAGGTCCTCTTTCTGTCAATGACTCATCAGTGAATGTGGATTCAAGGGCTTTGTTCCTGTTCATTTCAATCATGCACTTCAATATGAGAGTGAATAGTTACACTTCAGGCACATATTGTCCTGATCCTTTGAAGGATGATGAAACCTCAGGAGCATGTGTCCTTGCCGAGATGAGGTACTAACTGTGAGTGAGTTCCAGCATCAGATGTCAGAAGGTGCTGCCTCTTCAAGTATCTCTCCAGCATCCCAGCGACAGCAGCAGCCTACAAGAGCCAGGAGCTGTTCCATTATCCTCAGTGATCTAGTAGCTGTATGCCTTCAGTGTGACAAAGCTCCTCAAGAAGATCCATCTCCAGCAATGGGACATCGCATTCTGTGTAACGTCGGTGATAAAAGTGATAGGTGATACTTGGGCCAAGGCAGCCGAGGATGTTCTGCAGGTGTGCATCCATCCTGAGATGGCTTAATCCTCTGTGTCACCTTCCTCTCTATCACATTAACATCCGGCACTCTCAGTTAGAGATGCTGGCCTGCTTTTATCCTCACCTTGCTTTGTATGTGGACCACCTGAGAATGACGACGTTCAATGACTTGCGTGCCAGACATCAAAATGCCTCCTCTAAGACACACATTCAGTCTGGATAGCCAGCCCTGGCTCTTGAAAACTCCGAAATTCTCAGACACCATGAAACCCTCAAGATCACGTTGCTAATAAAGAGCAGACTTCAGCTTCAGTACATCCTCGCACTGATCCCATGGCTCCCCTCAGCATTGTCTAAAGCTATGAAGTGCGCTTCTGGAGCATGCTCAAAGGCTCTATTGACCACCAAATATCACCATTTGCAATTATTATCATTCGTCTCGGCAAGTGTTTATGTAATGGGGTGCACAGCGCTGCATCCCAATGTTGTGACAAGAGTCTTGTGGCCACAATCCAGACAATTACAGGTTGAGAAATGCTCAAGGTTGCATGTTCGAGCACCAAGACAATAAGGTGGTTGAGAGGGGCAGAGCTTTGGAACCTTGAAGTGGCAAGGTCCTCCCACTTATTGGTCAGCTTAGCAGATACACACTTGGAAAGTCGGAAATGCAATTAGCTGACAGCAGCGCACATGAGCTCTGAGTATGGGCTCATAGCCTGAAAACCCTGCCGGATGACAGAGAGCACGTGGAGTTGCACAATATATGACCCTTCTCCATGCATTAACACATCTCTCCTTGTACACTACACCTTCGCATTTCAAGAATGCAGATGAGATAGGAGAACACCCTTGCCTCAATTTTACACAGCCAAGAATAAACATGACATGACCCTGCAAAGCATGTTGAACGAGGCTCATTCCACAAGCACATTTAACATTAAGGTCAAAGCATCACTGATGTCAAGAATGATCTGAAAAAGGGCCACACACTCTGGTGATATGGAAGCACACTACATAGACGAGAAGTCTATGATAGCGACATCTGCGATAAGTTGGGGAGGGACCATGGTAGCACACCTGATAGACAGCAGCACAGCTCATGATAAAAAGGACGCATACACAAGAGGAGATGTGAAATGGGTACGACTCTATTTACGTTTGTGAACATTATATACATGTTGTGAACATCCGTGCCACTGTTGTGACCTTAAGTCTTCTTAACTTTCCTAAGCCTATCGCTGTGTCTTGGTTCTTCCCCAACATCCACAGCGGAGGTTGAGGCAGTCTGCTGACTGCTACGCCCTGTTGTCTGTGATGACTTTGACAGGCATCCTCTGGAGGGCCAAAACCTGGAGGGCCCTGGCCTGCTTTGGGTGTCCTGCTGTGGGACAGGTGCACCCTCCTCGCCTGTGGATCTGGAGATGATGGGGGTCACAGGGAGATGGGATTGGTATCGGCTGGACAGTCCCAAAGTCACCTGGGTGGATAGCCCTGTGGTGTCCTGCTGCTGGTCCTCCTCCGTATGGGTGCCCGAGGGCCCCTGAATGACTCCTTGAGCAGAAGGAGCAGCTGGTGTGAGATCTTGGTGCCCCGGCCCCCTCTCGAGTAGCTACTGATGGATGTCACCAATGGCTATAGCGATGAAGTGCAGCTCCTGCTGCTTTATAGGACTGATGTCTTGGACCAAGGTCTCTATGGCGGCCACCATCCTACCAGTGTTGGCCTTGGTGCATTGGCATGCCGGCGCTATCACTTCAGACTGAACGCGGATGGACTCTTCCATCATCCATTGCAATGTGGGGAATGAAGTGGACATCCCATCCTGATGTTCCTGTGATCATCGCTGCAGCCCCACCAACTAATTTAAGACCGAGTCTGGAGGCTGGTCATCTGACTCAGGCTCAGCAGAATCGGGGCCTCCAGCAGTCCTCCAAGTGCCAGCGACCTTGGATGCCCCTGCCTCTGCTTGCTGTGGACCAGATTGTGTGCTGTGCTCACCAGATTGTGACCCCGAGGCTACTCTAAAACCAGGTCCCACCATGGTGTGTGTCTTGCAACGCTGAAGAGCATGAGTGAGCGCCGTGACAGGCCTTCTATGGTGCCCTCTTCTGGATCCTCATCCGAGGTGTCGACGAGGCTGGAGCTTAGGGCCTGGCTTGTGGATGCCTTTGGGTGCTTTCCAGAGGTGGCTATGAAAGAAAGGAGAGATAATTTCTGCATAGCAAGTAACTCTAAAACAGCACAATGCACTCACAGTATGGTTGCCTGAGAGATGAGCTGGTGCGGATCCTCACTTGGGTGTGCACCACCCACCTCCCCATCAGCACAGGCATGGTCCACACCGTCTCCGACCAGCTCAATGGCTCGATTCTCATAGGGAGTGAGGACCTTGATTTCAGCCACTCCACCCCTGGTCTGAGACCCCTCCCTTCGATTGTGTGTGAACTAGTCCTGCATATAAACAGGTGAAGAGTGTGAGCAGGACACATGTGAGCAGGGCAGATGGTAAGGATGCCTGCCATATGTGGGTGGTGAGTACAGCTATGGACGGGATGAGGATGCAAACTACAGAGGATATGAGGCCAGATGGGTATGTGTGTGATGTGTGTGACAGAGTCAGTGTTGATGTCCCTTGAACAGTCAGCACATGAGATGCCAATGAATGTGTGATGGGCTTGTGAGTGTGAGAGTTGGGAATGATGAGATAGTTGATTTATCCTGCTGGCACAGATGAGATCATTTATCCTCTTTCTGCACTGGGTGGCTGACCTCTTCTGTGCTGCATTAACACTGACTGTCACTGCCACTGCCTGCCAAGCTGAGGTGGTGAGGTTGGTGGACTTCGTCCTCCAGCCATCTCTGAAGTAGAGGGCATTGTGGTGGGCCCACGACTGCGTCCAGCAGGCATTCCAGTGAGCGTCACTGAATTTTGGAGCAAAATGCTTCTTCCCTTTGGGAGCCATGCCTTCCTTGGAGCAGTCCTAGGCTGCAGACAATAAAAAGGTGTGCATGAGTGCTGTTTTAATATGACGCCTGGAGTGAGCTGACGGTGGGGCAGGAGTATCAGGGGCCGCCCACCAGCGATTCGGCGTGCTTCCCCTGCATGCATAATTAATGTGGTGGGAAGCAGGCGATGTTGCACGAAAACTCACCATTGTGGCCGACGGGTGTAATGCCATTTTTCACGCCCGCTGCCGCATTTTGTGCAATGAGGAGAAAATCCTACCCTATGACAAATTTTGATTAGTTAGACAAAGAAAGACTGAAAAAATAGCGGACAGTACAGGGGCTAGGGGACACAAATTTAAGGTTTTGGGCAAGTGATGCAGGGGGCGGATGTGAGGAAGGTCTTTTTTACGCAGTGAGTGATAATGTCTTGGCATTCGCTGCCCACGAGGGGAGTGGAAGTGGAAACAATCAATAAGTTTAAATGCAAATTGAATGTCCACTTAAATGAAATAAACCTCAGGGTTATGGGGATTTGAGTGGGGAATGGGACTGACTCGATTGCTCTGCGGAGAGCTGGCATGGACTTGATGGACCAAATAGCCTCCCTCTGCACCATAAATGTCTCTATGATTCTAATTGTCTTTTCTGGTAAAAGGTTATTGACCTGAAACATCAACTCTGTTTCTCTCTCAGCAGACAATGCCCGACATATTGAATATTTCCAGCATTTTCTGTTTAGATTTCAGACCATCCAGAGTATTTGCTTTTGTCTTCAAGATAGGACTCCCTGACTGATTTAAACTTTTGGGATTTGAGTTTAGGAAGTACATGTCAAAGATTAAGGAATAACTGGAGTGTTAGTTGCAGACAATTATGCTAATAAAAAACTTAGGGACACACATTATTCTTCAAATCGTCAGATGCTTTGGCTACAGGAGAAACTAATTTATTTTTGTTTCACCATTCCTAGTCATCCTCTAATTAAAACCTTGCACTTGAGAAATCAAAAATCACAAGGATTAGAATCAAATGAACAATGTGAGCAAACATTGTTGGGCAGTAACCCGATTGGCCAATGAGGTGTTTGGGACTTGAAACTGCACTTACTATAAAAAAACATAGTTTAAACATGTTATTAAAACATAGTATTTATATACATAGTATATAAAATATTAAAAAATAAAATATTTTCCAATCTATGATAGCCTGCTGGGTGGGACAGTGACAAGATCAGCTGTCCACAACCAGATCAGCCATGATTTAATTGATTGACAGGCCAGGCTCAAAGGGCTGAATGGCCTACTCCTGCCCCTAAGTCCTATGTTCCTTTGTTCCTTTGTCCATTTTACAACCCACATGATTTTACTTTATTTTGAAAGCAATGAAAGCTCAAGTTATAAGAATTCATGTGCAGCATGCAATTGGTTAGCTGTTGGATTAAGTGCAGCTTATTTCATGAGATAGCTCCTGCTTTAGGCTAAAGAGTCATTGTAATGGACGCTACCATTTGGAGAAAACCTTCAACAATGGAGCTGCAGTAGAAGATAACTTGCAATCTGAAGATTGACAGTAGCATTTAATAATTGAAGCCCCTTAAGGAGGTATCATATTTTGTAAATTAATGCTCCTGGGCTGAATTTTCCCAGATTTGCATTAAGTGCCGTAGCGGGCGGGTAAAACGACATTTAACCTGCCAGCTGTGATGGCGGGTTTTCACGCTGTATTGTCCCAAACCCACCTCATTATTTATGCATTCCCGGGAAGGACACCATGGAAATGGCGGACAGGCTTGCATTTGCCCTCCCGCCATTGCATCACGCCAGCCGCCATGTTTAAAAGGCATCGTTTAAGCTGCTCATCACTAGCAGCTCACCACCGCTGCCTGGGAGACATGGCCAGCAAAGGGAAAAAGAACCATAGCCCCACCCTGGTTTAATGATGGGTCCCTCGAGCGACTGCTGGATGCTGTGGAGGCCCACCGGGATGTCCTGTAAACCCACTCTGGCCGCAGGATGGGTAGCAACGTGACCAATCTAGTTTGGGAGGTGGTGGTCAGCGCCAACGCCCTTCAGAAGAGGACAGCCACCCAGTGCTGAAAGAGGATGAATGATCTCCTCCGTTCCACCAGGCTAAGTCAAACTCTCACACTCACAAACCCATCACACACCCACAGGGCCCTCACTCACTGCCAGTTCAAGGGACATCACCATTCACTCTTTCACACTCACCTTCATTGTCCTCAGCCCGTCCATGGGACCACTCACCACCTGCACAGGCCAGGCACATCTATCATCTGGCCTGGCAGGCATCCTGCTTACACTCTCTCCATCTCTATTTATGCAAGACAAGCTGACACACAAGAGGGAGAGGTCACAGACTGGTGACAGAATGCCCAAAATCAAGGTCCTCACGGACTTTGAAAACAGAGCCATCCAGCTGGCAGGCCACAATCTGGACTGGTCCTGTGCTGACGGTGAGGTCGGCGCTGCTCTACCACGTGATGATCCAGCAACGCAACATACATCAGACAACCATGCCGTGGGTGATGTGTCCTCTTTCACAGGCCACTGCCATGTACTAGTTATCTCTCCTTACTGTCACAGGCACATCTGCCAAACAGCAACAGAGTCCACGACCCAGGGCCTCCAATCAAGCCCCGAAGAAACCTCCGAAGGGGAATCAGAAGGCACACTCCTTGAAGTTCCGTCACAGCACTCACCCACACCCTCCACCAGCGCAGGGACACACACATTGGTGGGGCCTAGCTTTAGAATAGACACAGGATCACATACTGGTGAGCACAGTGCGCAGCCTGATCCACAGCAGGTGGCGGCAGGGATTTCCCGGGTCCCTGACATTCAGAGGGCTGCTGGAGGCCAGTAACCTGTTGAGTCCGAGTCAGATGGTGAGCCTCTGGGTTTGGTCATGTCACAGTTGCTGGAGTTACAAAGGGAATATCAGGAAGGAATGTCCGCTGCACTCCTCAGATTGCAAAGCACAATGGAGGAGTCGGTCCATCTTTGGACTGAGGTGATAACGCCGACAATGCAATGCACCGAGGTCAACACTGACAAGAAGGTGGCCGCCATGGAGACCTTGGTCCAGGCCTTCGCTCCTATATTGCTGCGCAGGCTTAACTCCATTGCTGATGCCAAAGTTGACCTCCAACAGTGAGTACGTGAGAGGGATGCCGGGCAGCTCGAACACATTCCAGCTACCCCTTTCCCTCATGGAGTCAGCCAGGGGCTCTCAGGCACCCAAGGGGAGGAGGATCAGCATGTGCACGACCCAGGGTCATCCACCCAGCTGACTCCGGGAGTGTTCTGCCCATCCGAATCCCCTCTTCCTGTGACCTCCGCAGTTCCAGCTTCACAGGCCGAGGAGGGTAGGAACAAAAGGAATGAAACCGGATGCACCACCTGACATTGACCTAGGCACCAGAAACAACAACGCCAATTGCAGCCCTGTCGACCCTGCAAAGTCCTCCTTACTAACATCTGGGGGCCAGTGCCAAAATTGGGAGAGCTGTCTCACAGGCTAGTCAAGCAACAGCCTGGTATAGTCATCCTCATGGAATCATACCTGACAGATAATGTCCCAGGCTCCACCTGGGAATGTCCTGTCCCACTGGCAGGACAGACCCAGCAGAGGTGGCGGCACAGTGGTATAGTCGGGAGGGAGTTGCCCTGGGAGTCCTCAACATTGACTCCGGACCCCAGAAATTCTCATGGCATCAGGTCAAACATGGGCAAGGAAACATCCTGCTGATGACCATGGTACCACCCTCCCTCAGCTGATGAATCAGTGCTCCTCCATGTTGAACATCACTTGGAGGATGCACTGAGGTGGCAAGGGCACAGAGTGTTCGTTGGGTGGGGGGACTTCAATGTCCATCACCAAGAGTGGCTCGGTAGCACCACTACTGACCGAGCTGTCCGAGTACTAAAGGACATAGCTGCTAGACTGGGTCTGCAGCAGGTAGTGAGGGAACCACAAGAGGGAAAAACACATTTGACCTCATCCTCACCAACCTGCCTGCCACAGATGCATCTGACCTTGACAGTATCAGTAGGACTGACCACCGCACAGTCATTGTGGAGACGTAGTCCCGCCTTCACATTGAGGATACCCTCCATCATGTTGTGTGGCACTACCACCATGCTAAATGGGATAGATTTCAAACAGATCTATCAACTCAAGACTGAACGTCCATGAGGTGCTGTAGGCCATCAGCAGCAGCAGAATTGTACTTGAACACAATCTGTAACCTCATGGCCCAGCATATCCCCCACTCTAGCATTACCATCAAGCCAGGGGATCAACCCTGGTTCAATGAAGAGTGCAGGAGGGCATGCCCGGAGCAGCACCAGGCATACATAAAAATGTGTCAACTCGTTGAAGCTATGAAACAGGACTACTTGTGTGCTAAACAGCACAAGCAGCAAGTGATAGACAGGGCTAAGCAATTCCACAATCAATGGATCAGATCTAAGCTCTGCAGTCCTGCCACATCCAGTCATAAATGGTGGTGGACAATTAAGCAACTCACTGGAGAAGGTGGCTCCTCAAATATCCCCATCCTCAATGTTGGAGGAGCCCAGCACATCAGTGCAAAAGATAAGGCTGAAGCATTCGCAACAATCTTTAGTCAGAAGTGCCGAGTGAATGATCCACCTCGGCCTCCTCCGGAGGTCCCCAGCATCACAGATGCCAGTCTTCAACCAATTCAATTCACTCCACATGATATCAAGAATCAACAGAAGGCACTGGATAGTGCAAAGGCTATGGGCCCTGACAACATTCCGGCAATAGTGCTGAAGACTTGTGCTCCAGAGCTTGCTGCACCCCTAGCCAAGCTGTTCCAGTACAGCTACAACACAGGTATCTACCCGACTATGTGAAAAATTGCCCATGCATGTCCATTACACAAAAAGCATGACAAATCCAAACTGGCCAATTACCTCCCCATCAGTCTTCTCTCCATCATCAGTAAAGTAATAGAAGGGGCCTTCAACAGTGCTATCAAGCGGCACTTACTTAGCAATAACCTGCTCACTGACGCTCAGTTCAGGTTCTGTCAGGGCCACTCAGCTTCTGACCTCATAACAGTCTTGGTTCAAACATGGACAAATGAGCTGAACTCCCGAGGTGAGGTGAGAGTGACTGCCCTTGACATCAAGGCAGCATTTGACAGAGTGTGGCATCAAGGAGCCCTAGCAAAACTGGAGTCAGTGGGAAACAGGGGGAAAACTTTACGCTGGTTGGAGTCATACCTAGCACAGGGGAAGATGGCTGTCGTTGTTGGATGTCAATCACCTCAGTTCCAGGACATCACTGCAGGAGTTCCTCAGGGTAGTGTCCTAGACCCAACCATCTTCAGCTGCTTCATCAATGACCTTCCTTCAATCATAAGGTCAAAAGTGGGGATGTTCGCTGATGATTGCATAATACTTAGCACCATTCGCAACTTCTCAAATACTGAAGCAATCCATGTCCAAATGCAGCAAGACCTGGACAATATCCAGGCTTGGGCTGACAAGTGGCAAGTAACATTTGCACCACACAAGTGCCAGGCAATAACCATCCCCAACAAGAGAGAACCCAACCATCGCCCCTTGATGTTCAATGGCGTTACCATCGCTGAATCCCCCACTATCAACATCCTGGGGGTTACTATTGACCAGAAACTGATCTGGACTAGCCATATAAATACTGTGGCTACAAGAGGAGGTCAGAGACTAGGAATCGTGCGATGAGTAACTCACCTTCCGACTCCCCAAATCCTGTGCACCATCTACAAGGCACAAGTCAGGAATGTGATGGAATACTCCCCACTTGCCTGGATGAGTGCAACTCCTACAATACTGAAGAACTGGACACTGTCCAGGACCAAGCAGACCGCTTGATTGGCACCACATCCACAAACATCCACTCCCTGCAACATCAACGCACAGTAGCAGCAGTGTGTACCATCTACAAGATGCACTGCAGGAATTCACTAAGGCTCCTTAGACAGCATCTTCCAAACTCATGACCATTACTGCCTAAAAGGACAAGGGCACCACCTGAAGTTCCCCTCCAAGTCACTTACCTTCCTGACTTGGAAATATATCGCCGTTCCTTCACTGTCACTGGGTCAAAATCCTGGAGCTCCCTTACTAACAGCACTGTGGGTGTACCTACACCACACGGACTGCAGCAGTTCAGGAAGGCAGCTCACCACCACCTTCTCAAGGACAATTAGGGATTGGCAGTAAATGCCCAGCCAGCGAAGCTCACATCCTGTGAATGAATAAAAAAAAGGGTGCCACTGCCACACAGCAGCACCCCAAAAGCAGGCCGGGGCCCTCCAAGTCTCGACCCTTCAGAGGACGCCCACCAAAGTCATCACAGACAGGGCGTTGCAGTCAGCAGTCTGCCTCCACCCCCGCTGTGGATGTCCGGGAAGCACCAAGATGTAGAGGCAGCGTTAGGACAGTTAAGGAGGAGAATTGGTTGCACAGCCTGGGCACGGGCATTAATCACTTGTACATAATGATCACTATTGTCAATAAACTCCCAAGAATGTCTCCCTGCCTTTGGCTCCTTGTTCTGATGAGCAGTGTCCTTGTCACTCGGATGTGAAACCTTTCTGCACAAGATAAAAGGCAGGTGTCTCAGTCCAGGGCCTCTTCCCTGTGCTTAGTGCAGCCTTCAGGCCACAGTGATGGTCCAGCCTCACACTCCCTGGAAACATTACTGATACCTGCACCTCGACGGTGCTGGTCATTGCTGCCAGCATGTAGTGGGCAGATGCCACAGAGTTCTTGCATTCTCTCTGTGTGCTCTCAGAGCATTTAAGCTGGGACTGGCCCACATCGCAGCAGCGCCTGCGACCATTGATGCTGTGCACCAGCTCCTGAAAGGCTCAGGTGCTGAAGGTGGACACAGCATCGGTTGCGTCTAAAGTTGCATGGTTGCGTCTCTATGAGATGGCCCTGATCATGAAGCGCAGGTAAGCTGCCCTCAGCCAGACAGGAGTTAGACATTCTCAGAGGCTATGTGAAGATCTATGGAGTGTCATCACTGCATGTTGTCATCATTTTCCTGCGATCGAGCAACTATTAGGGCCTCCACTGCATCTCCATGACAGGAGCATTCTCAGAGGCTTTTGACACTGCTGTAAGCCAGACTGGAGTCAAACATTCAGAACTGTGATGTGAGGATCTACAGGGACACCTTACTGCATGTCGTCATCATCCCCCACAAATCTGGCAGATATGAGAGCCTCCCGAGTGCGCCTGCCTCACCTAACCAGTGCGAGAGCCTCATCCCCGTCATCGTCACCACCGTGGACCTCCTCACCCTCATCCCTGCTGCAGTCCTCCTCATCCGAGGAGTCCTGCTGCTCTTCCATCTCCTCCTCAGCCAGCTCGTCTCCCCATTGGAGTGCCAGGTTGTCAAGGGCGCAGCAGACAATGATGCTGCATGGCACCCTCTGTGGACTACATTGCAAGGCAACATCAGGCCGGTCCAGGCACCGGAGCTGCATCTTCTTTATCCTGATGGTCTGCTCCACCAAGTTGCGACTGCAGCATGAACTTCATTATAACGTCGTTCTGCTGCAGTCTGAGGCCACCACACAGGCGTAATCAGCCACGGCCTCTGCAGGTAGCCCTTGTCCCCGAGGAGCCTTGGAAGACTGCAGGGATCTGTGAGTGACTCAGGATGTAGGCATCGTGCACACTCCTTGGAAACCGTGCGCACACCTGCAGGATGCGTTTCTGGTGGTTGCATACCAGGTGCACATTCAGTGAGTGGAAGCCCTTGCAGTTGATGTAGTTCACTGAGTGTAGCAACAAAGACTTGAGCGCCACATGGGTGCAGTCGATTGCACCCTGTACCTGTGGGAATCCCGAGATTAGGGTAAATCCAATGGCCCTTGCATCCTGGCTGTCCCAGTCCCGGGCGAAATGCACAAATTTGTGTGCCATGGAGAAGATGGCATCTGTGACTTCATGGATGCATTTGTGGGTGGCGGCTTGTGAGATCCCACAGAGGTCACCTGTGGAGCCCTGAAAGGAGCCTAAGGCATAGACATTGACCGCCGCGGTCACTTTCACAGCCACTGGCAGTGAATGCCCTCCATGTCCCCTTGGCACAAAGTCCTGCAGATATGAACGACCAAGTCCCTAGGCATGTGCAGTCATCAGCGACACCGGTTCATACCTGTCATCCGCAGGAATGACAGGCAGCATCTATAGACCCCTTCGCTCCTGGGCAGTGTGTGCGATAGCCCCAGCAGCCCCTTCTTCTTAAAGTTGCTGCTCCTGTCTTTGCGTGGCCAGGAGCCTCAGTCACTCTCTCCTCCATCTTCTTCACTCTCTGTAGGCCATCAGGAATACAGCTAGGTCACCAGGATGCATGATCCTATTGTGGTCTTCTTGCAGCATGAAAGAGAGAGAGACGTGGTTAGGATGGGTGAACTTAACATCCTTTCCTGGCCCTGTGTGACTGCCCCTTATTGCTTCCCGGGAAGTACTGGCCACCCCTCGGACGGCCACAGATGAGTTCGCTGCATGGCTGCCCTGTCAGCCTGCAACACGGGGGAGACTGCTCCTATCTGGGATGCTGAGATTACAAGGGGCTGTGAAAGCCTCCAGCAGTGACTGCTACATGGCCAGTGTCGGCGAGGAGATTGTACAATGTGTGCAGTCCAGCTGCTGTGGGGTCCAGTAAAGTGGTTGCAGACTTGCAGTCTGTGCTGGGGTGGTAGGGGGTAAGTTCTGGAGGGCTTGGTAGCACATTGGTGCCTCTGTATTGATTGCGTGGGCGGGCAGGCTAGGAGCCTCACCCCAATCACATCATTGTGGCCGCGCCTGAACTGTCTCAGTTGCAGAGGGATGGTCAGTTTGGACCATTACATACTTTTTTTTTTGTAAAAATATACTTTATTCATAAAATATCTTCAATCACATTCAAAACCATTTCAAAAACAACATTACAAGGGTACAATCCAGGTTAAACTTTTACAAAATGTATCACCAGGTGCATCAGTACAAACAATATTACAGTCATTTACAGCCTTTCATTTTGATCTGTACAGCCCGAGGGGCTCTAAACAGTTCCCAGTCTCTCGGTGCGCTGTGGTAGAAAGGTCTTAGACAGCGACCCTTCCCCATTGCGCCTTTGCGGCAGCTGCCCCAAGCTTTAGTGCGTCCCTCAGCACGTAGTCCTGGACTTTGGATTGTGCCAGTCCGCAACAATCGGTCGGGGACAACTCTTTGTGCTGGAAGACCAACAAGTTTCGGGCAGACCAAAGCGCGTCTTTCACCGAGTTGATGATCCTCCAGCTGCAGTTGATGTTTGTCTCGGTGTGTGTCCCTGGGAACAGCCCGTAGAGCACAGAGTCCTGTGTCACAGAACTGCTCGGGATGAACCTCGACAGCAACCACTGCATCTCTCTCCAGACTTTCTTTGCAAAGGCACAATCCACAAGGAGGTGAACAACGGTCTCTTCCCCACCACAGCCACCTCGAGGGCAATGTGCAGAGGGGGTGAGCCTCCTGGCGTGTAGGAAGGATCTGACGGGGAGGGCCTTTCTCACCACCAGCCAAGCTACGTCTTGGTGCTTGTTGGAAAGTTCTGGCAATGAGGCATTCTGCCAAATGACTTTGACAGTCTGCTCGGGGAACCATCCCACAGGGTCCACCCTCTCCTTTTCCCTCAGGGCCTCTAGGACGTTACGTGCTGACCACTGCCTGATGGACTTGTGGTCAAAGGTGTTTTTCTGCATAAATTTTTCCACCAGGGACAGGTGGTACGGCACGGTCCAACTACTTGGAGCGTTCCGCGGCAGCGTGGCCAGACCCATCCTTCGCAACACCGGGGACAGGTAGAACCTCAGCACGTAGTGACACTTGGTGTTTGCGTACTGAGGGTCTACGCACCGCTTGATGCAGCCACACACAAAGGTGGCCATCAGTATGAGGGCGATGTTGGGCACGTTTTTTCCCCCTTCATCTAGAGGCTTGTACATCGCGTCCCTGCGGACACGATCCATTTTCGACCTCCAGATAAAGCGGAAGATGGCTCGAGTGATCGCCATCGCGCAGGAGTCTGGAATGGGCCAGACCTGCGCCACGTACAGCAACAGCGAGAGTACCTCACACCTGATGACCAGGTTCTTTCCCGCAATGGAGAGGGAGCGTCGCTCCCACATGCCCAGTTTCCTTTTCACCATAGCCACTCGCTCCTTCCAGTTTCTAACGCATGCCCCGGTCCCTCCGAACCATATCCCCAGCACCTTCAGGCCGTCAGCCCTGACAGTGAAGGGGACAAAGGATCGGTCAGCCCAGTTCCCAAAGAACATGGCCTCGCTCTTCCCACGATTTACCTTGGCTCCCGAGGCCAGTTCGAACTGGTCGCAGATGTGCATCAGTCTGCGCACCGACAGCGGATCCGAGCAGAAGACGGCGACGTCGTCCATGTACAGGGAGGCTTTTACCTGAGTGCCTCCACTGCCTGGGATCGTCACTCCTCTTATGCCCGGATCCTTCTTGATGGACTCGGCAAAGGGTTCTATGCAACACACGAAAAGGACAGGCGAGAGAGGACAGCCCTGCCTGACTCCAGATTTAATCGGAAAGCTATCTGTTTCCCACCCATTGATTGAGACTGCGCTACTGATGTTAGTGTAGAGCAGTTGGATCCAATTTCGAATTCCCTCCCCAAACCCCATTTTGGAGAGCACATCCCCCATGTAGGTGTGCGATATTCTGTCAAAGGCCTTCTCCTGATCCAAGCTGATGAGGCAGGTATCCACACCCCTGTCCTGTACATAGGCAATCGTATCCCCGAGCAGCGCCAGGCTGTCAGAGATCTTCCTGCCTGGCACAGAGCAGGTCTGGTCAGGGTGAATCACCAATTCCAGAGCGGATTTGACCCGGTTGGCGATGACCTTGGACAGAATCTTATAGTCCACATTCAACAGTGAAATGGGTCGCCAATTTCTAATTTCCTCCCTTTCCCCCTTGTGCTTGTAGATGAGGGTGATGATGCCTTTCCTCATGGATTCTGACATACTACCGGCCAGGAGCATACTCTCGTACACTCCTAGCAGGTCTGGGCCGATCAAGTCCCACAGAGCCGAATACAACTCCGCCGGCAAGCCGGCGCTTCCGGGGGTTTTACTCTTCTCGAAGGACTCGAGGGCCTTAGTCAGTTCATCAGGAGTTAGCGGTTTGTCCAGGCTCTCCCGCGTACTGTGGTCTAAGACCTCCGTGATAGAGGACAGGAAGGACTGGGAGGCCGTGCTGTCCGTGGGCTTCACGTCATACAATCCGGCATAAAAGGATTTGCTGATCCTCAGAATGTCGGACCGTGATGACTTTACTGAGCCGTCTTCTTCCTTCAGGCTGCTGATCACAGAGCGCTCTCTGTGTACCTTTTGGAAGAAGAAACGTGAGCACGTCTCATCCTGCTCCACGGAGCGGACTCTGGAACGGAAGATGATCTTGGAGGCCTCCGAGGCAAAGTGCGAGGCTTGCTGGCCCTTCACCTCTTGGAGCTCCTCCTTGACATCGACCCCCATCGACTGCAGCCGCAGCAGATTCTGCATCTTTTTCTGGAGTCGGGACATTTCCCTCTGTTCCTTTCTAGCTTTCTGGGTGCCTTTGAGGATGAAAAACCTCTTGATGCTTCCCTTGATCGCTTCCCACCAGTGTGTCAGGGACTCAAAGAGGGGTTTCACGGTTCTCCAACCTTTGTAATCCCTCTTGAGCTCCTCAATGTTCTCTGGGGTCAGCAGTTGCACATTTAGCTTCCATGTCCCCCTGCCCACCCTCAGGTCCTTCTCCAAGTGGCAGTCCGCCAGAAGGAGGCAGTGGTCAGAGAAGAACACCGGCTTGACCTCGGTGGATCTGACTGTGAATGCACGGGACACAAACAGGAAGTCTATCCTGGAACGAATGGACCCGTCTGGCCGCGACCAGGTGTATCTACGCTGCGCTCCGTCTGCAGGGTTGCTGAAGACGTCGTGCAGCTTGGCATCCTTAACTGTTTCCATCAGGGATCTGGACGTAGCGTCCAATCTGCTGCCGGCCCTGCCGGATCGTCCAGCCGCATCGATGATGCAGTTGAAGTCACCGCCCAGAATGACCGGCCTGGAGGTCGCCAGCAGCAGTGGGAGCTGCTGAAAAACCTCCAGCCGCTCAGCCCCTTGTGCCGGGCCATACACGTTAATTAACCGGAGTGGAGCGTTCTTGTACATTACGTCTGCTACGAGGAGTCGCCCGCCCACCACCTCCTTGACCTCGGAGACGGTGAAGTTGCCTCCCCGCAGCAGAATACCCAGGCCGGAGGAACGAGAGTCGTTTCCGCCCGACCAGATCGATGGCCCATGGGACCACCATCGTGACCATTGCCTGTAGGAGCTGAGGTGCGGTATCGCACACTCCTGCAGAAACAACAGGTCAGCTTTGACCTTGGCTAGGTAGTCCAAGGTCGCAACACATCGCGTAGTAGATTTAATGCTACGCACATTTATGGATACAATCTTTAAACCCATTTTAAAGCATTTATTCTCCTACCAAACCCACTGTCTCTGAGAGTCCCAGACCTTTAGTCTGCTCCTTCATACCCGTAGTGAGCTCAAATTCCTTCACTTTGGATGGGCTGAGGTAGATCTCTTTGGCCGTGTTCTGCTCCGGTGGCATCTGGAGGTTCACGTAGAGAGCGGGTTTTGAGATGACCTTTGCTGGAGAAGCTTCTCCAAAACTCACCCCCTCTGGGGGGTTGCTGTTCCCGGCTTCCTGGAGCTGGGGTGCGATGATTGCCTCACTGCTCCCAGATTCCAGGGGCTGTGGTGCACTGGCCTCCTCAGGTTGCAGGCAAAGTTGGGGTGCGCTGGTCTCCTTGTTGTCTCCAATTTTCTGGAGCTCGGGTGTCTCGTCCTCCAACGCCCTGGAGCTTTGCCGCCTCTTCTGTCGGTGCCGCCCTGGCACTTCATCATCCGAAGAGCTGCTGCCCTTGTCATCCGTGTCGGATGGGAGACGCCTCTTGCCGCTTCTCTGGGAAATGCCTTTGCTTCTTCTTCGCTCCTTCTTACTTTTCTTGTTCTTCACCGTCCGCCACTCCCCTACATTTTTTTTTTTTTTTGTAAAAATATACTTTATTCATAAAATATCTTCAATCACATTCAAAACCATTTCAAAAACAACATTACAAGGGTACAATCCAGGTTAAACTTTTACAAAATGTATCACCAGGTGCATCAGTACAAACAATATTACAATCATTTACAGCCTTTCATTTTGATCTGTACAGCCCGAGAGGCTCTAAACAGTTCCCAGTCTCTCGGTGCGCTGTGGTAGAAAGGTTTTAGACAGCGACCCTTCCCCATTGCGCCTTTGCGGCAGCTGCCCCAAGCTTTAGTGCGTCCCTCAGCACGTAGTCCTGGACTTTGGATTGTGCCAGTCCGCAACAATCGGTCGGGGACAACTCTTTGTGCTGGAAGACCAACAAGTTTCGGGCAGACCAAAGCGCGTCTTTCACCGAGTTGATGATCCTCCAGCTGCAGTCGATGTTTGTCTCGGTGTGTGTCCCTGGGAACAGCCCGTAGAGCACAGAGTCCTGTGTCACAGAACTGCTCGGGATGAACCTCGACAGCAACCACTGCATCTCTCTCCAGACTTTCTTTGCAAAGGCACAATCCGCCACTTCCCTACATACTTTTTTTTTTGTGAAAATATACTTTATTCATAAATTATCTTCAATCACATTCAAAACCATTTCAAAAACAACATTACAAGGGTACAATCCAGGTTAAACTTTTACAAAATGTATCACCAGGTGCATCAGTACAAACAATATTACAGTCATTTACAGCCTTTCATTTTGATCTGTACAGCCCGAGGGGCTCTAATCAGTTCCCAGTCTCTCGGTGCGCTGTGGTAGAAAGGTCTTAGACAGCGACCCTTCCCCATTGCGCCTTTGCGGCAGCTGCCCCAAGCTTTAGTGCGTCCCTCAGCACGTAGTCCTGGACTTTGGATTGTGCCAGTCCGCAACAATCGGTCGGGGACAACTCTTTGTGCTGGAAGACCAACAAGTTTCGGGCAGACCAAAGCGCGTCTTTCACCGAGTTGATGATCCTCCAGCTGCAGTTGATGTTTGTCTCGGTGTGTGTCCCTGGGAACAGCCCGTAGAGCACAGAGTCCTGTGTCACAGAACTGCTCGGGATGAACCTCGACAGCAACCACTGCATCTCTCTCCAGACTTTCTTTGCAAAGGCACAATCCACAAGGAGGTGAACAACGGTCTCTTCCCCACCACAGCCACCTCGAGGGCAACGTGCAGAGGGGGTGAGCCTCCTGGCGTGTAGGAAGGATCTGACGGGGAGGGCCTTTCTCACCACCAGCCAAGCTACGTCTTGGTGCTTGTTGGAAAGTTCTGGCAATGAGGCATTCTGCCAAATGACTTTGACAGTCTGCTCGGGGAACCATCCCACAGGGTCCACCCTCTCCTTTTCCCTCAGGGCCTCTAGGACGTTACGTGCTGACCACTGCCTGATGGACTTGTGGTCAAAGGTGTTTTTCTGCATAAATTTTTCCACCAGGGACAGGTGGTACGGCATGGTCCAACTACTTGCAGCGTTCCGCGGCAGCGTGGCCAGACCCATCCTTCGCAACACCGGGGACAGGTAGAACCTCAGCACGTAGTGACACTTGGTGTTTGCGTACTGAGGGTCTACGCACCGCTTGATGCAGCCACACACAAAGGTGGCCATCAGTATGAGGGCGACGTTGGGCACGTTTTTTCCCCCTTTATCTAGAGGCTTGTACATCGCGTCCCTGCGGACACGATCCATTTTCGACCTCCAGATAAAGCGGAAGATGGCTCGAGTGATCGCCATTGCGCAGGAGTCTGGAATGGGCCTACATACTTTTTTTTTGTAAAAATATACTTTATTCATAAATTATCTTCAATCACATTCAAAACCATTTCAAAAACAACATTACAAGGGTACAATCCAGGTTAAACTTTTACAAAATGTATCACCAGGTGCATCAGTACAAACAATATTACAGTCATTTACAGCCTTTCATTTTGATCTGTACAGCCCGAGGGGCTCTAAACAGTTCCCAGTCTCTCGGTGCGCTGTGGTAGAAAGGTCTTAGACAGCGACCCTTCCCCATTGCGCCTTTGCGGCAGCTGCCCCAAGCTTTAGTGCGTCCCTCAGCACGTAGTCCTGGACTTTGGATTGTGCCAGTCCGCAACAATCGGTCGGGGACAACTCTTTGTGCTGGAAGACCAACAAGTTTCGGGCAGACCAAAGCGCGTCTTTCACCGAGTTGATGATCCTCCAGCTGCAGTTGATGCCTACATTTTTTTTTTTTTTTTTTTGTAAAAATATACTTTATTCATAAAATATCTTCAATCACATTCCAAACCATTTCAAAAACAACATTACAAGGGTACAATCCAGGTTAAACTTTTACAAAATGTATCACCAGGTGCATCAGTACAAACAATATTACAATCATTTACAGCCTTTCATTTTGATCTGTACAGCCCGAGGGGCTCTAAACAGTTCCCAGTCTCTCGGTGCGCTGTGGAAAAAAGGTCTTAGACAGCGACCCTTCCCCATTTCGCTTTTGCGGCAGCTGCCCCAAGCTTTAGTGCGTCCCTCACCACGTAGTCCTGGACTTTGGATTGTGCCAGTCCGCAACAATCGGTCGGGGACAACTCTTTGTGCTGGAAGACCAACAAGTTTCGGGCAGACCAAAGCGCGTCTTTCACCGAGTTGATGATCCTCCAGCTGCAGTTGATGTTTGTCTCGGTGTGTGTCCCTGGGAACAGCCCGTAGAGCACAGAGTCCTGTGTCACAGAGCTGCTCGGGATGAACCTCGACAGCAACCACTGCATCTCTCTCCAGACTTTCTTTGCAAAGGCACAATCCACAAGGAGGTGAACAACGGTCTCTTCCCCACCGCAGCCACCTCGAGGGCAACGTGCAGAGGGGGTGAGCTTCCTGGCGTGTAGGAAGGATCTGACGGGGAGGGCCTTTCTCACCACCAGCCAAGCTACGTCTTGGTGCTTGTTGGAAAGTTCTGGCGATGAGGCATTCTGCCAAATGACTTTGACAGTCTGCTCGGGGAACCATCCCACAGGGTCCACCCTCTCCTTATCCCTCAGGGCCTCTAGGACGTTACGTGCTGACCACTGCCTGATGGACTTGTGGTCAAAGGTGTTTTTCTGCATAAATTTTTCCACCAGGGACAGGTGGTACGGCACGGTCCAACTACTTGGAGCGTTCCGCGGCAGCGTGGCCAGACCCATCCTTCGCAACACCGGGGACAGGTAGAACCTCAGCACGTAGTGACACTTGGTGTTTGCGTACTGAGGGTCTGCGCACCGCTTGATGCAGCCGCACACAAAGGTGGGCATCAGTATGAGGGCGATGTTGGGCACGTTTTTTCCCCCTTTATCTAGAGGCTTGTACATCGCGTCCCTGCGGACACGATCCATTTTCGACCTCCAGATAAAGCGGAAGATGGCTCGAGTGATCGCCATCGCGCAGGAGTCTGGAATGGGCCAGACCTGCGCCACGTACAGCAACAGCGAGAGTACCTCACACCTGATGACCAGGTTCTTACCCGCAATGGAGAGGGAGCGTCGCTCCCACATGCCCAGTTTCCTTTTCACCATAGCCACTCGCTCCTTCCAGTTTCTAACGCATGCCCCGGTCCCTCCGAACCATATCCCCAGCACCTTCAGGCCGTCAGCCCTGACAGTGAAGGGGACAAAGGATCGGTCAGCCCAGTTCCCAAAGAACATGGCCTCGCTCTTCCCACGATTTACCTTGGCTCCCGAGGCCAGTTCGAACTGGTCGCAGATGTGCATCAGTCTGCGCACCGACAGCGGATCCGAGCAGAAGACGGCGACGTCGTCCATGTACAGGGAGGCTTTTACCTGAGTGCCTCCACTGCCTGGGATCGTCACTCCTCTTATGCCCGGATCCTTCCTGATGGACTCGGCAAAGGGTTCTATGCAACACACGAAAAGGACAGGCGAGAGAGGACAGCCCTGCCTGACTCCAGATTTAATCGGAAAGCTATCTGTTTCCCACCCATTGATTGAGACTGCGCTACTGATGTTAGTGTAGAGCAGTTGGATCCAATTTCGAATTCCCTCCCCAAACCCCATTTTGGAGAGCACATCCCTCATGTAGGTGTGCGATATTCTGTCAAAGGCCTTCTCCTGATCCAAGCTGATGAGGCAGGTATCCACACCCCTGTCCTGTACATAGGCAATCGTATCCCTGAGCAGCGCCAGGCTGTCAGAGATCTTCCTGCCTGGCACAGAGCAGGTCTGGTCAGGGTGAATCACCAATTCCAGAGCGGATTTGACCCGATTGGCGATGACCTTGGACAGAATCTTATAGTCCATATTCAACAGTGAAATGGGTCGCCAATTTCTAATTTCCTCCCTTTCCCCCTTGTGCTTGTAGATGAGGGTGATGATGCCTTTCCTCATGGATTCTGACATACTACCGGCCAGGAGCATACTCTCGTACACCCCTAGCAGGTCTGGGCCGATCAAGTCCCACAGAGCCGAATACAACTCCGCCGGCAAGCCGTCGCTTCCGGGAGTTTTACTCTTCTCGAAGGACTCGAGGGCCTTAGTCAGTTCATCAGGAGTTAGCGGTTTGTCCAGGCTCTCCCGCGTACTGTGGTCTAAGACCTCCGTGATAGAGGACAGGAAGGACTGGGAGGCCGTGCTGTCCGTGGGCTTCACGTCATACAGTCCGGCATAAAAGGATTTGCTGATCCTCAGAATGTCGGACCATGATGACTTTACTGAGCCGTCTTCTTCCTTCAGGCTGCTGATCACAGAGCGCTCTCTGTGTACCTTTTGGAAGAAGAAACGTGAGCACGTCTCATCCTGCTCCACGGAGCGGACACTGGAACGGAAGATGATCTTGGAGGCCTCCGAGGCGCAGTTGATGCCTACATACTTTTTTTTTTTTTTTTTTTTTTTTTTTTTTTTTTTTTGTAAAAATATACTTTATTCATAAAAATCTTCAATCACATTCAAAACCATTTCAAAAACAACATTACAAGGGTACAATCCAGGTTAAACTTTTACAAAATGTATCACCAGGTGCATCAGTACAAACAATATTACAGTCATTTACAGCCTTTCATTTTGATCTGTACAGCCCGAGGGGCTCTAAACAGTTCCCAGTCTCTCGGTGCGCTGTGGTAGAAAGGTCTTAGACAGCGACCCTTCCCCATTGCGCCTTTGCGGCAGCTGCCCCAAGCTTTAGTGCGTCCCTCAGCACGTAGTCCTGGACTTTGGATTGTGCCAGTCCGCAACAATCGGTCGGGGACAAATCTTTGTGCTGGAAGACCAACAAGTTTCGGGCAGACCAAAGCGCCTCTTTCACCGAGTTGATGATCCTCCAGCTGCAGTTGATGTTTGTCTCGGTGTGTGTCCCTGGGAACAGCCCGTAGAGCACAGAGTCCTGTGTCACAGAACTGCTCGGGATGAACCTCGACAGCAACCACTGCATCTCTCTCCAGACTTTCTTTGCAAAGGCACAATCCACAAGGAGGTGAACAACGGTCTCTTCCCCACCACAGCCACCTCGAGGGCATCGTGCAGAGGGGGTGAGACTCCTGGCGTGTAGGAAGGATCTGACGGGGAGGGCCTTTCTCACCACCAGCCAAGCTACGTCTTGGTGCTTGTTGGAAAGTTCTGGCGATGAGGCATTCTGCCAAATGACTTTGACAGTCTGCTCGGGGAACCATCCCACAGGGTCCACCCTCTCCTTATCCCTCAGGGCCTCTAGGACGTTACGTGCTGACCACTGCCTGATGGACTTGTGGTCAAAGGTGTTTTTCTGCATAAATTTTTCCACCAGGGACAGGTGGTACGGCACGGTCCAACTACTTGGAGCGTTCCGCGGCAGCGTGGCCAGACCCATCCTTCGCAACACCGGGGACAGGTAGAACCTCAGCACGTAGTGACACTTGGTGTTTGCGTACTGAGGGTCTACGCACCGCTTGATGCAGCCGCACACAAAGGTGGCCATCAGTATGAGGGCGATGTTGGGCACGTTTTTTCCCCCTTTATCTAGAGGCTTGTACATCGCGTCCCTGCAGACACGATCCATTTTCGACCTCCAGATAAAGCGGAAGATGGCTCGAGTGATCGCCATCGCGCAGGAGTGTGGAATGGGCCAGACCTGCGCCACGTACAGCAACAGCGAGAGTACCTCACACCTGATGACCAGGTTCTTACCCGCAATGGAGAGGGAGCGTCGCTCCCACATGCCCAGTTTCCTTTTCACCATAGCCACTCGCTCCTTCCAGTTTCTAACGCATGCCCCGGTCCCTCCGAACCATATCCCCAGCACCTTCAGGCCGTCAGCCCTGACAGTGAAGGGGACAAAGGATCGGTCAGCCCACTTCCCAAAGAACATGGCCTCGCTCTTCCCACGATTTACCTTGGCTCCCGAGGCCAGTTCGAACTGGTCGCAGACGTGCATCAGTCTGCGCACCGACAGCGGATCCGAGCAGAAGACGGCGACGTCGTCCATGTACAGGGAGGCTTTTACCTGAGTGCCTCCACTGCCTGGGATCGTCACTCCTCTTATGCCCGGATCCTTCCTGATGGACTCGGCAAAGGGTTCTATGCAGCACACAAAAAGGACAGGCGAGAGAGGGCAGCCCTGCCTGACTCCAGATTTAATCGGAAAGCTATCTGTTTCCCACCCATTGATTGAGACTGCGCTACTGATGTTAGTGTAGAGCAGTTGGATCCAATTTCGAATTCCCTCCCCAAACCCCATTTTGGAGAGCACATCCCCCATGTAGGTGTGCGATATTCTGTCAAAGGCCTTCTCCTGATCCAAGCTGATGAGGCAGGTATCCACACCCCTGTCCTGTACATAGGCAATCGTATCCCTGAGCAGCGCCAGGCTGTCAGAGATCTTCCTGCCTGGCACAGAGCAGGTCTGGTCAGGGTGAATCACCAATTCCAGAGCGGATTTGACCCGGTTGGCGATGACCTTGGACAGAATCTTATAGTCCACATTCAACAGTGAAATGGGTCGCCAATTTCTAATTTCCTCCCTTTCCCCCTTGTGCTTGTAGATGAGGGTGATGATGCCTTTCCTCATGGATTCTGACATGCTGCCGGCCAGGAGCATACTCTCGTACACTTCTAGCAGGTCTGGGCCGATCAAGTCCCACAGAGCCGAATACAACTCCGCCGGCAGGCCGTCGCTTCCGGGGGTTTTACTCTTCTCGAAGGACTCGAGGGCCTTAGTCAGTTCGTCAGGAGTTAGCGGTTTGTCTAGGCTCTCCCGCGTACTGTGGTCTAGGACCTCCGTGATAGAGGACAGGAAGGACTGGGAGGCCGTGCTGTCCGTGGGCTTCACGTCATACAGTCCGGCATAAAAGGATTTGCTGATCCTCAGAATGTCGGACCGTGATGACTTTACTGAGCCGTCTTCTTCCTTCAGGCTGCTGATCACAGAGCGCTCTCTGTGTACCTTTTGGAAGAAGAAACGTGAGCACGTCTTGATGCCTACATACGCTGATAGGAAATCTCATGAAGGGCAGATGCCCAGTACAAATGGGTCCCCGCTGTTTTCAGTGGATTCTGCCAGGCTCCTGTTTGAGTTATAGTGACAGTCTGATGGAATCTCCATGGAAGAGTCAATGGGTGCATATTTCTAGGGAATTAAAAAGTTACTTGATTGGCAGCAGTCATTAAGATTATAGCGATTTCCATAATTACCTTATTTAAAAGAAAACAAATATGCAAATATTATTGAAGTGTTCAAATACATGATTACTTTGATAATGGCAACAGGCTGCTGTTATGCTAGGTAACCCTAATTTGTCCTCATGGATTTTATGGAGTTAAAACTCACCCCATGATTATAATGTGCAGAATATATAAACTTTTTTTTAACTTTAACCTTACAGGTTTGAAGAACTATCACAGAGCTACATTAAATTTATTGGCTAGAAGAGCAACTGTTGGTGACACTTTGTTCACAACATTCTTCACTTTTTCTATTTTAAAACATAGCTTCCTTGTTGCATCCTTCTTTATGATGAAAATTACTATTTCTTCCCTCATTACACCATGCAAATCCCTATGTTTATTTTTCAGTTTTCCTTAAAAAAATCTATTCACAGGCTATTTAATTATCTGCTTGTTTGTAATAAAGTTAACATCTAGTGGCAGCTTTGGCTCAGTGATAGTACTCTTGCCTCTCAGAAAGCTTGTGTGTTCACATACTAAATTGATTGCATAAACTAGGCTACAGTTTGTTGGGATGAAGATGTTCCTGGCTTTTGGTAGTACTATAAAAGGAGAAAATAATCACATCCAAATAGAAATGAGGGCATCCACAACAACGACTTGTATTTATATAGCACCTTTAGTGCAATAAAAGGCCCCAAATTGTTCCAGGGGGCGGAATTTTCTGTGCCCGCTGGCAGCAGGTGTGATAGGTGGCAGGCGCGGAAATATGGCATGATCTGGTTCACGACAGTGGGAAGGCATGTCGCGATTGTCCACTCAGCCTGCCGATGGCGGGCTGCGTTCCCCACCAATGGTCGGTGGGGAGTTCATTGTAATACATCAGCACCTCCATTAAAAGGTTATCCTGCCAGGCTCTGGATCCCTGCCGGACCGTCCATCCACGTTGGCGGGAAAGCATGTCGACGTGCTTCACAACGCCACACAGGCCACGTGCACTTGGTGGCCTTCACTTTGGTGGAATTGAGGTGAGTGAACAGCATCATTTTCCACAGCTCACCAGGGTTTCCCTATGCTTTGCAGGCTTCAGGGGTGCCGAGGGGTCTGGGTGAAGTGCTGCCCTGCCTCAGAGGTGACTGTTTTCCGTGGGGGGGAGGGGTGTCCAGTGCCCTGCATTGGAGGCGACTGTTTTCAAAGGGGAGATGGTGTCCCTATCTCTGCAAATCTCTGTTCGGTCTCTGCTGGTGAACGCAATGCATAGTAAACTGGTCTACGCTTTCCATCCGTCTGTACCTGAAAAGGTACAGCTCCCAGCCCTGTAAAAGACGCATCTGCAACAATGATAGTGGGTAGCTCTGGGTCAGTGAGCTAAAAAAGCAGGCGGTATCAGCATCTCTTTGATTTTCTCAGAAGACCTCTGTTATGCTTCTTCCCAGCATCATGCATGGTCTTATCATAACAACTGATGCAGTGGCTCATTGATGACAGATACGTTTGGCAAGAACGTTCCGACTTGGTTTACCATACCCATGAATATCTGGATTTCAGTCATGTTGCGAGGAGCTGGAAACTCCTTGATTACTCTTGTCTTCTGTGGATCAACTCTAACACTGGATGCATCCATAAAGACCCCAAGGAACTTGACAGTCAGCTGTGAGAATTTGCATTCGTTGTTGAGTGTACGTCCTGCTTCCTGTAGGCATTGTAGCACAGCTCGCACTCTGGTATCACATTCTGTCTGTGTGGATCTATGGAGTAGGAGTTCATCCATGTGACATACGACTCCATCCAGTCCTTCTAGGATGTTTGACGTTGTCCTCTGAAAGATTTCTGGGGCAGAATTTTGCCCTTGGCAGGTGGGCCCGGCAGGGGTGGTTGGGAAGCCGACCGCCGCCTGCGATTGGCACCGGACCGCGATTTCGCACTGGCGGGCCAATTAAGGCCTGCCCAGCATGAAACACAAGTGGCAGCGCTCGGCGCTGTATCAGGAGGAAGAGGGCAAGCGTGCCAAGCGCAAACTTCACACATGTGCACAAGTGAGCGCTTCATAATCTCCCTGAGGCTCAGGGAGATAAAGAGTTACGAAAAAATTTAATTAAAAATCCACCACCTTCTCAAGGGCAAATAAGGATGGGCAATAAAAGCTGGCATAGCCAGTGATGTCCACATCCCATGAATGAATAAAAAAGTACTTTCCACTTAGGCCCTGGGTCTCTCCAAGGAAAGACACATCAATATCATGGATAACATCTGCTTCATGGATCTTTCCACCTTTTGAAGGCTTCCCTTTGTGTGTATTCTGTGCGTTATTCTTGCCCCTTCTTTCTGCATAAATGGCTTTCAGCCTCCCTGGCAGGGCAATTTTCATACCTGTGTTTTGCCCTGCCACACCAGTTACAGTTATTTCGGGCTGTTGAAGGATGCTCTTCCTGTCCCCTCCTTGCTTTTTTATGACCACTTCTGTGTTTTTAATTTAACATACTCTATCGAGTCTGCTGCTTTTCATTTATGGTTCTCCCTGTCATCTTCAATCCCCAATCAATTTTGCTTCCTGATCTCAGCTTGCCTAGTCAGTCGGATTGCCTTTGTTAAGGTTAGATCATGTCTCAACTGAAAATGGTCAGACAAGGCTTCATCCAACACTCCAACAATAATTCTCTATCTGATTAGTTCATCTTTCAAGCTGTGATATTCACAGTTCTCTGCAAGCCTATACAGGCCATTTATAAATGCATCAACACTTTCCCCTTGATGTTGTGCATGTTTATTAAATTTAGCCTGCTTGACAAAGGTATTCTTTCTCAGATTGAAGTAGGTTTCATGTGCTTTGATTACTTCCTCGTATGTGATTTCTCCTCATCAACACCCTGCCTGACGAGGATAGTCATTCGGCAGCGCTGGAATTCGAAAGGAGTGACATCAGAGCAAGGGAGAGAGCTGATTGGTAGGTAATGGGTAAGTTTTCTTTTCCACTTTAAAGCAACATTACAGAAGGTAAGAGTCTCAGCATTTGTTTTTTTTTAAAGAGAAACTAAATAGTTTTCTACTTGGCTTAAATTTAAGGAAATAGTATTTTAATTAAAAACAAACAAAAAGAATGGCAAGGGAGCTCAGTCCCATGTGTTGTATGGCCTGCAGCATGTGGGAATTCTTAGACACTTCTTGCAGTCTGGATGACCACATGTGCAGGAAGTGCTTGATCAGCTTGGGCAATGGGATTCGGAGTTTGAGCATCAGCTGGAGACGCAGCGGGGTATCCGCAAGCCTGAGGGTTACATGGATAGCATGTTTTTAGATGTGGTCACTCCGCAGCTTATGGAAGTACAGTCAGAGAGGGAATGGGTCAGAAGAAGGGAAGCAGGCGGGTAGTCAGAAAAGCCCCAGTGTGCACAGGAGAGGTGCCAAAGGACTGGAGGACAGAGAATGTGGCACCATTATTCAAGAAGGGTAGTACGGATAAACCAAGTAATTACAGGCCAGTGAGTCTAACATCAGTGGTAGGGAAACTACTGGTAAAAATTCTGAGGGACAGGATTAATCCCCACTTGGAGAGGCAGGGATTAATCAGGTATAATAGCATGGCTTTGTCAGTGGGAGATCATGTCTAACAAATTTGATTGAATTTTTCGAATAGGTGGCTTGTTGTGTAGATGAGGGTAGTGCAGTTGATGTAGTCTACGTGGATTCAGTAAGGCTTTTGACGCATGGGAGAATGGTCAAGAAGGTAAGAGCCCATGGGATCCGGGGCAATTTGGCAAATTGGATCCAAAATTGGCTTAGTGGCAGGAAGCAGAGGGTGATGGTCGAAGGTTGTTTTTGCGATTGAAAGCCTATGATGAGTGGTGTATCACAGGGATCGGTGCTGGGACCCCTGCTGTTTGTAGTGGACATTAATGATTTAGACACGAATATAGGAGGTATGATCAGTAACTTTGGAGATGACACAAAAATTGGTAGTGTCACAAATAGTGCGCAGGAAAGTCGTAGATTACAGGACAATATAGATGGGCTGGAAAGATGAGCAGAGCAGTGGCAAATGGAATTTATCCTGAGAAGTGTGAGGTGATTCATTTTGGGAGGACTAACACGGCAAGGGAATACACAATGAATGGTAGGACCCTAGGAAGTACAGAGGATCAGAGGGACCTTGGTGTACATGTCCATAGATCCCTGAAGGCAGCAACACAGGTGGATAAGGTGGTTAAGAAGGCATATGGGATACTTATCTTTATTAGCCAAGGCATAGAATATAAGAGCAGGGAGGTTATGTTGGAGCTGTATAAAACGCTAGTTAGGCCACAGCTAGAGTACTGTGTGCAGTTCTGGTTGCCACGCTATAGGGAAGATGTGATTGCACTGAAGATGGTGCAGAGGAGATTCACCAGGATGTTAAAAGCAAAATACTGCAGATGCTGGAAATCTGAAACAAAAGTAAAAATAGCTTGAAAAACTCAGCAAGTCTGACAGCATCTGCGAAGAGGGATACAATTAACGGTTCGAGTCCGTATGACTCATCATCAGAACTGAAGTGCCAAAATTCTTTAAGTCCAATAATAACTTTACACATCCATTATCCTTGCTCATGCCAAACTCCACCAACTCTGTCAGAATTATTCCTCATATACCTCTCCCTGTTCTTTGAAAAGCCTCTTATAAACCATTTCTTTGAAACCCTTTGGGCCTCTTCAGTAATTCCTAATCCAGGCCTTCCCCTCTCTGAGGACTATGAAGATGGGAGTTGTTTTTGCTTGAATAGAGAAATTCTTCCCAACATCTACTTAAAACTATTTCTCACTGATTAAAATTTGTCTTCCTATTCCTACTTTCCTGTATTCATTTGAAGTAATCTTCTGGGCTAATTTACCTACACCATTTAACACTTCTTACCCCTCAGTGAGATCCCCTCCTAATTGCCTTCTTTTAAGTCTGTAGTTTCTATAACCTATCATCATTGCTCACCCTTTTAAAATTATTGGGATCTGTCTTGTAGCTCCTTTTCTAATGTTTGTATCAGTACTTTTGTCGTTACCAGTTATGAGCACAAATCTTCAAGTGTGGTCCAATGAATACATTATAAACTCAACGGTTGGAGACTTCTATCTATTACTCCAACTATATCCCACGGCTGTCTACTACTTTCTTTAATACCTCACTACAATGTTCAGACATTGAAAGTGAGTCAAACATTGCTCTTCAGACCTTCACACTCTCCCCTTACCAATTTAATCCTATTCATTTTATAATTATTATGCATAGTTTGTGAACATTTTATAATATACATTTTCAGTGTTATATTTAAATTATTATTTGCCTGCACAACATTTTTAATATTGTTGCTGCATCCTTTGTCTCAATTGCTTTTCCTATTGTGATAACACCAAACCTGACAAACTTACATTTGGTTTTGATACCCAGGTCAGTAACATAGATTAGGAACAAAATGAGTCTAAAGAATCACAGATTAATAAGCACTGGTATTTTAATCATTTGAATTTAACAATATGTTTTATTTAATATTTCCTTTATACTACAGTCTTTAACCAACTGAACCAAAAGAGGTTATAACCTATCAAATTCAAAAGGATATAAACAAAACAATAGTTAACCTATTGATCATTAAAGAAGAGTGAGGAACCTGGTGTAATTAGGGTTTCAATTAAATGGTACACTTCTATCTTGACTTCTTGCTTTATTTCAATGATAGGTGGCTGGTTGCATTAAGAATACCATAAAGGCAGATGCTTCATCACTCCAGTTTCAATTATTCCCTCCCTTAGATGACTGGCAGAACCTTTTGAGCAAGATCTTCAACTGTGAAAAAAGAAAATGCACAACTAAACTCATCTGGTTCAGCCTTAATTCACTAAAATTTGCTGAAGGCACAGATCTTTATTAACATCATCCATGATTGAATAAAGAAATTAAGGATAGTATCAAATTGAAAGAAACACTATACAAATCTACAAAGATTAATGGTAGGTCAGAAGATTTGTCAGGTTTTAAGATTCAGCAAAGAATGACTAAAAAAAATGTGGAAAGATGAGTATGAGAGAAAGCTAGCTAGTAATATAAAAGCAGATAGTTAGAGTTTCTACAAGTATTTAAATAGGAAAAGAGTAACTAAAGCTTGTGTTGGTCTTCACCGTCAAATACTTAGAAAACTTCCCAAAGATACTTGAAAATCAAGAGGTAAACAGGAGGGAGGAACTTAAAACAATCACCATCACTGGAGAAAAGGTGCTGGGAAAACGATTAGACCTAAAGGCTGACAAGCCCCCAGGACCAGGTGGCCTGCATCTTAGGGTCTTAAAAGAAGTGGCTGCAGAGATAGTGGATGCATTGGTTGTAATCTTCCAAAATTCCTTAGATTCTGAAAGGGTCTTAATGGATTGGAAAATAGCTCATGGAACGCCTTTATTCAAGGCAGGAGGGAGGCAGAAAGCAGGAAACTACAGGCCAGTTAGCCTTACAACTGTTGTAGGGAAATTGCTAGAATCCATTATTAAGGGAGTCATGATACTTAAAAAATCATAATTTGACCAGGCACAGTCAACATGGGTTTGTGAAAGGGAAATCATGCATAACAAATTTATTAGATTTTTTTTGAAGAAGTAACAGGCAAGGTACATAAAAAGGAACCTGTAGATGTGACGTACTTGAATTTCCAAAAGGCATTTGATAAGGTGCCACATCCACTGGGAAGTGTAGAAGGGATGAGGTGATTATGAGCAGGAATAGGATTGAACATTGTGGGTTAAATAAGTTTCTGTATTTAATAGGAAAACATGTTGATGGTTTGTGTCAGGAGTGTGGGGAAGGACTCCTGCAATAGGTGGTGCATGTTTTATTACGCTGTACTAAGTTTGCAGCTGAAAGGGGAACTATGCAGTCTAATTTAAAACAGAAGGGTATACAGTGTGATACGGTGGCTAGTATTTTAGCAGTTAGATTTGGGTATTGGGATATTTATAAAGTTGTGTTGTCTTTTTTATATTTCACATAATTAGCGCATAGAATGTTTTTTTATTTGTATTGCACTTCTTCCTCCGATAAAATGGGTGGCAGGTGGCAGTAATACACCAAAATGGTGTAAATTTGCCAGAAACCATAAAAAGAAGAAAGAAGGTGCAGAATCAAGTGTTACTACACAAAACAAGAATACATGTTGTAGGGGCTAATATATTGGCATGGATAAAGGATTGGTTGTCTAACAGGAAGCAGAAAGCAGGAATAAATGGGTCTTTTTCAAGTTGGCAGGTTGTGATAAGTGGAGTGCCACAGAAATCAGTGCTGGAGTCTCAACTATTTACAATCTACATCAATGATTTAGGTGAAGGGACTGAACGTTTCGTTTGATGACATCAAGGTAGGTAGGAAAGTAAATTGTCAAGAGGAGGTAGACAGTCTGCAAAGGGATATAGGTTAAGTGAGTGGGAAAAATTTTTGGCAGATGGATCATAATATGGGAAAATGTGAACTTGTCCATTTTGGCAGGAAGAATAGGAAAGCTGTAAACTATTTAAATGGAGAGAGATTGCAGATCTCCATGGTACAGAGGGATCTAGGTGTCCTGATACATTAATCAGAAAAAGTTAGTATGCAGGTACAGCAAGTGATTAGGAAGGCAAATGGAATGTTGGCATTTATTGCAAGAGGAATCAAAGATAAAAGTAGAGAAATTTTACTGCAGCTGCACAGAGCCTTGGTGAGAGTGCATCTGGAGCACTGTGTGCATATTTGGTCTCCTTATTTGAAAAAAGCAATTCAGAAAAGGTTCACTCGATTCATTCCTGGGATGAGGGGCTTACCTTATAAAGAAAGGTTGGACAGGTTGACCCTATGTCCATTGGACTTTAGAAGAATGAGAGGTGATCTTATTGAAACATATAAGATCCTGAGGATATTTGATAGGATAGATACTGGGAGGATGTTGCCCCTTCTGGGAGAGACTAGAACCAGGGGACACAATTTAAGAATAAGAGTCTACCGTTTAAGATGGAGATGAGGAGAATTTCTTTCTCTCAAAGGGTAGTTAGTATTTGAAATTCTCTTCCCTAGAAAGCACTGGATGTTGGGTCATTGAATTTATTCAAGACAGAATTAGACAGATTTTTGATAGACAAGGGAGTTAAGGGTTATGGGGGGCAGATGGCAAAGTGGAGTTGACATACAACCAGATCAGCCATGATCTTACCGGATGGCAGAGCAGGCTCGAAGCATTGAATGGCCTACTCCTGCTGCTAAGCCCTATGTTCCTATTAATTTTAGGTTGCAGCATTTACTGGAAATATAAGGTCCTATGTCACTAGTTCCTCCAACTCCCTCCACTGCTTCCTAGCAGCTATTGAGTTCATATGTAGCATAAATATGGACCATTGTTCATGGACATAAGACATAAGAAATAAGCTATTTAGCCCTTCAAATCTGTTTCACCATTCACTCAAATCATGGCTAATCTTCTACCTCAACTCCACCATCCACACTATCCACGTGTCCCTTAATTCCCTTTTTACCCAAAAATCTATCAACCTCTATCTGCAGTATACTCAACAGCTGAGTATCCACAGCTCTCTGGATAGAGAATTCCAAAGATTCACAACTCTAATGTAGCATTTTTTCTTCATCTCAGTTCTAAATGGTCAACACTTTATTTTGAGGCTGTGTCCCCATGTTTTAGATTCCCCAATCAGGGGAAATATTTTCTCAGCAGCTAAATTGTCGAGCCTGTGAAGAATATTATATCTTTCAATATAATATTAATCACCTTTCATTGTGCTAAACTCCCTGGAATGTTGACCTAGTTTACTCAATCTCCCCTCCTAGGGCATTTCCCTCATCCTAGCAATTATTTTAGTAAATTTTCATTGCACTCCTTCTAGGGAAAGTATGTCCTTCCTTAGGTAAGGAAACTAAAACTGTGCATTGACATTGCCAATGTCCTCTACCACTGCAGTAAAACTTCTTTATGCTTATACTCTTAACACCTTAAGCTATTATTTGACTTCCTGATTGCTAGTTGTATCTGCAGGCTAACGTTTTGTGATTCATGTACAAGGGTAGCCAGGACCCTCTGAATGTGTATATTTCCCAGTCTCTCACCATTCATTTAAGTATTTTACTTTTTTATTGTTCATACCAAATACCAGATAACTTCAGACTTCTTCACGTTGTATTCATCTGCCATATTTTTGCCAACTCACCGAACCAGCCTTTGTCCTTCTGCAGCCTTTTTGCTCTTTGCTTCCCTCTCACAGCCAACTTTCAGCAAATTTGGATATATTATACTTAGTCCCACATCTAGGTCATTAATATAGATTGTAAATAACTGAGGCCCAAGCGTGGTATCCCACTATTCACAGCATGAAAATGTCCTATTTATTCCTACTCTTGGTTTTGTGTCCTTTAACCAAACCTCACTCTATGCTAATATATTCCTCTCAATCCCATAAATCTTACTTTTGTGTATTTATCTCTTTTTGATGATTTTTAATAACTCAAATGCACTGTTTACAATTTATATAAATTACTTAGATGAAGGGATTGAAGGGATGGTTTCTAAATTTCCTGATCACACAAAGGTAGGTAGGAAAGTAAGTTGTGCAGAGGACATAAGGAGGCTACCAAAAGATATAGCTTGGTTAAGTGAGTTGGATGGGGCGATAGTGTGTGTCAGTTTCACCTCTGACTTCTGAGCGGTTCGAATCGCTCCCACTCCCTGGGTTCTAGATCTTGGATTTATTTGGGGGTTGTGACAAAGTGCAGCAGACAACTGGTTTTGGTGCAAGAAAAACTGAGTTTATTGAAGTCACAAATGAACTTATAACATTAGGATTACACTGAGATTATACAAAGTATACTTAGCTAAGAATGGGGAACACATGGTATAACAAAGGAAAAATCACGCTACTAATCCCCTTACCCTTGTCCCACCCCCAAAACCTAACTAAATTGAACTAGGAGAGGTCAGGGATCATGCTCACTAACCCAGGGTTCCTTGACAGTTTGAAATTCAGCCAAGTAAGCCAGTTGCAGTTTTGGGGTACGCTCTTTGTGTCCTCTGGGGCCTGCCATCCCCATGCAGTCCTGGTCTGTGGAATCTGCGAAGGTTCTTCAGTTGAGTGGAGGACGCGGTTGTGGGTGATCGATCTTCGTGGAGGGCTGCGGTTGGGCCTTGTTGTCTTTGGTTGAGCCTGCTACCCCGTGCCCCTCGCCGTGATGTTGCCTGCGGGCCTGCAAAACCTCCAGATCTTCTTGCTTAAACTCTGTTTCAACCGCTCCCAATTGCTTACTGCCCTGTGTCAGCTTTCAAAAAAACTGCTCACCCTTCTGCTGGCTGGTTTCTCTCCCCCCTCTTCGCAACTTACCAGGCCAGTTATACTGTCTTTTGAATTTCTTATCGGAATCCAAAGGTCAGTTCTTTGTTTGACTTTGGTGGGCTTCCTTAGGTGATTGTAGTCTCGTTGTTTTTATTAGGCTCACATGATGTTTATCATTGTCTTCCTGTCCTAGTAACTAGTTTTGAACTGAAAGCCATTGTATGTGTGGAGTATTGATGGGTTCGCATAATTGAATTGATTGTGCCTTCCTGCCTTAGTAGTTAGTAGCAATTATTTATGCAAGATTTTGATGGGCTTCAGTTTCATGTGAGGTGAAGTCTTTCTCTGGGTTGATTGTATTAAAGGGAAGAATGCGCATTCTGTCTTCTCTCGTTGTCTGGTTTCAGGCAAAACAATCCACACTGCACTCAATAAGCCCGGGCATGTGCAGCCCCAGGCCTTCATGGGCCCAGCCTCCTGTCTGCAGGGTTTTACATTTAACTCAACAGTTTAAAAGTCCAAAAGTCATATCCTTGTTGATGATATGAAAAATGTGGGAATTTTGAGAACCCTTCAGAGCGGGCAAAGATCTGGCAAGTGGAATATAATGTGGGAAAATGCAAAGTTGTCCATTTTGGCAGGAAGAATAAAAGAGAAGCATATTATCTAAATGGTGAGAGATTGCAGAGCTCTGAGGTGCAGAGAGATCTGGGTATCCTAGTGCATGAATCACAAAAGCTAGTATGTAAGTACAGCAAGTAATTAGGGAAGCTAATAGAATGTTATCATTTATTGCAAGGAGAATTGAATACAAAAGTAGGGAGGTTATGCTTCAATTGTACAGGGCCTTAGTGAGACCATATTTGGAGTACTGTGTACAGTATTGGTCACCTTATTTAAGGAAGGGTGTAAATGCATTGGAAGCATATCAGAGGTTCGCCAGACACATACCTGGAATGGATGGATTGTCTTATGAGGAATGGTTGGGTTGACTAGGCTTGTATCCACTGGAGTTTAGAAGAGTAGGAGGCCACTTCATTGAAACATATAAGATCCTGAGGGGTCTTGACAGAATGGATGTGGAGAGGATGTTTCCTCTTGTGGAGGAATCTAGAACTAGGGGTCATTGTTTAAAAATAAGGGGTCATCCATTTAAAACAGAGATGAGGCTAATCTTTTTCACCCACAGGATCATGAGTCATTGGAACTCTCTTCCTGGAAGGGTGGTGGAAGCAGAATCTTTAAATATTTTTAAGGCACAGGTGGTAAGCAAGGGGCTGATAGGTTTTTGGCAGTAGGTGGGATGCAGATTTCAGGTTACTATTGGATCAGCCGTAATCTTATTAAATGGCGGAGCAGGCTTGAGGGGTTATATGGCCTACTCCTGCTCCTTGTTTGTATGTTCGTACGTACCACATCTTAATCATCAGATTCTCAAAAAACTAACAGATTTGACAAGCATGATTTCCCTTTCTAAATCCGTGCTGACTCTGCTTAATCATATTATGATTTCTAAGTACTCTGTTTTCATGCGCAGAATCTTCCAGGCCTGCCAGCAGCAGGAAGCTTGGCGAGCAGAGGAACTTAATTTGGCATGAGGCCAAAAATCAGTTTCCCAATGGTGGGGTAAACATTTGTAATTGTGTTCTCAGACTCTAAAGGCAGGTCGAGCTTCCCTATGAATAATGTTGGGTAGTTCTTTTGCATGCATTAGGAAGTCATGTGTGCTCATTAAAAGGCCAGCTCACCAGAATTAAGATCCTCTCCAAATTAACATCCCTGCCAGTGATAAATTAGAATGTTCATTTTACAAATGCATGTAAGTGGCATGCACCTGGCAAGGTTGACTTCTTCCGTGTCTTTGAAGTGAGTAGTCACTACTTTAGCCTTCTTGGAGACCGCTCAGAAATGTCAGCCTCTTGTTTAAGATCAGGTATTGATAGGCCAAGCTGTGTGGAGCCTGGACATGGGAGGCAGGCTAAGGGTGGAAGAGTGGAGCGGAGGCTGGACATGGTAGGCAGGGGAAGGGTGGAAAGAGGCTGGACAGGGGAGGCAGGCTATGGGGGAATGTGGGGCGAAGAGGCTGTACATACCAACCCGATTACCCCCACAAGCAAACCCCTACACCCCAACCCAGCCCAATTACTCCCTAAACCAAATGCCCACTTACCCACCTTACCCACTCACCTACACACTCACCCACCTAACCACACAGCCACCTATCCATTCATTCACTCACCCATTCACCCATTCATCCACTCACCCATTCACTGATTCATTCACTAACCCACTCATTCATTAAAAGACTGGACTTTTAAACACTTGCCAAAATATGGCAGCTAGTGCAGTAAAAAGGGGGCGAATCTTCTGTGTTGATCCTCTTCATAGGTCTCTGCCTGGTTTCTGGCACTGAGGGAGTTCTTCTGCATTGCAGATCAGAAATCTGACCTTTTTAAATGTAACCAGGTAAGTGTGCAGTTTTCTGTCTCACCAGCGTCAGACACTGATCAGAAGATTTGAGCCAAATTTGTTAATTAGCATTATGTCACTGTCAGAGAGTGGCAAAAAGATAAAACATTGAGGGTGTGCTCAAGACAGCACTACAGAAGAGGTCCTCCAAGTGAAGCATGTAGCACCTCTAGCTGCTTCTGACACAGCCCACCCAGTACCCTTTATGGGAAGGGTGTTGCACAAACGTCCTCTGCATGCAATGAAAACCTTCCAACTGGCGCTGTTATGACATCACACAGCTGTACCAGCTGATTTTATGCTCTATATACAACATTGGATCATGTCAATTAACCCTATTTGCTTATCACTCATCAAAGAGCATGCATTCATCTGTAAGAGAGGCCCAACACTGTTATTTAAAGAGCCATGCATCCAATTTGCAGGTTAAGTAATGTAAAATAACTTCTGCTATCTGGAAGTACTGTGGAGTATTTTTAGAGGCGTTATTATAAGTTCCTGGGTTTGGCACAACATGTCATGAAGTTATAGAGTTGTAGAGTCATTAAGCACAGAAGAAGGCCATTTGACCCATTGAGTCCATGACTGTGGAACAATCCAATCAGCCCCATTTCACCACTCTATCCCCGTAACCCTGCAAGTTTACTTCCCTCAAGTGCTCATCCAATTTCCAGTGAAATCATTAATCGTCTCCACTTCCACCACCCTTCTAGGCAGTGAGTTTCAGGTCATTACCACTTGCTGCATAAATAAGGATTTCTTCACATTCCCTCTCCATCTCTTGCCCAAAACCTCAAATCTGTGCCCCTCTAGTGCTTGTACCATCAACTAATGGGAACAGCTTTCCTTTGTCTACCTTATCTAAACCTGCCACAATCTTGTACACCTTTATCAAGTCTCCCCCCCAATTTCCTTTGCTCCAAGATCCTCCTTCTCCAACCTAACCTTGTAACTATAAAATCCCTCATCCCTGGAACCATTCTGGTAAACCTCCTTTGCACTCTCTCAAGGACCCTCACATCCTTCTCAAAATATAATGATTAGAACTGGACTCAATACCCTGGTTTTGGCCTAACCAGACTTTATAAAGGTTCAGCATAACTTCCCTTCTTTTGTACTCCATACCTCTGTTTATGAAGATCAAGATCCCATTTGCTTTGCCAATTACATTCTCAATATGTCCTACCACCTTCAAGAATCAATGCTCATGGACCACAAGGTCCCTCTGTCCTCTGAGTGTCAGGGAATACTGCTAGGGTGTGATGCATTGAGTAGAGTAAGAGGTTGGTGGAGTGGTGGATAGAAGATGTCACATGATGATACAGTCACTGAAATTGACCACCCATGCAAGGCCATTAGACTTCTTGTTGCCAGGTCATCAGGCCAGATACTAGGAATTGATCTCCCTGGCACTCTGCTCTAATCTCTTCTCAGCATGAAATGAGCAAATGCTGCTTGATCCCCTGTTGAGTGCTCAGACTGCCAGCAGTGCAGATCCTGCTCAGACCAATCCTATCAGATAAACGAGGAGGCAGCACCTTATTTGCATGCTATCTGACTCTATGGTAACAGGCATGGGTAGGTCGCAGACCTCAACACTCACACCTAAAAAGCAGTGCAAACCATAATTTAGCCCCAAATATTTAGGCAGCTGCGGGTTTGTTTCCTAAGATGAAAAATATTACTCCATAGATCAATCAAACAATGTTATTTTCAATGTTTCTAGAGATGCTTCTTCTGTACAAACAAACCTCTCAATCTCCTTCCCATGCTATCACATCTATTACCATTTCCTCTATACTGTCAAACCACAGGATTCCTTTCCCCTTGTCAGGAAGAGATAGTAATGTATATAATGTTATTGGATTTTTTTTTAAATAGAGGTTTAGTCTGTATGGGGTTAATTGGATTAAAACCAGTTAGTCTGGGTGCTTTGATGTATACTATTATTGAGATATGAACAGTAGGTAGAGGGTACATTTGCATTTTTTGGAATAGAGCATTCAAGAGTGGGAGTGAAATCTTGCACCTAGCTAGGAGACACCAAGCAATGTTTATATTACTAATAAAACTAGTACTATGAAGGGGGTTCAAAGGTCCTGGTGATACAATGAAAATTTACATTCAAAGGGGACGGCTGGGTATAACAGAAAGGGGCTTGTGTGTGTAGGGCTGAGGCATGTAATATCTAAGAAGCTGTAAGCCTACAACTGTCTGCAAAGGAACCAGATTGAAAGGAACCTCATTTTGAATTTGTAATGTAAAAAATGCTTTGCCTGGTGCCTGTTTAAGTCTATAGGTTATTGTTGCCTTAGTAGAGATGAATTTGGGAATTTGTTAAAAGTTATGATGGTAGTAATTTGTAGCCATGTGTACATGTTTAATTTGTTGTAAATTAATAAATGTCTCATTTAGTTTGATATAAAAACCTCTGGAGAACTGATGGTCTTATTCCTGAATTTAGAGCTGCAGCTCAAAACATACCAATTGAAAGTATAGGTTATGACAGTTGTTTAAACTTTCCCTCTGGGATTTTAAATAACCCAACCCTTACAAACTGCTGGGCCATAAACACCCTTGAGTGACCTAACTCCAGTCATCTCCCCAGGCTGCCAAACTGTGGAATTCCTATGCTCATAATTTCATACTCCAGAACCCATAAGCAAGTGCAAAACACAGAATATCCTACTTGAAGTCCTGCTAAGTGTCTGGTAACTTCTTGTGTACTATCTTGTCAAGTATCCTGGGCTTTCAGACATTAAACATTAAAAAAAAATTGAAGAAACACACAGCAATAAAGACTTTAAATTTTCAGTTATATGTGCAATATCTGGAGTGTTTTCATATATTTTGGTCCAATTAGTTTGTTTGGATCAATTTGTGAAAACGTTTTGCACTTCTGAAATGCTTTCATTTCTTTATTAATTTTCTACCTGTGAGGAACTAAGACCTCACACTATATTTTTATAAAATATATATAGATACCCTCATGGTTATTTCTAAAAATTTAAAACAGAACAAAGATCCTTAAAATGGCTGAACCTGTGTCTGTCTGTGACACCAGGACAAAATAAGCCACTTTGCAGTTTCAGAAATCTCACACCTTATCTCCGAGGAGCTACCAATGTTCACCTGGGGACTGCACAGCCCAACTTCAAAGGGAGCTATATCAAAGGCTTTTTAAATTTGATAACCCAAGCTTACCAGCAGAGATGGAATACCTACTAAGACAATGGCCTCTCAAACATTTCTTTTAACTCATAATGGCAGTCCTGAAGACTAAGCCGAACTCCAGATTCTGGATAAACATCCTTTGTTGAAGACCTTGCAGTAAGGTCACGTGACCTAAGAATCTAGCTTGTTGAACAAATTAATAATGCCTTGCTGAGCTGCATAGCTCAGTCTGCTGCTTTAACATCTGCCCAGCAGGCCACATCAAAGGAGCTCTAGCTCAGGTTAGACACCTGACCCCATCAACCCTGCTTCTGCTGGAAGTTCTGTTCCATTGCCTACAAGACTGATCATTTCTGCATGCCTACCTCATCATGTGAAGTCAAGACCACCAGAAAAGTGAATTATCCAGCATTGGTTTTCAACCCACCGACCTCTGTGAAGGAATATCTCATTGGACTTTGATTCTGGACTCTGGAACCTATGCAAAACAATATTTCTTTCCTCTCTGGTGTTTTTACTGTAAATATATCTTTTCTCTATCCTTCATTACTATCTGAATGCGAGGAAGACGTTGCGAACTCTCTTTTTGTGTTTTGAGTGTGTGCATATAAACTAACCCTTCGAGTTCATCCTATCTCGAGTTTGCTGTGGGGTTATTAATAGAAAATTTGATCACACCAAAACCAAGGGGTTGGGAAATATGCCACCACTATAAAGAGGGAAACCGTTCTGTTTATGGACTGGTGATGAAAGAAGAAATTAGCGCTGTTTAAATTAACCCCCTCCTGTCTGTAACACTACCATTGAAGGGTGTTCTACTCTAAGTTTGAACAACTACAATGGCAGGGTGAGTAACCCTTGCACCCTCAGGGAGCCTGTGAATGAGGAGACAGAGAAATAATCAAAGGGAGGTGTGCCTGCAACTGTGGAAGATTGTGGAGGTAAACCATCATCAAAGAGTACAGGTCTCCTGACATTCTCATCCCATTCTACCACAGACCTATTTGAGCATTTTTTGAGCTCAGTCTTTGCCACACATACTTCACCAGGGAGGTTTTTCTGCAGATTGGAATTAGGATCCTAATGTGTCTGCCATGGGTGCAACCATGGTAGTGAATAATTCAATCACACAAGTGCATTTCTCATTGTTCAAAATCGAAAACAAAAACATTGCTAGGTTAAGATAATGTATGCTTGCGCCTTAAGTACAGAAAATGCATTATGGCCCTAATTTTAACTGGGGTGGTTTTTTGGCAAATATATTTTGATCACAAGCAGAAAATTAGCATTGCAATGCCAGAAGTTGGGTGGCTTAGTTGTGTACCATACTTTGCATCCGCTTTCTTCTTCTGCACTTTAGTTTTACCACACATTAAACACATTCCACCACTTTATTTGTTTCATATTTCCACAGAGTTTCTCTTTTCTTCATTTTTGCCTGATACACCTTGTCTTTCCCCTTCACTATAGCATAGTCAAATGTGACAAATATTTAACATTAATTCTGGGTTTTATAAATGCAAATAGTATTTGTCTCCATAATTAGCTATTTATCTTTTAATGCTTTAAAGTTAACCTGTTGGGATTTAATTTCTCCCATTAGGCAAGTTAATTAAATAAGCTGCGTAGGTGGATGTGAATAATTATTCAAATCAGCTGACAACAACGTAAAATTGGGGGCAATCAGGTCACTGTGCTGCTGGCTAACTTAGCTCTAGCTAGACAAAAAAAGGCCTAAAGCTAGCCTGAAAATTATCCCCAATTATTTCCTTTATCATGATTAGCTTTGTTTTCAATTCAGATGGTGATTACAGTTAATGTGCAGTCCATTGTTATTGTCAGCAGCTCAGGTTAGGTGAAGTCCAATCTTGTTTTCCAAATCTAAGTGTGAACATAACTTTCAATCATTCCACTCTAAGATGCATCACTTCAGATGGCCCTATCAAAAAAGCATATTTTATAGGTGCAACCATGGTAGTGATTAGTTCAATCACACAAGTGCATTTCTCATTGTTCAAAATCGAAAACAAAAACATTGCATGGTTAAGATAATGTATGCTTGCGCCTTAAGTACAGAAAATGCATTATGGCCCTAATTTTAACTGGGGCGGTGTTTTGGCAAATGTATTTTGATCAGTTCAAAACTCACCCCTACAGCCAAAAATGAGACCCAGAATATGTTAACCCTGTTTCTCTCTCTACAGGTACTGCCAAATCTGATGACTATTTCCAGCATTTTCTATTTCTAACCACATTTAGATTTTGCCATTTGACTTCTCAACCATTTGGGGCGGAATTTTCCATGCCCATTGGCAGCGGGCATGTTTGGTGGCATAAGTTGACAATATGGCGGGAAGGCCAAAAATCAATTTCATGATGTCATGAAACCAATTTGCAATCATCCGCTTTACCCATCAATGGGGGGCAGGGTTTCCCATCGTTGAACATCGGGAACTTCATTGCAATACATCTGCATAACATTATAAGCCCAGCTCACCAGAATCATTCCCCCACACTGGATCATCCGAGCACATTGGTATGATTCCACACTGACGTGTTTCACAACTGTGCATAAGCAATATGCACCTGGTGGACTGCACTTCGCTCGGGACTTCGAGGTTTGTTTGCCTACCTTGCTTCAGGCAGCACTTGTGGTCATCAGTGCCAGGCTTCGCAGACAGCACCACATCACTTTTAGGGGGCTCACGGTCCAGCATCTACCTACCAGGTCAGCCATAAGGTAGGGGTGGCTTTTCAACGCCTGCAGGACTAGGGCTTGTTTGGGGAAGGGGGAGAAGTGGCCTCAGGCAAGCGAAAAGATTGCAGTGTAAGGGTGTACTGGGGAAGTTACCTTTAGTGCCTCTGTTGGCCCCAATCCAGTTCCCTGGTGGGTAAACCTGACAGGATATTTGTCACTCAAGCTTATTAGTAAAGATTGCAGTTGGATCCCAAAGGAATTATTGGGACTTGGTTTAAATATGCTCTAAGAACACCGCTGACTTTCAGTAAATATCCTTGCAGCATGAGATGAAATTCCTGGCAGGTCATCTCCTGACGACTTCAGGTGTGGGCTCATTTTCCTCCTTTAAGAACTCCTTAAAACCTACCCCTTCAACCAAGCTTTGGTCATCTGACCTAATACTTCCTTATGTTGCTCTGTGTCATATTTTGTTTCATAATGCCCCTGTGAAGTGCCTTAGGACAGTTTATTACATTAAAGGCACTATATAAATATAAATTGTTGTTTGTTGTTGTTGTCCACATCCTTTAGTGTTTAGAATTGGACACAATACTCCAGTTGAGGCCGAACCAGAGTTTTGTAAAGTTTCATTATAACTTCCTTGCCTTTGTGCCAAATACGTCTACTTTCAAGTGCAGGATCCCGTGTGCTTCTTTAACCACTGACTCAACCTGCCCTGTCACCTCCTATGATTTGTGCACATATATCCCAAGGATTTGTGCACATGTATCCCCTGCTCCTGCACCCACTTTCTTATTGTGCCTTTTACTTTATATAGCCTCTCCTCACTCTTCCTACCAAAATGTACCATGTTACACTTCTCTGCATTAAATTTGATCTACTACATGTCCAAAAATTCCACCAGCCTATGTCCTCTTGAAGTCGATTGCCCAGCCTCCTTGCAGTTCACTACGCTTCCGAGCTTTGTGTCATCTGCAATTTTGAAACTGTGCCCTGCCCTCCAAGTCTGGATCATTAATATGGATCCTGTAGAAACCTACAGCCACACTTCTCTGCATTAAATTTTAAATTCTTCCAGTCTGGAAAACAGCCGTTCACCACTACTTTTTGTTTCATGTCACTCAGCCACGTCCTTTCCTTGCTAACTACTTTCTCTTTTATTCCATGGACTTCAACTTTGCTGGCAAATCTTTTAATGTGGCACTTTATGAAATGCTTTTTGGAAATCCATATACTGTAAAATGCTTATTATCTGCATGCGCAGAGAATTGGTGGTGCTGGTTAATCAAAAATATTGGTTATCAGAGTTCCATTTACCTGTGGATTACAAGGCAACACCTGTAGCATGAACTAATGTGCAAGTACTCAGGAAGTAAAGAATGGTATTCTTTTTACTTGTAATCTTCAGCAGTGCATTAAAACATAAATTAAAGTATAAAATAATACATTATACAAGCACGGGTTCCGGATAAGTTCGTAACTGCTTCCAATTGGTAAAGTGATGATCCATATTAGGGGAACATCAGAAATTCCAGTTAGTAGAGATTTCTGATTGGTAGAGTACCGGATAACACAAGGTTTACTGCACACCACATCAACTAAGTTACCCTGATCAACCATCTCTGTTACTGTCGGATGCATCAATGATGACACTTAACAAGGCCAAGATTTGACCTGATTTACTGAATTTATTCAGCCATTTTTGCCTTCAGATACAGTCCCCTGAACATGCGCAATTTGACCTTTGTGATCCCATATGGAATGCAGAATATACTGTATAGTATCTAATGTCCAAGTTTCCATAACAAAGATTACCATCATGACAGTTACCTCATCAAAAAACTCAATCAAATTAGTTAAACACAATTTACCTTTAACAAACCCAGGCTGCTTTCTCTGATAATCCACACTTGCCCAAGTGACTGTTAATTTTGTCCCAGATTATTGCCTCTAAAGGCTTTGTCATTACTGACGTTAAACTGACTGGCCTGTGGTTGCTGGGTTTATCCTTACACCCTTTTTGAATATGGTTGTAACATTTGCAACCTTTATTTATCAATATTTTATTGTAATTTTATGTTCCTATCTACACTACACCATTTTTTTGGTTTTCAGCAAACCTAGATGTATGGCATTCTATTGAGTTATCTAAGTTTTGAATAAATACCGTGAATAGTTGAGATCTCAGCACTGACCCTTGGAGAACACCACTAGAACACCACTTCCATCCAAAACAAAAACAAAAACAGAAATACCTGGAAAAACTCAGCAGGTCTGGCAGCATCGGTGGAGAAGAGCACAGTTGACGTTTCGAGTCGAGTTTTGACTCGAAACGTCAACTGTGCTCTTCTCCACCGATGCTGCCAGACCTGCTGAGTTTTTCCAGGTATTTCTGTTTTTGTTTTTGTTTTGGATTTCCAGCATCTGCAGTTCTTTGCTTTTACCACTTCCATCCAATTTGACTGCATACCCATTATCTCTACTCTTGTTCTTTTACCACCTCACCAATCTCCCAACCAGTTTAATACGTTGCCTTTAATTCAAGGAGCTTTAATTCTAATAGTCTTTTATGTGGCAGCTTATTGGATGCCTTCAGCAAGTCTATATAAACCATATCCATAGACATTCCCCTACTGCCTTAGTTACTTACTCAAAAAACTCAATTAGGCTTGTTAAACATGATCTTTATAAATCCATAACATAAACAGAAAATGATGGAAATACTCAGCAGATCCGGCAGCATCTGTGGAGAGAGAAACAGAGTTAATGGGTGGAATTTAATGAAGCCTGCTGCAGCAGGATTCGCAGAGGGAGGGACTATAGAATCGTGTGGGATGAGTTGGAATCCAGATGGTAGAAAATGATGGCCAAATTAAATGGCCGGAGGATTGGCTGTGAAGTATTGAACCCACATGAAGGCAGCAAGAAGTCAATTAAGTATGTTAAGAAGATAGTTAAGAGAAATTTGCATGCTGCTTAATGCTATTAAATGTACCTTTTGGGATTAAGCGAGTGGCAAGTGGAGATCATGGGCAGCCAGATCCCTGAACAGTGAAAGCTGGTGGTGTTGAAGCAAGGTGGCCCTCTGAGGTGTAAGGTCAGCCATTTTGCAGCTGCCTTCAGCCAAAATGCAGAAGGAGTTTTCAAAGTTGCAGTCTGTGGGGCATAAACTGGAGGGGAAGGCTTGATGGAACAGTCTGAGGGGCATAGATCAGCACGTTAAATTCAGGGGTAGCAGCCAGCGACATTTTTTGTCAACTTAACCTCAGTGCAGCACGACTTCTTTGACACTGGAGCCTGGGTTTTGTGAAATATGTACCAGAAAAATAATCCAGAAGCTGCACAAAATATAAGTTGTATAAAAGAATACATTCACCTATCATTACTTTATTAAGAGTAATATTACCCTGGTATAGAACAAGATTAATGCTTTTCTTTCTGTGAACATTATGAGCAGAATTTTACAGACCCCCACCAGTGGATTTGCAGGAGTGGGGGCCCATAATATTCCCCAGGTAACTTTCCCATCAGTCTCCCACCTGCCTCTGATCTGTCCCCAATATTACTTGGGGAAGACAAGGCCTAGGGCGTTTTGCCCTCTGTTGTCCTAATTGCTGGCATTAAGTGGCCAATTATTGGTCACTATGCCTATCCTCAATTTTGAGACTGCCGAGAAATTGAGGGGCAGGGAGGGAAGCCCAGCCGATCACTTTGCTTGGGCCTTGGCTGGGAAGTAGTGCCTCCCTCAAGGGCACCCTTTCCACTCACCAGAACTACCATGGTGAGTGCTCTCACTCCCTTGCCTCACCATCAAGACCCACTCCCCCATCTCCCACCCGCCTGGGCTTCACCTCCTTTCCCCACCATGAGACATCAGGTTTTTGATGGGAATGCACATAAAATGACAGGAGGCTAGCCCACTGCGATCCCACCCACCCCCGATCAGGTTCCCATAAAATGGGGATAAATTGGATAAGGTGGCCACTAGCCCGCCCACCCTTAGGCCTATTAAGCCCCTTAAGTGGCCAATGATTGCCGACTCAAGGCCCTCAATCCGCCTTTACTGCCGTAATACACTGGGCAGTGGATGGCAACTGAGAATGGGAAAGCCGTTTTTTCACCCAGTTTGGTGAACAGGTGGGAAGGAAATGGGGATACATCCTTTTTTTTTAATTGACCTTTGCACACTGGAGTCACTGCTCTCCCCCACCACCCTCAAGATCATACCCCCTACTTTGTGCCTCCCTGCCTGGCCTCCAAAATCCACCCCGTACCTGCTCGCGCACCATCCCCGCAACCCCAGGGCGACAGATCACCCCAGCCTAAAAAGCCCAGGACTTACCTGGGCCCAGTGTCCATCTTCAATCTTCGTGGGCCTACTTACATTCCCAGCAACCCCCACTACTGAGTTCTGGTGCTGCTCCCCCACCCACCCTCTTTGTGCCTCCCCAACTGGCCTCCAAAACCCACCCCATATCCCTCCCTGTGCCCCGTAAAATCCAGCCCTTAGAATCTGGGGACTCCTTGTAGTCCCAATGCTGGTCACTAATACCACTGGCGCTGCTGGGGCTACAGAGTTGTTAGCCAATCAGTTCTCTGCGGCTTGACTTTTTAACTATTGAGGGGCGGACATCTCTTTCCAGTCAATTAATGTTCTTGAACATTCCGGCTGTGGGGCTGCTATGATCAGTGGGAATGCATCTCTCGATAACTCTTTGGGTAGTGCGGCAGGAAACAACAATTATTGTAGCAACACCAGATGTCATTCATAAAAAATGACAGTCCTAGCCTGAGATTTTTAATAATTTATATTTAATAATTTTTGGGGAGCACTAAGATCCTTTGGATAATTAAACAATTAAACAACGTCACTGTGGGCTGAATAGAGAGAAATGAACATGTTCATTCTTCAGCTGAAAGGTTTTACATGGTGCATCTTCCTCTGTTAAGATTATTTCTTGTTAGGTTCTCTAATGCGAACAAATTTGCTGTCTTGCCTTTCTCCCCAGTAATATTATAATCTATTATGTGGAAATCCCTGATCCTTAGGAGCTGAATTGCTCCATTAATCTTTTGATGCAAGCTTTTATACAGACCCTCAACAATATAACATGATTGTTAAGATTATAGGATTGGTTGTGCTGTTGTTCATAGAAGTAAAGTTATTAATGCAGTTTTGACTAACCTCTTTAATATGCAACTAGATGACCGTGTGAAAACCTGAACTGAATATAGTACTCTGTGGTCTGACCAATGCAAACTTAAATGTGTGCATAACTCAGCCTTTATTATTTTTAAATTTATTTTATAATTCTGAAGGTTGAAATTGATGTAGAACAAGGGGTGCAATATTTGAGATTTACGAATGAAAATTTAATCTCCCACACCTTTACCCAATTTCTTAAGTAGTCCGAATCTTTCTCACAACTTTTGCTGCATCCTATTTCTTTACCGCTGTACATGGTTTGATGGTACACTTCTGGGTAGTAGTCTGTTTCCTACTTTTAATGAAAGAGCGCAGAAATCTCCTTGAGGCACAGAGGTGATTTGTTTAAGTTTAAAATTTCTAAATAAAGTATTTTGAAAACTTTTAAAACATGTCCCCTCATGTGACATGAGCATCACATGAGCTGGGACATACCAATGATTTTTATAAAAAATTTTATTGAATTTTTAAACACTTCATGGAACCTCATCCCGCCCGTGGATGAGGTTCCATGAAAAATGTGAAGACTGCCTGGGCTCTTCGCCTGACCGCCAACGTTAAGATTGGACGGGCAGCTCATTTAATTGTTTAAATTAGTTTTTAACAGGCCTTAATAGGCCTTTGACAGTTTGGTGGATGCGCAGCCGACATGGTGAGGTCGGGACGCCTGCCCGACGTCACCACGCATCATTTTACACATCGGCAAGCGGGCCCCACTCCCGCTCGCCAACCGGAGATTTCAGCCCATTGTTATTGCTGTTGTAGGTTCTAAAGTTACTGATATTGGGTAGAATTTGCAATTTCAACAAGGACATTAAACGGACGAAAGTAGACTAGCCGCTTGCTATACACCCAGTCTAATTTTTCCTTTTATTAACTTCAGGGGCAAGGTTTCCAAGTAGAAGTATACTTGTTTTTTAAAACACCAGCATTAGATCTATATTTAATAAAATTTTGAATCAAAACAGAAAGTGCTGTAAACATTCAGCAAGAGAGGCAGCATCTGTGGAGAGAGGGTATAGTTAATGTTTCCTAGGTCTTAAGTTCTGGAATTCCCTCTCTGAGGGCAGGACTTTCCCTATGGTGGCGGGAGACAGAAGTCAGGACTTTTTCCAGATGCAATCCTGTCCATTCTAAATAATAAATTAAAACATTTCTCTTCTTTTTTAAGATCATCTTTTAGAGCTTGTTTTGTTTTAGATTTATAAATCCTTGTTCCTTGATCGCACTGTATGATATTAATACTTAACTCATTAACAGGGTCATAGGAAATTATTCTCTCCATTATTTTAGCTTATACATTTGTAAAACAATTCTCTAATTTTACATTAAGGTTCTTATGATGTTTGCAAAGGGATCAAGGCATAACAAATATATGCATTGAAGGGAACAAAAAAGACAAGCTAGATTTTAAAATGATTTGCATTTAAATGGTGACCATTTGTATTCACAATGACTACAATATTTGTACAGTATTCACCTTCATTAAAGTAGCCAACAATCTTAACATGAATTTAGAAAAAAGAGAATATTATTATCTGGTAGCAGGGGAAATGAAGAAGACGCATTCTAAGGAAGTGGCCGTTGTTGTTGCAGGAGACACGTATACATTCTTGATCTGAAGAGTCTTGTTCATCAAAATTGTGCCCAGTGGATGATTCTCCATTTGATATATTCTGAATGTGATTGGATGATTCCTGGCTGGAAGAGTTAAGATACTAAAGAATGGTGGTTGATGAGCCTAGTGGCTTCTTCTTATTTTTAACAGTTCTTGTGATCTTATGATCAGAATACCACACTTCTGTGATTGGCCAGTTCCACTCAAAGATGTAAGTTGGCAGCCAAAATTAAACTCAAGCATATCACTTGTTTTGGTTTCAGTAAACAAGCAAAACTATTTACGTATGTTTGAATACATCAAAGAATTTGAATATTTAGCCTACTAACAATGCCTGTTAAATGCTTAATTTCATCCAGTAAGAGAAAGTTACTTTCAATGATTAAATTTAAAAAAATATAGCTGAGCTTTAATGCTTTATCTTTAATAAATCACAAAAAGAAATGCCTGAAAATAGCACTAACATCAGCCTTAGCCATACCACAGTAGCTTGCTTAAAATTAAATTTCTGCTCTGATAAAGCTATTCACTAGAAATTAAACTAGGATTTTCTGAGCTCCACTATACTTGTTATTTATTAATTTTAAACAGAAAATAATAGGAATGGAATCTGTACAGTTAATAAAGCTGCGTCTACACCCTTATGAATTTATAAGTTTCCACCTTGTATTTGGACCTGTGACAGACTTGATTAGCAATATCTTTTATTTTGGAGACATATAAGGCCAATTTAACAAAATCACACACCCAGCAATGTTGTAACATTATCCAATAATTGAGTTTACATGTTGCCTGGTTTTTTTTGGAGTCTAGCTCCATATTATTATCTTATCAGCTTATGTCCTAAGAACAGAAAGCTTGAACACAGAGTGATAATGATATAGAATCATAGAACCAAAGAAAAGTTACAGCACAGAAGGAGGCCATTCGGCCTATCTTGTCCATGCCAGCCCGAGGACACCCAGGTGCCCTTTCTAATCCCACCTTCCTGCACCTGGCCCATAGCCCTGCAGTTTACAGCACTTAAGGTGCAGATGCAGGTACTTTTAAAAAGAGTTTAGAGTTTCTGCCTCTACCACCAACTAGGGCAGTGAATTCCAGACACCCACTACCCTCTGCGTAAAAAAGTTCTTCCTCATGTCCCCCCTACACCTTCTGCCACTTATCTTGAATCTATGTCCCCTGGTTCTAGAATTCTCCACCAAGGGAAACAATTTTATCCTGTCTACTCTATCTATTCCCCTTATAATTTTGTACACCTCAATCAAGTCACCTCTCAGTCTTCTTTGTTCTAAGGAAAATAACCCCAACCTATCCAATCTCTCCTCGTAGCTACACTTTTCTAACCCTAGCAACATTCTTGTAAACCTCCTCTGCACTCTTTCCAGAGCTATTACGTCCTTTTTGTAATGTGGTGACCAGAACTGCACACAATACTCTAGTTGTGGCTTCATCAGCGTTTAATACAATTCCAACATTATATCCTTACTTTTATATTCTATACCTCTGCCAATGAAGGAGAGTATTCCATATGCCTTCTTTACAACCTTGTCTACTTGAACTGCTGTCTTCAGGGACCTGTGTACTTGTACGCCAAGATCTCTCACTTCATCTACCCCTCTTAGTATATTGCCATTTATTGTGTAATCCCTATATGTTAAATCCCCACTATTTGATGATTGTCAAATAGGCTGGACAACCACAACAAATAGAATATGATGGAACTGAACTAATGCACTTAATTAGTTGCAATTGTCAGTGAACAGATGGCTCTGCAGTTGATACCATGTACTTGAATATAATGTAAAGTGTAGGGGACATCAGAGGGTAAGGGTGGAAACCATAATAGATACGACAGGACGATTTACTAATCTACTTACTTTTTATATAGATAATGTTCAGCAACTCTGATAGATGGTAATACTTGACAGTAGTGATATTTATATTACCAACTTTTTGTTTGTAAACTCTGCCAGAAGAAAGTTGGCAAGTAAATTAGGTAAGATATTACAATTGTTCCAATTTTCATCTTATTTCTTATAGGGTTATACGTCATATTTCTTTAGCAATTCATTTTGCCAGTGCCTCTGCTTATTTATGAATGTGGAGGGTATTTTAAGTTTTTTCAAATCTTCTATGCATTTCTGTAGCTCTGCCTCCAGTGTCTGTTTCTCATCATTATTTTTATTTTGATCCAGTTCTGTGGTTTTATCTAAGCTGCTTTGATTTGTGTTTGCTCCTTTGTTGATGTTCTGCTTTTGCAGCTTTTTGTCTTCACCCTCTTGCATTCTTTGCATATCATCAAGTTCTAGAGTGGTTGCTCGCTGTGGAGGCTCCTGGAGACTTTTGCTCATGGCTTCTGGCCCTGTGTTTACCTCATCCTCTTGCATCCTTTGCACATCGTCAACTTCCAGAGTGGTTGCTCGCTGTAGGGGATCCTGGAGACTTTTGCTCATGGCTTCCAACCCAGAGTTTACGTTAGAACAGCTCCCTGAGCTAGATCTGGCAATGTTTTTGCAGTTTGTTGCATCCTCTGTATCCTTATTAGTTTTAATAACTATGTTATGTTCTTCTGTCATGCTAGTCAAATCAGGTGATGCATCTTCAGCTGCAGTAAAATACAAAATATATACTGTGTTATAAGGGAGATCAACAGATCAGTCTATTCAAATAATCTTTTATTTTAGAGAGCAAATCTTCTGTGAAATAATAGCTATATTTTAATAAATTGCCTTGTTTGCCTGCACTATTATTGGAGAATTTGTAAAGAATAACTTTCAACCAGAAATGCATAAAAATTTATTCAAAAATAACATTGTTGAGAAAATGCACAGTGGACTATGCCATTTTTATTGGTAACATGCTTGGCTATTCTAGTCTTTACCTCAACTGCTCACTTCCTCACCTTCTTCTGTGTGATGACAATGCACCCTGAGCACTTTGTCTTCATCCTCCAGTACTTCTTGCATGTTATCTAGTTCTTTTTTGTGTGATTGCTGTGAGGATTCATGGGAATTTTTATTCATAACTTTTGACCCAGTGTTTGCCTCAAAACAGCTGTCCATACTGGATGTGGAAATGTCATTACAGCTCATTGTGTCCTCTGTATCCTTATTAGTTTCAATGACTTCATTCTGTTCTTCTGTGACTATAGTCAGATCAGGTGATGTTTCCTCAACTATAGTAAAAAACACAAACATGAATACTGTATTATAGAAGAGAATAATAGACCTTATTGTTAAAGGACAATTCTTCTTTGTCTATATTTTTGAAGAGTTTGAATAGAATAATCTTAGGCTGGAACTTTATAAATACAGGTTCAAAGTGAAAAGTTGAAAATTGAAAATATCTGGTTTCTAGGACTCAGGAGCAATTAATCCACAGTAAAACTTTATGCTTTGACATTGTTTTGAGTTGTATTTTCAGTCATTGAGATGAAATTGACTTCAGCACTCAGCATTTGTAACAAGATTGATGAGTTGGCGGCGCAAATAGAAATAAATGGATATGACTTGATAGATATTACAGAGACAAGGTTGCAAGGTGACCAAGACTGGGAACTCAATATTCAAGGGCATTCGACATTCCGGAAAAATAGGCAAAAAACAAAAGGAGGTGGGGTAGCTTTGTTAATAAAGGAAGGTATCAGTGCAGTGGTGAGTAGTGATATAGGTGCAAAAGTTCGTGATGTGGAATCAGTTTGGGTGGAAATAAGTAATAGCAAGGAGAAGAAGTCATGGATGGGAATCGTCTATAGGCCCCCGAAGAGCCGCCTCACAGTAGGACAGAGTATAAATCAGGAAATAATGGAGTCATGTAAGAAGGGCGCTACAATTGTCATGGGTGATTTTAATCTGCATTTTGACTGGACAAATCAGATTGGCAGGGGTAACATGGAAGATGAATTTGTACAGTGCATTAGGGATTGTTTCTTAGAGCAATATGTTGCAGAACATACCCGGGAACAGGCTTTTTTAGATGTAATAATGTGTAACGAGGTGGGATTAATAAGAGATCTCGTAGTTAAGGATCCTCTAGCGGGGTAGCAATCACAACATGGTAGAATTTCATATTCAGTTTGAAGGTGAGCAACTCGGATCTCAAACTAGTTTCCTCAACTTAAAAAAGGGAAATTACAGAGGTATGAAGAAAAAATTGTCCAAAGTGGGCTGGGAAAATAGACTAAGGGGAGGGTCAGTGGATGAGCAGTGGCAGACATTTAAGCAGATCTTTCATAATGCTCAGCAAAAATTTATCCCAGTCAAAAAGAAGGACTCGATGAGAAGGTTGAACCACCCATGGTTAACAAAGGCAGTCAAGGAGAGTATCCAATCAAAAACTAAGGCATATAAAGCATCAAAAACTAGTGGCAGGACAGAGGATTGGGAATTTTTTAGGAACCAGCAGCAGATGACTAAAAAGCTAATAAAAGGGGAGAAAATTGATTATGAAAGTAAATTGGCAAGAAATATAAAAACAAACAGCAAGAGCTTCTACGGGCATATAAAAAGAAAGAGAGTAGCTAAAGTGAGCATGGGACGCTTGAAGGATGCAACTGGAGAATTGATAATGGGGAACAGGGAAATGGCAGATAATTTAAACCAATATTTTGCATTGGTCTTCATGGTGGAGGACACTATAAACATTCCAAAGATATAGATAAGCAAGGAGCTAATGGGAGGAAAGATCTTGTAATAGTCTCTATCATGAGGGACAAAGTATTTGAGAAACTAATGGGATTAAAGGCAGGCAAGTCACTAGGACCTGATGGTCTGCATCCAAGAGTTTTAAATAAAGTAGCTGCAGATATAGTGGAGGCATTGGTCGAGATATTGCAGAACTCACTGGATTCCGGGAGGGTCCCAGCAGATTGAAAAACCATTAATGTGATGCATCTGTTCAAGAAGGGAGGGAGACAAAAAGCAGGAAACTATAGGCCAGTCAGCCTAACACCCATCGTTGGGAAAATGCTAGAGTCCATTATTGAGGAAGAAATAGCAGGACATTTAGAAAAGCTTAACGCAATCAAACAGAGTCAACATGGTTTTGTGAAAGGGACATCATGTTTGACAAATTTGCTCAAGTCCTTTGAGGATATAACAAGCAGAGTTGATAAAGGAGAACCGGTAGATGTAGTGTATTTGGATTTCCAGAAGGCATTCAATAAGGTGCCATGTAAAAGGTTATTGCACAAGATAAGAGCTCATGGTATTGTTGGTAATGTATTAGCATGGATTGATGATTGGTTAACACACAGAAGACAGAGAGTCGGGATTAATGGGTTTTTTTCAGGCTGGAAAGACGTAACTAGTGGAGTGCCACAAAGATCAGTCCTAGGGCCTCAATTATTTACTATCTATATTAATGACTTGGAGGAGGGGGCAGGGTGTAATGTATACAAATTTGCTGATGATACAAAAGTAGGTGAGAGGGCATGTTGTGATGAAGACAAGGAATCTGCAAGGGGATATAGACAGGTTGAGTGAGTGGGCAAAAACTTGGCAGGTGGAGTTTAATGTAGGAAAGTGTGAGGTCATGCACTTTGGTAGGAAAAAGCAAAAGGCAGACTATTATTTAAATGGAGAGAGACTCCAAAAAGGTGCAGCACAGAGGGATCTGGATGTTCTTGTGCATGAAACACAAAAAAGGTTACCATGCAGGCACAGCTAGTAATTAAGAAGACAAATGGAATTTTGGCCTGTATTGCTCAGGGGTTGGAGTTTAAAAATAGGGAAATCTTGTTACAACTGTACAGGGTGTTGGTGAGGCTGCACCTGGAGCACTGTGTACAGTTTTGGTCCCCATTTTTAAGAAAAGATAGACTGGCATTGGAGGCAGTTCAAAAGAGATTCACTATGCTGATTCCTGGGATGAAGGAGTTGACTTATCAAGAACTGCTAAACAGGTTAGACCTTTATTCATTAGAGTTTAGAAAAATGGGGGATGATCTTATTGAAACGTACAAGATTCTGAGAGGGCTTGACAGGGTTGAGAAAACGTTTCCACTAGTGGGGGAATCTTGAACTAGGGGACATAGTTACAGAATAAGGGGACACTCTTTTAAAACCGAGATGCAAAGATATTTCTTCTCTCAGAGGGTAGTGAATGTCTGGAATTCTCTACCTCACAGAGTTTTGGAGGCTAGATCACTGAAAGTATTTAAAGAGGAGGTAGGTAGATTTTTGAAATATCGGGAAGTTGAGAGCTATGAGGAGCTGGCACGAAAGAGGATGAGGCCTGGGGCAGATCCGCCATGATCTTATTGAATGGCGGGGCAGGCTTGAGGAGCCGAACGGCCTACTCCTGCTCCAAATCTTATGTTCTTATGTTCTCAAGTGAGGTGTACAACTGCCTGTTGTTACACTATCATTTGTTTTGCTCCACTGCCAAAGACCAATTTCATCTCCATTTTTTTGTCCTCATACATCAGCAGTCTTTTAATACACACCACAACTGTCCATTCCCATTTATTCAGTGAAGCCTGGGTTTTCCTCCTCTTCCTGTTATGACGCAGCAGATTATGTGTGCCAGGCTGACCAAATCCACGGGGGAAACATGACCACGCTATCACAATGGTTTTGCAATTTGTATTTATTTCAACATGCATGTCCTGAATTCAGAAGTAATAAGTCCACCAAGGCTTTTAGGGATTTTTTAAAAAACTAAATTAAAATATTTCTTAACAAAAGAAAATATTTCAAGCACATACATGGAACTACAAATTACTGCTATTGTAGCTCCTAAAATAACCTTACTCCCAGTTACACCCCATTTAAGGCAGCGTCTCAAAAATAAATTTTAGATTTTAAACAGATCCAGCAAATTAACACAATACTACCCTGGACAGTGGAATTCTAAATGGCTTTCTCCAGCTTCGGTTTTGGTAGACAGCAGGCTTATACACAAATGCTGGAGGCTTCATTAAGGCTATGTCACACACTTCTGTTAGATCTCACAATACCTTCTCCTGACACATAGCCTCATTATCCTTTATATATGTTTCTCTTTTTAATATGTAGGTTCTATTGTTTCATTTGTCTTTGAAGCTGGTATCTTCGTCATAATATAAAAACTTTCATGTTGCTACTATTTATTGGGAAAAATAAACACATTGGGCAGAATTTTCCAGTCGGCGATTTGGGGGTAGGGCTCACTCGCCGATGGGAAAATGATGCGGGATGACTTCGGGAGGAACCCCCAATGTCATCCTGGTCCATACATTTAAATATTGAGGAAGGCGGGTGGACAGCGAAATCAGCTGTCTGCCCGCCGACCTGTCAATGGCCAATTAAGGGCATTGACAGGATAATTAAGCTTGTTAAATGCCCTGCCCGTCCAACCTTAAGGTTGGCGGGCAGGCCAGGAGCCCCAGCAGGTTTCTGATAATATATGAAACCTCATCCATTGGCGGGATGAGGTTTCATGTCCGTTTTTTAAAAATTCAATAAAGTTTATGTGCTTCTTACTAACATGACCCATCTCATATGACATTGTCACATGAGGGGGACATGTTAATAATTTTAATATTTTTCTATTTTTAAAGATTTTTATACTGTCAGTAATCTCCCTGAGACAGCACTTAGTCTCAGGGAGATGTGTGCTCTTTCGCGCGCATGCACGAAAGAGCACATTTTGACAGATGGGAAATCCCTCCACCCCCCGCACAGGAAGTGCATAGCGCTTCCTGTCGAGCAGGCTGCTGGGCGGGCCTTAATTGGCCCGCCCACTCAAAATGGCGGCAAACCCCGTTTCGAAGGCGGAGTTCGGCTGCCTGCCCGCCGCCGAGCCGGTGGGGCCTGCCCGCCCATCACAGTAAAAATTCTGGCCATTCTTTAGCCTTGCTTATCTGGCTAATTGTAAACAGACTAAAATCCCTTTGAAATCCAAATCTCCCTTCATCTATCTAAAAATGCAAATTCCCTTCACACCTTATATGCTAAGCCAGCATCCATGTTTACTCATTAGCATGTCAAGCACCTAGCTTCCTTTGATGAGTCAAAGCCTGCAGTCTACTTGACTCCAAATGTAATTAAATCACACACAGATAGACCCAACTACTTACCCCCATAAACCTACCTTACATAAACCAGAAAAATATTATGAAAATTATTATACTCTCATCACATTCCTACAAATTTTCAGATGATATTCAGATAGTCAATGATTAGGGATACTGGAAAAACATCTGACGAGCTAGAAAGAGATATTTTAAAGTTTTACAGAATCCTTACTTTCACAATAATTTGGCAGGTGGAGTATAATGTGGGGAAATGTGAACTTGTCCACTTTGGGAAGAAGAATAGAAAAGCAGTATATTATTTAAATAGAGAGAGATTGCAGAACTCTGAGGTACAGAGGGACCTGGGTGTCCTGGTGCATGAGTCACAAAAAGTCAGTATGCAGATGCAGCAAGTGATTAGGAAGGCAAATGGAATATTGGTCTTTATTGCATGGGGGGGTGGAGTATAAAAGTTGGGAAGTCTTGCTACAACTGTACAGGGCATTGGTGAGACCACAGCTGGAGGGAGTACTGTAGAGGGATATACTTGCATTGGAGGCAGTTCAGAGAAGGTTCACTAGGCAAATTCCTGGGATGAAGGTGTTCGTCTTACGAGGAAAGGATGTGCAGGCTGGGCCTATACCCATTGGAGTTTAGAAGAAGAAGAGGCAACCTTATTGAAACATATAAGATTCTGAGGGGGGGGCTCGACAGTATGGACGCTAAGAGGATGTTTTCCCTCATGGGGGAATCTAGAATGAGGGGACACAGTTTCAGAATAAGGGGCCTCCCATTTAAGACGGAAATGAGGAGGAATTTCTTCTCTCAGAGGGCTGTTAGTCTGCAAAATTCTCTCCCCCAGAGAGCAGTAGAGACTGGGTCATTGAATATATTCAAGGCTGAGTTAGACAGATTTTTGATTGACAAGGGAGTCAAGGGTTATGGGGAAGACAGACAGGAAAGTGGAGTTGAGTCCACAATCAGATTAGCCATGATCTTATTGAACAGCCAAGTAGGCTCGAGGGGCCGAATTGCCTACTCCTGCTCCTAATTCTTATGTTCTTATGACTTTTGCTTATTGGCTGCAACTACATTACCATTTTGCTGTAATTATTTCTGGAACTGCCTCTCCTGCCCCCACCATTGCCCTCTGGCAGCACAAAAAGTGGGTTTTGCAGTGAGTGATTCCCCTATACCTTTGCTTCTCTACCTTTCTATATACATATACCTGGGAAAACAGGCTGAAGCCGAGTCCTACCTGTATTTTGCTGAGGGGCAGCAGCAGTCTGTAAAGCAGTCTCTAAATTTGCCAAAAATTATTAAAAGGAACATTAGGAAAGGATTAAGCTATTCGACCCCCTTGAGTGTGTTTCCTCATTCAATTCTCAATTTGCTAATCTGTACCTTATCTCCATTTAATTTTAAGATTATATCCACTTGTTCTGGACTCCCCCATCAAAGGAAATAACTTCTATGCATATATCCCATTACGTTGTTTTATCATTTTCAGCACCTCAATTAAATCAGCCCTCAAACTTGGAAATTTAAGGGATTACAAGTCATGTTTATGTAACCTGTCCTCATAGTTTATCTCTTAAAACCCTGCTAACATTCTGATCAGTCTGCAATGTGCTATCTCCAAGTTTAATATATCCTTTATAAGGTGCAGAATGCAATGCTCCAGATGAGGTCTGACCAAAGCTCTATACAATTGAAGCATAACTTCCCCACTTTTGAATTCCTTGAGATAAAGACAAACATTCCATCAGCCTTTCAAATTACTTTTTGAACCTGTGCAATAACTTTTAGTGTTTTATGTACCTGGTGACTGAAATCCATTTACACCTCCACAGTTCATCATTTCTCGCCATTTGGAAAATATTCTGATTTGTCTTTCTTGGATACAAAGTGAATAACCTCAGACTTCCCCACATCCCTTTTCTTTGACATTTGGATTACATAAATTTACATTCTTGGTTTGTGCATCTCAGTTCTCCCTCTCAAATGTAACATCAAAGTTAATCATATTATGGTCACTATTCTCAAGGTGTCCCCTTGCAGGTTGTTAATTAATTCTCGTTTATTAATATCATTAAATCTAGCATGGCCTTATCTTTCATTGGTTCAAAAACATATTGGGTGGAATTTTCCCATGCCACCCGTGGCGGGTTTCATGGGGGGCGGGCAAGGAGAATCCAGCGGCAGGCAAAAAGTCGCAAACCCGCTGTCATAAAAGACTTGCAATTCTCCCGATGGTGGGTTAATGGCAGGTTGGTTATCTTGCCAAATAGTGGCGTAAACGCCATTTGCATTCATTAACATGTCATGGATGCTCATTAAAACAGCTGGTCACCGGAATATTGTCATGCTTTCCAATCTTGCATCATGCCAGTGGGAAATTACGTTGGCTTCAGACCCGTTTTGAAAAGGGGTGGTGTGCACAAGTCAGACCTCAATTTGGTGGTAACTTTGAGGTGAATGGAACATACATAGCCTACCTGCCCTGGCGCTGTGTCAGTCTTAAGACCATAAGACCATAAGACATAGGAGCAGAAATTAGGCCATTCGGCCCATCGAGTCCGCTCCCCATTCAATCATGGCTGATAAGTTTCTCAACCCCATTCTCCCGCCTTCTCCCCGTAACCTTTAATCCCCTTACCAATCAAGAACCTATCTATCTCGGTCTTAAATACACTCAGTGACCTGGCCTCGACAGCATTCTGTGGCAATGAATTCCATAGATTCACCACTCTCTGGCTAAAGAAGTTTCTCCTCATCTCTGTTCTAAAAGGTCTTCCCTTTACTCTGAGGCTGTGCACTCGGGTCCTAGTCTCTCCTACTAATGGAAACATCTTCCCCATGTCCACTCTATCCAGGCCTTTCAATATTCTGTAAGTTTCAATCAGATCCCCCCCTCATCCTTCTAAACTCCATCGAGTATAGACCCAGAGTCCTCAAACGTTCCTCATATGTTAAGCCTTTCATTCCTGGGATCATTCTCGTGAACCTCCTCTGGACCCTCTCCAGGGCCAGCACATCTTTCCTGAGATCCAGGGCCCAAAATTGCTCACAATATTCTAAATGTGGTCTGACCAGAGCCTTATAAAGCCTCAGCAGCATATCCCTGCTTTTATATTCTAGTCCTCTCGAAATGAATGCCAACATTGCATTTGCCTTCCTAACTACCAACTCAACCTGCAAGTTAACCTTAACAGAATTCTGGACTAGGACTCCCAAGTCCCTTTGCACTCCAGATTTCTGAATTCTCTCCCCATTTAGAAAATAGTCTATGCCTCTATTCTTCCTACCAAAGTGCATGACCTCACACTTCCCCACGTTGTATTCCATCTGCCACTTCTTTGCCCATTCTCCTAACCTGTCCAAATCCTTCTGCAGCCTCCCCGCCTCCTCAATACTACCTGTCCCTCCACCTATCTTTGTATCATCTGCAAACTTAGCCAGTATGCCCTCAGTTCCTTCATCTAGATCATTAGTGTATAAAGTGAAAAGTTGTGGTCCCAACACTGACCCCTGTGGAACTCCACTAGTCACCGGCCGCCATCCTGAGAAGGACCCCCTTATCCCCACTCTCTGCCTCCTGCCAGACAGCCAATCTTCTATCCATGCTAGTACCTTGCCTTTAACACCATGGGCTTTTGTCTTACTGAGCAGCCTCCTGTGCGGCACCTTGTCAAAGGCCTTCTGGAAGTCCAAGTAGATAACATCCATTGGCTCTCCTTTGTCTAACCTACTCATTACCTCCTCAAAGAATTCTAACAGATTTGTCAGGCATGACCTCCCCTTGATGAAACCATGCTAACTTTGCCCTATTTTACCATGCACTTCCAAGTATTCTGAAATCTCATCCTTAATAATGGACTCTAAAATCTTACCAACGACCGAGGTCAGGCTAATCGGCCTGTAATTTCCCGTCTTTTGCCTCACTCCCTTCTTAAACAGGGGGGTTACATTAGTGATTTTCCAGTCCTCTGGGACCCTCCCTGACTCCAGTGATTCCTGAAAGATCACAACTAATGCCTCCACTATCTCTTCAGCTATTTCCTTCAGAACTCTGGGGTGTAATCCATCTGGTCCAGGTGTTTTATCCACCTTTAGACCTTTCAGTTTTCCTAGCACCTTCTCCTTGGTAATGGCCACCATACTCACCTCTGCCCTCCGACTCTCTTGAACTTTGGGGATGTTACTCGTGTCTTCCACCATGAAGACTGACGCAAAGTACCGATTCAGTTCCTCCGCCATTTCTTTGTTCCCCACTACTACTTCTCCAGCGTCATTTTCCAGTGGCCCAATGTCCACTTTTGCCTCTCTCTTACCCTTTATATATGTAAAAAAAACTCTTGCAATCTTCTTTTATATTACTGGCTATTTTACACTCATATTTAATCTTCTCCCTCCTTATTTCTTTTTTAGTTGTCCTCTGTTGGTCTTTTTGGCTTCCCAATCCCCTGGTTTCCCACTGCTCTTCGCCGCATTGTACGCTTTCTCTTTAGCCTTTATGCTGTCCCTGACTTCCCTTGTCAGCCACGGTTGCCTCGTTCTCCCTTCAGTATGCTTCTTCTTCCTAGGGATGAATTTTTGCTGTGTCTCCCAAATTACTCCCAGAAACTCCTGCCATTGCTGTTCCACTGTCTTTCCCGCTAGGCTCATCTCCCAGTCAATTCTGGCCAGTTCCTCCCTCATGCCTCTGTAGTTGCCTTTATTCAACGTAATACCGTTACATCTGATTCCAGCTTTTTCCTCTCAAATTGCAGGGTAAATTCTATCATATTATGGTCACTTCCTCCTAAGGGTTCCTTCACCTTAAGCTCCCTTATCAAATCTGCCTCATTACACATCACTAAATCTAGAATTGCCTGTTCCCTAGTGGGCTCCACCACAAGCTTCTTCAAAAAGCGATCTCATAGACATTCCACAAATTCCTTTTCTTGGGATCCACTACCAACCTGATTTTCCCAGTCTACCTGCATATTGAAATCCCCCATGATCACTGTAACCTTGCCTTTCTTGCACACCTTTTCTATCTCCTGGTGTATCTTGTGCCCCACATCCTGACTAATGTTCGGAGGCCTGTACATAACTCCCATTATGGTTTTTTTACCTTTGCGGTTCCTCAACTCTACCCACACAGATTCTATATCATCTGACCCTACATCATTTCTTGCTATCGATTTAATTTAATTTCTTACTAACAAAGCAACCCCACCCCCTCTGCCAACCTGTCTATCTTTTTGATAGGATGTATATCGTTGGATATTTATCTCCCAGTCCTGATCCCCTTGCAGCAATGTCTCCATGATGCCCAACACATCATACCTGCCAATTTCAATCTGCACCACAAGCTCATTTACTTTATTTCGTATACTGCGTGCATTCAGATACAAACCTTCAGTCCTGTATTTCCTGTCCCCTTTCTCATTGTCATCCCTTTATCTGATGTGCTTGAAGTTAGATTCCTAGCCCTTTCCAAACGCTCTGTCCTATTTTGTGTTCTGGAGACTTTAATGGCCTCTCCTGGGCTCTCCTTTCTTTTCAGTTTTTGTTGCAATGAATGCCACTCTGCTGGGGCTATATGGTTGGACTGCTCCTGCTCTTTGCCTACATTGTCCCTACGAACACAACTGTGCAGTGGTACTCTTGCAGGCCTCCACTTTCAGAAACTAATAGTTCAACCAGGGCTGGACTGTGAGGCGAGGGTAGAGTTGATCTACACAAGGGGGGCAACGAAGAGGAAAGGCTGTGGAATGGCAGTGAGGGGGAAGAGCGAACACAAGGGGGCAACGGAGAGGAAAGACTGTGGAATGGCAGTGAGGGGGAAAGGCGGACACGAGGAGGGCCTTTCTGGGGTCATTCTTTAACCTCTTCTTGCTGCAGGAGTGAGCAGGAGGCTGTTTAGAAAGAAAGGAAAAAGACCTCTTTGCAATGAAAGCCACTGAAAGCCAATGGCTTCATTAGCGCTGTTAAAGGGCGATTCAGAACTCAGTGGCTTCACATCACAGTTGCTGCATCTCAAGAGTAACACACAGAAATGTACAATTTGTGAATGCAGGCAATAGTGAAGGAGACACAGCTATATCATATATGGCATTCCATAAATGAAGACCTGTTATGTGTTCACCAGATTTGACACCCCTAACAGGCCAAAGGGCATCCTCTCATTGACCATGAGCAACTGATTGGTCATTAATATGCCACATCAGAGATTGGAGCACAGAGCTAGGTTGGGGCATTCTTCTCAATGAAAATTTAGCATCCCATGCAGAGCTCAAGATGTTACATATCTGCGATGCCATCTTGGTCGCCTTGATGTGTGTGCTAGTGTTTCAGAGACAAGCGGCATCAGCCACCATGCAAGTAGGGCAGGAAAAACTATGGATCCTTAAGGTTTCCAAACCTGTCACCTTGAGCTTCACTTTCCTGTCCTTTGAATCATTACTGTCTTCCATGGGCAGTTTTTAGCTCAGCAGGCGGGCATGCGCCCAACTCGCACGAGTGTAAAATGACATGCGTTGATGTAAGGCGAGCGTCCCGACATCAACGCACAGTCGCGTGACATTTTGTTCAGCGGGCACGTGCCGGAGTCGGCACCGTGCCCACCAACAATTAAAAGGCCTGTTAAGGCCATTAAAGGAGCAATTGAATAGAATTTTTTATCCAACCTTACGGTTGGCGGGCAGGCGAAAAGGCCAAGTGGCCTTTGCACTTTTTAGAAACCTCATCCACTGGCGGGATTTCCTAAAGCAAATAAAAATAAAGTAAAAATTTTAAAATTTAATTAATAACATGTCCCTGCCCATGTGACAGAATCACATGTGTGGGGACGTGTTTTATAGCATTTTTAATTTCTTTATTTTTTTTTAACGACTCTTCATCTCACTGAGGCAGCTCTGTGCACTCACACGCATGCACGAAGTTCGCACTGCACAGGCAGCACTCAGCGCTGCCGCTCACATTTCACGCTAGTGTGGAATCGCCTTCCAGCCCTGATCGCGGGCGGCGGTCAGCTTCCCGGCCGCCCCGCCTGTCCCCACTGAGCCCGCCCAACAATGGAAAGGTTCTGCCCCATGTTTCCTTTCAGGGAGAAGGCAAAAGTCGATATGGATCCAGGGCTCAATGCTGCTTTTGTCAGGGTCCGAATGCAATGGAGGGGGCAAAGGAAGGAAAGGCGACTCCATGCACAGCTCCAGCAGGAGGGACATGGTCAAGCGGAGCCAGGGCATGAACAGGAGGATGAGAATGAGAGACCCAGACAATGGGAGTGACTCACCAACACAACGATTTATTGTAGAAGAGTCTCCTATTTACAAATGAGTGAGAGGCAATCATCTGCACTTGTCCCAAGCTCTGGTACATCACATATGCCACATTCTCCGTGAAGACCTGATGCCACATGAAGTTGGAGGGTATCCCCTGGCATTGGCTTTGAAGGTGGCTGCTACACTCAATTTCTTGGCCTCTGGTTCTTTCCATGGATCAAAGCGGACCTGTGCAACATCTCTCAGTCCTCAACACATCGATGCCTAAAGGAGGTCACAGATACCCTTTACAGGAAGGCCAATAATTATGTCAGGTTTGCTCTGGACAAAGATAGCCAGGCTGCGAGATTCACCGGCTTCGCCGTCATCTCAGGCTTCCCAAGAGTGCAGGGTGCAATAGACTGCACCCATGTGGCTATACGGGTTCCATGGTAGCAGGCCCTCATATTTGTAAACCGCAAGGGTTATCATTTCATCAATGTACAACCGGTGTGTGATCACCAGAAGCACATACTGCACGTTTGTGCACGGTACCCTGGGAGTTGCCATGACTCCTACATCCTGAGTCACTCTCAGGTGCCTGAGATTTCTGAGAGGCCATTATGTCTGCAGAGTTAGCTGCTTGGGGATAAAGGGTACCCACTGAAATGCTGGCTGATGACACCAGTGAGTCACCCTCAGAGTAGTTCTGAGCAGAGATACAACGCTGCTCACAGCTCCACACGTTTTTTTATAGAGCAGACCATAGGGTTTCTGAAAATGCGCTTCAGATGCTTGGACCGCTCAGGTGGCTCACTACAATACACTCCCAACATGGTTTCCCACATAATCGCAATGTGTTGCACCCTTGACAATCTGGAAATACAAAGAAGTGGATCCCTGCCAGAGGATGAACTGGAGGAGGATGAGAGCTCATCAGAAGATGAAGATACAGACACCGTCAAACTTCACCAGGCTGCTGAGGGTCAGTATGAGTGTGATCATGCCATGGAGGAAGGAAGACATGGAAGACGTGCCTGTGATATGTTAATTGCTGACAGGTTCCAGGAAGAGTAAAGTTAATTGAGGGAATATGGCCACATCTCTCCTAGCCCTCAATGCCATTTTCTTTCAACTCAGGGAATGTCCACCCACTTGCAGTGAGAACAAGTTGCACATTCTGGCCTCATGAATTGCCAAGCCATGATCTTTGCTTTGGTCCGTGAGACCCTGTGAGTGAGCTCACTACGGGAACTGAGAGTCCACTTAGGAACAAGAATGACACAAGAAAAGACTTGAAGCCTTCGCTGCCATCTAATGATGCAAACACTGCTGTGACTGAGATGCGGACATGCCTATGTATACCAGCTGATGGTAAACGCTGAGCTGTTCAAATCCCAAAGGAAAACTTGAAATAACTGCCACAACTTGTTGGCAGTTTGTGCAAATTTTGAGATGCGTGCCTTGAATTCAGTAGTAATAAGACCACCAAGTCTTATAGGTTTTTATAAAACTAAATTAAATGTTTAGTAATAAGAGAAATTATTTTAAATACATACATAAATCTACAAATTACTACTATGATAACTTCTAAATCCCTTAATCAATCTAACTCCCAGTTACACTTTTGTTAAGGCAACAGTAAGACACATAGATTTTAAAAGATTCAGGCAAAGAATCATGATACCCTGAACATGTCGAATTCAAAGTGAGTTCTCTTCACCTTTCCACCCACTGGAGGCAGCAGCTTGAGGCACAGATGCAGAAGGCTTTTTCACACTTGCAAGATCTTAAAAATGTCTTCCCTTGCAAACAGTCTTCACTCCTTTATACATATTTTCCCCTTTGAATGCAAAGATCCATTGTTTCACTATGTCTTTGGACTTTATCTTCTTCATAATAAAAACCTCTCATAGCACTAAATTTTACCAGTAATCTTTGGGAAAAACAAACATATGGGGCGGACTTTTCCCTGAATTGCACTAAATACGCAGTTTCCATGGCGGGTGGGTTCTCATTCGCCTGCTCGCCATCACCTTGCTGTTGCATCACGTCGGCCGCCATCTTTAAAAGGTGGCCACCAACAAAGCGCTCATTGCCACCAGCTCACCACTGCTGCCCAGGAGACATGGCCAGCAAAAGAAAAAAACTTCAGTCCCCGCTTCAGCGATGGGCCCCTCGAGCGACTGCTGGATGCCTTGGAAGCCTGACGAGATGTGCTCTGACCCCGCTCTGGCCGCAGAATGGGCAGCAAAGTCACCAACCCGGCTTGATAAGCGGTGGCAGCGGTGGTCAGTGCAAACACCCTGCAGAGGAGGACAGCCACCCAGTGCCACAAAAGGATGAATGATCTTCTCCATTCCACCAGGGTAAGTCACTCTTTTCATCACAACCAGCTCACACACTTAGAAATCCATCACATATCCACAGGGCCATCATTCACTGCCAGTGCAAGGGACATCATCATTCACTCTTTCAAACACACCGTCATTATCCTTATCCCATCCATGGGACCACTCAACACCCACACATGCCTGGCATACTTATCATCTGGCCCAGCAGGCATCCTGATACATTCTCCCCATCTCTATCCATGCAGGACAAACTGGCTCACAACAGGAGGGAAAGGTCGCAGACAGGTGGAGGGATACCAGAATTCAAAATTCTGACAGAATTCGAAAACAGAGCCATCCAGCTGACCAGTGATGACTGGGACCAGTCCTGTGCTGATGATGAGGTCAGCGGTGCTCTACCAAGTGAGGATCCAGCAGTGCAATATCCATCAAACAACCATGCCATGAGTGATGTGTCCTCTTTCACAGGCCACTGCCATGCACTAATTATCTCCCCTTGCTTTCACAGGCACATCTGCCAAACAGTCGACAGTCTATAGCCCAGGGCCTCCAATCAAGCCCTGAAGAAACCTCTGAAGAGGAATCTGAAGGCACCCTCCCCGAAGACCCATCACAGCGCTCACCCACACCCTCCACCAGCGCAGAGACACACACCTCAGTGGGAGCTTTAGAGTAGCCTCGGGATCACAATCTGGTAAGCACATCGCACTTTCTGATCCAACAGGTGGAGGCAGGGACGTCCAAGGTCCCCAGCACTCTGAGGACTGCTGGAGGCCAGAACATTGCTGAGTCTGAGTCAGATGATAAGCCTCTGGACTCGGTCATGTCACAGTTGCTGGAGCTGCAAAGGTAAGCTAGGGAACATCAGAAAGGGATGTCCACTGCACTCATCAGATTGCAAGGCACAATGGAGGAGTCCATCTGTCTTCAGGCTGAGTTGATAGCGCCGGCATACCAACGCACCAAGTCAATGCTGGTAGGATGGTGGCCGCCATGGAGACCTTGGTCCAGGACATCACTCCTGCACTGCAGCGCGGGCTTAACTCCATTGCTGATGCCATAGTTGGCATCCAACAGTGTGTGCGCAAAAGGGGTGCTGGGCAGCTCTATCTCACTCCAGCTACCCCTTCCGCTCAAGGAGTCAGCCAGGCGCCCTGGGGCACCCATAGGAAGGAGGATCAGCAAGTGTACATTCCAGGGCCATCCACCCAGGTGACTCTGGGAGTGACTGGCCCAACCGAATCCCTTCTTCCTGTGACCTCCACAGCTCTAGCTTCACAGGCAGAGGAGGGTGCCACTGCCACACAGCAGGACCCCGAAAGTAGGCCAGGGCACACCAAATCTCGGCCCTCCAGAGGATGTCCGCCAAAGTCATCACAGACAGGGCGTCACAGTCAGCAGGCTGCTTCCACGTCTGCTGTGGATGTCCAGGGAGCACCAAGGCAGGGTTAGGAAAGTTAGGTAAAAGTAGTTGCACAGCCTGGGCACGGATGTTGATCATTTGTACATACTGTTCACTATTGTCAATAAACTCCTGAGAATGCCTCCCTGCCTGCCCCTTGTTCTGATGAGCCGTGTTCTTGTCACTCAGATGTGAAACCTTTCTGCACAAGATAAAAGGCAAGTGTCTCAGTCCAGGGCCTCTTCCCTGTGCTCTGTGCAGCCTTCAGACCACAGTGATGGTCCAACCTCACACTCCCTGGAAACATTACTGATACCTGCACCTCGGCGGTGCTAGTCATTGTTGCCAGAATGTAGTGGGCAGGCACCACAGAGTTCTCTCATACTCTGTGTGCTCTCAGCACCTTAAAGGTGGGGCGGCCCCCATCACACCAGCATCTGCGACCAGTGATGCTGTGCACCAGCTCCTGAAAGGCTAAAGTGCTGAAGGCAGACACAGCATCAGATGCTTCTAAAGTTTCATGGCTGCATCTCTGAGATGGCCCTGATCATGCAGCGCAAGCAAGCTGCCCTCAGCCAGACAGGAGTCAGACATTCTCAGAGGCAATCTGAAGATCTATGGAGTGTCATCACTGCATGTTGTCATCATCCTTCTACAATCAGGCGACTATAAGGGCCTCCACTGCATCTCCATGACAGGAGCATTCTCACAGAGGGTATTAGCGCTGCCATAAGCCAGACTGGAGTCAAACGTTCAGATCTGCGATGTGAGGGTCTATGGGGGCTCACTGCATGTCGTCATCATTCTCCACAAATTTGGCAACTATGAGGGCCTCCCGAGCGCACCTTCCTCGTCTAGTCAGTGCGAGGGCCTCATCCCCGTCATCGTCACCACTGAGGACCCCCTCATCCTCATCTCCATCAGCGTCCTCCTCACCAGAGGAGACGTGGAGTTCCTCCATCTCCTCCTCAGTCAGCTCCACTCCCCGTTGCATCACCAGGTTGTAAAGGGCGCAGCAGATGATGCCGGTGCGTGACATCCTCTGCGGACTGTATTGCAGGGCTCCAACCAAACCAGTCCAGGCACCAAAACCGGATCTTCAGCATCCCAATGGTCTGCTCCACCAAGTTGCGAGCTGCTGCATGAGCCTCAATATAGTGTCGCTCTGCTGCAGTCTGAGGCCACCGCACAGGTGTCATCAACCACAGCCTCTGAGGGTAGCCCTTGTTCCCAAGGAGCCAACCCTGCAGCCTCTGTGGACCCTGGAAGACTGCAGGAATCTGCGAGCGACTCAAGATGTAGGTGTCGTGCACACTCCCTGGAAACCGTGCGCACACCTGCAGGATGTGTTTCTGGTGGTCGCACACCAGCTGCGCATTCAGGGAGTGGTAGCCCTTGCAGTTGATTAAGTCCATCAAGTGTAGCAACGTAGACCTGAGCGCCACATGAGTGCAGTCAATCATACCCTGCACCTGTGGGAATCCTGAGATCAGGGCGAATCCAATGGCCCTTGCATCCTGGCTGTCCCGGTCCTAGGCGAAATGTACAAAGCTGTGTGACATGGAGAATATGGCATCCATGACCTCATGGATGCATTTCTGGGTGGTGGCTTGTGAAATCCCACAGAGGTCACCTGTGGAGCCCTGAAAGGAGCCACTGGTGTAGAAATTGAGCGCCGCAGTCACTTTCACAGCCACTGGCAGTGGATGCCCTCCATGTTCCCTTGGCACCAAGTCCTTCAGTAAGTGGCAGATGTGAGCCACCAGATCCCTAGACATGCGCAGTCGTCGGCATCACTGGTTCTCAGTCATCTGCAGGAATGGCAGCGTCTATAGACCCTGGGTATTGCTAGGCACCGACCAGCCACGGCTCGCTGTCGCTCCTGGGCAGGCAGCGTGTGCAGGAGACCCCGCTGCCCCTTCTTCATTAGGTTGCTGCCCCTGCCTTTGCGCAGCCAGGAGCCTCAGTCACTCTCTCCTCAGTCTTCTATGGTCTCTGTAGGCCATCAGGCACACAGCTAGGTCACCAGGATCCATGATCCTGAGGCGGTCCTCCTGCAGCATGAAAGAGAGAGAGACGTGGTTATCATGGCTGTACTTAGCAACTTTCTTGGCCCTGTGTGACTGACCCTTATTGGTTCCCAGAGAGTACTGGTCGCCCCTCAGATGGCCAGAGATGAGTGCGCTGCATGGCTGCCCTGTCAACATGCGACATGGGGTACACTGGTCCAAACTGGGATGCTGAGATTGCAAGAGGCTGTGACCGCCTCCAGCAGTGACTGCTACATGGCCAGCACTGGCGAGAGGTGCAACGTGTGCAGTCCAACTGCTCCACGATCCAATAAAGTGGTGGCGGATTTGAAGTCTGTGCCGAGGGTGTTGGGGGGCCAGGGGGAGGGGTAAGGTATGGAGTGCTTGGTGGCTCTTTGGTGCCTCCGCATTGCATGGGCGGCAGGCTAGGAACCCAACCCCAATCATATCACTATGGCTGCACTGTGATCTGTCTCTGTTGCAGAGGCATGATCAGTTTATACAGGTGTCCCTAATGCATGGCCACTTTCCTCGCTTACCCTGACCCCCACCTTGATTGCCTGTGCACGGGGTGCAACGCCAGGGCAGCACTTGACTACCCCATCACGCTCCCACACCCCCCCCCACCCCACCCCCTCCACCCCCCCAATCCCCCACCCTGTCAACGGACAACAGTCACCTCCGTGGCTGGCCAGCTCTTGCCCCCGGACGCCCCCCCCCCCAGCAGTCGCCTCAGAGGCTGGCCTGCACTTGCTCCCGGGCACACCCGCACCCCCCCATCACCACTTAGCAGTCGCCTCCGGGGTCAGGGATCAGTTGCTCCCGGCACCCTTGAGGCCTGTAAACAACAGGCGAGCTGTGGAGACCACTGCTGTTCACTCACCTCAGTTCCCCCTAAGTTAAGGCTGCTACGTGCACGTCGTCGCCTGCGTGATGTTGCAAAACACGTTGTCATCCTTTCCCGCCGACATGGACGGACAATACTGTGGAGTTCCAAGAGCCTGGCGGGATAGCCTTTTAATTATATGTTGATGTATTACAATTAGCTCCCCACCGACTGATGGCGGGAAACATGGCCTGCCATCGGCAGGCTGAGCGGATGATCACGACCTGCCTTCACACCATCGTGAAGCAGGTTGTGCCATATTTTCCGCGCATGCCACCTATCACTCCCACCGTCAGCAGGCTCAGAAAATTCCATCCACTGTTTCTAAACTTCACCTCGCTAGGTGACACATTTCAGTCTCTCTTTTGAAAACAATCTAGTCTGGTTCATTTACAAATATAAATGTTCCCTTGACGCCTATGTTTCTAAACTTCCCCATATTTACCTAATTAACATTTCAAACCTAACTGCTCTTCTTACATCAAAGCACCCAGACTAGCTGCCTCAAATTCAATTAAGTCTCACATACACACACAGACATATAGATGCATAGACACATCCCACTATTACTCTATCTTACAATAAATTCCAATAATATTATGAGAATTATTATATCTTCCTGAAATGCCCTCTGCATTGAAAAATGAACCGCCATAATTTAAAAAGACGGCTTCATTTTTATTAAGCCATCTTATACTATCTCTTATACTTATCTATATACTCACACTATAACATTACCAGATGCATGGATCAACATAACAATATATATGCAAATCTTTCGCATCAACAGAAATCATTCCAGTTCAGAGTACAGGTTTTTAAATGTCCAATTTTCTCTTTAAGCTTCAAACTCTTGATAAAGTATCTACAATCAGATTTTCTCTTCCACTGACATGCATAACCTGTAGATTAAACGGTTGCAGTAATAAATTCCACCTGAATAGCCTTTCGCTTCTGTCTCGAAATTTGTCCAGAAACTTTAAAGGATTTTGGTCTGTATAAAAATGTTTCTGGCAAATAGTTTTCCACATAAATTTCAAAATGCTGCAATGCTAACACCAAACCCAAAGTTTCCTTTATCAATCATTCATTCAACTACCATGAAAAATGCTCTATTAGTTTTTCAATTCCAGTGTCATCTTCTTGTAACAGTACGGCCCCAATGCCTATATCGCTTACGTCAATGGCCAACTTAAATTGCTTGGTGTAAATGAGTACTCTCAAAACTGGTATCGTAGTTAATACAGTTTTCAAATTGTCAAATGCCTTCTGACAATCCTACGTCCATTGATACTGCTTGTTCATTTTTATTGTTCAGTCAGTGGAGTAACCACGCTACTAAAATTTGGTACAAATTTCCAATAAAACCCACTCTTGCCCAGAAATCTCAAAACTTCTCATTTTGTTGTAGGCACTGGAAAATACATGATAGCCTTGACATTTCTCGGAGCCACCTTACCATGTCCAATGGCATGGCCTAGATACATAACTTGCGCTTTTGCAAATTCACTTTTAGCCAAGTTCATCACCAAATTAGCTTCTTGTAAATAATTCTTCCAGATTCTGTAAAAGCTTCTCCCATGTATGACTGAATGATTTCAAGTCATCAATATAAACAGCACAATTGCTCAGACCTGCAATTACTTTGTCAGTCTTTGAAATGTCACAGTTGAATTCTTCATACCAAACTGATATAATTCATTTGGCATCACAAAAGCCAATATCTCCTTTGCTCTCTCAAATTACGGTACTTGCCAATATCCTTTTAGCAAGTCAATCTTTGTGATAAATTTTGATTGTCCCATTTTCCAATGCAATCTTCCAACCATGGTACAGGATATGAGTCCGTTTTTGTCACTGCATCTGCCTTCCGATAGTCCACACACAGCTTTTGTGTTCCATTCAGTTTCAGTACCAGTACAATAGGCGAACGCCAGTTACTGCAACTAGACTTAATGATATCATTTTGAAGGATGAAGTCAATTTCTTTCTGTACTTGTGATAACTTTGCCAGATTTAATCTATAAGGATGTTGACTTACCGAGATGAAACTTCTACAGACACATGATGTATAGCTAAATCTGTCTTCCCTAATTTATTTCCACAAATAGCTTTGTGTGACCACATTAGCTTTTCCAAATCACTTTGACACTTGTCTGGAAGGTAACTCAATATTACATATAAATTTTCAAGTACCCCCTCATTATCCAATTTGATTAGAAGAAAATCAATCTCAGAATCCTGCATTTCTACTTATTTCTCATTATCTACTACTGCCAGCACCTCCTTTTGGTCTTCTTTCCTGTCAAAGTACTTTTTAAGCATATTTACATGATACACTCTCTGCTTCTTTCTTCTATGTGGAGTATTTATTAAATAATTTACTTCACTCAGTTTCTTTTCATCCTGTAAGGTCCACTAAACCTTGCCTTTTAGGAATCATCCAGTACTGGTAACAGAACTAGCATTTTCTCTCCAGCAACAAAATTCTGAGCTGTCGCTTTCCTGTCTGCTTTCACTTTTACCACTTGCTGTGATATCTTTAAATGTTTGCCAGCCAACACACATGCTCTGTTCAATCTCTCTCTGAAGTTTGATACGTAATTCAGGAGAGTAGTTCTTGAATTTTGACCCAGCAATTTCTAATAAATCAATTTCAGTAGTGCCCTTACCTCATGACCATAGACTAGTTCAAAAGCACTAAAACCAGCCAATGCATTAGGAGCATCCTCAATAGCAAATAACAAGAATGGAATTCCTCCATCCCAATCCTGTGGATAATCCTGTCTGTACGCTCTCATCATAGTTTTTAGAGTTTGATGCCATCTTTCCAAAGCTCCTTGTGACTCAGGATGATAAGTTGTTGACTTAAATTGTTTTATTACCAAACTATTCATTACTTCTTTAAACAGCAGTGACATAAAATTTTAACCCTGATATGATTGTATTTCCTTAGGTAAACCATATGTTGTAAAAATTTTAGTTAACTCTTCCATAGTCCTCTTTGCTGTAATGTTTCTCAAAGGTATTGCTTCAGGGAACCTGGTAGACACATCCATTATTGTAAGTAAGTACTGATGTCCACTTTTCGTCTTAGGGCGGGGTCCTACACAATCAGTCATGGCCCCAGTAAAAGGTTCTTCAAATGCTGGAATTGTAATTAAAGGTGCCGGCTTAATCACTACTTGTGGTTTCCCTACCACCTAACATGTGTGACATATCCTACAGAATTTGATTACAGCCCTAAGCAATCCAGGCGAAAAAAAAATGTTTTTGTATCTTCGCCTATATCTTATTAATTCCTAAATATCCCCCCATTGGAATTTCATGAGCTATCCTCAGAATCTCATTTTTATACCCAACTGGGATAACAATCTAATGTACCTCCCTCCAGCTTTCATTTGCTGAAGCATGATAAGGCCTCCTTTTTCTGATTAAAATATTACCCTATACATCTCTGGTGGGCTGGAGAGAGTGAGATTGTGTGTTGGACTGGCCTTTAAATATGGCGCCCAGACCTTTGAACCTGCCAGCTGACGGTCGGCGGACGAATCAGCTCCTGACCGTCAGGTGATTCGGACTGATACACGCCGTTGCATAATTAATAACCCTCCAAGCACAGAATCGGGTGCGAGTTCCCTTCCCGCCATTCCAGCAGCGGGGTGGGTGCTGCCAAAACTGTCCACCATCGCACTTAGTTTCATGAAGGGAAAATTCTGCCCATTGTTCTAGAAAATTATTCCAAATCTGCCTCTGTTTCTGCTGTGGAAATTAAACTCTCCATTATAATCACATTGTATTTGTTACAATTAATGATATTTTATTAATATTGCTCCTTGTCTTCTTTCTAAAGATCCTGTAGCCTGGAATGCTTAGCTCCTATCTATGTCCAGCTTGTAGCTAGATCTCTGCATTCACTGTTACGTTATGCGTTATAAGGTAAATTTGCACTTCTAACTCATTTGTTTTATTTCTTATGGTATGTGCAATTTTACAGAATATTTAATTTGGATAACTGTTCCCACCTTACCCATATGCCCCAATGATGTATTTCTCACTTTTTTGATCTATCGCACCTTTGGTTGCTGATGGTCTATACATTCAGGCAGTTTCAGAAGTCTTCATATTTTACTTTTTAAGGAAATACAGAAGAACGAAAGAGTGCACTTGAATCCCCAATATTCCGTTTCCTTCAGCACCAAGTGCTCTTTAGTACTTTAAATTAATTAAACACCTTTGTTTATTTAACTCTATTCAAATCAGTGTGATGGTATCAGTAAAAAAATCAATTAGACCATAAACTTAAAATGTTATGCATTGGAAATCTATTATTCAATATATGCCATTTGCAAGAAAACTAGAGATGGCATGTAATCTTACAAGCAATTGGAAAAGAGCTCAGCGAGTCTCCATAAAGTTATGAGGTTGCAACATATCTCAGAAAGCAATCAAAGGATATCAGAACAATTGTATTAATTACCTGTATGTCCACTCCTTAATTTGGGACAGGTCAATACTAGGCTGATGGAAATTTTTCTTAGCATTTAGGAATAATTTTACATTGAAAGGATTACTGAAGCTCATGACAACTACGTTTTTGATAATTTAAACAACTGAATCTATTAATGAAGTCTCTGAATCTCAACTAAAATTATAGGTCTCAAAAAGGAAAGTGTCATTGGAGATAGAGTATATGGAACAATTCTTCAAGCAACAGACTTTTACATGAACCAAGACTGATAATGAGAGCTTCTGTTGATATCTGTAATGCCAATGAAGCAACAGCAAAGCAGCAGAAAGAAATAAGTACTGAGGAAGAAGTACAAATTTTTACTGCCCAAGTGAAAGCAGCAGATATACATATGTAAAAACAAAAAGCTACTGTGGATGCTGGAAATCCAAAACAAAAACAGAATTACCTGGAAAAACTCAGCAGTTTTGATCCTTTTGTCTGTGACATCTTTTGATTATCTGCTCCTATCACTGCTTGCTTGTCCCTACAACCACCCCACCCTCAACTTCTCTCCCCCCGCCCCCCACCTTAAACCAGCTTATATTTCACCCCTCTCCTAACTATACTTCAGTTCTGTTGAAGGGTCATGTGGACTCGAAACGTCAACTCTTTTCTTCTCCACCAATGCTGCCAGACCTGCTGAGTTTTTCCAGGTAATTCTGTTTTTGTTTTAGATATACATATGTGTCTGTCAACAGAATGGGGGTGATAATACTTTGTTCAGATGTCAGGAATGCTGCAGGTAGTATGACAGGCCAGCTGCCAGATACCCTTGATGAGAAGCCAAGCCATTTTGAGAGCTTTCCCCAGCTGCAAGCAGGAAATGTAGCAGCTTGTTTGTGGAGCTGAGCCAAGTGTAACTATTGGACTTTATGGGCTAGAAATTGGATAGGCCCGCTTTTTGGATATGAGAGTCGCAATATACAAAGTGCCCACACCCAAGCAGATCAAAGTGGGAAACATGGAAGTTTGATTACCCACATCATCTGCATGATAGTAGCATTGGCCTGAACCTCCCATTGCAGCCTGTACCTCCAAATTGCCTGCAGCCTAGGTGCTCAGTAGGGTTGCAAGGAGGGGAGGCAGCATTTTTTTTCAGATGACATTGTACACCACCTCTTAAAGGCAAACTGTCTTTTCATGGGAAGCTGTGCTGCAAAGTATTATATTGCTGCAATGTAAATTAATGTAAAGTGAACAACAGGGGCAAAGAGAGGGTTCCATAATGATGGAGGCAACAATGGAAGCATTAGTGGTTTGGGTAGGCAGGCGGAGAAACACCATGGTTCTGCAAGAGGCCCTCAAGGAACACCATCAGAAAGGAGTGGGGAGCAGGAAGGTCAATGGCCAGTCAATGCAAGGAGGCCCTGGCAGCAGTGCCAGAAAAAGTTCATTTACCTCATAAGGGTGGTCAAGATCAGTTAATGCATCGTCAGAGGACATCTCCTAGAACAAATAGGCTACAAGACAGCCCAGTCCCCTACTTTAAAGAACTCATGAATAGTATGTAAATGATTGAGAATTTAATGAACTCAGCTTGACAGCATATGATCTATGGACTTTGATACAAGATGCGGAGTGCAGACCTTTTACTTTTATTCTGTAAATTAAGGAGACCTACAATCTTTAACATATTATAATTATTTGTACTATTATGAAAACTTACCTCGTTGAGAACAGAGGTCAGGAACGTCAACTCCTGGCAGACCTCAGAGTTTTCACGCATGCAGACAGGGAGCAGGCTGCATGTGCGCAGTTCTGCATGTTTTTCATTCTTTGAGCCCAGTGCACAGGTGCAGAGAAGAAAAATGGCATGAAAACCTGGGTCAAGTGACTGGGAACAGAGCACTGGAAAGTGACCCAGGCAGGGGACAGGGAGAAGTCCCAAAGGGAGTGGGGTCAGGGAGAGGTGCCAAAAGAAGAGTCCCAGAGAGGGGCAGGACAGGGACAGGGAAAAGGTCCCAGTTTGGTTAAAAGAAGAGTCCCAGAGAGAGGACAGGGAAAGGAAAACATCCCAGTTCAGTTAAAAAGAAAGGAACAGTGAAAAAGGCTCCAAACAGGAAAAGGGCTGCAGACACTAAACTTTAAGTGAAGAAGGCAGTCGAAGGTTGGTGACTATGGGCAGAATTATTCGTGCCTGCTGGCTTCAGGCGTGTTTGGCGGCATGAGCGGACAATATCATGAGAAGGCCAAAAATTGGTTTCACGCCGTCATGAACCAGTTTTCAGTCGTCCGCTCTGCCCATTAATGGAGGGCAGCATTCCTCGCTGTCGGACGTCGGGAACCTCATGGTAATACATGTGCATATTATTATAAGCCCAGCTCGCTGGAATCACCCCCAACGCTGGATCATCCGCACATGCCGATGTGTTTCACAACTATACAAAAGCGATGTGCACCTGGCAAGCTTCACTTCACTCGGGACTTCAAGGTTTGTTTGCCTACCTTGCTTCGGGCAGTACTCGCAGGCATCCGCGCCAGGCTTCAGAGACAACACCATATCACTTTTAGTGGACCTTATGGGTAGGTCTTTACCTACCAGGCCAGCCATAAGGCAGGAGTGGCTTTTTAATGGCTGCAGGGCTAGGGCTTGCTTGGAGAAGGTGGAGAAGTGGCCTCAGGCAAGGGAAGAGGCTGTAGGATAAAGGCTGTACTGGGGAAGAGGGGTATCCCAGGTGTGTGTGGGGGCACAAGTTGATCTGTGCAAGTAGCCTCAAGATGGTGAGGGCTGAGGAAGCAGTCTCCAGAGGAGATCAGGCCAGATGGAAATGTTTGGGTGTGTGTGATAGAGTGAGTGGAGGTGACCCCTGAGCTGGCAGTGAGTGAGATGCCAGTGAGTGTGTGATGGGCTTGAGTGTGTGAGTTTAGAGTGATGAGATGGTTGCCTTACCCTGGCAGCATAGACAAGATCATTCATCCTCTATCTGCATTGGATGGCCAACCTCTTCTCTGCAGCACTGGCACTGATCACCACTGCCATCGCTTCCCAAGCCGGAGTGGTAATGTTGCTGCCCCTCCTGCGGCCAGAACGGGGGTAGAGGACATTACAGCTGGCCTCCATGGCATCCAAAAGGCAAGCAAGGGATTAAACCAGGGGGCTGCAGTCTTCTTTGCAGCAGTCCTGGGCTGGAAGCTTTGAGAGGTGTGTGCGCGGCTGCACTTAAATGTGGTGCCCGATGTGATGAAGCAGCAAGGTGACAGCGTGATGAGCGATTCAGAACCCATCTGCCACTGAAACGGCATGTTTCCCGGGAATGCATGATTAATGAGGTGGGATTGGGACGCTACGTTGTGAAAAACTGCCATGCCGGCCAGCAAGTAAAATGTTCTTTCTCCCACCCACTACCCCACTTAGTGCAAATCTGGGACAGTTCCGCCCTATGTGTTGCGGGCTGTTGGAGAAAAGGGACCCGTTTGAAGCAGTTATGTTCAGCTCGGCACAGCCAGAGATCTGAAGTTGTGCTTGTGAGTTGGTGCTTGAGTGCATACTTAGGAATCTAGGAGAACCAAGTCCCTGGAGACGAGACTGAAACCCTGTGAGGTGGGTCACCATTGATGCCGTCCGAGTCTGGTAACTGACCTGGGCTCAGGAGAAGCCCTAATATCCATGAAGGCAGTAGAAGGTTGGTATTCTGTGCTTTGGTCCATTGGTGCAAAGGTACCCCTTTGGAGCAATAATGTTCTGCTCAGCGCAGCCCAAGATCTGAAGTACTTGTGAGTTAGTTGGTGCTTAAGTGAATACTCAGGAATCCAGGGAATTGGAATACTGGGAAACAAGGCCTTTGTTCATGCTATCTGAGTTGTAGAGACTTATGGTGGGAATTTCCAGGTTAGACCTTTGAAGATGAAGGCTGGAATCCCTCATTAGAGAGACAGAGTTTCAGTGAGATCGGTTGACTCACAGTGTTTACTGGACACGGAATTTTTACTTTTCAGCTCATCCCCTTCCCTCACCCAACCCTTACGCTTTTATGCTTTCAGATACCCAAGAACTGCCTTTCTGTTTAGTAGTGAGCACTCTTGATATTGAACGACAAAGAGTGGCTCAAGGATTTCTCAGTCTTTATATTTCAGCTTTGCCGTGAGTTGCCTTTCACTTATAAAGCTGTCCCACTAGGTCCTTGTAATTGACGATGAATGTTGCAATGCAATCTGTTTGAACCATTTGACTTCATCTGGTGAAACAGATTCCCCTGCTCCTGTGTCTAGTTTAAACTCTGTGGGGTGCCTATCCACTTTGAGTTTAATATTCCAATACGTGTTTTCAGTGTCATTTACCTCCCCCATTTTCCACTTCTTGTACATGCCTCTGTTTTAAAATTTTCTCCCTCTTTTTACAGGTTGTCAATGTTTTCGAGCGACAAACAGTTTTGAATTGGCCTGTTTTTCACAGTTGTGGCACTCTGCAACCCCACCTCATCCCCACCTTGAAGTTCCTGTATCTCTCCTTATTTATGTATGGGTCCCAGAACCATGTGCATTCAGTCAATGGCTCCCTGTGCCCTTGGGAATCTCATTACTCTGGCAAAGCCACAAGCCTGCCCCTCCTGCTTCTCTCAGGTAAGAGAAAAGACAATGAAGTCCCCTCTCCTGTCTTCTCCCTGTTGCAGCAGTGAACAGATAGCAGTGGGAAGTGTTGGCTATGTTATCAGCTCTCAACAGTATGGATCCATTTGAGTAGAGGTTGAGGGTAATGGTGACCTGGCAGCCACTCTAAGCGCCATCCTCGCCCTGCTGTGCAAATCTACTTCCTGTTGAAGGAGATGGCACAATTCAGTGACCACTACCCTGGTGACGCCTCAAGCATTGCTTCTGGCTAACATGGAGGTCAGAGAAGTGCTCCCTAAAAACTCTTGGAGGGTAGGATCTTCTGTCTCCTCTTTCTCCCTCTGCACATAACCTTCCCTCTCTGAAGCCTGTTCTCCATGTCGATTTTGTGTTGCAATTCAAGAGGGACTGCATCTGTAGCCCTATAACTTTCTGTACACAATTGGGTAGAAAACTCAAACAATCTCCCTGTTAGGGTGCAGCAACACTCCTTTCAAAATCCAACAAATCACCAAAACTTCTCCAAGAATACACCACAGTACTTCCACAAACTTTGTAAAAGCAAATTTAGGCCCAAAGTATCTCAACTGCAAATTGGATGGCTAGCAATAAATAATGCCTTTGTGGGTCTCTGGTGTTACTGAATCTATGTTCAGCTGGGAGTGTTTACCTGCAAAGTCCAAGTTTATAGAATGTGCATCAAATGAAGGTGAGAGGCAGTTTGACATCACAATTTTCCCATTGTGAAAGCTTCCAGTGCACAGATGGCACACCCGCATAAGCACCCCTACCAGCAGTAGTATTGTTCGGGCCGTGCCAGAGTGGCCAGAAGTGATCTGTCTGCCATTTTCAGAAATTCCTGCTTTTGTAGCACTGGCTCCAGTATTCAACCATACAGTCAATAGATAGATTCCAAAACCAGCAATCAAGATGACTGCAATATTGCATTAGGAATATATGTTAAAGAATAGAGACTAAGCTAGTAAAATCTGGTGCCCCTTGGGAAAAATAAAAGAGGGAGGACATGATCCAAACATTTAAGAAAATTGATATGATACACATTGTATTCTCCAGAAGTCTTCCGATCCTAGAGACAAATGTGCTGGCCTCCAGATCAGATACAGGCAAACTTCCTTGCTGCACTGCTCCATTTCCCTGTTGAGGAAGTGCAGCTAGGAGGTTTACCTACAAAATTAGAGGCTACCACAGTATTCTACCAGATGAAGTGTAAACAATTCTCAGGACAAAATGTGATATTTATAAGATGGTGGAATGGATAAAGTGTGGCAGATAGAATTCAATGTCAGGAAATATAAGGTGTTTCAATGTGGTTTAAAAAAAAGCTGGGCAATATGACAGTGCAGAGGTATGTGAAGGTTCAGGTTCACAAGATAAAAAGAAGCAGCAACTTCCAGTTAATAAAACCATTAAAAAGCTAATGAAGTACTGGGTTTAACAGCAAGAGAAATGAAACAGAAAATTCAACATACAGTGGTGAATCTATATGAAACTTTAAGAAAGTCAAGGCTGGAGTGTTGTGCCCATTTTGGACTTCAGAGTATAAATAGAATATTGAGATAATGAAGAGGTTACAGTGCAGATACACTGGATATTGCATGGCAAGAGGAAAAAACAAATAGGAATTTGAAAAATTGGGCCTGCTTTTATTAGAACAGAGTAGATTATAGGGTGGTTTGGTAGGGATGTTTAAGTTATGAAGCAATGAAGGAAGAATAAATAGAAACAGGTTCTTTCCAGTGATTGAGGGATCTATAGGACAAGGTAACATAGATATATGATTAAACGCAAGAAATTTAGGAAAGAAAACAGGAAAATAATTTTTGTGAAACCGTTAAATGATTTCGTGATTGAAGCAGACATCCTGCCAACATTAAATATAAGTTAGGTATGTCGTGGAAGGAAAGGGAAAGGAAGGACTATGGGAACAGGGTGAGCACATAGAATTCAGACTGCTGCTTGTGTGGAGGATAAACACCAACAAGGACTGGTAGGGTCATATGGCCTGTTTCTGTGTTGTATTTGTTATGTAATTCCATTCAGGTTTAATCCTCTCAAGTCTTCACTGAAAGCTGGGAAGAATCGCAGTATGCCATCCCTAAAACATTAGCTAAGAAATCCTATCATAGAAATGGAAATTGACTTATGCATTCACCATAAATGTCCTTGTGAATAATTTCTTTGCCTGCAATTATTACACCATGAAATTATATATTTTGAAACTAATAGTATACAGGCCTTAAAGACAATGGGCTACACATCATAGGAGGCCAACAGCTCTCCCCACCCTGCAGAAGTAAACTCAGCCAAAAGCAGACTCGTTCCACACCAGCCCATCCCGCAGCCATAACACTCTGCAGGTAGGCTAAATCATTGAAGAGTAGGACTTTTGCTTCTCACTGGGGAGGAAGCCCCACCCTTGAGAGCTGCCAGCCAGTCAGATTGGCCGGCAGCTCCAGCAGTCCTGGCAGCGCCAAGATCTCATTAGTGGGCACTGTTGGGACTGCAATCAGTCCCAAGAAGAAGGCCCAATGGATCCTGGAGTAAGGTAAGTCCAGGGTATTGGACACGGAGCATTTGGCAAGCTTAGGGATGGGAGCGGGTGGTGGGGGGCGGGAGGGGGGGAATGTAGGGGGGCGTTGGCGGCCAGGAGATTTGCTTGTATCTGATCTGGAGGACAGCGCATATGTCTCTTGAACCAAAAGACTTGTAGGGAATACAATGTGCATCATATTAATGTTCTTCAACATTTGGATCATGTCCTCCCTCTTTTACTTTTCCCAAGTGGCACCAGATTTAACTTGCTTAGTCTCCATTCTTTAGCCTGTGTTTCTAATTCAGAGAGCAGGTGGGTAGGAAGGAAGGGAGGGTTCTGTTTTCGAGGGGCTACACCCCCGATGCACAAAGAGCACTCGCCGAAGATAGTACCCCCTTCCTTACCGCTTTTTAAAAACTTTTGAACAAAAACAGCCTGCCCACTCCCACCCGACTGCTCACATGGCGTGGGCAGTGTTTTATCAGGGTCAATTGGCTTGTTAACATGCTCAATTGTCCCCTAATTATTTACTTAAATATGGTGGGTGGGCTGCTGTTCTCACCACCTGCCCACTAACGTGTTATGAGGCTGAACTCAGGGGTGGATGGGAAATAGAGCACCCGCTCTATTTTACTTGCCTCCCCTGCTAAAAACAGGCCTAGTGGGGGCACATAAAATCCAGCCCAACATCTTTATGCAAATAGGGTTTACAGATTTTCTCATTTAAACCAGAAATCATACAAATTGTTTATTATTATGATTTGGCAAGCTTCTTGTTCTTTTTTTCACTTCCATTCATTGTTTCCTTTTTTCTTTTACAATACTCTTTCATTGAGACATCTGTCATTGTAAAATCAAAGGTTGAGGTTTACTTTCAGTCTGAAATCCCCTTTGTCTGTCAATGTGTTCAACTAAACATTTCCTGCCTCCTGTCTGACGCATCTGAAATTGTTTGACATTTGACTGATGATAAACTGATAACATTTTTAGCAAAAATTATCCATTTATTTCTAGTATTTTATATCCTGTGATCTTAGAAAAACATAGATGGAATTCTTTCTTGTTCAAAGTATTCCTGAATTTTATAAAATAAAATATGCTTTTAAACAGATTTGTTTTAATATTTTGTAAAATGCACTAATGAGTCAATTTGGGTCACTTTACCATTCCAATTTTTGTGCCTGAAAATGGGCAGTAGCAATCTGACAATAGAACAGGATTTAGTCCCAGTGACAGTTTTGCCAAATCTCTGTAGGGGATTTTTGTGATATATAGAGCTCCTATCTAAAACAGGTGAGAGCTTCTTATTTTATATATATTTAAAAGGATTTAGAGAAGACCACTGTGCTATATTCTGGTTTCTTGTGGAATCATAGAATGCTTATATCACAGGAGGCCTTTTGGTCCTTTGTGACCATTCCAGCTCTCTCCCCATAGTCTTGCAAATTTTTTCTCTTCAGATAATTATCCAGTTCTCATTTGAAGCTTTTTATTGAATCTGCCTTCGCCATATCATCAGGCATTGCATTCCAGATCCTAATGTCATACTCTAGTATGTTATGAACTTTCAGACAATACTTTAGAATCTTTAGAAACAAAAACACATGCTGCTAAAATGTATGGTGCAAACCATGTGACGTTTGACAGTATCAGCTTCAGGCAGTCCTGAGACTCAAGCAAATACCTAATCACATATGGCCATTCAGAGGCACCTGGGAAATTCACACATCCCTTTAGTTAAGGATAGAATATCAACTGAAGGACTATAGCATTCCAGCCAACTTGTCGTTTACCATGGACAAAAGACACATTGAAACTCGATGTGTTAGACAAATGTGAAGGGGTCCCCATCAACCTACCATTGTTTTATGATGGTCCCTCGTCTGGACCCAGACTGGGTATATTTCAAAGTGGCAAATGGCAACACAGGGTGTTTATCAGCCTAACCACCCACCTTGTGTCGAAAGGACTTTAACCTTGTAACGGGTCCCATGGGTGAGATAGCCAAGTATTTAAAATAGCAAAAATCAGCTCTGCAGAGACAGAGGCCATCAGGCAGCTATCAAACCAGCTGCAGTCAACAAAGTAGCCAAGGTAATAAGCAGCAATACTTTAAAAGTGGGAGAAGGACTCTCCCAAAAATGTTCCGACTTCAAGTTTAGCTCAGAACCAACCTCCTGAAATTCAACTACAAGAAGCCTCATAGCTCACTGAGAAACCTCTGCTTACACAATTTTCATTTCAACGAAAAGCATCAACTCATCTAAGAAAGTACTGCAAAAGAGAGACTGAGACAACTATATTTCGCAATCATATTTTTTTCTTCATCTGTATCTGGTCTTTATGTGTGATAGTGGGTTGGATTTTATGGCTCCCTGCCAGGCATATGTAAATAAATAATTAAGAGTCAATTGAGCTTGTTTACAAGCCAATTGACTCCAATATTACACTGCGCCATGCCATAACATGGTTGGCACAGGCAGTCCATTCTTTCAAAAAAGTTTTTAAAAGGGTGGGAAGGAAGGGGGGGGTACTATCTTCATGGGGGTGCCCTTGTGCATTGGGGACACCCTCCTAAGGTAGTGCCCCGCTTCCTTCTTTCCTCCCCACCTGCACTGTAAAACCTACACCCCAACCCTCCAACCTAAGGTGCCCGATCCCTTCCTGCCCAACACTCAAGGGACTGAATTTTATGGGGTGCCTGCTCTCCCCATCGTACCCCACCCCCCAACCACTGAGTCAGGGCAGCTTGCCCTTGAGCCCATCAGCTGCCCTGCAAAAATTTAATGCTGAGAGCAGCGATAATTGCTTTTAATTTAGACTTCCATCCCTGTCTCAGGAGGAAGCCCCACCTTAGAGAGTTGTTAGTCAATCAGATGGCCAGCAGCTCTGTAGTCCCAGCAGCACCAGATGGGGGTGGCCATGGCTGGGACTACAGACAGTGCCAACACACTGAGGAACCCAGGTAACTCCAGGGTCGTGGATCTTGGCGAGGGTGTTGAGGGTCTGGGTTCAAGAGGCCAGGTGGGAGGGTTAAAGGGTGGGGGGTGGGTGGACTGACCTGATTTGGGTGGGGGGGGGGGCATGCCTGCGATAGGCCCAGGGGGCTGCAAAGGAGATTCTGCACCCCCCACTCCCTGCCTTTGCTTGACACCAGCCGGCGTAGCTAAAAAAATTCTTTCGAGTTATCAACAGTCACAGATTGCAACTCTTTTGAGTACAATCACAGTTCTTGGTTTCTGGGAGTGGGACATGAACCCACAACCTTCTGATTCAAAGGTGAGGGTGCTATGAACTGAGCCACAGCTAACACCTCCCGGCGTAGCTAAAGCTGCAGTCGGGCTTCCGGCATAGCAGGTGAAATACTGACAGTGATGGCATGAGGGCCTTAAGTGGCCATTAACTGCCCACTTAAGGGCCTCAATAGACCCCATTAATACAAATAGCTGCCTTTGATGAGCAATCAGCAGGGTTCTCATAGATTGTATTGGACCTTTGCCTAAAATGGAATCGGAGCATAGGTACCTCTTAACCATCATGGATTTGTCTACTCAAATTCTAGAGGCAATACCCTTGAAAAAGATCACAGCAAAAGTTGTGACTGAGGAATTAGTACAGTTTTTTTACCAGGTATGGGTTGCCAAAAGAATTTCAGTCAGACTAGGGGCAGAATTTTACGTCCCACGGGTAGACGTGCACCTAACCCAATCGGGCTTAAAATAACGCACGATTGGGTCATGCACGCATTCCAACATCATCGTGCACTTGCACAATATTTCAGTCGGCGGGCGTGCGCGAGAGTTAGCAGCACAGACTTCAGTGCTCGCCCTCCTCCCGCCCCAACACCGGCAGCGCTGAGCCTTTCAGCGCGTATTTCATGCTGGCTGGCCGTTAATTGGTCAACCAGCATGAAATCGCGGTCAGCGGCTTATCGCGAGTGGCGGAACGTTTCCTGGCCACTCCCGGGCCCACCTGCCATGCCCGCCCGGCGACCCAAAAATCCTGCCCTATGGGTTAAATTTAATGTCACATATGTTTCAGGAAATAACATGTGCTTTAGGAATAAAGCTGCTCAAGTCATCTGCTTATCATCCACATCCCCAAGAGGCTTTGGAGAGATACCAACATACCTTAAAGAACATGATTAAAGTCTACTGCCTTGAGGATCCCCCAGATTGGGCTAAGGGGATATCATTCTTGTTGTTTGTAACCAGAGACACACCAAATGAGCCGAATGGATTCAGTCCTTTTGAATTGGTCTATGGCATGAGGTTAGTGGCCTCCTTAAACTTATTAAGGTGTGATATTTGGCACAGAATGAGGAAACTACCCTCCTGGTTTATGAGCTACACTTCCAGGAGAGGCTGTCAAAAGCTTGTGCAGTGGTGAGAAAACATATTGGTGATGAAAACCAAGTGGGTAGAACAGCCCAAGCTCATGGCTTTAAGCCACAGGATAGGGTGTTGGTTTTGTTGCCTTTGCCTGGTAATCTATTGAAAGCAAGGTTCAGTGGACTTTACAATGTAAAGAGGAAACTCAGTGAGATAAATTATGTGGTCAGTCCCCAGATATACAAAAGAGTCACAGAGTGCATCATGTGAATATGTTAAAGAGGTACTATGACCATGAGCCTAGTCAGCCCATGAGTGTAGCCCAGGTAATAGAAAAGGGCGATGGTGATAATAATGCCTGTAATGAACCAGATGCTGAGTCTGAAACTAAGAATTCTCAGATTGAACTTCCTATGGTGAGACTGACGCGTGCAGAAGTATTGGAGGGTCTTGATAAGGAACTGTGCCATCTCCCTGTGAGCAGCAGAAGACAGACATAGCTGATCTACTAAAGGGGTACAAACCCATATGTGCAGATAAGCCTGGTTGAACCTCTCTGACTGTGCATGAGCTTGATGTAGGGGAAGTTACCCCAATAAAACAAACTCTTCAGATTCAATTCCAGTAAATTGGCCAAGGTCAGGGAGGAGGTTAACTCTTGCTAATGATATAATTGAACCCAATCAAAATAGTTTGAGTTTTCCTGTCATGCTGGTACCTAAACCAGATGGTTGTCAGAGTTCTGCACTGATTACTGGAAAGTTAATGCAGTAACTTATTATGGACTCCTATTCGATCCCATGTCTTGAGGGTTATATTGATAAAGTGGGAAGCTCAACCTTTGTCAGGAAAATTTATTTGCCAAAGGATATTGGCTAGTGCCCTTGACCGACCAAACTAAGAACATTTCCGCTTTTGTGACCCCAGATGGGTTGTTTCATTGTAAAGTCATGCCATTTGGTATAAAAACTACACCGGCTATATTTCAAATATGAAGCAATCAGGTGATTGCTGTGTTAAGTAATTGTGTACTGTACATCAATTACCTTTTGGCGTACAGCAATACTTGGAGTGATCATGTTAGGCATTTGGGAGCTTTATTTGATCGGCTAGCTAAACTTGTCATAAACCTGGCAAAGAGTGAGTTTGACAAGGCCAAGGTCACTTATTTTGGACATATCATGGGTCAAGGTCAAATGTTGCCCTGAGAGGCCAAAGTTTACGCCATAATAGACTTTCCTATCCTGAAGACGAAGAAGGAGATATTACGATTCCTGGGTATGTATGGGTTCTATAGTAGGTTTGTCCCTAATTTCAGCGCAGTTGTCGCCCCCTTAATGAATTTGCTGAAGAAAAATGTGAGATTCAACTGGGTCAGAAACCTGTAGATGGCCTTTGAGAAGTTAGAGGCCATTTTGATAAACTGGCCAGTTCTGGCAGCACCAGGTTTTATTAAGCCATTCAAGGTAGCTATCAACGCCTGTGATGTAAGAGTAGGAGCAGTGCTGCTCCAAGATAATGAGGCTGGTTTGGAGTGGCCTGCTAGCTACTCTTCTGGGAAGGTTACTAAACATCTCAAACAGTTCTCAAACATCTAGAAGGCTTTTAGTCTTGTCCTGGCTCTTCAATTTGAAGTGTATGTGACCAATTGTTCACAGGAGATATTAGCCTGTACTGACCACAACCCATTTGTATTCTTAGAAAAGTTTAGAACTAATTACCTCAGGCAATTTACATACATATGAACATATGAGGAACAGATTTAGGCCATTCAGCCCCTCGAGCCTGATCTGCCATTTAGTAAGATCATGGCTGATCCGACAGTAACCTGAAATTTACCCACCTACCACTGATAACATATCACCCCTTTGCTTACCAAGAATTGGAGTTTAATGCAACAACCATTTACCTTAAAAGTTGTGCATGTTGCAGGGAAAAGAATTGCAGTTGATAATGCTCTGTCCAGAGATGGAAAGGAGATAGAAGAGGAGGAAAACTGAGTTATGATAATATTATGATGTTAGAATTCCTTAAAATGTGTCACGTTTGGTTGGCTTTGTTACAGGTTAAGCCTTAGGGAGTTGCCAATGCAAAATATTTAATTGTAAAATGTTACAAAGGGAAAATGTTATCTGTACAGTATGTAGTAAGATAGTTATTAAAGTGTTTATACTGTTAAAATGTGTTGTATATTGAAAGAGCTGTGAAAAAATCCTTACTTCTGTAAGGCTTTTTGCTTTCAAAGGCACTGGTGGGGCAGAGGGGGTGGGGGTGGGGTGGGGGTGTGTGAGGATCCATATGCTGAGAAAGGCCTGTATTTTCTTTTGTGTGATGTACCTTTCAGAGCAAAAGTGGGCTTGGGAGTATTCTGAAAGATGGCTAATTGGTTTCCTGATTATGACATCATTAGATGCCAAGAAATGCCCATGTGACCTGAGGTTGCCATGGGATGAACAGCTAAGAAGCAACCAGTAAATAGAAAATTAATTGCAGTGGGTTTGGGTTAGCTTCTGTTTTCTGTTTGGCAGTGATTTGTGTAAAGAGGAAACAAGCAAAGTTCTATCCAAATGGAACAGTTTTCAGTTTGGCAGTACTCAAACAGATCCTGGTGTTGAAGCAGGTGTCTGAGAATAGAGCAGAGACTGTGTTACAGTGTGTGTCGGAAAGAGAAGAGAGCTGAAGACAGGAAGGGCAAGGGATTGCGGATTGGACAAAAACCATTGCTGCTGTTTCAGTGTTGGAAGAGCCTAACACACTGTTTAAAGGGTCTGGAGAAAGGAGTCTCTGAGGATTCTGTGCCACCAAGTCTGTCATGACCCAAGTGAGAGAGGGTTCGAAGATATGTGCCTTGTTGGTGTTGACTGGGTCTAGGGAATTCAGATGGAATATGGCTGCTGGTGAATGTGACTGAAGGGCTTAAATGATTGAGTGGGAAGTGAGAGACCCTACATAATGGAGATTGGGTTGGAAAGACTGTGATATTGCACATATTTGTGTTGGAAGTAATGTGAGTGATTGTAACTATGTGAGGCTTATCTTTGTTGTAACTACTTAAAGTGTAACTTAACTTTTTATTTGAAATATCCTTCACTTGCTAACTAATGTTTCAATTATGTTGTTTTTTGTTGGTTTGTTACAGTAGAAGTTTTAAAAAGTGAAATCTTGTCCAACAGGTTTCTTTCTATTGGCGTCATAGGGATTCCTTTCTTTTTAAAAAGTTATCAGTCTCTACAGGCTTCATAACAAAAGGATACAGGCAATTAAATATAAGTATCACAAGCAGAGGAATAAAAATTCAGAAAGCCACTGAAGAACATTAAAAAACTTTCAGCCCATCCACGGCTTTTGCCAAGGCTGAACAGCAGTCCTAGATGAAAGAAAAAGGAAGCCTAGGTGCATAATTGAGTCAGTGGCTAAGTAATGGCATAGCCCAATACCTGTCTATTTCTTTTTTAGCTACTGAAATTGAAGTGGTGCTGTCTTTCAAGAATGAGCAGCCACATTTCAGGCCAGAACTGATCATTACAGTCCCTGGAAATGTGAGAACTTTATACAGCCATATAAGGCATGGCATGCTCTCTGGAATAATAGTTCATTAGACATTCACATCTCAAAGTGATGTCACTGAAGGTCTGCTGATGCATTTTCTTTCAGAGGCTCCCAATGCATCTATCAAATAGTATCTTTGCAGATGTGGGTGTGTGAACGGGAGGGCATGAAGCATAACTAAGACAGCCTCAATTGCCTGGAATCTGCCCATAGATCCTACTCTTTTTCCAGCTACGTTAGTTCAGTGGATCCCTATTAGCAATCATTCTAGTACAAATAAGAAGAGTTGGGTGAAACAAAAATTTAAAGAAGCACAAAGACAATAAGAAAGCCTATATCGCAGCAATAACAGAAATTAGTAAAAATACCTAAAAATAGCTAAAAACACATAAAATCTTGGACCTTTTAAAGGTCCCAGCAGCAAATCATTTTGTGAGTTTTAATATAAAGAAGGTTATTTATTATCCCACACTTACCCCAGGGATTTAAAAAAATGACGCCTCACTCAGTCAACTCACACATATTGGGCTGGATTTTATGGGCAGGGAGGTGGTGGGTAGTGGGGTATTGCTCTCTCCCCACCCCTAACTGAGAAGAAAACTGACCGCCAAAAGAAAAGTCCACCCAGCAGCAATAACAAGCTGTGGGCGGCGACAACAAGGACGTTCAACATGGAGACTTGACATCCACTTTCAGACCCCTACTTTCTAATCTTAGTTGTACGAGGGGCGTAAGTAGTAGCCTGCAATTGGTAATAATTAGAAATATTACCACAGCCCGTGAAATTTGGTATGGTCAGCAGTACAAGTCCAAAACGGTCACATCCTGCCCATGTGCCATGATGTATCTCACTATGGATTTTTGGGACCCATAAGAGGTAAAATTACATGCAATCTTTTGTCTTACGTGTTTCTGGTGTACCAATATCATGAGCTGCTTATCTCTCTTTCAAGTATGATTGTTCTCCCTTTGAGCATTTAATCTGCAATAACCACTCGATTATGGAACTGAGCCAAACTGTGGAATCATCATTTGCAGAAGGACTCACTGCAAAGCTTGCGTTGTCCATCTGTATTTGTCATTAATATTAAGTAAAGATTTGGCATGAAAATCAGTATTACAGAATAAAATGCTGGTACTGATTTGGCAGTCAATCATTTTTAATCAATAGATTGTATAGTAATGTGTTGGATTCATATGATTAAAATCAGTAGCAGCAGTGCCAGCAACTTATGAATGAACAGTGCCAGGAGATTTCAAGGATGCAGTAAACAACACAAAAAGTGAAAGAGACAGGAAAGAAGTTGCATTTTTAACTCCTAGAAAGCAGAGTATAAAATAATATTGAAAGACAGGATGAAATAATTAATCTTAAAGGGTGAATTTTCACAATGTGAATTGTGCCACTTTAAAAAGGTTACAGTCCCCCAGTCAAATAGTGCATTTATTTGATGCAGACTTATTTATTCAGAACTCGACTTTAGCATTTTAACAAGACCCTTCCATGCCTAGGATAAGACATCCAATCATGTTTCATTTGCGCTTATTACAATGCTGAGGGGAGGAGGAGTGGTGAGCGTTGTGTGGTCAAGATAAGCACCATGCTATTAATATTTTGACCTACTCTCATCAAACCATTCCTCCAACCCCTCCCCTACATGCCAACTTCTCTTTGGAGATCTATTTAAGGGGAGCATAGCGACTGTGGGAAAGGAAAATGGCCAATTTTCTAGGTTAGCATGTATGAAGTTAACCCTAATACCCAGAATAAACCAGGTACCTCTGGTACTAGCCTGGGAAGATTTGACAGGGGATAAGATGTATTATGGTCAATCAGAAACCTAGAAAAAGATTAAAAATGTGAAATAGCTACTGGTTGATCTTGGAGTAAGTCTGAAAAATCAATTTATGTCACTGAGGAGGTCATTAGGGAGTTGACCAAGGGAGTGGTGTCAGCATTCATAACCACCAATTTTCATTTCTATTTCCAATGTTTAATAATAACTGTTGACAGAGAGATCCCCATTTTAACTTATGAACCCAGAATATCTTAACATTTATTAAGTGAATGCTCCTATATGAAAAGAATATTACAAATTTCATAATATTTTTCCAAAAACCCAACAGCATCACTACTTCTCCTAAACCTTTTGCCATGGGCCCAAAATTACAACCATTTCCTTGTTCAAAGAAATACTACAATTTTTTGTACCATGGAGTGATTTTCCACACGATGATCTTCTGATTTCACTATGGGCTATTGTGAAGTGGATACTTTAATCCAAAAATTGAAAGAAATAAGTATTTAACCAACAGTTCTATTAAATCATTGCATTCTAATAGGGCCCTTTTAATGCTGGGATAACCTTGTTGCTTCACAGCATCGAACCTACTAATGCTTCAGCAAGAAAGGAAGAAACTATAGCCCTAAATCCTCAGCTGTGCAAACTATTGTTGGAAGGCTCCAGAGTAGCTCTTCTGAGAAACTAAATCTTCTGAGAAACATCAGTAAAATTGAAGTGAGCTGTAAAAGGTCCCCAAGCCATATTATGAGCACCACAGATATTGAATTACATCATTAAATTTGTTTCTGCAAGGACTAACTCTTTTAATGCTTGAATCTGCAAACTTGTTTGAAATTCCTAGTTCCTGAACAGCTTCAACCACTGACACAGATATAAAAATATCACGTGGTCAGTTATCACATTTTACTGAGCTGCTAATGCTAATTCTTATTAAAGATTTAAAGCTCATTAGCAGTGCTGAGAAGAGAGAATTTGCCTAATGTTCCACATGGAACCATTGTATTGCCCTAATTAATAAGCAGCTCACTGGCTGACAGAACAGATCACTGGGAAAAATTGGAGTTGGCGGTTGTAAAAACTATCATTTTACATTACCTGATGCTATCTATAGAAATAAAATAATGCTTTTGGCTTAATGATAAGAGATACCTAATGAGATAATACATTTTAGAAAACGGATACTAAAGAGGTCTTATCACACAATATATATAGAGTGGTTTAGATACTATAAATCTAATGTAATTTGATAGAATTTGGAATTAATGAATATTTGTTATTTAATCAAGCTTCCATTTTGGTGAAATGGAGCTTGCACATAATTGAAGTCTAATAATATTTGTGATATTGAATCAGTTAGTGAAGGGTGATATCATTTTTATACTTTATTATTTATATGTATTCTGCAATCTATGTTACATGCACCTTCTGCTTGGTATTAATAGGATTTATAATATGACTGTTGATATTGACTAAATCTCTTGGGAGTTGGCTCATCTTTAATTAGCCTGCTGAATCTCATTCATTTTAGTTTAAAAATACGACATATTTTGATATATTTATTCTTGAAAATATATATTGAAGTGGATTTGCAATCTGTCTCAGATCTTTTGATCATAAATCTCACCCTTGACATATCATCAAATTTCACAGCTCATATTTCCAAATAACCAAATATGGACCTACACTGTACCTGTTGGAGGATGTGTGTATGACACACATATGCAGCTTCAGTCCCGATTATAGGAAGGTATGTTACACAAAAATACAGATACAATGTATGTTACAGGAATGCACATTAATTACATCTACAGCTCCATTATCTGTTTCAGGAGGGTGTATTGCACACATGTAATATTCTTATCAATGATACAAAAGATGAGGTACAAGGATGTCTAAGATGTACAATACGCTAGAATATAATTTTGCTCAGTTTTGTTTAACAACTAAGCCTGCTAAACATATTGCAATACTGCATAATATTGCATGGGAAATGCACGTCATCCAAATTTTGTCAGGTTATGTCAAACATCTTGGGTCAATTTTCTACGCTAAATGTGCTATATAAATCCAGGTTGTTCTTGATGTTGGACCCATCCTGTGACAAAATCCATGATGTTCTAATTCTGCTTTTTTTTATTGAGTTTGTCTAGATTTCTTTTCTTGCACACATTACCAGCTATGTTGTATTTGCAAGTGCTCACTATTGACAGGACTCATCTATTTCTAACAATTCGGTTGTTCAATATTTGCAATATTTTAGTAATCTGGGGTGAAAATGAGCTCCTTATTGCAAACAGAAATATTAGTTTCCCTGATGGCTTCGTGACTGAATGTAGTACATATTGTAACCGTGAACTTAGCTTGATCCTTGGTCTGCACTGAGTTAGCAGATCCATAGTTGAAACTATATTTAAAAATGAGTCAATACCTTTAGCAGAAAAAAAGGTTAAAAAGATACAACTTTAGGATATTTTTCAGGTAAGTGTTTTTGGATGGTTTCAGATTAAAGTACCTCTACAGCATAATGGCCTGGATTTTGCATTATGAATAACACTGAAGCAAAGCATGTGTACATGTGCAGTTAAATAAGGAAATTTGAAAGCTGTGGTCCAAGTTATCTTGCTCCTCCACTACCTGTGCTATAATAGTACCTCGATAATAGACTCAGCATTAAAATCAATGTTAGGATATGAAACTGTGGTACTTACCCATTAGTTACTCATCAAAAATGTCAAAAAATGTTAGAGCTGATGTATTCAAGTGTAAATAATTTTTTAATGATGAGGTGAGTCATAATTGCTGTGCCAAAATCTCTCTGGCCCAGTAATTTAATTTTAAAAGTGTAGAGACTCATTTCTTTGGAAGTTAATTAACGTTGAAGATCTAAAAAAAAAAAATGTTTTAAATTGTTCTGTCTGTCTTTTTTAATTTCTGACTCTCTCTCTCTTAACCCCATCTTCCTTTCCCAAACTTTGTTAGGCTTTCTGTACATGTTTTTGGTCACATCTAGACTTCTTGGTTCATACTTCCTGGTTTAGACATTGGCTGGAATTTTCCATGCCTGCCAGCATCAGGAGTGCTTGGTGACATGAGCGGACAGTTTGGTGCGATCTGTTTCACAATGGCGTGAATCCAGTTTGCGATTGTATGCTCAGCCCACCAAAGGCAGGCTGCGTTTCCTGCAATCGAACGTCAGAAACCTCATTGTAATACATCTGCATATCATTATTAGGCCAGCCCACCAGAATCATCCCCCCCACTGGATTGTCCGTCCCCGCCGAAGTGTTTCACAACAGCACATAAAAGGCGTGCACTTGGAGGGCTGATCTTTGAGGGGAACTCAAAGGTGAGTATACAAGTAATGGCATGCAGGGCTCACCAGGATTGCCTGTTAGACTTCAAGCTTGAGGGGCATTGGTGATTGTGGGGAGGTGGGGTTGGTTAAAGGCAGCCCCGCCGTTGAGGTGGCTTGTGGGCGGGGTGGTGCGGAGGACAAGGCTGCCTTGCGGTTGAGACGACTTGTGGGGGGTGTTAAGGGCAGTCCTGCCGTTGAGGCAACTTACGGGGTGGGGGTTAAGGGCAGCCCTAGCATTGAGGCGAATTGAGGGGGGTTGCAAGGACTGCCCTGTTGTTGAATATAGCGCACAACCATTCGGGGTGGGGGGGTAGGGTGAGCGATGGAAGCGGCCACGCATTAGGGAAACCTATGTAAAGTGACCATTCCTCCGGAACTGAGACAGTTCAGGCGCAGTCACATTGGTATGGTTGGATTCAGGCTTCTAGTTCATCTGCCCACTCGAGCAATGCAGAGGCATCCAAGTGCCACCAAGTGCTCCAAAGCTTTTCACCGCCCGCCCCCGGCACAGACTGCAAAGTCGTGCGCGTTTTAGTGTACTGCAGAGCAGTTGGACGACTGCAAACGTTGTACGATCTCCTCGCTAAAGCTGGCCTGGAGCAGTCACTGCTGGAGGTGCACACAGCCCCTTGCAATATTAGCATCCCGGTTTGGGCCAGTCTCCCCGATGGTTCCAGCTAACAGTGCAGCCTTGCAGCATGGGTTAGAATGACTGCGCCTGACCTGAGAGCACAGCATGCAGTCCAGCGGGCAAAGCTGCCAACAATCGGTCAGGTGGAGTGGGGTGGAGGTGGTGGGGTTTCGGGTGCGTGCAGCGCACTGATCTCTGGCCATTCAAGTGGTGGCCAGCACAACCCGGTAAGCGTTAAGGGGCCTTCACACTTAACCAGGACAGGTTCTTAGTACACTGATGCTAACCATGTGTCTCCCTCTTTCATCCTGCAGGAAGAGTACATCAGGATCACGGAGCCTGGTGAACTAGCTGTATGCCTGATGACCCACAGAGGGCGAAGGCGACGGAGGAGAGGGTGACTGAGGCTCCTGGCTGCTCAGAGGCAGGAGCAGCAACCTCAGGAAGAAGGGACGGCTGGGGCTCCTGTGCACGCCGCTGAAGAGACACAGTAAGCCATCGCTGGTTGGTCTATAGACGCCACCTTTCGAAACCTACAGATGACCGAGAACCAGTGTCACTGAAGACTGTGCATGTCCAAGGAACTGGCTGGTCATATCTGCCAGTTACTGCAGGATTTGGCACCATGGGGACATGGAGAGCATTCACTGCCACTGGCCGTGAAAGTGACCGCGGCGCTCAATTTCTACGCTAGTGGCTCCTTTCAGGGCTCCACAGGTGACCTCTGTGGGATCTCACAGGTTCCATCCACAAATGCATCCATGAGGTCACAGATGCCATCTTTGCAATGGCACACAACTTTGTGTGTTTCACCCGGGACCAGGACAGCCAGGATGCAGCAGCGATCGGATTTACCCAGATCTCGAGTTTCCCACAGGTGCAGAGTGCGATCGACTGCACTCATGTGGTTCTCTGATCTCCGTTGCAACACACGGTGAACTACATCAACTGCAAGGGGTTCCACTCGCTGAATGTGTAGCTGGTGTGCAACCACCAGAAATGCTTCCTGTAGGTGTGTGCACGGTTTCCAGGGAATGTGCACAACTCCTACATCCCTGAAGTCTTCCTGGATCCACAGAAGCTGCAGGGGTGGCTTCTCGGGGGCAAGGGCTACAGGCAGAGTCCGTGTCTGATGGCACCCATGTGGCGGCCTCAGACTGCAGCAGAGCGACGGTATAATGAGGCTCATGCACAGCTTGCAATTTGGTGGTGCAGACCATCAGGATGCTGAAGATGAGGTTCCGATGCCTGGACTGGTCTGGTGGAGCCCTGCAATATAGTCCGTAGAGGGTGTCATGTACCATCATCATCTGCCCGTTGCAACCTGTCACTGCAACGGGGAATGGAGCTGGCTGAGGAGGAGATGAAGGAGCTGGAGGTCTTCTCTGATGAGGAGGACACCAACGGGGATGAGGATGAGGAGGTCCACAAAGGTGACGATGACAGGGATGAGGTCCCCACACTAGCTAGACAAGGTGCACTCAGGAGGCCCTGACAGCTGCTAGATTTGTGGAGGATGATGAAGACATGCAGTGAGGTGACCCCATAAATCCTCACATTGCATATGTGAATGTCTGACTCCAGTCTGGCTTATGGCAGCACGAATACCTTCTGTGAGAATGCTCCTGTCATAGAGATGCGTAGACGCCCTAATAATCGCTCAATTCCAGGATGATGATGACGACATGCAGTGAGGACACTCCATAGATCTTCACATAGTCTCTGAGAATGTCTGAGTCCTGTCTGGCCGAGGGCAGCTCGCTTGCGCTCTGTGATCAGGGTCATATCACAGAGATGCAGCCATGAAACTTTAGAAGCATTTGATCCTTTGTATGCCTTGAGCACCTGAGCCCTTCAGGAGCACAGCATCAGTGGTCACAGATGCTGAAGAAATGGGGGACAGCCCCACCTTAAAGGTGCTGAGAGCACACAGAGAGAATGAGAGAACTCTGTGACACCTGCCCACTACATTCTGGCAGCAATAACAACCACTGCTGAGGTGCAGGCATCAGTAATATGTTCAGGGAGTGTGATGTGGGAGCATCACTTTGGCCTGAAGGCTGCACAGAGCACAGGAAAGAAGCCATGGACTGAGATACCTGCCTTTATCTTTGCAAAAAGGTTTCACATCTGAGTGACAGGAACACTGCTCATCAGAACAAGGAGCCATATGCAGGGAGACAGTCTTGGGACTTTATTGACAATAATGAACAGTATGTACAAGTGATTAACAACCATGCCCAGGCTGTGCAACTAAGTCTTCTTAACTTTCCCAATCCTGCCGCCACGTCTTGGTGCTCCCCGGACATCCACAGTGGAGGTGGAGGCAGCCTGCTGACTGTGATTACCTTGGCAGATGTCCTCTGGAAGGCCGAGACTTGGAGGGTCCTGGCCTGCTTTCGGGGTCCTGTTATGTGGCTGTGGCGCCCTCCTCAGCCTGTGGAGCTGGAACTGCTCAGGTCACAAAAAGAAGGGATTCAGATGGGCCGGACACTCCTATAGTCACCTGGTTGGATGGCCACGGAGAGTGCACCTGCTGATCCTCCTCCCTACGGATGCCGGAGTGCCCAAGGTTGACTCCTTGAGGAGAAGGGGTAGCTGGACTGAGATCGAGCTGCCCGGCACCCCTCTTGTGTACACACTGTTGGAGGCCAACTATCACATTAGCGATGGAGTTGAGTCCGCCCAGCAGTGTAGGGGTGACGTCCTGGACCAAAGTCTCCTTGGCGGCTGCCATCCTACCAGTTTTGACTTTGGTGTGTTGGCATGCCGGCGCTATCAACTTAGAATGAAGGTGGACTGACTCCATCGTGGCTTGCAAATTGAGGAGTGCAGCGGACATCTCTTCCTGATGTTCCTGTGCTCGCCTTTGCAGCTCAAGCAACTGTGACATGACCGAGTCCAGGGGCTCGCCATCTGACTCGGTCTCAGAACATTTCTGGCCTCCAGCAGTCCTTCAAGTGCCGGACGCCAAGGAAGTCCCTGCCGCCACCTGCTGTGGATCAGACAGTGCAATGTGCTCCCCAGGTTGTGATCCCGAGGCTATTCTAAAGCTATGTCCCACCGAGGTGTGTGTCTCTGCATCGGTGAAGGATGTGGGTGAGCGCTGTGACGGGACATCAAGGAAGGTGCCTCCAGATTCCTCTTCAGAGATTTTTTTGGGACTTGATTGGAGGCCCTGTGTCATGGACTACGTCAGCTGCTTCCCAGATGTGCCTGCAGAAGCAAGGGGAGATAATTAGTGCATGGCAGTGGCCCGTGAAGCAGGACACATTACTCACAGCATGGCTGTCATGTATGTTGCACTGTTGGGCCCTCACTTGGTAGAGCACTGCCGACCTCACCGTCAGCACAGGACTGGTCCAGATCATCACTGGCCAGCTGGATAGCTCAGTTTTCAAAATCCGTGAGGACCTTGATTTTAGGCATTCCTCTCCCGGTCTGCGACCTCCCCTGGTTTTTGTGTGGCAGCTTGTCCTGCATGAATAGAGATGAAAAAAGTGCAAGCAAGACGCCTGCCAGGCCAGATGATAAGTATGTCTGGCATGTATGGGGGCTGAGTGGTCCCTTGGGTGGGATGAGGACAATGACAGTGAGTGTGAGAGAGTGAATGGTGATGTCCCTTGAACCGAAGTTAGTGAGGGCCCTGTGGATGTGTGATTGGTTTGTGAGTGTGAGTTGAAAGTGATGAGAAGAGTGACTTACCCTGGCAGAACGGAGGAGATCATTCATCCTCTTGCAGCACTGGGTGGCTGTATTATTTTGAAGGGAGTTGGCGCTGTCCACCGCTGCCACCGCCTCCCAAGCCTGGTTGGCCACACCACTGCCCATCCTGCAGCCAGAGCGGGGTTGGAGGATATCCCAGTGGGACTCCATGGCATCCAGAAGGAGTTCCAGTGATGCTTCTCTGAACCTGAGGGCTGCAGTCTTTTTGCCTTTCAGAGCCATGTCTTCCCTGCAGCAATCGCGGTCTGGAAGCACTGAGATGTGTGCGTGCGGCTGAACTTTAAATATGGTTCCTGGCATGATGAAGTGGTAAGGTGATGGCGGGCAGGTGAATGAGAGCTTGCCACCATGGAAACCGTGTGTTTCTGGGAATGCATAAATAATGTGGCAGGTTTGGAGTGATATGGCGTGAAAACCCACCATCGCGAATGGCGTTGTTTTACCCACCCGATACCACACTTAGTGCAAATCTGGGACGAATTCGCCCATTGTGCAAGTCCCTGAGGATTCTTCAGTCTGACTAGTTGAAGAATCGTGCTGTTGCTTTCCCCACTCAGGCACACTACAGGGGGCACGTGCTGGATCTGCTAACTGGTGACTTCAATTCTCCACAAAAAGTCTGTGGGCAGCTGTCAGTGTATGCATTTCCTTTGCAACTGACTATAAAATCCTGGTCATTACTTTAATACAACAGATTGCTTTTTTCAACAGAATATGTAAAATAATGAAAAAATAAATATAGATAACAAAAGTTTCTGAGGAGCTACAGCTAAAGAATACAAGACAGCAACCAAAAAAGCTCTGTCAGATACTTACGGATTTCTTTAAAAACCTAGCCCAGTTTGAATTATAAATCAGCTTTGCCTTCTAAATTAAACTTTCTCCTTACTCTGATTTTCAGCTTCAAGTTTAAAGGTTTACTAACCACAGATAGGATAGGTAAGAAAGTTAATAGATTTTTACACAAAGTTTTTATTACCAATTTGCTATTGAAATATAAACATTAAAAATAATAGTTTCTTTTATATGTACATAAGACATAGCTGGCACAGTTAGCAGTTGCTTCAATTACACAACTATTCATCTTATTTACAAAATTTATAAAAGGTGTACATTCTTATAATCTTTGTATAATCTTTATAATCTTTGTCCAGTGTGTTGCTAATAAGACACTATGTGATATTATTGCATCAACATCTAATGCAACTGAATGAAATTCTTTCATCTGCTATTTAATAGGGCATTACCTCTTTATTTTAATATATCCACTAAAATAACGAACAAAGGAATTTCATGCAAATTATTTCAGCATCGATACCCTAACATCACACAGCATAATGCAAAAGCTATAGAAAAACAGTTATGTCTACCTTGCCATCTTCTTTATAGCTCTCAAAGACATCAAACGACTACTTTTTGTGCTGCTTGATTCCCATTCCAACCTATTTCCCTTTTTTATACATTGGGCAGGATTTTTGGGTCGTCGGGCGGTGTGGCGGGTGGGCCCGGAAGTGGCCGGGAAAAGGCCCGTCGCCCACCCCAATTAATGGCCAGCCAATGTGAAAGGTGCGCTGAGAAGCTCAGTGCTGCCGGGGTGGGGGTGGGAGGAGGGCGAGTGCAAAAGTCTGCGCATGCGTGGGGGAGCGTGCACTAAAAGCTCCCTGAAGGCAGGGAGCTGCCTTAGGGAGTCGAAGAATTTTGAAATCAAGAATAAAGATTTTGAAAATATCGGAAAAATGCCCCCACATAGGATTCACTCACATGAACAAAGACATAGTAAGAATTCTATCAACATTTTTTTTACAATTAATGTTGGAAACTTCACCCTGCCCGTGGATGAGGTTTCCTCAAAAATGCACAGGCCGCCTGGCAGATTCGCCCGTCCGTCAACCGTAAGGCTGGGCAGTGAAAAATAGCATTGATTAATTCATTAATGGCCTTAATAGGCCTCTTAATTGTCGGCAAGCACGCTGCCGACCAAAATATCGTACAAATGCGTGATGACGTCGAAATGCTTGCCAGAGGTCATCGCGCACTATTTTACGCACAATCAGGTCGGGCGCACACCCGCCCCCGGGATGTAAAATTCTGCCCATTGTTTTCATAATTTTAAAATGCACAGAGTTGTCTCCTCCATGTGAGGGGACCTATTTAACTGCAAGTGTTTATAATTGGTCCTTGCCTCTAATATAATCCCGTGCCCCCATCTTCTGAAGATAGTGACTCAGACAGTTCCGCAGGCATTACTATCCTTGTGGTATTTAGCCAAATGGCCATTCTCCATATGTGAATACATTGAGCGCTGGGTGTATTAAAGTTGAGTCCAGACCTGCTCTTACCACAACAGCAAAAAGACCTACATAGTGATGTCTAGCAAAGTCCATGACTGGTATTTGTTTCTTGCCTTTCTAAGCAAAGATTGCTAAGGCTAATTGTAATGCTTCCTGTTCCAATTATCTCAGCTAGAATTCATAAATCAAGCACAGATCAGACATTAACCTTATGACTTTCCTCAGTTTATATGGTTTAGTTGCACAGTGTAATTACCAACAGAGCCATCAAGCAAGCCCCAGCACTTAAAATTCCATCAAGCATTATTTTAGCAGACTGGTTAATGAACTTGTATAAAATTCTTATATGTGTTGTTTATCAAAGTTGTTAATATCTTTAGAATAAATGCATTATCAAATATGTAAAAATAGCATACATAGAAATTCTACATCATGCATTGGATTTAGCAGCATTCCAACCCTTCCTCTGCACATTTTAACTTACTAATCCTAATGTGACAAATGTCGTTTTAAGATAAGTGATCTTGATCATCAGACACAATAATTAACATTCTCAAAAATATTTTGCTCAGGCATTGTGGTAGGAAAAACAGAATGGCAGAGTATTATTTAAAAGGTGATAGGTTGGGAAATGTTGATGTACAAAGGGACCTGGGTGTCCTTGTTCACCAATCACAGAAAGCAAGCATGCAGGTGCAGCAAGCAGTTTAGAAGGCAAATGGTATGTTGGCTGTCATTGCGAGAGGACTTCAGTACAGGAGCAACGATGTCTAAGTGCAGCTGTACAGGGCTTTGGTGAGACCACACCTGGAGCATTGTGTGCAGTTTTGGTCTCCTTACCTAAGAAAGGATATACTTGCCATACATGGAGTGCAGCGAAGTTCACCAGATTGATTCCTGGTATGGCAAGATTGTCGTACGAGGAGAGATTGAGCTGACTAGGCCTGTATTCGCTGGAGTTTTGAAGAATGAGAAGGGATCTCATTGAATCTGACAGGGATGGACAGACTGGATGCAGAGATGATGTTTCCTTTGGCTCGGGGGTCTAGAACAAGGGGTCACAATCTCAGGATACAGGGTAGGCCATTTACGACTGAGATGAGGAGAAACCTCTTCCCTCACAGGGTGGTGAACCTGTGGAATTCTCTACCACAGAGGACTCTGGAGGCCAAGTCACTGAATATAATTAAGAAGGAAATAGATAGATTTCTGGACTCTGAAGGTGTCAAGGGGTATGGGAAGAGAGCGGGAGTATGGCATTGACATGGAGGATCAGCTATGATCATATTGACTGGTGGAGCAGGCTCAAAGGGCCGAATGACATACTCCTGCTTCTATTTTCTATGTTTCTATGCTATGAAAATCTTTCACAATTAATAAGTTTTCATGCACTGTTAAGATCAATCAAAAGAGAACAATGAACAAAGATAAAAATAAGCCATTTTATCAGCTCTACTGATTTTCACCATAAGTATTCCAGCTCATAATACAGAACACCATCAAGGTTGAAAAGTAGAAAGAACGTAAGTCAATCTTATTAATTGAGACCGGGCTTGACTTTTAAAAGTGTCTATATTATGGCAGTAGGGAAAAACTGAGCGAGGGAGGAATTTCCAATTTTGAAGCACTGGAAAAGAATGAGTTTGCACTGAATATTAAACATGATAAGTCAATGATAGTCAATATACATAAGTTTCAATATTGTGTTTGTTCACCTGCTCTGCTGAGCTGTTTGGTAACATCCATCTGATTCCAGGAGTTGGGAGAACCTGTTCACAAAAAAAAGACAGGACACAGCTTGGCAGTTAATTAAAGTATTTCAGCTGCAGCTATTGCAGTAAACACAATGCATCAATATCATACAGTCACATCAGTGCTTCAGTCCTATTTATTATGTATTCTATCTGGATTGTGCAGATCAAATAATAGCTTCCGTAACACTCACAATCTCAGAAAGCACACATTTGGATGTTTGGCACATACTCAAGAAAAACTTTCCTAGATTTTTAATATCATAAATAATATAAAAACTCCCAGAAATATGTTGCAAAGAAAAAAATGTCCCACCGCTGTTTTATCAGTTTCTGAGGTCCATGGGCATTTAGATTTTCTTAGTGTACATGTTCAGGGAGTGTGAGGCCAGACCACTACTGTGGTCTGAAGGCTGCACAAAGCACCGGGAAGCGGCCCGGGACTGAGACACTTAGGGCGAGGCAGTGGCGTCATGGTATTGTCATTAGATTGAGACCCAGGGTAATGCTCTGGGGACCTGGGTTCAAATCCCACCACGGCAGATGGTGGAATTTGAATTCAATAAATATCTGGAATTAAAAGTCTAATGATGACCATGAAACAATTGTCATAAAAACCCATCTGGTTCCCTAATGTCCTTTAGGGAACTTGCTTGATCTGGTCTACATGTGACTCCAGAATTGGCTGACTCTTAAAAATGCCCCCTGAACAAGGGCAATTAGGGATGGGCCTAGCCAGTGATACCCACATTTCACTAATGAATTAAAAAGCAAACCCTGCCTTTATCTTGTGCAGAAAAGTTTCTCATCTGAGTGACATGAACGCTGCTCATCAGAACAAGGAGCCATAGGCTGGGAGACATTTTTGCGAGGTGGTGGCATAGTGGTATTACCACTGGGCTAGTATTCCAGGAACCCAGGATAATGCTCTGGGGACCTGGGTTCTAATCCCAACATGGCAGATGGTTAATTCTTCTTAATTTTCCCTACTGCTACGTCTTGGGGCTCCAGAGACATCCACAGTGGAGGTGGAGGCAGCTTGCTGACTGCAATGCCCTGTCTGAGATGACCTTTGCGGGCGTCCTCTGGAAAGCCAAGATTTGGAGGGCCCAGTCCGCTTTTGGGGTCCTGCTGTGTGACAGTGGCACCCTCCTTGGACTGTGAAGCTGCAGCTGCTGAGGTCACAGAAAAAGGGTATTCGGATGGGCCGCACACTCCCAAAGTCACCTGGATGGATGGCCTCAGAGTGTGCACCTGCTGATCCTCCTCCCTATGGGTGCCCGAGGGCCCCTGGCTGACTCCTTGAGGGGAAAGGGTAGCTGGATCGAGACCAAGCTGCCTGGCACCCCTCTCGTGGACTCATTGTTGGAGGCCAACTTTTCTTTTATTCATTCACTGGATGTGGACTTCGCTGGCTTGGCCAGTATTTATTGCCCATCTCTAGTTGCCCTTGAGAAGGTGGTGGTGTGCAGCCTTCTTGAACCGCTGCAGTCCATATGGTGTAGGTACACCCACAGTGCTGTTAAGAAGGGAGTTTCAGAATTTTGACCCAGCGAGTGAAGGAATGGCAATATATTTCCAAGTCAGGATGATGAATGGTTTGGAGGGAAACTTGCAGGTGGTGGTGTTCCCATCTATCTGCTGCTTTTGTCCTGCTAGAATGTAGTAGTCGTGAGTTTGGAAGGTGGCATTAGTGATGGAGTTGTGCCTGCGCAATAGCCCAGGAGCAATGTACTGGACTAAGGTCTCCATGGAGGCCGCCATCCTACCAGTGCTGACCTCGGTGTGTTGGCATGCCGGTGCTATCACCTCAGGGTGAAGGCAGATGGATTCCTCCATCGTGCCTTACAATCTGAGGAGTGCAGTGGACATCCCTTCCTGATGTGCCCGAGCTTGCCTTTGCAGCTCCAGCAACTGTGACTTGACTGAGTGCAGAGGCTCATCATCTGACTCGGATTCAGAAAATTTCTGGCCTCCAACAGTCCTCCGAGTGCCAGACACCTGGGAAATCCCTGCCGCCACCTGCTGTAGATCAGACAGTGCAATGTGCTCACCAGATTGTGATCCAGAGGATATTCTAACGCTAGATTCCACTGAGGTATGTATCTCTGCGCTGGTGGAGTTTGTGGGTGAGTGCTGTGATGGGACATCAAGGAGGGTGCCTCCAGATTCCTCTTCAGAGGTTTCTTCAGAGCTTGATTGGAGGCACTGGTTCATGGACTCCGTCATCTGTTTCCCAGATGTGCCTGTGGAAGCAAAGGGAGATAATTAGTGCATGGCAGTGGCCTGTGAAACAGGACACATCACTCACAGACCAGTTGTCTGATGGATGTTGCACTGCTGGACCCTCACTTGGTAGAGCACTGCTGTACTCACCGTCAGCACAAGGCCGGTCCAGATTATCGCCGGCTAGCTGGATGGCTCTGTTTTCAAAGTACGTGAGGGCCTTGATTTCAGGCATTCCTCCACTGGGCTGCGACCTCTCCCTGTTGTTCTGTGCCAGCTTGTCCTGCATGAATAGAGATGGAGAAATTGTAAGCAGGATGCCTCCCAGGCCAGAAGATAAGTATACCTGGCATGTGTGGGTGGTGAGTGGTCCCATGGACAGGATGAGGACAGTGATGGTGAGTGTGAGGAAGTGAATGGTGATGTCTCTCGAACTGGCAGTGAGTGAGATGCCTGTGGATGTGTGATGTGTTTGTTAATGTGTGAGTTGAGAATGATGAAAAGAGTGACTTACCATGGCAGAACAGAAGAGATCATTCATCCTCTTGCGGCACTGGGTGGCTGTCCTCTTTTGAAGGGCGTTGATGTTGACCACCGCTGCCACCACCTCCCAAGCCTGGTTGGTCATGCCGCCGCCCATCGTGCGACCAGAGCAGGGGTAAAAGACATCCCAGCGGGCCTCCACGGCATCCAAAAGGCATTCCATTGCTAAACCTGGGGGCTGAAGTCTTTTTGCCTTTCATGGACATCTTCTCTGCAGCAGTTTTGGGTTGGAAGCATTGGAAATAGTAAGATGTGGTGCACATGGCTGGACTTTAAATATGGCGCCTGGTGTGGACGAGGCCCGTCTGCCATGGAAATGCATAAATAATGTGGTGGCTTTGGAACGATACGGCGTGAAAACCTGCCATCGCGGCCGACAGGTAAAACATCGTTTTACCCACCCTCGACCGCACTTAGTGCAAATCTGGGACGATTCCGCCCCATATGGTTTCTTAACTTTCCTTTATGAGGTTGGTTGAATGAGGCATAGAGGCCAATAATTATCATAAAAGGCATGAAAATCATGCCCTCAGTGATGAACGAGCAGCATTTGATTTAAAAAGTGTATTTAATAGATGGAAACCTATCAAGACACTTAAGCATTTAATTGTATTCCTCTAAATCTGCATTCTCATACTATTTTTTCCCTTTCTTGTAATAAAATTATAGGCCTGAATTTTGTAGTAGAAATAACAATGAGGCTATCAGGGCTCACTATTATTAATAAGTAAATAGGACAGCCAATTTCAAAGGTGGCACAGGCACAGTTTTACCCATAAATCAAATAATTGTAGTCCAAGTTACTGTACTCCTCCAGAAGCTGCACTATACCAGTATTTTGTCCAGAGACTTGTCATTAAAACGCATGGAATGGCATGATGTTGCTGTACTTATTTGATAGATACCCACTAAACATGCAAGAAAATGTTGGGGCTTGTCCATTCAAATGCAAATAAAATTTTAATGTCCTAATTACTACTAAACAACCTTTCTTGCACTGAAAATTAACTTTTATATATGTGGAGTCTCGTTCCTTCAGATATGAATTATAGTAGGTAATTTTAAGAAAATTTAGAAAAGTAAATACTTTTTTTACTTTTTCTTTTTCATGTTTCTCTTACTTCCATCTTGCCTTCCTTCTCTTTATTTTTTCTGCACATGATTTGAAATTGAATTAATTATTCTAACCTACACTTCCTGATTCAGAGCCTGTGGCGGGAATTTGAACTTGAAGGTGTGTGTGGATTTGGGTTCAGGTGAGTGGGTGTTAAAGCCGGCAAAAATGTCAGTGGGCCTGGAAGCCAGCTCCAACCTGCTAACCCTTGCATTAAACTAGATTGCGCTAGGCGGCTTTGCATATCCCCTTGGGAGAGACAGGCTGTCTCTTGACATATGTTAATGGGTCAATTGGAGCTTATTTCATATTTAAATTCATGGCACATTGATGGGTTTCCTGGGCTTCCTGAAACTGGCCAGTGAGCACAAGGCAGGAACATAGCAGCAAGTGAGGGGTCTGAAGCAATCTCATGGAAATACTGCAATAAATATTCAGTACCCACAGCTCCTTTCTTTATTACCTGTGGGCAGGAAAGGTTTTGTTCACAGTACTTTTGCTGAGAGGATATTTCCTACATTTTGGAGAATTTCTCAATCCATTAGGAGGAGTGGTGTTTTGGTTGCCTTGGATTGGTCTTTGGATGAGGACTACTACAACCATCAGCAGCAGCAGTTGCATTTCAGAGACCTGTAACTGGGCTACAAAGAAGGCTTATGCAGAGAGGGGAGCAGCAGCAGAGGACTACAGCTCTTAAGAGAGTACTACAAGCGATACAGGGTGTACAAGCAGGGGCTGAGATCACTTGACATGTCCGAACAGCACTGTCTCAGGAGGTTCAGGTTGTCGGATAAGGGTTACAGACTTCTGCAATCTGCTAGAAGAGGATTTGCTCTCTGCTGGACCTGGTGGCCACACTTTATCAGTGGCTGTAAAAGTCACGACTGTTCTCAACTATTTTACCTCCAAATCATTCCAGGGCTGTCACAGACATATCCAGGATTTCCCTGTCAGTGGCACACAAATGAATAAGACAGGCGACATGATGGCTTGTTTTCCGGGGTTGGCAATTATACGAACTTACCCTGCATAAGCGCCAACTAGAAAGAGTGGGTGATCAGGTTTGCATCACTGGCTGGTTTTCCACAGATACAGAGGTTTGCACACACATTGCAACCAGGCACCAAGTAGCATTTTTTTCCTTTATTCTTTCAAGGGAGCCAGGTGTCGCTGGCTATAAGCCAACATTTATTGTCCATCCCTAATTGCCCTTGAGAAGGTGGTGGTGAACCACCTTCTTGATCTGTTGCAGTCCATCTGGTGCGAGTTCTCACACAGTGCTGTTAGGGAGTCCCAGAAATTTGACCCAGCAACAGGAGGAACAGTGACAAAATTCCAAGTTAGGATGACGTGTGGCTTCGAGGGGAACTGCAAGTGGTGGTGATCCCATGCATCTGCTGCCCTTGTCCCTTGGTGTAGAAGTCAGGGATTTAGTAGGCGCTGTCGAAGGAGCCTTGGTGAGTTTCTAAGTGCATCTTGTAGATGGTACACGCTGCTTCTACCATGCATCAGTGGTAGAGGGAGTGAATGTTTAATGTAGGGGGCGTCCTGCCAATCAGCAGGCTGCTTTGCCCTGGATGGTATTGAGCTTCTTGAGTTGTTGGAGGGACACTCATCCAGGCAAGTGGAGAGTATTCCATCACACTCCTGACTTGTAGATGTTGGACAGGCTTTGGGAGTCAGGAGGTGAGTTACTCACCGTGGAATTCCTAATCTCTGACCAGCTGTTGTAGCCACAGTATTTATGCGGTGGGTCCAGTTAAGCTTCTGCTCCGTGGTAACCTCCATGATATTGATAGTGGGGGATTCAGCAATGATAATGCCATTGAATGTCAAGGGCGATGGTTAGACTCTCTCTTGTTGGAGATGGTCATTGGTTGCCATTTGTGTGATGTGAATGTTACTTGCCACTTATTAGCCGAAGCCTGAATGTTGTGCAGTTCTTGCTGCATTTAGACATGGACTGCTTCAGTATCTCAGGATTTGTCAACTGCAGTACTGGCCAACTGCAAGGGCTTCAACTCCTTCAATGTGTAGCTAGTGGACAATCCCTAAAAGATTTTTACGTAGGTGTCGTTACAAGGATGTGTTTGTTTTAAAGGAAAAGGTACAATTTATAATGCCTTTTTTGTGGCTGAATTTTAATAATCTGTAATCCCATGAAGACAATGGAAAAACTGCCAGCCAGCTGAATATAAAACTGTGTTCCACCCCAAGTGGGATGAAAAGGAACAGACTCTCAAACCCCCTGGGGAGTGTGACAGACCCCATCTCCTGTTGACTTTTACAATATTATTATAAAAGTTTCTGAGATGAGACATCAAAAATGTAAATATGTGTTCTACAACACAAGGACTACAGCAGGCATGGTAATCAAATTCATCTAGAATATACAGCCAGCAAGGCATTTTAGGAATTGTTTTACCAATTCAGAGTAGAGATTGGAAGGATATACTAAAAGGCTACAAGAGCCATGTCGCTCTCTCGGAAGTATTGTGATACAGATATTACAGAGTAACCATGCAGAGAAGGGAAAATCTAGTGCAACCCAAGATCTTTTGGGGATAAAAGATGGAAATCTGCTCCATATAGCTACACCCAAGAACCCAACAGAACAAAATGGCTGCAAAGTGGAATCATCACATTGAGACCAACTCGAAGGACAGTTAACCGTATATTTCTTTGATTGTTTATTTTCTTCACAAACTGTAAAAAATCTTTTTAAGTCTATCCTCATATTCTACAATCTGTACTAGTATATGTGTTTGGGGCCCAGGGAATGTGTGTGACATATGAATGAGGGTTACGATTTACCTATTTTCAAAAATTCGAGCAGTAGGGTCAGTAAACCTACATTATTCTTTAAACTCAGGAAACCAGTCTGATTATTTCTTTATAATCTTAAAGCGTACATAGTGGGACTCCTGCAGTGTTGGCAAAGCACATCCTCGCTAAATTCACAACAAAACCCTGTTACAGCCAGACCTGGAGTGGTAAATTAGGAGAGTCAATTTTTATCTCTCCTCAAGTGGTTGTAACAGTGTACACATATTTCTTGGGGAGCTGCCATGATGCATTTGTCTTGCGAAAGTTGAAGCTACATGACATCTTTAGACCCATAAGGAGGTTTAAAGTGATGGCTGCTAGGAGACAAGGGATACACACTTCAAACTTGGCTGATGACCAATGAAGCCCATAGCACTATAATGAATGCAATTTTACCTCAGCATGGGCAGGATTTTGCCCTTGGCGAGGGTGCTTGGCAGGGCGGGTGGGGGCAGTCGGGAAGCCGACTGCTTCCCACAGTCGGCACCACACCTCAATCTTACGCTGGCGGGCCAATTAAGGCCCGCCCAGCATGGAACACGAGCAGCAGTGCTGAGCGCTGTCTGTGCAGGTGGGGGGAGGAGGGCGAGTGGGCCTCGCGCGAACTTCGCACATGCTCGCGAGAGAACGCTTCAATTTCCCTGATGCATGGAGTTGCCTCAAGGAAATGAAGCACTGTTTAAAAAGAAAATAGAGGAAATAAAATTGTGATAAAACATGTCCCCTCAGGTATGTGGTGCAGAACTCAAACCCTCTTTGGATGATTCTAAGGAAGAGTAGAAGACAAGGAGGAGGAAGGTGATGAGAGCAATGTACTTCTAGCTGCTCACATTGCTGCCTGGGATACCAGGGTTGCCCTTATTAAGCAAGTGTCACTTAGGTTGCACCAGTGGACCCATGACAGAAGCACATGCAATGGCCACTCTTCCCACTAACCCCCTCAATACTGCTAACACAAAGCAGTCTTGCGATCAACCAAGATCCCTTTGCACATCGCTGATTGGTCCCCATCAATTCACGTTTTCACATTCATCATCAAACAACTTAAAAGGTGACTTGCAACTCAGTAACCAAGAATGGGCAAGATGGGAAAGTGATGCAACAGAATAATGTTTATGTGATTCCATTAAACAACAAAAACATTATATTTTACCATACTCACCTGTGCATACCTGTATGCCACTACAAAGCAACACTCTTCCTTTTCCTATCGATCTTACGTAGTGCAGCCACTAAGGTAGTTCCTTGCTGTATGCCACAGGGAAGATCATTGCAAGGTTCCTTCTCAATCGCCTCTTCCCAGTGGCTGAAGAATTCCTCTAGATTCGTAGTGCGATTTTCGCCCATTGAGAGGCACCAGACATGATCTTCACTGTGGTAAATCCAAGCAAAATGAAAAGAATGGCACCGACTGCTGCACGTGGCCTATTTTGAGGTCACAAAAGCCTTGGACTCTGTCAACCATAAAGACTTATGGAGTATCCTCATCAATTTTGACTGCCCTCAGAAATTTGTCACCATCCTCCACCTATTCTATGATGACATGCAAACCACAATCATCACCAATGGAACCACTACAGATCCTATCTCAGTGAAGGTTGGAGTCAAACAAATCTGTGGCATTGCACCTCTTTTCCATCTTCCGCGCTGCAATATTGCACCTCACCTCCAGTAAACTACCCACAAGTGTGGAGGTAATTGACAGAACAGATGGGAAACTTTTCAAGCTATGCCGCCTTCAATCCAAAACCAAAATCACTCCAACCTCAGTCATTGAGCTCCATGACACTTGTGCATGTGCTCACCAAGAAAGTGAGCTCCAGATCATTGTCAACTCCTTCTCCAAACCAAATGAGAAAAAGAACCTTTCACTAAACACCTGGAAAAGTAAGTTCTTCTTCCAACCAGCTCGCACAGCACAACACCTACCTCCCCTATTAAGATCAATAGTGAGATCCTGGAAAACGTGGACCATTTTTCATATCTTGGAAGCCTCCTCTCGATGAAGGCAGACATTGATGACAAAATTCAGATGCTTCCAATGTACCAGCTCAGCCATCGGCTGACTGAGGGAAAGAGTATTTGAGGACCAGGATCTCAAACCAGACGAAGGTCATGGTTTACTGGGCAACACTCCTATATCCTTTGGAGACTACAGCAGCCACCTCAAAACACTTGAGAAATACCATCTGTCGTACCTTCACAACATCCTCCAAATCCGATGCCAAGAAAGGCGGTCCAACAGCAATGTCTTCTCCCAAGCCAGGATGCCCAGCATGGAGGCGCTAATCACTCAAACTAGATCCACTGTGGAGGACACTTCATTCATATGCCTAACACCAGACTTGTGAACCATCTGCTCTACTCAGAACTTGGTCATGTCAGGACACTCCCAGGAGAAGAGCAGAAACACTTTAGGGATGTCCTCAAATCCCTGAAGAAATTCAAACAACCCCAGTGAATCATGGGATTCCCTGGCTTGTAACCAACCAAATGGAGAAGGTTCATTTGGGAAAGCACCAAACATATTGAGACACTTCATCGGGAACACACAGAGGTGAAGTTGAGGCGTCGGAGAGAAAACACAAAACTCCAAATAACTCATCTTCCCAACCCTTCAAGCACAAACTGACCCACATGTTGCAGAGTCTGCAGATCGTGTATTGGACCTGTCAGTCATCTCAGAACCCAACGAATTTAAGTGGAAGCAAGTCATTTGAGGGACTGCCAAAGAAGATGCTACCCGTGTCTCGAGCAGAGGTAGAGGCAGGCTGCTCAGATTCATCCTCTGACTGCTGAGATGCTTTTGTGAGACAACCTCTCGGGTTTTGGAGACCATAAAGGCCCCACCAAGGACTACTACACTTGCAGCAGTGAAAGGGAAAACTCAACCATTGGGAGACAAAGCAGCATGTCAGCCACTGATTGTGGGTGTGAGAGAACGGGTGAAAAGTGTAAGCACTCATGTGAAGTCCCCACTTCGATGTCCCCTTTTGTCATCACCCCTCTCAAGCTCCAGTGCATTTCATTGCTGTCACTGTATTGGAAAGCATTTTTGTGCATAGTAGCTTGACATTGTGAGATATCTGAAATCCTATTTAATGTGGCAGATTTGTTGGTATACAAAGCATGCATGGCTACAGTCAAGACATACATTGACTCATTTGATTTATGTGTTTGACGTTCCATGATGCTGACCTCTCTATCCATGCAAGGAGACATCATCTCAATGTCCTCCATCATCAAACCACATATGCTAGAAGACTCTTCCATTCTCTCCACAATCACAGTGTGCTTGGAAGATCAGCCAATGTGTCGAAAATTCTCTGCTGCTGCTCATTAATTATCATTTTCATTGATAACCCCCAGGGTACAGCATCTGTGCCTAGCTAAGGAGAACTTGGAGAGAGCTGCATGCTCTGATAAGGACTCTCCATTGCTATCCCTGTCACTACCATCTGCTCTTGCTCACTTGTGAAATGTGAGTCATTAGGTAATGTCCCAACTATTTGTCTAAGTGGGCTCACCAAAGTGCGGTATCTCAGCTGATGCATTGTATAACTAATTCTGTAATACCTTCAAAACCCTCCATGGCCTCACCCCTCCTTACCTCTGTAATCTCCTCCAGTTCAACAACCTTTTGAGATATTTGCATTCCTCTAATTCCCACCCCTTCAACATCCCTGATTTTAATCACTCCACCATTGATGGCCATGCCTTCAGCTACCAAGGCCCTAAACTTTAGAACTTCCTCGCTAAACCTTCCACCTCCCTACCTCTCATTCCTCCTTTTGTCATCATTGGTTTCCCTTTGTTATCGAAGACAGCTGTTTCTTGCATGCATAGAGTCATCTGTTGTGTCTTCCAATGTGGCTGTGGGGTCTGATTGCAGACCTGCATGGCTTTCCACAGTACAGGCAAGAATTAATTATCTGATATTACAGTCTTTCTAGCTTGCCTTAGGTCCTTTTCTGCCTGTGTTCTTAGCTGTTCATAGGTAAAAACAGCACTACTTGAGATTGTTCCCCAGGTAGTTCTTTCTTGTACATTTTTGTTTCTCATTCTGCCACATTTCCTGAGGTTCACTTTCAAGGAGTCTTTGAACCTTAATCTCAACCTACCTCACAGGCAGTGTCCAAGTTTGAGCGGTGAATACATCCATGGGGATTTTATCATCAGTCATCAATCTCCACTCCACTTCATCTGAGCTGGACTCTGATGAGTGCTTCAATTACAGACATTTCTGCTCTTTGAAGTACCTCAGTGTTGGATACTTTGTCCTCCTATTTGATCCCCATGGTGTTCCAAATGCATCTCACGTGGATCCTATTGAACTGCTTAATATGCCTGGGGTAGGTAGTCCATGTCTCACAGGAATCTAGGAGGGAAGGTATCACCACAGCTTTGCACACAGCAAGTTTGATACCAATTTTCCTCCATAGTCTCTTTCGTAAATGAGCAAATATTGAGCTCAGTCTGGCAAGTCTACTTGCCACCTCACTGTCAATGCAGACATTTCGGAGATTGTGCTTCAGAAATAAGTGAAGTTATCTACAACCTTCAAGGTTGTGTCATTGCTAGTTATGGTAGGTGGGGTATAATCAGAATTTGATGGTGGTTGGTGGAGTATCTCTGCCTTCGTTAAGCTAATGGCTAGCCCATGGTCATCTGCCGCTTTTGAAAAACAGTTCATGATCCTTTGAAGGCCATGCTCACAGTGTGATACAAGGGCACAGATATTGGCAAACAGCAATTCCCATATCATCAACTCTGATATCTTAGTTGAGGATTTCAGTTATCTCAGGTTGAAGAGATTGTCATCTGTTGTGAATTGGATGTATATTTCATCAACACTTCCATCAAATTCTCCAGAAAACATGGCAGCAAAGGATATACTGAAGAACTCAGGGACCATGATACATCCCTGCTTTACACCAATTGTTACATCAAAGGGGTCAGTGTATTCATCATAGTCAGCGACACCCTCACCATTATTCCAGGCTGCTGTATCAGATTTACAGCTCTATCAGGACATCCAATTTTGGATCAGACTTTCCACAAGGCCATGTCAAAGGCCTTCATCAGGTCAACAAAGACATGGTAGAGTCCCATCTGTTATTTGTGGCATTTTTTTTGTATTTGCTGAAGGGTGAAGATCATGTTGCAAGTGCCTCTGCCTTTCCTGAACCCACTTTGGCTTTCTGGCAGTACACCTTCTACTATGCAGCTTGCAAGTCTGAGGAGCTGAATTTTTGCTAGAATCTTACCAGCTACCACAAGCAATGATATTCCCCTGTGGTTGTCACACACAGATTTTTGTCCTTTCCTTTGCACGAGTGAACAATTGTGGCATTCTTGAACTCCTGAAGAATGGTTTGTTGATCCCACAAACTTTGATATAATTGAGTGAATTTGATGGTTAGCTGGGGTCTCCCAGATTTGTAAATTTCTCCTGAGATCCCACCTGAGCCTGGAGGTGTCCTTGAGGGTCAGGACCTGATGGCTTTATCAACCTCCATAACAGACGGTTTACTGTCTGGGTTTTCACATTTAAGCCGGTCTAGAAGTTTGTCTATAACTACCCCATTTACAGTGAATGGGTGGTAGCTGCTTGTGCACAGCAGCGGCCACACCCCGGTAACTGTGTCAGTTTCTTCTTTAAGATATTCCTTAAAACCTATCTCCTTGACTGAGTTTTTGGACATCTGCCCAAATATATCTGTATGTGGCTCAGTGTCAAATTTTATTTTATAGTGCTCCTGTGAGGTGCCTTGGGACATCTCATTACATTAAGGGCACTATATAAATGCAAGTTATTGTTGTTGTCATTGCACCCTCAGAAAGATTCAGCTCCTCTGAGAAATCGGCAGCTGTGTCTTTCACCAACTTCTGTTGGATGCCTTAGGCCCTTTGGAGATAAAAGACATGAGTTAGTACTGGCAAGGTAGGAATGTGTCACATCTTATTGTTATGAAGATGATCATATTTCATCAGTTGAAGTCAGTATAACTGAGTGCCGTATGACATAGGGGTTGCTGATATTTAATTTTATCACCAGGTAGCTGGGAGCTCTCCATCTCCAATGGCTAGAGACACCAAAACTCCAATGATCTCCAGCGCCTCTTCCTCTGCATTTGTGAACTGGGAAATGTGGAGGTCCACCTTCGCTTCTCTCTCTCATGTTCTGAGTTCTCTTCTGCAAAGAGTGAAAGAACATATCTTTGGCTGAGTGTTATGGCATGTGTTCACCTGATGGATGGAGTGCCTTTGTTGAGGGTGACTATGAGGTAAATGCATAAAAATGTGTGGCAGTGGTGGATGAGTAGATGGGAATTTGAGGAAGTACATAGAAAGAGAATGAGAGCATGTGCAAGATAACTGGGTGTGCGGAATGATGTGTCATACGTTTCATTAGGCATTGTAAGGCAGCGTTGTGATAGGCACAGCAGGGTGTAGGTGAATGTGCAACTTTATTCACCTTTCCTGGTTAAGTCATTAGTGATTCCCGTACTGAATCCAAGAGTTTGGCACAGTATTCTGATGCCCTTGCAGTTCACTTCCTGAACAACCTGTAGCCATGCCTTCTTGGTTTGATCTCTGCAGCTCCTTATAGCTCCCAGCATCACATCATGGCAGGTATCACTGAAATAGGTACAACCTTTCCTGTTTCACATCCAATATTAAAGTTCCTTTTCCTTGGTTGCAAACACCAACTCCTCCAAATTGCATCTTTGAATTGGCCCTTTAAATACTGAAGTTGGGATAATACCATGCAGGTCCTCATCATGCCCACTGCTGTGTATTGAAAGCCAAACTCTGAAGTAAATGCTAATGCAGAGGTTGAGTTAAAAAGCCACTGACGCACAGACTGAATTTCCTTCCAGGTTTCTGCATTGCCAGAACCCTCCCCACCCTCCAACGCACCCACCCCCACAACCTCCCAATGTATCTCCAAGTAAATTTCGTGGCTTCTATCTCAGTAAAGATTCTTCAATCTGGTTGGTTAAAGAAACATACAGTTGCTTGCCCTGTTACACAGGTCCCAGCTCTTTTTAGGGTGCACCATGCTGTTTTGGCTTTCACACACGTTCCAATTCAAAAGCCCAACATGTCTGGGCAAGAGTAGTTTTAATAAACAGCTAGCACTCTTCATTCGCTGCTGACCGCAAACTCTCAGTCATTGTTATAATTGACAATTTTAAGATGTTATTGAAATATTTGTTCCGTGGCTTTTTCTTTAAAATCCTGTCTTCAGATCCCTTTGCACTAAGATGAACAGATGGCTCATACCTCTCCTCTTACCAATCTTGCTTTTTCATTGACCAAGAATATGTGTGCATCATTGAATCATATTTTGACATTGTTTCCCTTTCTGTGGTGAAGCACCTGACATTTTATTCATGCCACTTTTATATTACAGTACTATTACTTCAAATTGTATTAAAATCTGCCGGGGCTCAGACTCCAGCTACTGTGGAATTCATCCTGTTTGCAGCTCCACGTCTTTAAAGCTTAAAGCTGTTAATTTTCTTGCTGAATGTCTTTCTTGATGGCTGAGGAAGCTCCATGCAGGCTAACAATCTGTAAACTGCACTGCTGGCTTGTATGTGTGCCCTACGCACTCAGGAATCACAAGGCTAGAGATAATGGCAGCCAGCACCATTATTGGTAATATTTTCATTCACCACCAGCAACACTTCTTCAATTCCTCTGAAGTGGACATTTTTGCTTCATCCTTTCATTCTAACCACACAGATTAAATCAGGACTGTGTGAGATCTGTGTTTAAATAAGATTTTATTAAAACACAGGAAAACACTGTAGATATCAATTACAGATGGCAAGAAAGTCATGGTCTCCTTCACTGTTTTGCCCTGCAAGCATTTTATATACAAGTTATACGCATTTAGCTCAAACCTAAAAACACAAGACAACATCACGATTTACAATCCAGGCTGAATAGCACAAAAACAAAATAAACACTATTTAAATTCAATAAACTTTCCACATTGATATCTAAAATTTGGCAGGAACTGTTTTTTTATTGCATACTTCAGATTGTGGTAAAGTATATTATTGAGCAATATTGTCCAATCTCATACAAAAATTAAACTTTTTCTAGTAGGTGACATATTTTTAAAATGATCTGCTTTCTGGCTAACTTTATAGGTGAATGTTAATTCTGATTTTTTTCTAACCCTACCTTAAAGCACCAAGCTCAATGAGAACAACTTGCTTTGTTCAACTGAGCCTTGGTTTGATATTGATCCATAAGGAACCAGGTCTCATCTGTGGTCTGTGTTGAGTTGGCTGAACTCAATTGGACTAGCCACACTTCCTACTGCTGATCATAATCCAGGTGCCTCTCCTGGAAATAGCACATGAGGCTGGGTGAGAATATGTTTGACAACAACGTCAACATCTTATTTTCCTTCAAGCTGAGCTTCAAGTTGAATATCCTCACCCTCATGAAGACTGACTACTTCCACCCTGTATAGTTGTGTTCATCTAAAACCCTGCTTCCCATGCCCTATTCTACACCAAGTTTCACTCACCCATCACCCCTGCACTTGATGACTCACATTGAATCCTGGTACCTCAATGCCTCCAATTTCATCCTCTTGTTTAAATCCCTTCATGGTCTTGCCCTTCCCATCTGATTAATCTCTTCCAAAAACAACCAATCTATGATCTCTTGTTTATCCTCCACTCCTTTTATTCCACAAATGGCAACTGTGCCTTTGCCCATCTAGGCCCCATGTTCTAGACTTCCCTCCCTAAAGTTTTATGCCTCTCTTCTCCTTTAAGGCTTTCTTAAAACCAATCTGCTTGACAAAGCTTATTGACACCACTTGATAGATCTCCTTATTTAGCTCTGTGAGATTATGCTTCTGTGGAGCACCTTAGGATGTTTTAAATGCATTAGATGTGCAATATTAATACAAGTTGTTATTGACTTTAACTTGTATCACAGAGCTGAGAGATTGTATTCCTTCCTCTCCCTGCAGTGAACTTTGACCAAAGTGACCATCATAGAAATAGATCATTTTAATCTTTGTATGTGACTTTCCTCAAAACTTTGACATACAAAGTAAACAATGTACAAAATGAAAGCAAGTAAAAAACATATCATGGTCACTGGAAGAACCTGTAAGTAGAAATTTGAATTCTTAATTTTCTCTATTAATTTCTAAAAATCAACGTCCAAGTCCATTTAACTACAGAAATATTAATTATATAAAACTTTGTGCTATATCAGTTTATGTTTGAACATTGGGGATTATAGAACAAAGGATGTATGTGACCAAAGTTATTTTTACAATCTTAAAACATTAGAGGAGCAATTAAGGGATAGCAGCAAGCTGGTGTCTCAGCATGAGGATTGTGCCCATCTTCTATTCCCTCCCACAAGCACTGGCAGAAATGCACATACACTATAAGATTATGCTGCATTAGAAATTATGCAAATAAACAGACCCAAGAAAATTACAATCAGTTGGCACACCATAAATCTGGCAAAGCTGCAAAAGTTCCTAGTCATTTTGGACTGAATTTCACTACAGTTCAAAGATTAACAGCTAGGTTTCTTTACCTCGTCCTGTGGATTGGCCTAGGTAAGTTATAGACACCCTGTGAGGGGATGCAAAGTAGAGAGAAAATAGTTGGGAGGAGTGCCATATTATTACCAATTTGCTAGTCCCAAAAACTGCATGCAGTATAAACAGGCAGTATTTTGGAGTTGGCTGACACGAGGATATCAGATTTAAAATACATCCATTGTTTGATTTAATACTAAATGAGATTTTAGATCACAGGATCTAGTCTAATGATTTTGATGCTGGACACAAAAATTATCGATTTGTTGCTTTAAAAGGTAACTAATTGCACTAAATCATTAAAAAGAACTGGAAACTGATCAACTGATATTCGAGATACATTTCTGAAGTACTTAAAGGCGTAAATATTTTTGTGGGATTAAGCTCAATTCTTGTAATTTGGAAAAATTTAATATTTACAATGTGAAGGAAAATGCATGATACTAAATAACTGCTAGAATATGTTGAGCTCATTTTTAATTTCTTTTTATAGAAGAAAATTTCACTCAAACTGACGCACAAAATGATAAAGAAAACAGTAACTAATCACTTGGACGTCACCCTACCCTGAATGCACTGAGAAGAAAGGACTGGCCTCTCTCAAGTAAATTGCTGTTACCTAAAACTTCACAATACAGTAACATATGGTGACCACAGAAATTTTGCTGTTTTATCAAACTTCTTTCAATTTTATCATAAACTAAACAGTTTGGAACTTGATGATGGAAGGATGTTACATCTGATTTCTTGCATACAATATGCTTGTAATAGTTACAAATGGGTTTCAGTGATATGTTACAAAAAAGACAAGCGTATGGTCCAATAAAAATTAAGGTATGAATAGAGCACAGGCTACAAATGTCAGAGCCAGAAACATATTAGCAATCACTCCTGAAACATTTTTTCAAATCCATTCAACAGGGAATTATCAGGAACAAAGCCAATTTTGAATCTGATATACAGTTAACATCCCATTTGTTTTGCTTTTCCTTTTCTCACATATGTGGTAACCTGTGAGTAAATGGGATGGTCTAGTGTTCTATTTACAAAGACAATCTGACAAGGACAAATATCTCACAAAAATACTGCAGAGAGGTTAAGAGGCTAAGAAGGCTCATCAAATTTATACTCCCAAACCTCTCCCATGATCCAATGTATGTAATAAGAACCATGTATCAGCAGGTGACAAAAATTAATTTCATTTTTTTTCCAGAGTTCTGGGCAATGTTACAGGAGGAAATTCATTGGAAACAGAAACAATGCATTAAGTCGACTGATATTCAATGCAGCCTTTCTGCATACAAAAGTGGGACAGCTGCTGCTTGCACAAGAGGTTTTTGACTAAGCCTCAGCTTGTGAGCAAGATAAATTATCCAACAGTTGAAATAGCACATCTACGGAAACAACTCGGGTTAATAAAGATTTCTCTAACGTCAATGAAACTTCAATACATTGCCAGTAACTGAGTAACATATATAAGTTGGTTAACAACAGTGTAACTAGCATATACTATTACAACATGTTTACATTAGAAAAGACAAAGTTAATAATTCTTTATGTTTCATGTCAAAAGACTGACAGTAAGTCTCCTTTCAAAAGATTTATTCCATTAATAACACATGAAGCACAGACTGAACCCATGTCAAAGTAGCAATATTTTATTAAAATTAAATTTTCATTGGTGTTGGATCAGTAAGGAAATTTTAAATAGTTTCATTTCTAGAATAGTTTAAATTTGGTCTCATATTTATGCGACTTTCATATAACTTTTGAGTTTGAAAATCCTGCTGAAGTCATGAATATCCAGTCATTGCACTTGCAGCTGTGAGGCACCTTAGAATCCATTAAAGAGTAATTGATCTTTCACTAATTTCAAGGAAAGCAACCACTACAGCTTATTAAATGGTTATTTTTGAAGTTCTCCTTGAAACAAATTTTCACACTTACTTATCATTTGTAAACTCAGTTCTTTACTAGGGATAAATCATCGGATTTAGAATGTTTTTATCATTAAACTAACCTGCTGTTAAACTATGCTAATATATTGGACACTATTTGATTGCAGTAAAAATTTAATTTCTAATAGATTATAAACTTGTGTATCAAAAAGATAATAATTAATATTTAAGTAAAGATACAAATTAAACTGTGAAGACTTTGGCATTTGATCTAGTCACAAAATAGCTTTATTGTTAAATGATATCACATACGCATATCATAAGAAACATCAACGTTTATTTGGAAATATCTGCATAAATATCCTAGCAGAAACCCATGCAGAAATTATCCAAAATTTTACAACAGTAATTTCACTATGAAATTTTAATTTGTTTATCTTTTAAAGGCAACGCATTATTTGGCAAATATTTATTATAAGATACAAACCGTGTATCTTAGAGCTCAGAACACCACGTTGTCAGAAAATGGCAAATCTCTTTGAAGTTCACTGCTTTGCATTCTTGCGGCGATATCAAGGGGAATACTGCCCCCACTCTCTCGGATTAACCTGCCCTTTAAATATTCTTGGAAAGGAGCACATTCGCAGTTTGCTGTTGATAAAATAATGACGGTTCATCAATCCTCAACTGACATATCCAAAAATCAGTTGTTTTTTTTTATACCAACACTCTTCACTTTCGCCCCAGTTTCTTTGTCACTGACCATTGTGTTTTTTTTAAATTATTTTGCCTCAAACGCAATCAAGCTGCTGAAGGCACCGGGAGATGTGCCAATACCCAATGTGTACCAAACACATGCTTAGACTACAAAACTTTGTGCTCGTCTAAAAAATAATATATCAACTCAATAAACAGCATCGTGTTTTTCAAATAAAAAGGCAACAGGCAATAATTTAAAAAGTTCATCTATCCAAATGAATTGGAAAGCGTGGCAAATTAGGTGAGACAGCACTGGCACATGGAGGAGCACTGAGGGGCAGTTCTAGGGATAGTGGATCGGGTTCAGATCTAATCATTTGGGGAAGAGCAGGCAGAGGTTGGTGATGCACAGGTCACTCACGGTAGAAAATATACTCAGTGTAGCTGGTCCATATCTTGTCATCGGTCTGATCGTGAGCGAAGGCGCAGGTCCCGGTGGAGTTACAGGACACCATGTGGAAGCCAGCCTCTGCCAACCTGTCAAACGCCTGCTCCAGGAAAGTAAACTTCAGGTAATAACGGGACGTGTAGCGCTCGGGTGGCCGGTCCGGATCCCTGCTCTCGTTCAGGGTCTCCCCGAATACCTCCTTGGCCAAAGCCGTCTTCCCGCATACCATGATCCTGGCTACTCTTCTGAACTTGGCGTCGGTCTGGCTGTCCCTGCCCAGTGTGTAGGAGCCCCGGTAACCGATGGTGATGAAACCCGCTCTCCTCTCGCTCCCGGTACCGCTGGCAGCCGCCGCGGCCGAGATGATGCTGCGGATCGCATCAGTGCTGGGCGAGCCATCTTCGGTGTCACTGGGGCAGGCGTCGTCGTTAATGGAGTTCTGTTTACTGAGTTTGGGACTCAGCGTTTTGACCAATTCGGGAAGTGCGAAGTACTCGGCCTCCCTCTGCAGTCGGCTCCTCTCGGGGAAGTGATCGGGCAGCACCAGCTGCTGGTCCCGCATGTAATCCAAAATGTAGCGGAACAGAAAGCCGTCGCGGTCGATGAAGAAACGTCCCTTCCCATCCCTCGCCAGCCCTAAGCCGCTTTTCCGCCCGAACATTTGAGATAGGAGGGAGTCGGGCACACTCAGCAGGGTGGAGTAGCGGGTGATGTACACCTGGCCGCCGACATTCAGCTCGACAATCTCAGGGAAAGGTGTCTCCTCGCTGCCCATGATGGAGTTGGGGGTATCTGCCAGAGCCATTGCCGCGCGCTTTAGTGCTGAAAGAACGCGCTACCCGGCCCCTCGTGCTACCTCTGCCCGCTCTCGCGGACTCCTCGTGCTCTCTCCCTCCTCGACCTGCCTCTCAGTGAACTTTGAACAGAACAACAACAGCGCGTGTAGCGCGAGAGTCCGTGACGTCAGGGGGTGGGCGGGACATGGGTGGGCAAACTAATCAATTTGAAGCGGCGCGTGAATGCTATTCCCGGGAGCTCAGCCCTTGTGTTGCTGCCAATTGTCACCTGCATTCATCAGAACCGCCAACCAAATGTGTCTTCCTCTACTTAGCACAATTTTCGTTTGCAAAATAAAAAAACAAAATACTGCGACTATTGGAAATCTGAAATAAAAAGAGAAAATGTTGGAAATACTCAGAAGGTCGGCAGCAATTCTGGAGTGTTCAGCGGACCTGAAAAGTTAACTTATCTTCTGTAATTCGTTTTAGTGTGCTTCATTATCAGGCTGCTCCATATCTTTGGCGCTACAATCGGTTTCACTTTTTGATCACAAAGCTCACACTAATATTGGCAATTTTTGCAAACACCTTGGTACTTGGTAAGGTTTCCCTCCGTAGTCTTCCGCTAGGGAATTTTCACAGGAAATGCACAATGTGTGCACTCTATGGTCATATTAATTAAAAAATAACAGATTTTCCTTATATGCATCCTTAGAGGGCAGGACATTAAGGTTTGTGGAAGATTGTTCCAGTCATTAATTGTTCTTGGAAAAAAAGCGGGGGACAGGTTGGGTGGTGTAATGAATTCTTCGAGGTCGGTTGGACTTAATATACTGCTTAGAAATATTTAATTGTTCATTCAACATTTTATAGAAGCATATCAACCTGTGGGCTTTTCTTTGGTTCTGGAGACTGTTCTTGTAAGAATGCCCTAATACTACAGATTTGTACTCAGGTGCTCTGATTCCTTCCTTGAAGGCGATCTCTGAAACTGCAAGCTTCGAGCTTCAGCTTTCTCGTTGTCATCCAATAGGAACTTATCCCCTACATGCTGAATTGGTATTCCAGTAGTTTCTTTTTGATTTAACAGACCTTCAATATTCCCTGGGGTTTTCTGTCCTGGCTAATTCAATTTTGTTTTTACACTTGGCGCGTCAAATCTCCTTGCTGAACACAGTTTGACACTGTTCGAACTTACTGCAGACTTCCTCCCTCTTTGAAGAAACCTCATTCCACCAAGAATGAGCATGGATAATTTGTTTCTCTTTGCAGTCTTTTTTATTTAGATAGCCTGTAAACCATGGAGTACTCCTCCATCCAGAGTAGATTTTGTGAGGAACATGTAGATTTACAAGATGAAATACACATTCGGCAAAAACCTTCCAGTTCTTGTCCACTGAGTTGGTCTCAGGAGAGGTGTTGAAAAACTGTTTTGGCATCTGTGCAGCTTGGCTCTTAAAGGCATCATTACTGATACCCTGTTACTGCAGCACTTCCTTGGTAGTTTTCGGTGCAGTGGTGCCTTAAAGCAATATTCACCCAAAACTACTGAGTGGCCACTAATCCCGGAATGGGGCCTGACAGATCTCAGCAAAGCAGGATGTGTAACAAGAAGATCCAAAAAATGCTCAGTTCCATTGGTGTGCCTCCTAGTAGTAAAGTTGAGGATCTGCATTAACAAGTGGCCATTTACTATATTTATTAACTTTTCCTGAAGTGAGTTTGTTGCACATTGGGGACCGTCTTGATTCCAAGAAAGATTGGGACCATTAAAATCCCCACTTAATATGATGGACGCAGATGATATTATAAAGTGTTGTTAGACTAGCATCTAAGTCATTTAGAGAATCCTTGGGTTGCTGGGTTTCTAATAATATGCTCCAACAAAATCATCCCTTGGAGGGTCAATTCACACCATACTAACTTCTCATCTGTTGAAGATGAATCATGTCCGAGACTGGAAATTAAGTTCTTGATTACGATAAAGATTCCTCTGTCTTTAGTAGATCTATCTTTACGTTATACTGTGAAATCTTCTGGAAATATTTCTGCAGTGTGAAAATTTTCATCAAGTTTGGATTCAGTTCCTATAGTTATGGACAGGAGAGGGGTTTATTTAAACAGTGGTAGGGAAAAGGAATTTGCTGTGGAAGTTATTTGTGTTTTAAAATTTGTTTCAGCCACCGGGTTTTCGTCTTAGCTTCCAATAGGCTTTGTTATATCAAATTTTATTTGGCTCACCTCTTAACTTGGGCTCTGGTCAAATTCAAATTGAGTTCAATTCGGACTTGAGCTCCCAACTTCTGTTATGGACAGGAGGGGGTTTAATTTAAGTAGCCCTGATTTCTCCGCTCTCCATCCGTCTGTAAACAGAAAGGTGTTTATTATTTTTGATTTCTCCTTCTTGTGTAGAGGCGTTTTTCCCAACCCCTCAGTTTTGGTGTGATACAATTCTCTATTAATAACCCCACAACAAACTTGAGATAGGATGAACTAAAAGGGTTAATTTATTTGCACACACTTAAATGCAAGAGGAAGGTCACAACATGGCCTCCTTTTCATTTACACAATAAAGGTGGGATAGAGAACAGAAAGAGGTACAGGGCAAAGACCACAGACAAAATAAGAATTATTGTTTCTCCTGAGTCCAGAGTCCAGAATCAAAGCCCAGTGGTGTATATTCTTTTACAGAGTTGGCAGGTTGAAGACAGATGCTGGATAATCCACTCTTCCAGAAGAGATGACTTCCACGATGGGATAGGCACATAGAGATGATTTAGTCTTTTAGGCGCTGGTACAGAAGTTCAGAAGTGTAAGTAGAAACAGCGTAGATGGGGGAGAAGAGGGGGGCAGGAAATTTGCTATTTCAATCTGGACAGAGCTCTGGTTCTACTGCTGCTTGGCTGATGGAAGATGGCAGACTGTCTTTGCAGTTTCACAAGGCAGGATAACTGGTTCTCCCAGCTAGTGGCAGGAGGGGGAAGGGGATGTCATGTGGTATGACTCCCACTTCTCCACTTTAGTTTGGATAATAGTTATATATTCCTTTGTCTAGATCCTTGAGATGGGTTAATGTTTCAACCATTAATAATTTCAAAGGTGATTTCAGGGTCCTTTGTCCTCTCAGACAGGTAGTCTCCATTGGCTGGGTCTGCCCTTAGAAATGTTAATGGCCTTTGTACAATTCCTTTGGAATTTGGTCTCTCCAAGCACAGGGTTGTTAGCACCTCCTCAGGGATAATGAGATTGTAGCTGTTCTGAATGCCAGGAAGTTCCTAGTGTTTGAGTCATAGTCAGCAATGACTTCAGTCATTGCAAAGCCTTTGTCCAGTTTTAAAGATTTTACATAATTAGCCATGCTGACATATTAAATAATAAAAATATAGAGTGAGGTCTTAGCTCCGGGACATTATAATAACATCAAGTTTTTTCCTAGCTGATGAGTAACTCCAATTGAGCTACTTTCCCTCGAATACCATTACAATTTATATTTACAATCGTGATAGAGTTTAACTTAGAGCTATTTTGAAGAGTAGCTTTGAATTTCCTGTGCTTTGGTTTTTGACTTGGCTAATATTGGAAAATTGCTGGCCTTGGGGAGGTCTGGTGACCATCTATCTTCTGATCCTGTCCGTTTGAGTCTTAGTGGAGTAACTTGTATTTCCTGCTGCCTCTGTTGTTTCACTTTGGACCAACTTACATTCACCCACCAGTCTTCTGTTAATTTCAAATTCACTGTTGTAACCTTCCGTCACTCCTACTATGTAGTTTTTATAGTTGTTTTTACTTTCTACAACTGCAAAGCCCCATATTTAAATGAAACGTATCCAATATTTATTTATTGTGTTTTGGAATCGGCATGACTTGTGTATGAAGTTAAAGAAATAACTCTTACCTGCATTGATTTATAATGATAATTTAGTTTTCAAAATGTCCATTGAAAATAACACTCCATGCCTTATTGGGAGCTGACGTACTGTGGTTGAAATGAAGACAATTTGCAATCACTACCCAGTATGAAATACAAAATGCAAAATAAAATACAAATTCCAATACCCACGGACGAATTCTGTGTTGCTGTAGGCAATCTGTATTGCTAAGTGAATACCAATAGTGTTTAGGGAACTATAAAGAAGTGCCCAATTTTTCCACATGTTTAGCTGAATAATATAGGGTTAGCAAAGTTAATATTTTAATTCAGCTGTTACCTTATTTATACTTAAAACATAATGGACTATAAGAAAACAGTTCGGTAACAGTACATGTTATGCAACAGTATTTGAATGATACAATGATTGCAGTTGTTTGGGCTTTGTTTGTTCCATATAAAATCCACACAGCCATTCTCTTTAAGTATGACTCATCTTTATTTCATTTAAGAAACATATAGTAAAGCGTATCCTTTCAGATTGTTTGTGATAGCCCAGTTTAGAGTATTGAACTCTCAATTATTCTGTCCTTAGATCTTATACTTTATTTGCTGTATAACACAATGCAATGTTTTTGAAATAGATATAGATAGGATCATTTGTTTCGATTCCTCTTTTTAAATATTTTGTAATTTCCTTTCAAACCGTCATTGCTTTCTGCGTTCATTTCAGCCACAACATCTAAGCTCCCAAGAAGGCATGGGGTGATATTTTCAGCTGACATTTTTAAAAACTAAACTATTACAAAGTAATATATGTGGTTTATTTTTCCTTTAATGTCACACACTAGTAGTGAAGTCGTGCCAGTTCAAAAACCGCTATTTTCTCTCTATAATATCCAAGTGATATGTTATATCTTTTGTTTAATTACCTTGGATTTTTACTAGAAGGATGACAATCAAGAAATACAAATAAACCATATCACAGTTAAATGAAACAGTGCAACTACTGTGATTTGTTAAAACAATGACTTTGTACTGTTTAATTACAGTGAAGACAATTATAGAAAATGTGCTCTTAACAACCAGATGTGTTTTTGAGGTTTTTTGTAAGGTATCAATTTTATTAACAGCTTGGAGACAATCCAGCAGGGCTTTCCTTCAGCTAAGACCAAAATAAATTTTGGAGTATTCTTGTACAATCCTAGGTTTCCAAGGACCAATTGGCTTTAGAATGCTCTGTAATGTAACTTGAACAAGAACTGCTTTTGCCTTAATAATGTCATTGAAGCAGCAGCAAAGGAAAGGAGACCTATTTAAGGATTGCTACCAAGAAAGTTGACATAGAGAAAATGCCTGGAAGAGTGTAGCATCCTTCGATCATAAAAGGGAAGTGCCTTGAACAAGAATATTCTCTTACATGGCCTTTCCATTTTAAGAAATCATACATCACTGTCAAGCTGATTCATCTAACAGAACCGGCTTTCGATCACTGCCTCTCATCAACCCTTCTGCTGCCAAAAAGGAAATCCCCAAGATTGAATTGTGTGAAATAATACACTTCGGTATGTTTCACGGTAGTAACATATTTCCAGATTAATTATCCACTTTACTGTCATAGCTTATTGCATTATCAAACTCTCCGAACCCTTTGAGATATCACCGTTCTCCTTAGTCCATGTTGATAACTTTATATTTGACTTAGCCCAAAATAGTATTTACATCTTTAGTTTTTCACATTTTTTAAACTTTCTTTCCTTATTATTCATATGTTACTTAGAATGCTTGTCTTTCTCTTCATTTCTTAGATATAGTTAAGAGTAGGATTTTAATTCTGTAACTGAGTGGTCAGCAGTAGAAGAATGTATTTGATCAGGAAGATTAAATGTGGAAAATATTGTCACTTTAACATTTTACTTCCAATTGCAACTCATATTATAAATGAGACCAATATAGTGTTAACATCTTGTTAGAAACTAAAAATGCATTTTAATTACAAAAATACATTTTCAACCATGCTTTTCTTAATAGAACAGATAAGGGTGCCATATATAGTGGGAACACAGTTTCTCTTTGGCCAGCAAAAAACTGAATATGTCATGAAGATGTCCCAAAACTTTCTACAGCCAATGGATTACTTATTGTAATGTAGTCATTGTTATTATTTAGATAAATGAGACAGCAACTTTCTGGCACAGCAAGGTCCCACAAAGAAAATTAGATAAATAGCCAGTTAAATTTGCCCTTTCTCGAGGTTCAGTTGAGGGATAAATGTGGGCAAGGGAGAAAAAATGCCTTCTTCCATTGGATCATACAATAATTTACTCCAGAATGTTAATAGCACAGTTCAGAATAATTAAAATATATGTTAAGTTTAGTAGAAGGATACATTGCATGTAAATTTTGCAGTTAGTGTGAAGATCAAATGCACTGATTTTCATTCTATAGATGAAATTGGTTAGAATCAATAGCACGGATTGAAGGATTTTCAAACATCCTGATTGCAAACTTAAGGGACTGTAGTCTGAAAATGTTATTAATGCAATGCCGTACTTGTTACTAATATTTTAACAAATTGTTAATACAGTGACCTCTAGTGGTAGTACATTGTAAATCATCTTCATAGAAATAGTGTAATAGAGCTGAATGCCAAGCTGTCAGGCCCTGGCAAGAGGGCAGGGAGCTATGGTTTGAGATGACATGGAGGGAGGGCAACTGGGGTTGGGGGCACGGGGGGAGGAGGAGGGCCTGTTTTCCCATGCAGGTAAACCTGTCAGGCTGGGCACTTGGTGTGGGCCTGTCCAGCTGCCGATTAAATCCCGGCAGGGGCCATGGTGGGATGCAGCCCTTAAGTGGCACTAATTGCCCACATAAAGCCTCAATTAGCCCAATGGTGGGTGGGTCACTTAACGCCACCCCGACAGCTGTTATAATTGCGGTAGATGCAGGGTGGGCAGGTAGTTGGTGGGCAAGCCACCCAATGGATTTATCAAGCCCCTTCACCTTCACAAAATCCAGACCATAGAGTAGCTTATGGCACAGAATGAGGCCATTCAATCCATCGAGTCAATGCCGGCCCCCTCCCTTTGCTCAATCTCCATAACCCTGCAAGTTTATTTCCTTCAAGTTTCCATTCAATTTCCTTTTGAAATTACAGAATCAATTGTTGCCGTTTCTACCACCTTCGTTTTTTTTATTCATTTACAGGATGCTGGCATCACTGGTTAGGCCAGCATTTATTGCCCATCCTAATTGCCCTTGAGAAGGTGGTAGTGAGCTGCCTCCTAGAACCGCTGCAGTCCCTGTGGTGTAAATACACCTACATTGCTGTTAAGGAGGGAGTTCCAGGATTTCGACCCAGTGACTGAAGGAACGGCAAAATATTTCCAAATCAGGATGGTGAGTAGCTTGGACTGGAACTTCCAGGTGGTGGTGTTTCTATCTATCTGCTGCCCTTGTCCTTCTAGATGGTAGCAGTTGTAGGCTTGGAAGGTACTGCCTAAGGAGCTTTGGTAAGTTCCTGCAGTGCATCTTGTAGATGGTACACACTGCTGCCACTGCTCCTCGGTGATGGAGGGAGTGAATGTTTGTGGAAGAGATGCCAATCAAGCGGGCTGCTTTGTCTTGAATGTTGTCAAGCTTCTTGAGTGTTGTTGGAGCTGCACTCATCCAGGCAAGTGGAGAGTATTCCATCACACTCCTGACTTGTGCCTTGTAGATGGTGGACAGGCTTTGGGGTGTCAGGAGTTGAGTTCATTGCTGCAGGTTTCCTAGTCTCTGACCTGCTTTTGTAGCCACAATATTTATATGGCTAGTTCAGTTCAGTTTCTGGTTAATGGTAAGCCCCAGGATGTTGATATTGGGGGATTCAGCGATGGTAATGCCATTGAATGACAAAGGGCAATGGTTAGATTTTCTCCTGTTGGAGATGGTCATTGCCTGGCACTTGTGAGGCACAAATGTTATTTTCCACTTGTCAGCCCAAGCCCAGATATTGTCCAGGTCTTGCTGCATTTGGACACGGATTGCTTCAGTATCTGTGCAGTCGCAAATGTTGCTGGACATTGTGCAACCGCAAGCAGCAAGTTCCAGGTAATTTCCACTCGCTGCATAAAAAGTTCTTACCCACATCCTCCCTGCATCTTTTGTCCAAACCATAAATCTGTGTCCTCCAGTCCTTGCACTGTCAATGAATGGGAACAGCTTTTCCTTGTCGACCTTATCTAAACCTGTTATAATCTCCCCTCAATCTCCTTTGCTCCAAGGAGAACAACCCCAGCTTTTCCAACCTAACCTTGTAACTAATATTCTGCATCTCTGGAACCATTCTGGTAAATCTCTTCAGCACCCTCTCAAGGGCCCTCACATCCTTCCTAAAGTGTGCTGAGCAGAACTGGATGCAATACTCCAGTTGCGTCCTAATCAGAGCTTTATAAAGTTTCAACATAAATTCCCTGCATTTCTACTTATGAAGCCCAAGATCTCATTTGCTTTGCTAACCAGACTCTATGGGCTGAATTATATAGGGCACCATGGTCCTGGCCCCCCCTCCCCCCACCCCGCCCCTGCCAGGAGAAGAACGGCTGCCCTGCAGTCATTTAATAGCCAATTGGCCATTAATAGGCTGGAGGCAGGATTTCTGCCTCTTGTGGACAGGAAATCTCACCTCAGAGAGCTGCCAGCTAATCAGAGGCTAGAAGCTCTGGATGTACTGGTAGCGCCAGCAGGAGTGGTAGCCACTGCTGGTAGTGCACTTGGGCAATGAGGAGGTGAGCTGTGATGGATTGGAACTTTCTAAGTGTTTGGGGGCTGACGAGGGAGATGTTGGTGAAGGAGGTGTGGCTGAGGTTTCAGAAGCCATGGGGGGATCGCAATCTCAGGGGTTACACCTTGGGGGGAGGGGGGGTGCATTCCAATGAGACCAGGAGGCTAGTTAAGGTGTGCTACCACACCGCCCCCCCAACCCATGACCAACTTGTGCAGAGAAATCTGCCAGGCTGCTGGCATGGACCTCTCTCTCTCTCTCTGCCGGTTAAATGCCGGTAGCTGCGGGATGAGGCCCTTAAGTGACATTAATGCCCCACTTAAGGACTTCAGCTGACTCCCTGTAGGGTGGGCCACCCGACGCCACCACTGCGCTTGGTATAATTGCAGTGGGGGCAGAGGTAGGCAGGCAGGCAACTCGTAGGCCACCCACTAAATTTATTATGCCCCCTGCCATAAAACCAGCTGGCAGGGGGGTGTACAATTTAGCCCTATGACTCTAATATATGTCCTGCCCCCTTCAAAGATTGATGCATATGCTACCCCACGTCCTTTTATTCTTGCACGGTCTTTACTATTGTGCCAATAAGTCTATCCCTTCTGCCAAAATGCATAACTTCACACTTCTGCGGTCTTAAAGTTGCTGATTGTGGCGCAGGTGACAAGAATGCAGGTGCTAGTGTCATATTTATAATTCTGCCTGCCTGCATGTACAGCTACCTTTGACTGAATCAGAAACATACAAACTTAGAAAATAGAAGCTGGAGTAGGCCATTCGGCCCTTTGAGCCTGCTCCACCATTCAATATGATCATGCCTGATCCTCTATCTCAAACCATACTCCTGCTCCCTCCCCATACCCCTTGACGCCTTTAGAGTCCAGAAATATATCTATTGCCTTCTTAAATATATTCAATGACTTGGCCTCCACAACCTTCTGTGGTAGAGAATTCCACAGGCTCACCACCATCTGAGTGAGGAAGTTTCTCCTCATCTCAGTCCTAAATGGCCTATCCCATATCCTGAGACTGTGACCCCTTGTTCTAGACCCTCCAGCCAGAGGAAACATCATCCATGCATCCAGTGTGTCCATCCCTGTCAGAATTTTATACATTTCAATCAGATCCCATCTCATTCTTTGAAACTCCAGTGAATACAGGCCTAGTCAACCCAATCTCTCCTCATGCTTCGCTCCTGCCATCCCAGGAATCAGTCTGGTGAACCTCTGCTGCACTCCCGCTATAGCAAGTATATCCTTTCTTAGGTAAGGAGACTAAAACTGCACACAATACTCCAGGGGTGGTCTCACCAAGGCCCTGTACAAATGCAGTAAGGCATTCTTGCTCCTGTGCTCAAGTCCTCTCGCAATGAAGGCCAACATATCATTTGCCTTCTTAACTGCATGCTGCACCTGCATGCTTGCTTTCAATGATTGGTGTACAAGGTCACGCAGATCCCTTTGTACATCAATATTTCCCAATCTATTACCATTCTCTTTTTCTTACCGAAGTGGATAACTTCACACTTATCCACGTTATACTGCATCCGCCATGTATTTACCCACTCATGCAACCTCTCTAAATCGCCTTGAAACCTCTTAACACGCTCCTCACTGCTCACATTCCCACCAAGTTTCGTGTCATCAGCAAACTTGGAAATATTACATTGGTTCCCTCATCCAAATCATTGATATATATATAGTGAATAGCTGGGGCTCAAGTACTGGTCCCTGCGGTACCCCACTAGTCACCACCTGCAACTCCGAAAAAGACCCATTTATTTCTCCACTCTGTTTCCTGTCTGCTAACCAATTCTCAATCCATGCCAATATATTACCCCCAATCCCATGTGCTTTAATTTTACACACTAACCTCTTATTTGGGACTTATCAAAACCTTTCTGAAAATCCAAATACACCACATCCACTGGTGCTCTGTTATCTATTCTGCTAGTTACATCCTCAAAAAAACTCCCGTAGGTTTGTCAAACATTATTTCCCTTTCATAAATCCATGTTAACTTTGTCTAATCCTGTTGATATTTTCTAAGTGTCCTGATATCACAATCTTTATAGTAGACTCTAGCATTTTCCCTACTACTGTTAGGCTACCGGTCTGTAATTTGCTGCTTTCTCCCTCCCTTTTTTAAATAGTGGGGTTACATTTGCCACCCATCAATCTGCCGAGACTGTTCTAGAATCTACAGAATTTTGGATGACAACCAATGCATCCACCATTTCCACAGCCACCTCCTTTAGTATCCTGGAATGTAGATTATCAGGCCCTGGGGATTTATAAGCTTTCAGTCCCATTAATTTATCCAGCACTATTGTTTTAGTAATACTAATTTCATTCAATTCTTCCTTCTCACTAGACCCTTGGTTTCCTAGCATTTCTGGGAAGTTATTTGTGTCTTCCTCTGTGAAGACAGAACTAAAGTAGTTGTTTAATTGCTCTGTCATTTCCTTGTTCTCTATTATAAATTCTCCTGTTTCGGACTGTAAGGGGCCTACATTTGTCTTCACCAATCTTTTTCTTCTTACATACTTATAAAAGCTTTTACAGTCCACTTTTATGTTCCTTGCGAGTTTACTCTCATACTCTATTTTACCCCTCTTAATCAAACTCTTGGTCCTCCTTTGCTGAATTCTAAACTGCTCCCAATCCTCAGGCTTGCTACTTTTTCTAGCAACTTTATATGACTCCTCTTTGGATTTAATATTATCCTTAATTTCTTTTGTTAGCCATGGGGGGCCGCTTTTCCTGTTGTGCCTTTGTGCCAGAAAGGTATGTGTAACTGTTGCAATGCATACATTCATTCCTAAAATATTAGCCATTGCCTATCCACCATCATGCCTTTTAATGAAGTTCCCCAATCTATCTTAGCCAACTCACACCTCATATCTTCGTAGCTTCCTTTGTTTAGATTTAGGCCCCTAGTTTCAGATTGCACTATTTCATTTTGCATCCTAATAAAGAATTCTATCATGTTATGATCACTGTTCCCTAAAGGACCCCACACAAGAAGATTATTACTTAACCCCTTCTTATTGCACAATCCCAAAACTAGGATAGCCTGTTCCCCAGTCAGTTCCTCAACATACTGGTCTAAAAGAAATGTCGTACACAGGCCAGGAATTCATGTTATTATTGCTAATTTGGTTTGCCCAGTCTATATGTAGATTAAAATCACCCATGATTACTGTAGCACCCTTGTTACATGCATCTCTAATTTCCTGTTTGATGCCATCCCCTACCTTATCGCTACTGTTTGGAGGCTTATAGACAACTGCCACTAGTGTTTTCTGCCCCTTGTTGCTTCTTAGCTCCAGTCAGGCTGGTTTTACATCTAGATTTTCTGATCCAATATCCTCTCTCACTATTGCACTAATTTCATCCTTAACTAACAATGTCATGTCACTTCCTTTTCCTTTTCGTCTGTCCTTCCTAAATATTGAGTACCCTTGCATATTCAGTTCCCAGCCTTGGTCACCTTGCAGAAGTATCTCAGTAATTACAATCACATCATACCCATTTACATCTATTTGCGCTGTTAATTTATCTACCTTATTGTGAATGCTCTGTGCATTCAGATATGTGCCTTTAGACTTGTCTTTTTAACAGTTTTACACATCATTTTTGTACTATGGCCCTATTTGCTGCTAGCCCTTGTTTACTGTGCCTTCCACTTTTGATTATTACTTCTCTGTTATTTATTCCTATCTTTGTTTCCCACTCTTTTGTCTCCCTGTTCAGGTTCCCATCCCCCTGCCAGTGTGGTTTAAACCCTCCCCCACAGTACTAGTAAATACCCCTGTGAGGATATTGGTCCCTGATGGGGAGCAACCCATCCAGCTTGTACAGGTCCCATCTTCTCCAGAATCGATCCCAATGCCTCAGGAATCTAAATCCCTCCCTCTTATACCGTCTCTCCAGCTACGCATTCATCTAGTCTATTCTCCTATTCCTGATCTCGCTAGCATGAGCACTGGGAGTAATCCTGAGATTACTGCCTTTGATGTCCTGCTTTTTAATTTATTTCCTAGCTCCCTTTATTCTGCTTTCAGGACCTCATCCCTCTTTTTACCTAAGTCGTTGGTACCAATATGGACCACGACCTCTGACTGTTCACCCTCCCCTTTCAGAACGTCCTGCAGCCGCTCAGTGACATCCCTGACCCTGGCACCAGGGAGACAACGTACCACCCTGGTGTCACATCTGTGACCACAGAAACATCTATCTGTTCCCCTTATGGTAGAATTCCCTATCACTATTGCTCTCCCACTCTTTTTTTTTCCACCCTGTGCAGCTGAGCCACTCGCGGTGCCATGGACTTGGCTCTTGCTGCATTCCCCGAAGAAACCATCTCCCTCAGCAGTATCCAAAATGGAAAATCTGTTAAAGAGGGAGATGGACCCAGGGGACTCCTGCACTCCCTGCCTAGTTCGGAGTGCAACTGGACTCCCCTCCACTTCTGCTGGATTCTCCCCTAATTCTGCTGCTACCTGACCCCCAACCACACACTTCTGCTGCTGCTGACCTCCATATTTGCTGCTGCTGGACCTGCCCTCCACTTCTATTATTGCTGCTGTTGCTGGACACCCACTCTGTTTCAGCTGTTGCTGGGTTCCCCCTATCCTTCTACTGGTACTGTTGCTGGACGATTCCCCGAACTGCCCAACACCTCCCCGTGGTGCTGGATCCCCTTCCATTGTAGCTACATGACCCCCCCCCCCCCCCCCCCCGTGCCCCACCATCAGGACTCCAGGTCCAATGGACAGACTGGGAGCCAATTGGGTCCATGTCGATGGCATGACATTGAGTGGCCCCAAGGTTTAACAGTGCCTCCCTGTAGGTTCCCTCCAGGCTGCAAGGGAAAGGTGGCAGGTCCCCTTTTCAAGGGACAGCAAGAAGAGATCCTCCTGCCTGAACAAGCAAACCTGGACAGAGATTGCAGAGGATGTGAGCAGCCATGGGTCACCTGCTGAAAATGGGTCCAATGCCACAAGAGGGTCAAAAACCTCCTCTGCTCCACCAAGGACAGTCCTCCATGCATTGCTCCTCTCAGGGATTTGCATATGGCTACACAGAAGGGTGTGTTGCATGGATACGGTCTGGCCACAAATGGGGTGGCAAGGGGCTGAAGCAGTGATATACTTTGACAGATGTATGACTACATCTCCAGAATAGCCAACCCTCTGACTGAGCTCCACCCCCCTCCCCCACCCCACCACCCCCTCCCTCCACCATCCCCAACACATCCCTTGTGCACGTGGTGAAAATGTGTGCTAGGTGCTGGAACATGAAAGGATGGAGGTGACAGGTGGTTGTCATGAAGCTATTAATGTATATATTATTGGAAAATATTTTTCTTTTAAAATTGAGGTTTAGTCTGTGGGTGTGTATTAATTGGATTAAAGCCAGCTAGTCTGGGTGCTTTGATGTCTACTAGTTTTAAGATGTAAGAGGGATAGCGTGCATTTGCATTTTTTAAATAGAGCATTCAGGAAGTAGGGTGAAATCAGGCACCTAGCGAGCAGAAACCAAGCAATATGTTTATATTACGAATAAAATTGGTACTATGAAAGGGGTTTTATTGTTAGAAGAGGCTGGTGATACAATGGGAATTTACATTCAAGAGCTGTGTTAGGTATAAAAGGATAGCAGCTTTGTGTGTGCGGGGCAGAGGCAATGTAAGATCAAAGTAGCTGTAAGCCTACAACTGTTAACACAGGAACCAAAGTGAGAGGAATCTCATTTTTAATTTGTAAGCTGAAAATGCTTTGCCTGGTGTCTGGTTAAGTCTATAGATTGCTGTTGCCTTAATGGAGATTAGCTTGGGAATTTGTTAAAAGTTATGATAGTCGTCATTTGTAGCCATGTGTATATATATTTTAACCTGTGTAAATTAATAAAATGTTTCATTTAATTTAATATAAAACCTCTAGAGAACTGGTGGTCTGATTCCTGAATTTAGAGTTGCATCTTGAACATACCACTTAAAAATATAGGTTATGACAATTGTTTGAAGTTTCCCTCTGGGATTTTTAAATAAGTCAGCTTTACCGAAAGGCTGCCTCATAACAGTGCCATACATCGAGTTGAGTCTCTATTGAGTGAACTTCCTCACCCCTGTGCTGCCTGCTCAGCATCCTCCCCTACATCCTCCTTGTTGGATGAAGATTGATGATCAGTCATGTCCTCTTGATACAAGGCCTCCCCCTCCTCTGCAGTTCTAGATTGTGGAGGACAGCAAACCACCTCAATACACGAGACCCTTACTGAGGACAATTGCAGGCCTCCATCAGATCAAACAATGCATCAGTATCTCACTTTCAGCAGCCCAATGGCCTGCTCGATGGTTGCTCAGGAGGACGTGTGACGTGCATTGTACCTCATAGATTCATAGATGTTTACAGCACAGAAAGAGGCCATTCGGCCCATCATGTCCACCCCGGTCAAGAAGGAACTAACTACACTAATCTCATTTTCCAGATCTTGGCTCATAGCCCTGGAGGCTATGGCAATGCAAGTGAATATCTAAATACTTCTTTAATGTTACAAGGGCTTCTGACTCAACCACCCTTTCAGGCGGTGAGTTTCAGACTCCCACCACACTCTGAGTTAAAAAGTTTCTCCTCAACTCCCCTCTTAGCCTTCTACCTCTTACCTTAAATCTTTGCCCCCTGGCTATTGACTCCTCTACTAATGGAAAAAGTGCCCTCCTATCCACCCTATCTATGCCCCTCATAATCTTATACACTTCTATCAGGTCTCCACTCAACCTTCGCTGCTCCAAGGAAAACAACCCCAGCATATCCAATCTTTCTTTAAAGCTCAGACCGTCTAGCTCAGGCAGCATCCTGGTAAATCTCCTCTGCACCCTCTCCAGTGCAATCACAAACTTCCTATAATGTAGTGACCAGAATTGCATGCAGTACTCCAGTTGTGGCCTAACCAGCATTTTACACAGTTCCAGCATTACCTCCCTGCTCTCGTACTCTATGCCTCAGCTAATAAAGGCAAGTATCCCATGTGCCTTTTCAGCTACCTTATCTATCTGCCCTGTTACCTTCAGGGATCTGTGGATATGCACACCAAGGTCCCTCTGACCTTCAGTACTTTCCAGGGTCCTACACTTCATAGTGTAATCCCTTGCCTTGTTATCCCTCCCCAAGTGCATTACCTCACACTTTTTCGGGTTGAATTCCATTTGCCACTGCTCTGCCCACCTGACCAGTCCACTTATCATCTTGCAGTTTATAGCTATCCTCCTCACTATTTACTACCCTACCAATTACTGTGTCATCTGTGAACTTCTTGATCATACCTCCTACTTTTAAGTCCACATCAATCGTGTTTGACTAATTTGCTAGAGTTCTTTGAAGATGTGACAAGTAAAGTGGATAATGGGGATCCTGTAGATGTAATATATCTGGACTTCCAGAAGGCCTTTGATAAGGTGCCGCACAAAAGAATAATACACAAGATAAGATCACATGGAGTTAGGGGTAATATACTAACTTAGATAGAGGATTGGCTAACCAACAGAAAGCAGAGAGTAGGGATAAATGGGTCTTTTTCTGGATGGCAAGCTGTAACTAGTGGGGTGCCACAGGGTTCGCTCCTTGGGCCTCAACTATTTACAATCTATATTAATGACTTGGATTCAGGGATAGAAGGTACTATAGCTAAATTTGCAGATGACACCAAAGTAGGTGGGAAAGTAAGTTGCAATGAAGAAATAAGAAATTTACAAATAGATATTGACAGGTTAGGTGAATGGGCCAAAATTTGGCAGATGGAGTTTAACGTGGATAAGTATCCATTTTGGTCAGAAGAATAAAAAGGCGATTTATTATTTAAATGGAGAGAAACTTCAGAATGCTTCAGTGCAGAGGGATCTGGGTGTCCTAATGAATGAATTGCTGAAAGCTAGTATGCACGTACAGCAGGTAATAAGAAAGGCAAGTGGAATTTTGGCATTTATTGCTAAAGGAATAGAGTATAAAAATAGGGAAGTGTTGTTGAAACTATACAAGGCATTGATGAGACCGCACCTGGAGTACGGTGCACAGTTTTGGTCCCCTTACTTGAGGAAGGATAGAGTTGCATTGGAGGCGGTTCAGAGGAGATTCACTAGATTGATTCCAGAGATGCAGGGTTTGTCTTATGAGGAGAGATTCAACAGTTTAGGCCTATACTCGCTAGAGTTTAGAAGGATGAGAGGAGATCTAATTGAGGTATATAAGATGCTAAAGGGGGTAGACAAAGTAGACGTTTGATGTTTCCCCTTGTGGGCCATTCTAGAATGAGAGGCCATAGTTTTAGGCTAAGGGGTGGTAGATTTAAATCAAAGATGAGGAGGAATTACTTTTCTCAAAGGGTCGTGAATCTGTGGAATTCACTACCTCAGAGTGCAGTGGATGCCGGGACGCTGAATAAATTTAAGGAGGAGATTCGACAGATTTTTAATTAGTAATGGGTTGAAAGGTTATGGTGAGAGGGCGGGAAATTGGAGTTGAGGCCGAAATGAGATCAGCCATGATCCTATTGAATGGCGGGCAGGTTTGAGGGGCTGAATTGCTTACTCCTGCTCCTAGTTATGTTCTAAATAGACCAGATCCTCCAGGTGCTGCTGACTGCCTGTCCTCCTCTCACCTCTCCTCCTCTCCCTCTCTTCATGCTTTTATTCCCCGCTGTTCTCGCTGACCCTCGGAGTGAACTTCTGCTCTCTCTCCACACTTCTAGCCCCCGTTGTTTTCAGCGACTCTCGGAGTGAACTCCTGCTCTCTCCACGCTTTCATCATCTGCTGTTTTCGCCGATTCCTGGAGTGAATTCCGCTCTCTCTCTGCACTTTTATCCCTCGTTGCTCTCGCCGACTCTCGGAGTAAACTCTCGCACTTTCTGCATATCTCCACACCCCTGCTGCAGGGTGAGGGTTCCTCACAGGTGTGAGTAGCCATGTCTTCAGTGGGCAGTCCTTTTGTTCCCAAAATTCCATCCATGAAGGCAAGTGAGGTGGCTGGGAAAGCTGTGGTACCTGGGGCTGCCTGGTTACATAGGTGTACTGGCTGCTTCCGAAAATTGTGCAGGAAGCACCTACCACTGGTTAGAGATGAGTCAAACAATTTTTTGATTCTTTAATGGGACGTGGGTGCCGTTGGCTAGGGCAGCACGTTTTTATTGCCCATTCCTAATTGTCCTTGAGAAGGTGGTGGTGAGCCACCTTCTTGAACCTCTGCAGTCCATGTGGTGTAGATGCACTCACAGTGCTGTTAGGGAAGGAGTTCCAGAACTTTGACCCAGCGACAACGATATATTTTCAAGTCAGGATGGTGTGTGGCTTGGAGGGGAACTTGCAGGTTGTGGTGTTTCTATGCATCTGCTGCCCTTATCCTTCTACGTGGTAGAGGTCGCAGGTTTTGAAGGTGCTATTGAAGGAGCCCGGAAGTCCTTCCAGTTGATGAAGGCCAATGGCTGTTCCGTGGGAGCCTTGATGGCCACATGTGTGCAGTCAATGATACCTTCCACCTGGAAATCCAGCGAAGGTTCCAAAGTCGATGGCCCTCTCTGCCTGACTCTGAGTCAGTTCAGTAGTACACAGGGTCACTGGCCCTCCTGAACAAGGCATCACACACTTCCTTGATGCAGCGGTGGGCTGTTGCCTGGGAGACCCCAGACATATCCCCAGTGGATCCCTGGAAAGATCCATATGCATTAAAGTTTAATGCCTCAGTGATTTTCAAGACCACGGATATTGAGTGTCCAGCGAAGCCCCTGGGTCTCAGCTACACCTGCAGCATGGCACATCATTTGGTAACAGCCTCCCCACAGTCTTCATTGACATTGGCATTCTGATATTTGCAGTAGTTGAGGCAAGTCCAGTACTGTCTGTGCCACAGACAGGCCTTTCTTGGCTGTTGTCATTCCCCTAATCAAGGTTCACCAGCTTGCTCAGCTAGCACCTGGCCCTGCCTCCTTCTGAGCCTCTGCTGCATAGTGCAGGGGTCTACAAAGTCTGGGTGTATGAGAACCATGCTCGCTGGTCTCTCCCATGCGCTGATCCTTGAAAGAGGACCCTGTCTTTGTTACCTTCCCCTTGCCACTCAGATCCTCTAAATGTGGGCTGATGCCCCCTCTGCTCCTAACCTTGCCATGAACATAGTAGCCCCTCTGCTCCCATGCTTGCCATGAATGTGGCATCTCCTCTGTTTCGACCCTGGCCATGAATGGAGCACCACTGTCAGCCAGTGTCTGCTGAGCCCAATATTCTCTTTCCTGCATTCACCCAGCAATCCCCATGGCTGCCTTCCCAAGTAGGCACCGCAGCCTCACCTCACTACCGCCACCTTTAATCAAGGTGAGGATCAGAAGGCACATGATCTCTGTTCGCCACTGATTAAATTTGAAATGCCCCCATAAAATTGAGGTGAGCTCCATTCAAATTCACGGCAAGTGCCTGCTCAGTAATTCAGATTGCAATCCCACTGCATTGGAGCTTTCTCAACCCCGATAAAATCCAGACCTGACATCATGACATCAGATTTCTGATGAGCTTGTCCCACCCTGATTTTTTGTCTCCCCATGTCCCTTTGGGCTGCAAAAAAATTCAGCCCAATATTTCTCCTTGTGTAGAAGAGCGTAACCAGAGTCCAGAAGTACAAGATAGTCACAAAGATATCCAGTGGGAATTCAGAAGAAACTTTTTTACCGAAGGAGTGGTAAGAATGTGGAACTCACTACCACAGGGAGTGGTTGAAGCAAATAATATAGATACATTTAAGGGAAGCTAGACAGGCATATGAAGGGAATAGAGGCTTACGATGGTAGAGTTCAATGAGGGAAGATTGGAGGAGGCTTGAATGGAGTATAAACACCAGCATTACCAATGTGATCCTATGTAAGCTGGATAAGTAAATAATGGGGATGATTTTCATGTTGCAAACACCGCATTTGCAACTTGTGTTATTGGCATAAATGGTGAAATGGTTGAAGTGCCAACTTACCATATAGATTTCACTATTGTGATTTGTCATGCAGACCTCAATCTAGGTGGCCAGAGAACCTCTGCCAAAAATTGATGGGATTCTCAATAATGTAATCAGTGACAAATTGGCCTTTTTCTGCTCTGCCCAGAAATCATGATTGGTACAAGTTAGAAGGCAGATAATTCCAGTGACATTTAATGGATTGTCAAGTAAAACTAGAAAGCTTTGGGAGGCATTTTATTTGTATTATAGTATTGTTATTGTCATGTAGATGTTTTCTGAACTTTTAAGCAGCTTTTGGCATGGCACTTAGTATCTCATGTGGGTCCTTTTGGATATAATTCTCCAGCAAGAGGCAGAAAAAGAAAATAACCAACACGTGAGGCAATATAAATAGAAGTGGTAGCTAAGGGACAGTAATCAGCTTCCTAGGCCAATACATTATTCAGCTGCAAGAATTGGTACTCAACTGGGCCTGTCCATGGAAGGGAATTGATTGCTGTACAAAAGGTTTTCATGTCATCCTTTGAGACTATGGTGCATGCCCTGTATGGATTTTCTGGAGAATATGCAACAGTGCATCTGCCAAACTGCAAAAAATGTTTCATGGACTTTCATAACTACAATGCATTCTGGAGTGCATGTCCACTTTAAGGCTATTTGCAGGGGAATTGAGGACAGAGACACCAAGCATAGACATACATTTTCCCAGGAGTGCTATGATTCTCATTATTGAGATTGATCCTCCAATTTGCAAAAACCCACCAGTAACTGGATAGATTGTGGAATCAGTTCCAGATATTTATTTTGGCAGGATTCTTAGTCCCCATTGGAGTCCTTCAGTTTATACTCATGCCAATAACTTGCCTCCAGAAATGCAGAAAGAAGATCAGAGAATTTCTTCTCAGGGTGACTCCACATCCATTAAATCCAGCCTACTCCTTAAGTGCCAGTCAGTTGGCAGGTGCTGGCAGCCAGTCCCAGTTTTAATAGGACCATCTTATAGCCCTTGTACCCAGGGTAAAATTCCATTACAATCCTTTGATGAGTGAACAACAGCAGCCTGCTTCACATTTGCTTCTGCCACTCAAATAGCACTAGATTAAGTAGGATAGCACATTTTAAAGTGATGCCGTGGTGATCAATTCAGAAAAACTTTATCTAAGTATCACATAAACTTGCAGACCTTTAATTTTGCACAGTGCCAACATGTTTTTAGTAAGGAACCATTAAAGTAAAAGCCGAGGGCAGATGGTATGAGCTGACAGGAGCCGCAGCAGATGGAATGCACAGCATGTTGTTTCTAGGTACGCTTTTCTACTTGTTTGCAATACTTTATGCAGGGACCAGATCTGGAAATTACAAGAAGCAATTATCAGTCGGTGATTGCTGCATCAATCTTCTATTACCTCCTCCAACCCCTCAGAATATTTCACTTCGCCCACTAACACTCCCTCCTTTCAAAAGAAGGGAGCAGAGAACATCAGGGAGAGGCAAAGAATTGGAGGTGGCCCTCCAGTCAGAGCAGCCTTGGTAGCTGCAGAGGATGAGGTGATGGAGATGAGCCATGCTTGGCCATTAGAGATAGAGCTAGGGTTCTCCTAGCTACATGGTCACAGAATGAAATACCACACAGTAGCATGGCATACAACACTTGGTCATGTTGATTTGATGTTAGTAACTGCTAAAATATGATGATCTGCACAATGATAACCCAGAACCCTCTTATCTTGTCAGTTATAATTCATATCTTTCATTTCCCACAGGTCCGTCATGTGTCCCTCAGGGCCAGAACTTTTCGTTCTTCGGGCGCATGCGCACCCGAACGAGTGTAAAATGATCCACAATGATGTCGGGCAAGCGTCCCAATGTCATCATGCGCACGGGAATCGGCAGTGTGCCTGCCGACAATTGACAGGCCTATTAAGGTCATTAAAAATCTGATTGAATTAAATTTTTTGCTGCCTGTCCAACCTTACGTTTGGCAGGCAGGGGAAAAGGCCAAACAGCCTTTGGATTTTTTGCGAAACCTCATTCATGGACAGGATGAGGTTTCGATCCGTCATTAAAAAAAATAAATTTTCAAACTAATCTCTAACATGTCACTGCTCATGTGACACACAGTCACATGAGGGGGCATGTTTTTAACATTTTTAAATCCTTTCTTTTTTATTTTTCAAAATCTTCATCTCCTTAAGGCAGCTCTGTGCCTCAGGGAGCTTTTCTGCGCACACTCACACGCATGCGCGAACTTGTGCATTGACCTCCCCCCACCCCCCACACACAGGCAGCACTGAGCGCTGCAGCACACGTTTCACACTGGGCGGGCCTTAAATGGCCCACTAGCATGAAATCATGGTCGGGCCCTGATAGCGTGTGGCGGTTGGCTTCCCGTCCGTTCCCACTCGCCCCTGCCTGATGAAGGCAAAATCCTGGCCCAGGAGTTGGAGGCGGTAAATTTCTCACAGGAGGTCACTCACTTTGAGGATGCACTATCACATGACTCATGTTCACCCTTCACCACCCTCAGGATAAACAAACCTCCGTGGGGCAACCAAGACAGGCAGGTGGGTTGTTACACAGTGAAGCACACATCACAAGTGAGATGGAGCAGGCATTAGAGACAGGTACAGCAGTGGTGAGCCCCGGATAGCACAGGACCCTGCAAACTTTGCTAAGCTGAACACAGTTGCTGAACCTCAGTGATCATTAATGAAGAGAACAATCCTGTACAGCAGAAAATATGTGGAGTTCTGTCAGCCTTTCCAGAAGCACTGTGCGACATTGGAGAGAGATTGGAGGAGTCTGTCTCTAGCATAAACGTTGCCTCAGACCTTTGATCTGATGTCTGTAGGACATCTGCAGTGTAAAGAATAACCATAGTTATGGTTGAGGCTTGCATAGGCTACCTAATCATGACAGCACGTACACATACAGATATAAATGTTAAAGTTTGACCAACCTGGTCCATCATGCTTTGAGGCATTGGCAGCAACAGGACCGATGGGAAACAGCTTATTTTTCTTAAAACTACTGACTGTGAGAACACTTCAAGCAGTAACTTGTTTCCATAAAAAGTTAGGCAGTCTTATCAGGACTAAGACAAAGGTTGCTTATTCGAAGGGCTTCAAAGTAGGCCTTGGAAGTCTGGAAAGATAGATGTATGTGTGTCCCTCAGTGTCACTGGGACTTGAGAAACACAACAACTAGCACAAATGCACACTTAGTTGATCTGAACCGAATTCTGCCAAAGACCATTGGAGAGTGAGGATCTTTCCCCCAACTTAGTACATGCTGATTTTAACTGTGACTTTTGAATTTGGTTATTGCAGTCGAGAGAGCGAAATTGTCCAGTCAATCACTGAAGCCAATAATCAGCATGGACCTGACCACTTGTGTGTGGTTTGTGGATGCAAACTCCTTGTAATTTCATATTTCTGTGTGTTTTAGTGCTTGATTAACAGTATATTGGATGTGTTTGCATGCAAAAGAGTAGTAAAGATTTTTTATGGTTAACTGAAACAATTGAGTGCAGTCTCATTATTCCTGCAATTCTCAGTCAGAACCCTAAAACTTGTTAAGACCAGAAAAGGCCTTACATGTCTATGTCCAAGGAAAGAGTGGCCACCAGCATGGAGCATCAAGTATACCAGGCAACCAAATGCATGCTAACCCTTACTAATAGACTGTGCACTCAGACTGTTGCCTTAAGTAGGCTTGAAGGAAACCTCACCTTGGTTGTTGAGAGCCTCACTGAAGTGCAGCATAGCCCCTGCACAGGTACAGCTGAATCGTCTTTGATGGTTTCCTCATAGACTCTAAAACGCAGAGGATATCAGCCATGAACATCTAAGCAGTCATATGAGCTGCCTGACTCTAGCTCTGCTGAAGCCACATTGGTTGCATCACACAGTAGGAGAAAAAAGAACAAAAACGATTTGGGGCTGCACATGAGTATTCACTTGTCACATTTCTATTTTATGTTTATGAACCAGGAGATTTATTTTGATTCCGTCCTCCCCATTTTTATCTGACACCTGCCAAGTGGCCTTCTACTTTATGAAATTGGTATGACAAGACTTAACGACAAACAATGTGTGTATGTGAGAGGTATAAATTGTTGCCTGTGGGACTGATTTGTGACTGGGGGCTCAGGGTGGGTGAAGGAGCACAGTGGGTTCAGAATTGATATGCCAGATGGCTGCACTGCTGCAGATTAACTGAAGCTTCTCTGAAATCAGTCCCTTCTGGGCAACCCTGACAGCCAAGTGTGCAACTGCACTTGCTCTCACTCCAGCAGGATTCTCCTCCTCCTCCAAACATGCAGCTTGTTCATCACCTTCCTTCTCCTTGCTGCTGGGCAATATTGTACAAGGTACATTATGGAAATCCTTGCCGTTGCTTACTTAAGGGTACCCTAGATCCATCCAGGCACCTGAATTGTATTTTCAGTATCCTGATTGCTTGCTCAATTACAACCCTTGAGTTCATGTGGCCTGTGTAGTACTTTTCCTAGACTTCAGCACTTGGGCTTTTCACAAATGTCATCAGCCAAGTCTTTAAAAAATAAGCCTCATCTCCCAAGGAGTCATTTACTGACTCTGCTTTGAGGTATGAGTATCTGTGGGAGACTTGATTGGCGCAGGATGAAAGCATCTTGGCAATTCCCAAGTATTTTGTGCAGACATGAATTTTCGAAAGCTGTCTACGTCTGGTGGCCTTGACCGCCACTTGGCAGAAAGTCTTCTCTAAGAAGGCTGCAAATATCAGCAACAGGAAAATCTGTGCCTCCTGAGGCACTGGTGCTTAGTCATGTCCAAGAAACTTATCCTCTGCCTGTAAACCCTGTATTGCAGGTATCATCTTCTGAGAACTAGAGCTCTGCGCTCATTGCCACTGTCCTGTGGAGCAGCAGGTGGTTGAGAAGAAGGCTGCTGCTGCTCCTTTAGCTTTTTGTGATCCAAGGTAGAGCTGCATAAGTGGCTTTCATGCTCCTATAAAGGCTGATCAAAAGCGTAGATGAGTACAGATCTAAAGGTAAAAAAACTTAAAGGTAGCAGAAATGGCCTCCAAAGTATTGGAAATGACCTCCAAAGCAGTGAAAGCATACTCTCAAATCTTGAGTAGAAGCTTTATTCTTAGGCAAGGAAGCAGCTGTCAGATCTCATTCTTTAAAGCCTTTGTAGCCTGTCAAGTGCTCAGTCCCATCATTACCTACTGTCCTTTCACCTTGTTTTACCTGGTGAGTTCCAGAAAACTGGGGAACGCATGTGCAGAGTTAAAGACAGCATCCTGGGTTAAAATAACAGTTACTAAGCATTTCACATATTCAAATGGCAGACCCATCTGTTCCACATGGGTTCCCTGCACACTGAAGAGCATGCTTGGGTTAAAGGCGAAGTTGACAGGTTCCTGCCGGCTTCTTGACAGTCTGGCAGTTTCAACTGATTTAACTTGCCACCTACAGGCATCCACCTACCTTAACAGGTTAAAGTCTCCCCACTGCCACCCATTGTCTTTAGTTCCCACCACAAACTCCATTCCCTTGCCACCAGAAGTCGAGGATGCGAATGAAGATGTGTCAGAGCTAGAAATTCTACAAAATTAGAGGGACAGATGCTGAATTCCATTATGGAATTGCAAATCCTAATGCATCCTGCATATACAAAGCATTGTCCACATAGGCTCCTTGGTAAGAATCAGAATAATGTATACCTACAATCCATGCCCATTCCCTTTCTCACCTGCCCTTCACTTCATTGCAGTTTTTCCTTTCAAATATCCATTCGTTCCTATAGATGAAAGAAAGACAACAGTGGCAGAGGTAAATATTTGTTTAACGTTACTGCCATTATCTTATTCACCATGATAATTCATCCTGCCTCAGCTTCTAAGTGGTCCACATTTACTTTCCACATTATTCTTTCCCTCACCCTTGTGCCTTAATTTACCTCATCCTAAAGCTTCCATGCACTTTCCCCCAGGCGTAAGTGACAAGAAGCTAGAAGCCTCCTCTCCCTCAACCAGTCTCCCTCATAACCCCACTTACCTGCCTTTCCTGCCTGTTTCTCTCAGAGGTTTTGATTGATTTCAATGTGCAACTTTTTTTAGAGCAGGATTTTTCGTATGGCAGGATTGCCTGCACTGCCACGCAAAGAGACAGCAGGGAATGCCGATCACAGCAGCCCTGTAGCCATTTAACACTGCAAGGAGTGGCAATTGGCTAGAGACAGGACTTGGGCAAAAATCCTGCCTCAGAGAGTTGCCAGCCAATCTGATTGACCAGCAGCTCTGTAGTCCCAGCAGTGCCAGGACTGCAACTAGAAGCAGTCCCCAGATTTTAAATGCCAGAGTCCAGGGCCAGGTAACTGCAGGGAGTCTCACAACAGGGAGGGCCAGTGACACCCAGGAGGCTGGGTTGGGGGTCTTATTGCTGTTATAAATTCAGATATCCGTCTCACTGTTGTAACGCATTTGCAAAGACATTTGCCTCCAAAATTGAACTTACCTTTTGTAAACTGAATGGGTCAATTCTCTTTCTCCCACACACTTATACACCTGCTCTTAAAAACTTTGCATATACATTTTATCTCAATTAAAGCTTTTGATATTTGTCCTCAAGATTATTTGAAGAAAAGCTGCTGGGTAGAATTTTTTTTATTATTATCCATTCATGGGATGTGGGCTTCGCTGGCTGGGCCAGCATTTATTGCCCATCCCTAGGTGACATCGAGAAGGTGGTGGTGAGCTGCCTTCTTGAACCGCTGCAGTCCATGTGGTGTAGGTATGTAGGTACACCCACAGTGCTGTTAGGAAGGGAGTTCAAGGATTTTGACCCAGCGACAGTGAAGGAACGGCGATATATTTCCAAGTCAGGATGGTGAGTTACTTGGAGGGGAACCTCCAGGTGGTGGTGTTCCATCTATCTGCTGCCCTTGTCTTCTAGATGGTAGTGGTTCTGGGTTTGGAGGTTCTGTTTAAGGATCCTTGGTGAATTCCTGCAGTGCAATGCCATTACTACAGTTACCCAAACAGTACTGACACATTATGAAACTTTAGATATTCTGCATAATTAAAATTCATCTCAAGAATCTCATATCTGGGAAAAAATATCAAGTCCAAGTCCAGGCATTTGGTTGAGGCTTCAAATAATAACTATAACTAAGGCATTATGGTACAAAAGACATGATAATTAATTTGATTATATTTTATGACATTTTTGTTATGATTTTGCCAAAACCCTCATTTCAGACAACAAATAAATTCAGTAACTGAGATTTTAAAAATTCATTAGATCAATAGAGCAATAGACAGATAAATAATGTTCTGTAATACAGCTTATAGTATTATTCAAAACACTACAACTTTAACCTGTGTGAAGAAGGAATTATTTGTCAAATTAAAAACTTGCAACAAATACAAACTTCACTACTAAAAGATGCTTATTGCAGATCTGTCAGAGTTGAAATTGCTCTAAGTTTCACATATTTAACAAGTTAAATTGAGTGCCATGCTGAACTCTGCTGGCTGTACTTAGAATTGATAAGTCAATGGGACCAGATAAGTCGCATCCGAGGGAAGAAAGGGTGGAAATTGCAGAACCACTGGTAATAATCCTCCAATCCTCCTTAGGTACAGGGTGGTGGCCAGAGGAGTAGAGAATTGCAAATATTACACCTTTGTTTAAAAAAAGTATAAGGATAAGCCCTGCAACTACAATCCAGTCGGCTTAACTTCAGTGGTAAGATTAGAAATAATATTCCAGTTCAAGATTAATAGTCACTTGGACAAATGTAAGTTAATTAAGGAAAGCCAGCACAGATTTGTTAAAGGCAAACCGTGTTTAACTAAATTTTGAGATTTTTGATGAGGTAACAGAGGGTTAATGAGGGCAATGTGATTGATATGGTGCACAATGGACTTCCAAAAAGTATTTGATAAAGTGCCATATAATAGGTTTATCAGCAATCAGGGATGTGCAAGATACCAGAAATGTAGAGATGCAGAGATCTCAAAGGCTTGCTGGGCTAGAGGAGGATATGGTGATAAGGAGAGATGAGGCCATTAAGGTATTTGAAAACAGGGATCAGAATTTTAAAATTGAGACATTGCCAGACCAGGAGCAAAATTTAGGCCAGCAAGCACAGGGGTGAATGGGACTTGTTACCTGTTAGGATAGGGGCAGCAGATTTTTGGATGAGCTCAAGATGGAAAGCTGGCCAGGAAAGCATTGGAATGATCTAGTGTCAGCAAGTGCATGGATGAGGATTTCAGCAGTAGATAAGTTGAGACAGGGGCAAAGTTGGGTGATGTTATAGAGCGATGGAAGTAGGTAATGTTGGTGATGGAGTGGATATGTGATTGGAACCTTGTCTTGAGGTCAATTGCGATGCCAAAGTTGCAAATAGTCTGGTTCAGCCTCAGACAGTTATCAAGAAGAGTGATAGTGACGGTAGCTAGGAAATAGAATTTGTGTCAGAGATGAAAGAAAGACAACAGTGGCAGAGGTAAATATTTGTTTAACATTACTGCCATTATCTTATTCACCATGATAATTTATCCTGCCTCAGCTTCTAAGTGGTCCACATTTACTTATGCTACTCTCTTCCTTTTACATACTTGTAGAAGCTCTTACAATCTGTTTTTATATTTCTTGCTGGTGTACTCATTCTATTTTTACCCTCTATAATTTTTTTCATCATCCTTTGCTGGTTTTTAAAACTCTCCCAATCCTCAGGTGTATTACTCTGCTTGGTGACATTATGAGCTTCTTCTTTTAATCTAATACTAGCTTTAACCTCTTTAGTTAACCACAGCTGGATCACTTTTCCCATGGGATTTTTATCTCTCAATGCAATGTGTATTGACTGAGAACCATGGAATATTTCTTTAAATATTTGCTATTGCTTATCTACTACCATACCTTTTAATCTAATTTCCTAATCAACCTTAGCCAATTTACTCCTTATACCTATGCAATTGGTTTTATTTAAGATTAATACCTTAGACATATGTATGTCACTTTCAAACTCAATGTGAAATTCTATCATAAGCTAATCACTCTTCTCCAGAAAATCCATTACTTTGAGATTGCTAATGAATATTGCCTGTCTCATTACATAAGACAAGGTCTAAAATATCTTACTTCCTGGTTGATCTCAGGATTTACTGTTCTAGGAAACAAACTTGAATGTATTCCATGACCTTGTCCTCTAAACTACTTATGCCAATTTGATTTGAAGATATGAAGATGAATGTCTCCCACTGTTATTGGTTTGCCTATGTTACAAGCTCCTCTTATTTCTTTATTAGTATTCTGCTGATCAGTATGTGCTGTTAGGGGACTTTAAAGTACTCTCACAAATACCTTCTGCCCCTTGTTACTTAATATCCCCACCCAAACTGAATCTACTTCTTGCTCTTCCAAGCCAAGATCCTTCTTTACTACTGTCCATATGCCATCCTTTATTAGCAGGGCTAAGTCCCCTACTACACCACCCATCTTTCCATTTTGTCTACCTTTTTGAAGCATCAAGTATCCTGGAATGTTGAGTTTCCAATCTTGGTAACCATGCAACCACATCTCTGCAAGGACCATTACATAAAACTCATTTATCTCTATTTATACCATTAATTAATTTATCTTGTTATGAACACTTAATGTATTCAAATAAAGTCCCCGGCACCAGGGCATTCACTGTGGCAGTGAAGGTTACTATAGCTTTTCACTTTTAATGCCTCTGGCATCTTCCAACCTGTCTCTGGTGGCATCAGCAACAGCAGTCTGCTGGGCACACAGTAATCTGTCAGGTCAGTAATGCATTGTATGCAAGGCATCAACAGTTCATTAGCTTCCGCATGGAGACCAACAAGCAGAAAGAGAAAGTACTGGGATTTACTTGCATTGCTGCATTACATGGCAACATAGACCATCCACACATAACTCTGCATACTCTCTATTATGAGACAGCACTATTTCTCCAAAAGAAGGGCTTCCATTAATTAAATATTCATTATAGTTCATTACAAGCAACAAATTATGAAGGTCTGTGCCTGGTTTGCTGGCAATAGTCAAGACACGTTCATATTGTATTAGTCCTCAAATCCCTTTATTCCATCCAGACCATCAAGTCACAGGCTGGTTGCTGGAAGACAAATGCTAGGCAGTCACCATCTGACTCATGACTCCCATTAGGAATCCAGACACAGGCGCAAAGCACTAATGTAATGAGAACTATGCTGCAACAAGGCTCTGATTGAACAAACCATTGACATCCTAAAACAGCTCAAGCAGGGTCTGAGTGAGTGTCAATATGTATGCTCCATAATCTTGTTATAAAAAAAAGGAAAGTTGTACTTGGACTGGTCTGAAGAGGAAGAATTGGCATAGGATGATGAAGAAAGGGATAAGAAATAGGAGATAGCAGATGATAAAGCAGCTCTGCAGTACTGCAAGCTGCCAGGTAGCAAGTATCCCTCTCCATCCCAAAGCACCCAACTCCCTCCTTCCATTAGACTCAGTCCTCATGCCTACTATATAAATGCCCTCAAATAGTACAACTTTACAAATATTCTTGTTAATAACTCAGATTAATACAAACAACAACTATACCAGACAAAACATAAAACTTCACTAGCCCTAAAGACTCCTTTCTTGATTTGACAAAAGGTTATATGACTGATGGCTATCTATAAATCACCCTTGTGCAAAACCCTATCGCCTGTTTTTGTGTACTCGTTTGCTAAACAGATACAACAACAACTTGTATTTATATAGTACTTCTAAAACAATAAACCGCCCCAAGGCACTTCACAGGAGTATTGTCAAATTAAATTTGGCACTGAGCCCATAAAAACTGTCAGGGTATGCGCCAAAAGCTTAGTCAAAGAAGCATGCTTTAAGGGGTGTTTTAAAGGAGGAGAAAGAAATAGAGAGGTTTAGGAAGGGAATTTCAGTGCTTTGGGCCTTGGAAGATGAAGGTATGACCACCAATGGTGAAACAATCAAATTGGGGATGCTCAAGAGGCCAGAATTAGAGGATTACAGATATCTCAGAGGGTTTTAGGGCTGGAGGAGGTTACAGAGATAGTGAGAAGCAAGGCTACGGAGTGATTTGAAAACAAGGATCAGAATGTTAAAGCTGAGGCACTGCTGGACCGGAAGCCAATGTAGGTCAGCAAACACAGGGGTGATGGGTAAACAGGCTACCTGCTGTGAGTAGCTTTGGATGAACTCAAGTTTAAGTAGGATGGAAAATAGGGACCCCAGCCAATACAGCATTGCAATAGGCCAAACTAGAGTTAACAAAGGCAAGGAGCAACAGACGAGCTGAGGCAGTGCAGAATTGGGCAAAGTTACAGAAGTAGAAGTAGACAGTCTTGGTGATTCTGAGGTGCTTCCTCAGTGACTACAGCTTGACAGGTGGAAGGATGGTGAACATCTGAAGTTTCAAGATGGCTTTAGTGGACTTGGCTGTGGACTGCTGGAACTTGGTTTTGGTTGGGGCAGTCCGGTGCCAACAACAGCACTGTTCTTGGCAAGGGAACAGGGTACTGCCATCTGAGAGAGGGCTGCAGGAGTGTCCACCAAGGAACCAATAATACTCTCAGGGGGATGGAGTCTCAGAACTCCCACTGTTTTGCATGGGAACAGAGTGAAAGAATGCTTGGAGGTTCTCAATGTCCCTATAAATGCTCTCCTGCAGTCATTGTAAGCCAGAGGAGAATCTGGACCCCAGAGCCATCAAAGCTGTCACCAGGAGCTCCACTACTGCATAACCAATGACTTGTTCCATATTTGACTGCATGAACTTGATGGCATGTGTAATGACAATGCAGAGTTGGTACCATACACCTCAATGATCTCCAACATTATGCAATAACTTGCTGACCAGCAGCCCAATACATTTAGAAGATCAGTGTAGATTATTAGTCTTCTTATGTATGATAGATACTGTGGACTAAAAATTCATCTGACCAATTTTCAGTTATGGGCTTGCAATTCTCAACCCACCCGCACCCCGAACCTGTTGAGGCAGCCAGCATGCAAACTGAGTGATGAGCGCCCTCATCTGTTCGATTGTCATGGCCATGTAAAAGACCTTTCCTCAAAGTGGTCCGCAAACTCAGAATTTGTATGTGTATATGTAGCTCCCTTTTAATTCATGAGTGATTCAGTTTAAAAATAACCCAGAAGATATGCTTTAGTCTTAAACAAGATAATGGACAGTTCATTAGTAAAAGCTACTGCTGAAAGTTTAGGCAAAAATGATAAAGAAATTAACTAAAATACAGATACAAAGTTTAAAAGAAAATAAAGATAAAAATATACTTAAAGATGAGATTTCAAATCAGTCTGTGAGATATCATTGCGGGCCGATTGCTTGAATTCCTTCTTTCTGAAGCAAAGAGGTTGAAACTTGAGGTTTAATTTAGCAGCTGCAATGGCTTATGTAGTTGAAGAGTTGGAGTTTGCCTTTGCAGGTGCACTCAACAAGCAGAACAGACCCTTTTACTAACTTTTACGTTACTGCGGGTGGTGGCCCATGGTAGCCTGATGTAGTACAGCAGTCCAATAGCTGTTTCTGGAAACCCTCCTCGGTCTCTCCCTGTTGAGAAGCAGTTTCTGTGTCAAGGTATCTCTCTCATGATGTGTAAGATGGTTCTCTCTTTAGGCAGCTTCCAGACTTTTCCTATAATATGAAATCCAAAGATGTCTACTCCAAAACTGATAAATCATGTTCCCATATTAGGTATTTGTCATTCAAACAGCCAAACAACTTCTTTAGCTTTTCATTAAGCTCCTTATCAGTTGATTATCTTTGTTCTGAAAGGAGACCAGCAAGTGAAAGGATCTCATTTACACTTGGGGAACACTCACTGTCTTTTGTGATCCTTCTTGAGATAAGCAGTTTTATAAGGCTGCAGAACCAATGCATAAGGATGCCAAGTTGTATGTCCATACATCCCTTTTCTGAACAAAATGTATTTTTTAAGCAAGCATGTGCTTTTCAAACAGTTGTTCTTAAAAATCTATAATATCATAACTACACATTCATGACATCGGCTGTAGCATTCAACTGAGTAGGATCTATGCTGCTGATTGGCTGAATGCTCAACAGGGGGCATTTTAGCATGTTCCAGCTAGTCTCCAGCTAGTCTCCAGCTCTTAAAGGCTGTCTGCCCTGGAGTTGCACTGACTGAAAGGAAGCTGCTGCTGACTTCTAGTGATGTAAATTGGTTTCAATTTGAAACAAAGCAAATGGAGCACCAGGGCAGAGAGAAGGCTCCCAGGTTAATGGATACAGCGCTGGAGGCCTCAGTCATGTAGGTCAACCAGAGGTCAGAGGCCAGGTTTCTGCAGGGAGCTAGGGGGGTCATCAAGCAATGTGCTCCAAAGGGAATGTGGCCAGAGCAGTGCAGGCCTGGCTAATTACATATTTTTCTTGCTCTCTACCTCTCAGTTGGCTGCAGATTGTACAAGACAAAATTGCAACCCAGCCTGCCATATTCATAGATTTATAGGGAAGTCTATAACCTTACCTAAAAATGACTTTACCCTACACCATGGCAACAGGAAACACATTCACATTTCTAATTAGATACAAAACCAATCAGTTATCTCTGATCTCAGCTATCCTTTCATCTTAGAAGGGATAGTTTACAACACCACTGTTAACAACTTAACAGCTATAACATCTTTCTTCGGGAGAGTTAGGGTCCATTCATGGTATACTCAGTACTAGCTGGCATTGTCTTCAAGTGCAAATACCTTTCACCTCCCTCTCAGTAAAATAATCTGAGTCTCTTTTGATCTCTAATAATTAAACCACCCAAACTGACTGTCAGGCAGAAGCCAGCATGAGTCATATGATCTCTTTAATCTACCCTACCTTTAAAGATATAGTCCTAAAACATAGTAATCTTAGAAACATGACAACTGTAACAGGCATCAGAGAACATTGAGGATGACTGCATGTTACAGCCTTATGCACCTTCTCAATTCCCACCTCATTTTCACCCTGTTTTGCACATTAAGTGTGAGCTGCAGGTGGGTGATGTGACCACAGACCTATTGATTTCCACCCAAAACTCCCCTTCCCTCACTTAACCCTCCCCTTCTAATGTTCTGGTTTCAGATACCCAAGAATTACCACCTTCCCGGCCACAGCAACCTGAGTAGAGCAAGAGCAAAACCACACCACTGATCAAGAAGCACCGGCCCTTGATCTGACACTTGCAGTCACCAGCTCAACTACTGTCACTGCAGGAACTGTAGAGGCTAATACGGTATGGAGTTGGGAAGATCACCTGATAAGTCGCTAAGCATGAGTGGGCTGCAGCAAGCCTAAGAGAAAAAGATAGTTTATGTGCCAGCTTATCAGAGGGCGAAGTCGCAGACAAATTCTGCTACATGGGACTCAGATAAGGACTTTGATGTGCTGGCATATAGAATGCTGGTGAGGATGTACACCGAAATGTTTGGTATATTAGCAGACCTAACAGATAACCTCCCTGCACTGTCAAGGAGCATGGAGGAGTTCAGCTCCAACATAGAAACAGATATGCTTTTGGATAAAACTGTTACAGAAAGGTTATTGTTGGTAATTGTTGTTGCAGGGATCTTGGCCAAAGGGGAGCACACCAAATGGATGTTAAAGTGAGGAATGATGGACCCATGGTGCTGAATGGATGTCCCCTTGGGGAAGTGGAGTCTGAGCAGACGGTCTTGGACAGCCAGTCCAGAGCAAAGGGATCCCACTGCCTCCTCTCCCTCCTCCTCTTCCCATGGTCAACTCTGGAAGTCTGGTAGCAATGGCTGTGTCCTCATGATGGCAAGGTTGTAAAGCATGCAATAGATCACCAAGAACTTGGGAGACACTCTAGCAAGTATTAAATGACTGCCCCTGAGCAGTCCAGGCAGCAGAACAATTATTTAAGAATATCGATAGTCTGCTTCAGGATATTTCTAGCAGCTGCACGGCTTTCACTATGCATCTGTTGTCCTTGCATGGGGTTGTGGCAGAGGGGAATCTTTAGCCAACTATAGAGGGAATAGTCCCTTGCCCACCTTGTTTCTTCTTGGTGGGAATGGCAAACTGCCTCAGGATGTAGGTAATGTGGCTGCTGCCAGGATAGCAGGCATTTAATGGCATAGTGGTTTGTGCATGGTCACACACGTTAATGGAATGGCAGTCCTTGCAGTTCCTGAGCCTCTCCCCGTTGGATGTGAGGGCAGCAGTACCACGTGCATACAGTCAACAGCTTCCCTTAACATTAGAAAACCCCCCTACCCTAGCTAACCCAGATGCCCACTCATCCCGCTTCTCTCTGTTTGGACAGAAAACAATTAGATTGCCTCTCTTCACATAAGGTGCCTGTCACCTTCTGAATTCAATAATGGATGGCATGCTGGGTGATGTTTACTAGGTTGCTTTTTCTGCCTGGAATTATCTAGTCATGGATAAGTTCAATGCAGCCTTTACAGCCACTGGCAGTGCTGTATTTATCCTAATGTGAGGCTGCAGGTCCTTTTGAAGGAGGTGACAAAGTTCTGTGACAACCTGCTTGTTCAATTCAAGTTGCCTCAGACATGCCGCCTGGGTGGGGTGGAGGTATGTGAAGTGTTCTCTGAAACCTGTGGTAAAGCTTTCTTCCTCTGCGGAGCTTCTCATCCCTGCAGCCTCAACACAAATTTTTTAGTGATAAAAACAAAAAACTGCGGATGCTGGAAATCCAAAACAAAAACAGAAACACCTGGAAAAACTCAGCAGGCCTGGCAGCATCAGCAGAGAGAGCACAGTTGACGTTTCGAATCCTCATGACCCTTCAACAGAACTAAACTAACAGAACTCTGTTCTGTTGAAGGGTCATGAGGACTCGAAACGTCAACTGTGCTCTTCTGCGCCGATGCTGCCAGACCTGCTGAGTTTTTCTAGGTATTTCTGTTTCTGTTTTCAATTTTTTTAGTGTTGTGGACCCAGGGGCACTGCAACTCTGCCCTTATATCTCTTATAGACTTGATATATATAGGTGGCCAAATTCTCTGCCCTCTCTGAAAAGATGCACCACCTCACTTAAAGACCTCCAAAACCAAACCGCAGTACTTTCAAGCTTTGCTACAGCATATGCAAGTCAAAGCACCTCATCTGCAAGTTCATTCCTGCTTGTTCCTGTAAATCACATTATTGGAGGGGGTCAGGGCTTATGTAGCTGAACACATGCAGTTTCGACAACATGCACCAAATCAGCTGGAATGTCTGTTTGATTTTACAGTCCAACCACTCCTGATGCTTCCAATGCATGCATGGCACACCCACATGAGCTTGCCCTGTAAGGAAGAAAGAAATGTGTCAGTGTTATGGTAATGAGAAGTTTTGAGGACTGGGTGAGATGGTGTATAAAAAAATTACAGAGGTGTGAGGAGCTGGAATAAGTAATTGGGAGGGGGATACAGAGTGAGTAAGGACAAAAGTAAAGTGCAGTGTGAATTGGAGTGACTGGGGTTTGTGTAAGTGTTGGGCCAACAGGTAGTGCAAGGCTAAACAGAGTGTTGAGAGTCAAGAGTTAGGAGGCTTACCTAAATTGGTCTTGGAAGATCATTGATCCTTTTCCTACATTGCAGCCACTCCTGAGGGCGATACTTCCAGCACTAAGATAAAGGCAAAATACTGCTGATGTTGGAAATCTGAAATGGAACTCTGATGAAGAGTCATACTGACTCAAAACGTTAATTCTGTCTTTCTCTCCACAGATGCTGTCAGACCTGCTGAGTTTTTCCAGCATTTTTTGGTTTTACTTCTGGCACTAATCTGGCTCTACCACCTCATACCCAGCAGTTTGCTTTGATAACTTCCTGCCGTCGAGAAAATGCCACTATTCCTGTTGGGTTCCTCCACCAACAGTATCAGAAAAGCGGCTAGAGGATTGCGGTTTCTTCTGTACCACTACCAATGTCCAGACATAGCACAGCTCCTCCTAAACAGGTGTTGCCCTTAAATGGCGTCAACAACATGCGAAATTCGTCAGTGGAACAACGAAGAACCGCGATCGATGCAATTTGTTTTATTTGAAATTAATATAGGGGCTGAATTCGGGTTTTTATTTATGTCCATTTGTTGCAACCCAAAACGCGCCTTCGACCAATTTCTACCCCGTCAAATGTGATCCGCTGCGAATGAGAATCAACTCGATTTATGTTAAAATAAACATAACATTATTCAATTTTTCAGAGCTAAAAACGAACACAGCTGTGTATGTTTAAACAGGTATCATCGGTGTTGACAGCTGATAGCATCGTGCCAGCCTCCAGTTCTTTGCTGCCTTTACTTCCAATGTGGGAGGAAAGAAAACCGTTAACTAAAACACCCCGCGCATTCCCATTACCAGCTGAACTGCTATCAATCAACTGAAACCATGGTCGGGGGGGGGGGGGGAGGGAGAGAAGGTGTCAGACGGAGGGGCGGGGAAAGAGGCGGAGCGACGATCGGAGAGCCGGAGCATCGATTGGAGGAGTGGGGCAAGGGGCGTGACATCTTTCGGGTGGGCGGTGAAAGGGGCGGGGCATCAGGCGGAGCCGGATCGAGCCTCGGTTTGGTTGAGGGAGCCGGTTTGCACGCGTGTTCTTTCCCTCGCGCTTCCGTTGACAGGAAGCTCCTGTCAGTTGGTGAAATAGAGATCAAGGCCGGATGTGTTAGAGGAACAGTTTCTTTTTCAGATTGAATCTTTTTTAGATTATACGATATCCAGTTACCTATAGAATATATAAGAACTTTTTCCGTCGCCATTGTGAGGACTGTATGCGCCGTGATATTATAAAAAAAGTTATTTGGACTTGAGACTTTTTTGGATTGAGTTTTAAGCAAAAGGGGAGGGAACCATCATATTGTATTTGTTCCCTTTCTGCACCTGCTATGATTGCAATTCGGAATCAGTTGCAAAAAGATGTTTTCACACCGCAAGAAGAGAGGTTGCTGGGTTTGGTGTTCGTCTGGAAAGCTGGAAAAAAACGAAAAAACTGCATTTTGTGCGCCGCAGGTGCGTGACCTGTGTAATAGTGAGATGCATCCGTTACAAGCGATTGCTGCTCTTGTTTGGTTTGACGTTTTATGCTGGGAGCAGGTCCATCATGCAATTTCCGTTAAGAGAAGTTTTAGTTTTATGCACCCTGTTTCTCACAGCCCAAATTCTTGATACCTTCAATTACTTAGTACTCCCACGTGTCTGCCTACCTGTCTTGAAATGCCAGGTATAAGAAATAGAATCGCTTGACAACTACTGACTTGGAGATGGGAATGCTTAAGCAATCTTCCAATCTGCAAACTTCCATTCATCAGCTGTATTTGATCCGAGGGTGTGCTTATTTAAATAAGACGTGGCCCGAAGGGGATGGGTCAAGTTAAGCACCCTAACAGCAAAATAATAGATTAATGACATAAATGCTTCGTGGCATTTCCGATTTATTAATAACATTACCATGGAAGATTTGGTAGATTTACTTTGTCAAAACTTAGCCAATGCATAACTTTGATCTTTGATTAATTTGATCTGAGTTGATTAATCAGATTTGCCCGAAAAGCGAGAAATTTGAGGAGGGGAGTGGTATTTGTTAAAAAAAACACCTCAAAACCTTCCATACATTTTATATTGAAAGGCATAGTTATATGGAATATTTTTTGGAATTAAAATATCTAAAGTTTCCTGACCACTAGACTTTTGAATATTGGTGTTTGTGGCTGACAGTATCCCTTGATTCTTGAGAAGTTTCCTATAGGTAATGCAGACTGTTAATTGGAATCAGTCTCAGAGTTGATCCAGAACCATCAATCTGAAGAATGTACGCGACTGGTCTTATTGCAACTAAAACTGTGCAAGTGGCTTATTTCTTCGAGATACTGTAGAAATGAATGCCAACTGGCAAAGGTTAATTGGATTGTTGCAGCAGCAACTTAATCTAAGGACTAGCATTCTATATATACTTTTTAAAGCATTTTTGAATGTTTTCTCAAATATACAAGAGTCACTGTCCAGAGTCCCACATACACTTTCCAATGCACTTGCACTTCTTTCAATTTAGCATACTGTTTTTGCTGCTCACAATTTGGTCTTTGCTAGACTGGGGACCCAAACACAGGTTGGGTGGTGGCTTTGCAAAACATCTTATGTTCAGTGCAGAAGTATGACCCTGCATTTCTGGTTATCTTTCATTTTAAATCTTTGCCTCAGCCCCACTCTGGCCTCTCTGTGGCTGGCCCCCTACTATATGCTTGTCAGACTCAATGTAAGCTCGAGGAACAGCACTTCATCTTTCACGAAGGCACTGAGTAGCCTTCCAGACTCAACAATGAATTCACCAATATCTAATTATAACACCTATCCCCATTTTTTCAGACAGCAGCAGTTGGTAATGATGCAATTTTCGACTTTACACCCCTTCCAGGCCCATCTGTTGTTTCTTTATTTATCCCATTACCATTTCATTTTGCATCCTTTTTGTCAGTTAATTTGCCCTGTCTCCCACCCTGTCACACATCTTCCCTTTTTACTTTAGCCCATTTCATTTTCCCTGCCTCTGTATTTGCTTAAAAGCTGTTCCAACTCTAATTTTATCCAGTTTTGACGATACGCCATCACATGAAACATCAACCACTTCTTGTGCTTTCCCTCCTCCTGCCCTCACCCCCCCCCCCTTTTCCTGCCCTCACCCCCCCCCCCTCCTCCTGCCCTCATCCCCCCTCCTCCTCCTGCCCTTATCCCCCCATTCTTCTGAATGACCCATGCTGGACAGCAAATTTCAGATAATGTGTTGAATTTCCATGTGTAGTTGTTGGAAGTTGCTATCCAAATTGTGCACATATAATAGTAAGTGCTGTTAGCTGCACTGTTACTGTCACATCATTATTAATCCCATGGCTTGTGCAAGGCTTCTGTACTATCAATCGCAGTGCTATTCTTTCCAATCGTAAAATGTAATTGCAACATATGATGTTGTAGGTGTGCACATGGGGGCCTATACTTTCCAGTGGCGTGGCATTCCAAATACAAGGGAGGTGCTTTGTAAAAAGAACCCACCCAGCCTACAACATTCAGATGCCATACCTATTTCTGGGGTCAGTGTCATTTGCATAATCCTGGGAGAAATGGTGTGGGATCTTGCTTGCTGGGTAAAAAATAATTAAGTTAAAAGCTTCTAGCAGTTTAGAGGCAGATGTCAGGATTTGCAAACCAGCACCCTTTTTGCAGGTAGTTCAACAGGAACTAAAATGCACTATTCTGTCATGGGGGTGATACAATTTCTGGTGAGAGAAATGCTGTTTAAGTGAGGAGATTCTTTGGAATGGATGGCTGATTCTATGAATCCTTGTAAAGTATCTGTGAGCTCTAATAATCCACTGCATTGTAGGTGCACACGTACATATTTTATGACAGATTCTTCCACTATTCACTGGAAATGACACAGAAAATTGTGGTGTGTGCTTGTATAACAGTTGATTTTGCTGAGAAAATCTGAGCTATTGACCCTGTATCCAGACTATAATAACACCATGTAAGAAAAAGACAGGCTTTGCTAAAGATCAACTTTTTTTTGCAATCTGTATGCAGTTGTATTATTTCACATGGGCCAGAATTTTGACGTCGGCTTGTAGGGTCGGGCCCGACATGCCGATGCGCAAAATGATGCACGGTGATGTCAGCGTGCGTCCCGACGTCACTGCGCGTCATTTAGATCTTTCGTTCTGCAGGCACGTGCCAGAGGCAGCTGCACACCCGCCAAACTGTTAAAGGCCTGTTAAGGCCATTAAAAAACCAATTAAAGCAATTATCAACGCTGCCCATCCAACCTTAAGATTGGCGGACAGGTGAAGAGCCCAAGCGGTCTTTGCGTTTTTCAGGAAACCTCATCCATGGGTGGGATGAGGTTTCCTGAAGGTTTTATGAAATAAATAAATACATTTTTGCACAATTCATAAACATGTCCCCTCATGTGACAGTCTCACATTTACACATGTCCCACATGAACTGGGACATGTGTAAATGATTTTTATGTTTCTTCATTCTAGAATTTCAATATGTACTTAATCTCCCTGAGGCAACTCCATGCCTTGGAGATTTCTGTGTTCTTTCGCACACATGCGCAAAGGAGCACAGGCTCCAATTTGCCCTCTTTCCCCCGCCTGCACAAGAAGCATTGAGCGCTACCGGCCGTGTGTCACGCTGGGCAGGCCTTAATTTGTCCGCCCACGTAAAATGGCGGCGTGGAGCCGATCGTAGGCAGCGATCACCCCGCGCCCACTCCTGACCGGCCCGCCCGACATGGGGAAAATTCTCCACCTGATCTTAATGATTACAACAGGTGCCACCGCTCTGCATTATGCTGGGCAGCTTGTAGAATAACTCTTGTTGGTGTACCTGATCATCTAGAGCATTGGTTCTCAAACTGGAGAGAGAGAGAAAAACACAAGAGGCAGAAAGAGGAGGAAGGAAAAAAAGACAGGCCACTTGCTTTGTATAAATTAATGGTACTGAGTGTTAGCCTCGCACAAATAACTGATAAGAGGTCCACTCCCGAAGCTCTGAGCACCATTTCTGGTAATGGTGCCTCAGTCGCCATGATTTTCAACGATGAATCTCGCATTTACTTTTGGTAGATGGGAAGATGGGACTCCAGTTGCTCCTGTGGTTGCATTCAATTTCAAAGTCATGGAGTGGGCAAGCATTATAGTAATGCTGTCTGACCTGAGTGCATTTCCAGTATTTTCAGTTTATGTTAACCTTATGTTGATTTGATTTTTGAAATTGTAGAAAATCTGTCAATGTGATGTACTTAAATCTTCCGCTATGTTGCAATAATACAATTTCATTGAATGAAAGCTGAGAAACTGGAATGGATTTGCACAGGTCTGTAAAATATTCCGAGACTTTCATGGCCAAATAGGTACTCTAATTGAATTGGAGGGAAGGAAACTCTTCTATTTATGGGAAGTTTTTTTTTAAATTTAAAGTAGCAACCTGCCTCTAATCTAATAAATGCGTAAATAAGTGAACATATTGTTGATTTTGATTTAGCCAACAACAGTTTGTATTGGATGTGATGTATGAACTGATTATGTACGTACATGCCATTCCAACAATCTTTAAACGTATTACATGCAGTTCACTTGGCATGCATTAGAATGTGAATGGAATTACATATCTTTTATTTGTGGCTTGTCCGGTCTGTCTCATTGCTGTCTACATTAATGAAATTGTTTCTTAAAATTCATTCATGGGATGTGTGCATCGCTGGCTAGACCAGTATTGATTGCCCTTGAGAAAGTGGTGGTAAGCTGCCTTATTGAACCATTGCAGTCCATGTGGTATAGGATCCAGGCATTTAAGAGTCAACCACATTGCTGTGGTTCTAGAGTCACGCGTAGGCCAGACCACGTAAGGACAGCAGATTTCCTTCTGTAAAGGGCATTCGTGAACCATATAACAATGTTTCATGGTCATCATTAAACTTTTAATTCCCGATTTTTATTGAATTCACATTCCACCATCTGCCATGGCAGGATTCAAACCTGGGTCCCCGGAGCATTATCCTGGTTCTCTGGATTACTGGTCCAGTGACAATACACTACGCTACCGCCTCCCCTCAAATTGCAACTATACCTCATTACCTGTTTTCTTAAAAGCATTATTAAAACACCACTTTGATTGCAGTGATTCAAGAAGGTAGCTCACCACTACTTTTTCAAGGGAAATTAGAGATGAACAATAAATATTAGCCTTGCCAGTAATGCCCAGACCCCATGAAAAAAAAGAAAATATATGCAGCAACTCTATCATAAATGTTGTATGGTATTATAATTTATATTTGCATGCCCATGAGTGCTAACACATTTTAGGCGGGGGTCCTTCAACCAAAAGGGTCTGACAGCCACTGACCTAAAGAAATTGAGCAGTCAAGTACATGATATACTTAAACAAAAACAAAAAAAGCTGGAAAAACTCAGCATGTCTGACAGCATCTGCGGAGAGGAACGCAGTTGACGTTTCAAATCCGTATGACTCTTCATCAGAACTAAGGAAATAGAGAAATGAGATGAAATATAAGCTGGTAGAGGGGGGTGGGACAGGTAGAGCTGGATAGAGGGCCCGTGATAGGTGGAGGCAAAGAAGAGATTGCCAAAGGTGTCATACACAAAAGGACAAAAGGGTGTTGACAGTGGTGATATTATCTAAGGAATGTGCTAATGGGGACAATAAGGGTAGCAAGCAGGACAAGCAAGTGGCAGATGGCCCTAGTGGGGGTCGGGTGGGGGGAAGGGAAGGGATCGAAATGGGCTAAAAGGTGGAGATAAAACAATAGATCAAAATAAATTTAAAAATAGGTGGGAAAAGAAATATTTTTTTTTTTAAATTATAAATTATTGGAAAAAGGGGGATCGGAAAGCGGGTGGGAATGGAGGAGAGAGTTCATGATCTGAAGTTGTTGAACTCAGTATTAAGCCCGGAAGGCTGTAAAGTGCCTAGTCGGAAGATGAGGTGCTGTTCCTCCAGTTCGCGTTGAGCTTCACTGGAACATTGCAACAGGCCAAGGACGGGTGTGGGCATGAGAGCAGGGTGATGTGTTGTAATGGCAAGTGACAGGGAGGTCTGGGTCATGCTTGCGGACAAACCGAAGGTGTTCCGCAAAGCGGTCACCCAGTCTGCGTTTGGCCTCTCCAATGTAGAGGAGACCACATTGGGAGCAGAAACTGGAGGAACAGCACCTCATCTTTCGACTAGGCACTTTACAGCCTTCCGGACTTAATATTGAGTTCAACAACTTCAGATCATGAACTCTCTCCTCCATCCTCACCCCCTTTCCGATCCCCCTTTTTCCAATAGTTTATAATTTTTAAAAAATATATTTTTCTTTTCCCACCTATTTTTAAATTTATTTCGATCTATTGTTTTATCTCCACCTTTTAGCCCATTTCGATCCCTTCCCTTCCCCCCACCCCACCCCCACTAGGGCCATCTGCCACTTGCTTGTCCTGTTTACTACCCTTAATGTCCCCATTAGCACATTCCTTAGATAATATCACCACCGTCAACACCCTTTTGTCTATGACATCTTTGGTAATCTCGTCTTCGCCTCTACCTATCACTGGCCCTCTATCCAGCTCTACCTGTCCCACCCCCCTCCCCTCAACCAGTTTATATTTCACCTCATTTCTCTATTACCTTAGTTCTGATGAAGAGTCATACGGACTTGAAACGTCAACTGTGTTCCTCTCCACAGATGCTGTCAGACCTGCTGAGTTTTTCCAGCTATTTTTGGTTTTGTTTCAGATTTCCAGCATCTGCAGTATTTTGCGTTTATCACATGATATACTTATGTTACTTCTATGCTAATGTTCATAGATTAGCAAAAATGATCTTGTTAAGTAGCATATCCAGAGTTGAGCAGTATTTTCAAAGTAACATAATGATCATTTTGTTAACTTTGCAGGTATTGAATCAATCTACTGATGATGACATTTGAGATATTGGTAGTTGAAGAAACCTGACAGTTGCTGTAGCTGAGCCCTGAAGGGCTTTTAGATTTCAGCAGCGTATACTAGTGTTGATCGTTAGCATAACATTATCATCCTTATTTGCAGGTTATTTGTCATGTTTTGCCTTGGCTGTCGTGAAAGGCTGATCATGAATAATCAGGCAGGACTGATTCTACAGCTCACTTCCTCAGTAATATCCATCATAGTGGAAAATGCTACTAACATTGTAGGAACACATCACCTCCACTCTATGGTGTTATACCGAAATTCGAGTTGTTTCTCGGCTGTTACTTTTTCCTTCTGATATCCGCTACAGAGTTCAAAGGACAAGTTGCCCACCTCTCAGTTGGTGATAGGTGGCCTATGGAGTAGATAGATTCAAACCCCGATTTATTTAGAGAAAAAACAGTTTTGTTGAAGTTGTGATCAATACTTTGTTTTCTGCTTCAGTGTTCAGAAATTGATTTTGGTCTTCTGTACATCATTGAATGAGGATGTCTTGTGGCACAGTGAGTAGCATCTCTGCCTCTGAGCCAGAAGCTCTGGGTTCAAATCCCACTCCAGGACTTGATGGCTGAGGAAGACGCATTCATAACGTGGCCATATAGGTTGAGTATCAACTTATAAACCCTTCCAACCAATGCCAATGGCAGGTGGTAGGGATGGGAGAGATTCCTGATCAGCCATGTGATGGAAAGAAATTGGAGCCTCTACCATCATTATTCACAGCTCCAGGCTACAGCATGTATGTTAAAGTGTATGTTGCCACAGCAACTCTGACTCCTTGGGAGGGGCCATTTGACAGTGGATCAGATTGGTGCCAACAGCACGGGTTTCATTCCTGTTCTGGCTGGTGCGGTGGAGGTCGTGGCACTGTGGGTCAGGCCTGCTTTCAGGCAGAGAACTTGAAGATGAATATTACCCAATAGAATAGCGTTATCTATCGCTTGGATAATACATAAAAGATCAAAGAGAATTATATAGAAAACACAACTGAAATACAATAGGAATTGTACATTCCCCAGCATGGGCTGATGCTTTTGATGGAATCTGAGCAAACCGAGTTATATGAAGTGTAAAAACAAAAAACTACTGCGGATGCTGGAAATCCAAAACAAAAACAGAATTACCTGGAAAAACTCAGCAGGTCTGGCAGAGTTCTGTTGAAGGGTCATGTGGACTCGAAACGTCGACTCTTTTCTTCTCCACCGATGCTGCCAGACCTGCTGAGTTTTTCCAGGTAATTCTGTTTTTATATGAAGTGTAGTCCGCTTACAAAGATGAGCTTATAGCATTTATATGACAACCATCTGAGATATTTTTCATGCCTTTTCAATAACTGACATTTAAATATGTTGCGGAATAGAATTATATTTTTATATTTCTTTAGAATCTTGATGGGATTGATGTCTTGCCAAAAGGTGGAATAATTTTATTTTTTGCTGAACTTCAGTAGCTTAAAAGACCAAGGAAAGTGTAGTTGGGAATAGATTGATTAAAATGTCTCCTCTCTAACCCTTAAATCCCATTATTTTCCTTTTCTTTTGAGACCTATCATTTGAGATCTCTACAGAGAAAAGACTGCCGATAACGTTACAGGTCTTTCTTTCCCTAATGCAAATTGGAAGGTCTCTGAGCTATTGTTTCCTGATTTAAATGATTGTGTCAAATGAGACAAATAGGTGACAGGATTTTTAGGCCCTGATGAGGACAGGAATGAAGAAGGGTGGTGTGCCAGAAATTACTCTCAGGAAAGGAGAATGTGGGAGATGGCAACCCACTTATTTTGGGAATGAGACTAACAAGCTCATTGTCAGCTCATTGAGGGGCCAGTTTGGGTTTTTGGTGGGGTGCACAAGTGCATGTTGGGTAAGCATTAGGCCATGCGTATGGGAGTGGCAAAGCAAGGTGAGCCAGTCATGGCCGACCCATCAACTTATTTAGGTCATCAGAGGGAGCATGGCTGAGAAAGGCACTCAGCCATTGGCAAACAAATACCATTGTGTAGAGGTTGTGGGTAGAGTGGTCTGTACATGCTTGGGCAGTGCAGGGAGTCATAACTCTCCTGACATCGCAAGGGCATAAAAGGAGTGGTTGGGGCTGGGGGCAGGGGTGGCATGGTTGGGGGTGGCAGGGTGTGCCGTGTTAGGCGTCCAGACATTATTGGGAGTCCAGCTGAGTGCAGGGAAGGCATTAGCTGGTAATGGGAGCACAATTCTCAGATCTTGGATCTATTGGTGATGAGGATCAACAAAAGAAGGAAGAGGTGATGGATAAGGGACGGGAAGTCAAAGGAAGCCAGCATAGGAGCTACTGACAAAGACAGAACTAAGAACTACCTGGAGATGTTGGAGAACAAGTGCTACATGAGACTGCGGCTATCTTGACAATTGGTCACATAGATTTTGCCCTCTTGGCAGAAGATGTCACACCTTACCATGCCTTCAATATGCTTCCTATACAAAGTCATTGAGGCCTTCAATCTCCCATACTCGAGGGAAACAGCATGTTCTCACAAGTTAACAACCAGAAGTCCTGAAACCAGACTTTCCCCTCAGAGGTCAGATGACGGGTTCAAATCCAGGTCACAAACCCAACTCCATCACCAGCTTGCCAGGAAGTATGATTTTCCTGGAGTTGGGGCCTTAATTGGTCTGCAGATGGGTCTTCTGACCGATTAGGCAGAACTGAGGCAGGCCGACTCCGGAGTGGCAAGTTAAAAGGCCCTCTGTTCTGCTGGAGAATCCGGACCTACTGTCCTATAATCATTCTGTCTCTAATTATGCTTCCTACCCTTAGTTGGCCTTTCATTACCCAGAGAGCTGGTGGAGTAAGCACAATCAGCTGCCTCCTCATTATCTGACATCCTGTAATGCAGTTCTGAATGTCAGCAGAAGTTATGATCTAATATCTGCTCTTAGGGTTTATGTAACTGAAAAAGCTTGCATTTAACTTAATTTCAGGTTAGGCAACTGTGAAAGATACAAGCTTTATTCATACCATCCTTGGAGAGTTGCTACATTCAAATGATCAGGGGATGTACTCAGCAAATTTGTTTCCACGAACATGGGTACGGATGAACTATTTAAATTTCTTTAAATGTGAATTATTTTAACAGAATTAGTGCATACAAGCAGAAACTGCATCAAATTTAGTCACTTTAAACAGTAATTAAAATGTAGGTTATTACTAGAAGCTATGTTTAAAACATAAATTTAAAACTGCTTAGTTATCAAAGGTTAAGTGCAATACAGGGAGAATTAGAATTTAAACCTGTTAAGTACTGAGAGGGAAAACCATTTTACTTATCTTTTAAAACTCTTCCCGTCTCCATCTCATGGCTTGCCTCCATGCAGCCTCACTGATAATTACAAAACTTTCCAGAGATGAGCCCACAATAACATAAATTAGCTCGTTAATAGAGGTGGGCTTGTTTGAGGCCTGCTTCCTTCCCTGCCCTTGGAAAATGGCAGAGAGCAGAAATGGAGACAAGATTTCTGCTATGCCGATCGGTGGCCATTTTGTTTGCTGTCCGGCCTCTATTCCATCCAATTGGGGACAGGAAAATGCCGGCCCTGGTTTCATTCTAGTGGGTCTGCACTCCATCCAATCCGAGGCCAATAAATCCTTCCTAAGGTGCAGTGCCCAAAATTGAACTCGGTACTCCCAAATGGATTTGACCCAGGTACTATACAACTAATCTAAACTATTACTTGCTTCCTTTTGTATTCTAGCCCCCATGAGGTAAAGGCCAACTTTCCATTTACCTTTTTGATTGTTTTTATGTACCAACCAAGACATGCATCCTAAAGTTTTTTTTTAATCTTGCAATCACCATGTTTCTACCATAACAAGAAATAAATTAATGGAATATAAATTAAAACTAAATTAGAAAGTTCTAGTACAGTAATCTGGTAGTTTCAAGGTCATTATTACTGGTACTAGGTTTTTTTTAAAATTCTAGATTTATTTAATTAACTAAATTTGAATTCCCCAGCTGCTGTGGTGGGATTTGAACTCATGTCTTTGGAATATTAGCCTAGGTTTCTGGATTACTCAGCCTGTAATATGGCCACTCTGCTACCTATACCCATAAATTCAGTTTTGCCTCAATTTGAGTCAAAAATGACAGCAATTTCTAATATTAATGGGCTTGTCAGCTTGGAAGGAGATGCTTCCTTCTATAGTGGAACTAGGCCTGTAATTATTGTGATGCTGTACCTATTAGTGGCACAAGTAATTTAACAATATGTTACTCCAACAGCATATTAGACCATAATACTGGACTTTGTTGGGTACTGGTGTGTCTGTAAAGGAAAGAAAAAGCTACATTAATATTTCAAAGAAAGTTTTAATATAACATTCCTTAGCCCTTTCTTCAATACCTTGTACTTACACTACTTGCTTACACAACTGACTGCATTTCAGAGTAATATATCATGAGTGTATCACTTTGGAACATTTCTGAAAGACATGGGAATTTGCATAAATTTTTGAAATCATTGTATTTGTATTTCCTCGAACCAAGCAGCATAATAGTGAATCTGCACTGTTCCCACTCTTCTGCGTCAATGTGCTTCCTATGCTGTGGAACCCAAAACTGCATAAAGTACTACAACTGTGATCTTACAAAGGTTTTATATTCATTCAATTTTATATTCTGACATAATAATATGAGAAAAAACCTTTTTACACAGCAAGTGTTTAAGGTCTCCCATTCCGAACTCCTTCCCTTCCCCGAACTCCTTCCCTTATACCTTCCTCCCTCCCTTACTCATGCCTCCCCTGTTGCCGCATTCTCCCCTGTTACACCTCCCTACATACTCCCTCCCTAATCCCAACCTCAACCCCTCCTAATACCTTCGTTCTCCCCCTCCCAACCTCAACTCCATTGACACCTTTGTTCCCCCTTCCCAACCTCCAGAGAAATGCCATCCAGTGCAGGAAGAATATGAATGATCACATCTGCACTGCCAAGTCAACCTTCAGCTCACTTCATTCTTTCACTCTCATAATGGCATTATGCACTCAAAGCATCACACAGCCCAGGGATCTCTCACAATATGGGCAGGGAAGATATCAGCATTGAAAGCCTATTCACGAGCAGCTGACCCATCATCCTGCACAAACAGTATCTTCGGGGGGGTGGGGGGGAGGCAGTGGTGCTGAGCAATATATAGGAGGCAATGCATGCTTCCCAACCTCTGCTCCATCCCTTCACATCACATCCCATCCATTTGAAGACCTATCACAGCGTTCACATGCACCCTCCACCAGCACAGAGATGCACACCGCCGTGGGTCATATTTTTAGATTAGGGGTCACATTCTGGGGAACACCTCACTAACACGTCTCCACAGTAGTCGGAGACAGTGACAGTGCAGGTCTCTGGCACTCGGACAACTGCTGGAGAACAGCCAGCCGCTAAGTCTGAGTCAGATGATGAGACTCTGGAAGTAGCCGTTGCAAACATGCTGGAGATGCAGAGACAGGCGGCAGAACATCAGGCAGAGTTGCGAGAGACAGTCAACAGACTAGAGTGAAGGATGGAGGAACCCATCCGCATTCTGTCTGATGTCGTGGCTCCGACATGTGGGCGCCTCTAGGTCTCCCTGGGAAGGGTAGCGGTCGCCTTGAAGACCTCCTGCCAGATTTGCGCTCAGACTTGCACTCCATTGCTATAGACATTGGTGGGATCAATCAGTGGCTAGGCAAGAGGGAAATGGGGACAGCTGGACCTCCCTCCATATGCCCCTTCTCCGCAAGGCCTCAGGCAGGGGTCCCCGGGCACCTGCAGGGAGAAGGACCAGCAACTGGGTACCCCGGGGCCATCCACTCAGGTGATTCCGCAAATGTTCAGCCGATCCAAATCCCCTCTGTCTGTGACCCATCACCTCTGGCTGCACAGGCCGAGGAGGTTGCATCTGCCTCACAGCAGGGCAGGCCAGGGCTCTCCAGGCCTCAGTCCTCCAGAGCACGCCCGCCAAAGTCATCAAAGACAACAGGACGTAACAGTGATCAGGCTGCCTCCACCTTTGCTGCAGATGTTGGGGTTGCACCAAGACATAGCAGTAGGGTTAGAAAGATTATGAAATCTTGATATCACTTTTAAGTCACGAGTGGTCACTCACTGTATATATCATGCACCTTTGTAAATACATTGGCTGTTCATGACAATGGTCTCATCGTTTGAATGCGTCATTCATATCCACATATGTGATCTCTTATTGCGAGGGTGACCCAAGTTCCCACTCCGTGATTGCCCTCCTTTGTGAGCCTCACATTCTTGTGATGTCTAGCTGACTCTTGTTAGTTACTCGTCCCTTGTCTAATATCAGGGAGATGTGTTAACCTCTTTATTGAAAGTGACTGCAAATTGCTTTAGGAAGTGATATTCATGAAAAGACACCATGTAGTTATGCGTGCTCAATTGCATTTATGTTTTACCACTTGTCTCATCATCAAATAGCTTTCTTCACTGTTTGTGCCAAAACACAAGACCTGCAGCCATGATGGTCTCTCCAGCCATGTGTGCATCTCTGTGGCAGCAAGAAGTGTCTCATTTAGAATGCCACGACTGCATTAAGTCCACTTGACACAGGCTTTGCCCTGTCGTGCTGCCTTTTACTTCCCAGAGCAGTTACATATACTTTGGCTACTGACCTTTCTAAAGATTAGGACCTGGTGAAACATGAGGGTCCAAGCCCAGTGCTGACATTGCTCTCAATGTTAGTGGTTGTAAAAGCCTTTCAGATCAATGGCATGTCACTAATACGTAGGAGAAATGTGCTCGGTTACCCATGCCTGCACTTTACTCTTCCTGGAACCTTGTGGCTATGGGTGTGTCACGAACACGTCTTCCGCATCTTGTGGTTTCGATCACATCCTCATGTGGAATCTCCCCATCATCGCCCTCTTCAGGTTCCTGCCCTTCCAGTTCTTCATTATACGAGGAGTTCTCAGCCTGCTTCATGTCTCCCAGGGACTATGACTGCTTTTCACTCAGCTTTCTGGCTCCTTAATGAATGACCACAAGGTCGTCTCCCTTCACTGACCCCACCCCCCCGATTCATGAGTCTCTGCAACCCTACCCTCTTGTGCAAACCTACCCCCCAGCACACTCATGAGTCTCTGTGCAACCCTTCCCTTGTGCCACACTAACCTCCCCCCCACTTTCGTACTCTGGGGTCTGCTTGGAACCCTCTCCTTCAAGCAAATTGAATCTCATCCTCCCCCTTTTGTGTCTGCATTTTACTGTTTCATGTCGGACTCCAACATCCCCCATCCCCAATCTTCCATCTGCCTGTCATAATTTCCTCCCACCTCCAACCCTACCAAGCCCCCTTCACCTTCTGTCATCTTCTCTCCGCCCCCCGGCTCTGCCTCCCTGGTCACCATGCTAGTCTCTGTTTTAGAGTGCAGCCCTGCCTGAGACTCCATGCACACAATGCTGTACTGCCCGAGTAGGGGTGCAGACCAGCTCAGCGCCCTAGGGAAGCCACGGTAAGCAGCCCAGCTCAATGCCCAGGGCAACCACTGTTAGCAGCCCCACCAGCGTGGGCTAACGCTGGCATCACTAAGGAACCGGAGCAGCGCTGTTGCAGGTAAGCTTTGAATATTGCACTCACCTCGAAGTCACAAGTGAAGCTGATGGACAGCTGCATGCCACTTAGCTGTGATTTAGACTGGTCTAATTTCGTGCTGGTGTGGCACGTAATTGGGAGATGGAACGTGGTTCTGGCAAGTTGCATTTTTAATGATTATTCATGACATGCTAATGCATGCAAATAACATTCCCGACATGGATCAGCGGGAAAGCCAACCCACCATCATCCCATCATTAAAGTGGCGAGGGGAAAATGCCGACTCGTTTTTCTGTCAACCGAGAACCTGACTCACTCCGAATTTTCCACCCTCGCTGGTGAGAACGGAAAATTCTGCTCTTCCTCTGTGTATTGTAAACTATTTTTTCTTAGCTGTTATAGTTGCTATTAGCCTACACTAGTCAAATAGCCCTTCATTTTTATTTACTAATTTTACAAGCATTTGGGTAGGATATTTGGAGGCTAGTATTTATTTTTATTTGAGGCTGACTGTCTTACTCGTAGGTATGTTTAAGTTGGTCAGTGCCTGGAATGGAAATAACTATAATATTGACAGTAAATGTGGTTTATTACAAAATATCCAAGCTATGTAAGTTTTATGACATTTTTTTCAGCCATTAAGTTCTCCTGCATGTCATGTCCTTCCCCAGAAAGTGTTGCCTTTTCCCTCCGAGTCTCCTGAGGAATTTGACTTTTCACTAGCTCAGGTGTAGTCCATGGTACAGAAATCCTCTGGCACCTTTCACACAGAAACTCAGACTATGAAAAATAACAGCTTACATTTATACTGCGACTTTAATGACCTCAGGATGTCCCAAAGCACTGAATTGTAGTTACTGCACTAATGTAGGTACCAGCAACCAATTTACTTACAGCATGCTCCCACAACCAGCAGTGTGATAATGGTCAGATAATATGTTTTTGTGATGTTAATTGGGGGATAAGTATTGGCCAGTACATTAAGGATAACCATTGTACTGATTGAAATAGTGCCATTCACCTGAGGGGACAGCTGGGGTCTCAGTTTAACATCTCATTTGAAAAATGGCACCTCCAACAGTGAAGCACTCCCTCAGTACTGCACTGAAATGTCAGCCTTGATTTTTTTTGTGCTTAAGTCCTGGAGCGGAACTTGAAACTACAACTTTCTGACTCAAGAGGTGCGAGTGCTACCAACTGAGCAATAGCTGAATGGATTTAGATTTTTGGACTGTGAATAGGGTATAACTGCCAACCCTCTGGTGTTGTCCCATTCAAAATGTTCACTTGACTAATAATCAAATACAGGACCTTTGGTGGATTTTCCCTTTTCTTCAGAAGCATTGAAGCCAATTGTAATACTGTAGCTGCTTCAAAATTGGAATATGTCCCAGACAATGAACCTGGAATCCTCCTGATGTTTTGCAACCCAATGCTATGTTGATTGAAAGATTTACTGATCTATAATGGGAGCCTGATTTGTCTGTATTGAAAATATTGCTTTGTCGAAATGGAAATAAGTATGTTACTGATGTTTTTCTTAATCAATATAATTGTAAGAGGCAATAGTGCAGGAGAAACAGAATTTGAATCCAGTTACAGGACTGGCATACAATGTATATCTAATTTGATCTTGAATACCAGTTCTCAAGGATGTTGCCTACTTTGTCATTTGCCATAATAATTTAGAAGTTCTACCTGCTGATCTTTCGGAGCTAAGAACACATTGGCTCAACAGACACAATTCCATCCCCTCGAGACATTCAACTGATCTTTTAGGGTCATCCAAATGTTAAATTTTGAACTTTGGAAATTCAGCTCAAATTTATTTAATAGCAACAAGCAGTCTGCAGTTGCCAGCCACTAAACACCAGCAGTAATCTTGAAGAGGTCAGTCTACAAATGGGATGTAACAGCAAATACATATCCTGTTGTCAGTTTGTTACAATCTTACCATCATAAATGGTATTTATAGTGGCACACACATTTATCAACTCATTCTGACAACAGTCTGGCCAACAGATTCCAATAATTCGAACCAAAATACTTTTTTTTCCATCTGCTATTTTCTTCCTTGAGAACTCATACCAATGTCCAAAATAAGCTTTTAACAAGTTGTTTAAAAAATATATATATATATATCCCACAATAGCAGAATTACATTTATTAGTTAAATTACTTTTCTAATGCCTTCATTAAAATATGTGCTTGAAAGCCTCAGCCTTTCCCACAAACCTCGTCTTGGGAACGCACCAGACAGCATATTTCATGATTTTTGCTTTAAGTTGAGTAAGAGTGCAACATTGTTATTGTTACCTTTGTGGTAGCTCTATGGTCAATTGTACAAGAAAACTCAGTCTCTGGTATCTACAGGTAGAGTGCAAAGGACGCCGAGAAAGACGTCAACAAGGCTGGAGACAAGGAGGTCCTGCCGAATTTAACAGCAGGACTTCATTATCATTTTTTGGATGTACTTCCTGCCCAGCTGCCAGCCAAAATGATAGCCTAGTCTGTGGCTGTAAGGGAAAACCAGCAGCAGGAGGGTACAGCAAAGGACTTTTTGGCTGGTCCCCATCAAGCAGAAGAGGGGGAAGGTTGCCAGTTGTGGCTTGGGAGGGGGTGGGAGAGAGAAGGTTAGCGCTCAAAGCTGTTTGGGGTGGGGGGCGGTGGGAAAGGAGAAAGGCTGGAATTGGTCGAGGGATGGCGGAAGGCACTAGGATTGCTTTAAAAAAGTACTAACCTTGTAGAGCCAGCAACTGTGGCCTCCCTTTCACGACTGGTTTCATGCCCCCTGGTAAAAACACACACAGCAGCAATGAATTTCAAGTTGGGCTCCCAATTGCATTGTGGAAGCCCGATTTAAATATCTTAATCAAGTGTCCTGCCTCTCCACAGGACATTCTGGGCTGAATTTTGGAAGCCCGTCAGGGTGGGAAGGGTGTACCCAGAATTTCTGTGATCCCATCGGCATGCCAGGTTGCTGGTATCTTCCTGCCTCCAGGCCATTTTTAAAAAGTTTTTTTTAAAAGTGCTGAGAGGGCACCTCGAGCTTGAGTGCCTCTTATTGGCCTTTTAACTTCAGAAATCCGTCCTCCATCGGACTTGGTCAGTGAGTGTGCCCTTTGGCCATTAATTGGCCTTTCATTCAAAATTGCAGTGTGCCTGCCATGTTAATGCGTGCAGGGTCCAGACCTTGAAATTATCCCAACGTCAGTGTCTCGACCCAAAAATGAAAACCTGGCCTGCTGATTCTCAAAACCTGCCAGTGTAAAATGGCAACGTACTGGTGAATAAGGGTTGCAGTTTGTGTATTCGACAGTTTGATTGGTCCTCTCGCCTGTTGGGGGTAGCTGCCATTTGGTCAGTGCTGCAAAATATTATTATTGAGGCCCAAAATACTGAAGGTGAAGTTTTGGCAGTAAATGGGCTGGATTTTCAACTGATGGCGAATGAGCAGAAAACCTGATCCAGTATTTGCATATCAATGTGCTTTTTCAGCCTGACTGCACTGTCTGCCTATAATTAGGATCACATTACATGTCATGTGCAAGATTGCAAAATTGAGCTGGCATGTTCACCTTTCACCTGTGCTTTTAACTTTGACATGGTTTAAGGTCAAGTTCAATTGGATGGACTGGATATATGGACTCAATAAAACAACAAGTTTTGTTCTTTCCTAGAGGCAACATAATACAATGATTCTCCATTTCTTTTCTTATGCAGTGTCAACTGATCGTCCATATCAGGCTTCTCTTGTGAAATTTAAAAAAGCTGATAAAGGTGATGTGTACAAACAAGTGGCATGGTGGTCATTTGAGGATCTGCTGGCAGTTGACGGAAAGGATGCAGACAAGGTAAAAGAAGAAATGTTGTTTTATGAACATTGTAAATCAGTGTTAAATGTGAAAGCTAAGTGTTTGTTTTCTTCTTTCTAATTTCTTTCCTCTTCGTTAAGTCTTGTGTTACCGCTAATGTTTTCCTTCTGCACGTGGTTGCTCCATTGGATATTATTCATGTAAGCCATGATAGTAACTGTTGGCAGGCAATTTGCCTGAAGGATGACTCAAGACAACTGTATTTTAATAGGGATTACTGAATAGGGATCAAAAGCAAGAAAGGATTAAGGCCACTGAGTTCAGAAGTACAGTATTGCTGACTCAGCTGAGATCAGATTTGAACCTGGAATCTTCCTGGTCTATATGATTTAACTGTGCAAAGGATAAACTTTCTGGAATTTAGGGTAGATGTATTCTTTGTTTCAAGTCCATATCAGTTATTTACAATACTTTCTAATATAATATAGAAAAGGGGATGAATGAAAATATCCGTCCAGGAAAAAGCAGCCCACTTGATTGGCACCACATCCACAAACATTCACTCCCTCCAGCACTGACGCAGAGTAGCAGCAGTGTGTACCATCTACAAGATGCACTGCAGGAATTCAGTAAGGCTCGTTCAACAGCACCTTCCAAACTCACGACCACTACTTTCTAGAAGAACAAGGGCAGCAGAAAAATGGGAACGCCACCACCTGGAAGTTTCCCCTCCAAGTCACTCACCGTTCTGACTTGGAAATATGTCGCTGTTCCTTCACTGTCTCTGGGTCAAACTCCTAGAACTCCCTTCCTAATAGCACTGTGGGTGTATTTACACCACATTGACTGCAGAGGTTCAAGGAGGCAGCTCACCACCACCTTCTCAAGGGCATCTAGGGATGGGCAATAAATGCTGGCCCAGCCAGCGAAGCCTACATCCCGTGAATGAATTTTTAAAAAAAAAAAATCCATCATCAGGAGTGGCTCAGTGACACCACTATGACTGAGCTGGTTGAGTACCTGAAGCTGCCAGATTGGAATTGGGGTAGATGGTGAGAGAACCCACATGAGGGGAAGCACTATTTGACCTTGTCCTCACCAGTCTACCTGTTGCAGATACATTTGTCCCTGACAATATTGGTAGGAATATTTACCGCATGGTCGTTGTGGAGATGAAGTGCTGACTTCTTTGTGTGGACACACTCTGTTGTATTCTGTGGCACTACCATTGTGCTAAGTGGGTTGGATTCAGAACAGAACTAGCAGTTCAAACTGGGCACCCTTGAAGTACTATGGACATCAGAAGTAGCTGAATTGTATTCCACCACAACCTGTAACCTCTTGTCTCGGCATATCCTTCACTCTACCATTAAAATCAACGCAGGGGATCAAATCTGTTCAAATGAGGAGCATAAAACACCATGTCGAGAACAGCAATAGACCTAACTGAAAATGAGACACCAACCGAATAAAGCTACAAGACAGGACTACATGCATGCTTATCAGTGGAAACAGCATGCTGGGTGAACCCACAACCATTGGATCAGGTCAAAACTCTGTAGTCCTGCCAGATCTAGTTCTGAATTAAACAACTAACTAGAGGGGAGGCTCCACAAACATCCCCACCTCATTGATGGGGAAGCTCAGCAGCTCAGTGTAAAAGACAAGGCCGAAGCTTTCGCAACCATCTTCAGCCAGAAGTGCCAAGTGGATGGTGGATCTTGGCAACCTCCTGAGGTCCCTGCCTTCATAGGTTTCTAGTCTTCAGTCAATTCAATTCACTTCGCATTATATTAAGAAACAGTTTAGCACAATAGCTACAGAAGAGGCTGTAGGACCTGTCAACATCCCAGCTCTTAGGGCTAAAGTCCTGTGGTCCAACATTAATGTGCCTCTAGCCAATGTTCTAATACAGCTGCAACATCTACCTAGCGATGTGAGAAATTATCCAGTTTTGTCCTGTCCATAGAAAGCAGGATAAATCCAATCCTGCCAATTGCCACCCTTCAGCTGACACTCAATCATCATCACTGATAGAAGGTGCTATGACAGTGCTATCAAGCTGCACTGGCCCACTAATAACCAATGCTTAGTTTGGGTTTCGCAAGGATGCCTCTGCTCCAGACCTTATTACATCTTCAGTCTAAATGTGGGCAAAAAAGCTGAATTCCAGAGGTGAGATGAAAGTGACTGACCTTGACATCAAGATAGCTTTGACTGTGTGTGCCACCAAGGAGCCCTTGTAAAATAAGTCAGTGGGTATACTGGGGAAAACTCTTAACTGGCTGGAGCCATACATAGCAGAAAGGAAGATGCATGTGGTTATTGGATGTGAGTTACCTAAGCCCCAAGATATTGCTGTAGGAGTTCCTTGGAGAAGTGTTCATGGTCCAACCATCTTTAGCTGCTTCATTAATGACCATCCCTTTATCATAAGATCAAAAGTGGAGATGTTTGCTGATGATTACATAGCATTCAGTTCCATTCACAATTCCTAATAGCGAAGCACTCTGCACCTGCATGCAGCAAGACCTGGACAACATCAAGGCTTGGGCTGATAAGTGGCAAGTTACCCTCAATTGCTGGGGAATGACCATTTCCAACAAGTGAGTATCTAACTACTTCCCCATGACCTTTAGGGTTTGTATGGGGTAGGTCATGCCTGATGAACCTGAGTGAATTTTCTGAAGAGGTGACTAAAGTAGTAGGCAGGAGATTTTTTTTTTCTTTATTCTTTCAAGGGATGTGGGTGTCACTGGCAAGGCATGCATTTGTTGCCCATCCCTAATTGCCTTTAAACTGAGTGGCTTGCTAGGCCATTGCAGAGGACGCTTAAGAGCCAACCACGTTGCTGTGGGACTGGAGTCACATGTAGGCCAGACCGGGTAAGGATGGCAGATTTTGGCTAAGCGACCCTCCAACTTTTAGACCTCATGACTATGGATTCTTCAGCTCCTTGTTCTGGCTTTGGACATACATTAACTGCTTTTTCCCAGTCTGCTCCCACAGTTTCTGTACAGCTCTTTCCATGTTAACTGTTCAAGTTGACTGCTTTTTGCTATAAAGCCTTTCACTGTGAGGACCACTGTAGGATTCTTCCTATAGCTTCAAGCTAGCCAAATCTTCCAACTTCTTTCCCCCTCACGAGTTATGTCTCCAAATTGAGCTTGAGCCCCCATTTGCATTCTGCACAGTGAATGATAAAGTTAGGTTTTTTTTTGCTTTAAGGTGCAGGCCTAACATTTGTCTCCTTTTTTTCCACCACTTAGTGAGCTTAAACCTACACAAGACAAAAACTGCAACAGCCTTCTGTGAAAAACACCCAAATAAATTAAACAAAGGGTTCTTCTAACTCCCACAACCCCTCTCCATCACAATGTTCCATGCTTTGGAATGATTCAAACAGTAATGCAAAGTAATCAGCTTTACTTTCAGTACAACTCTTTGATTCTGTAACCCATATGAATAATTTATATCTAATGGAGTTTTACCATAAGACATAGGAGCAAAAATTAGGCCATTCGGCCCATCGGGTCTGCTCCGCCATTCAATCGTGGCTGATAGGTTTCTCAACCCCATTCTCCCGCCTTCTCCTCGTAACCTTTGATCCCCTTACCAAGCAAGAACCTATCTATCTCGGTCTTAAATACACTCAATGACCTGGCCTCCACAGCCTTCTGTGGCAATGAATTCCATAGATTCACCACTCTCTGACTAAAGAAGTTTCTCCTCATCTCTGTTCTAAAAGGTCTTCCCTTTATTCTGAGGCTGTGCCCTCGGGTCCTAGTCTCTCCTATTAATTGAAACATCTTCCCCACGTCCACTGTATCCAGGCCTTTCAGTATTCTGTAAGTTTCAATCAGATCCCCCCTCATCCTGCTAAACTCCATCGAGTATAGATCCAGAGTCCTCAAACGTTCCTCATATGTTAAGCCTTTCATTCCTGGGATCATTCTCGTGAAGCTCCTCTGGACCCTCTCCAGGGCCAGCACATCCTTCCTGAGGTACGGGGCCCAGAATTGCTCACAATATTCTAAATGTGGTCTGACCAGAGCCTTATAAAGCCTCAGCAGCACATCCCTGCTTTTATATCCTAGTCCTCTCGAAATAAATGCCAACATTGCATTTGCCTTCCTAACTACCGCGTCAACCTGCAAGTTAACCTTAAGAGAATCCTGGACTAGGACTCCCAAGTCCCTTTGCACTCCAGATTTCTGAATTCTCTCCCCATTTAGAAAATAGTCTATGCCTCTATTCTTCCTACCAAAGTGCATGACCTCACACTTCCCCACGTTGTATTCCATCTGCCACTTCTTTGCCCATTCTCCTAACCTGTCCAAATCCTTCTGCAGCCTCCCCGCCTCCTCAATACTACCTGTCCCTCCACCTATCTTTGTATCATCTGCAAACTTAACCAGGATGCTCTCAGTTCCTTCATCTAGATCATTAATGTATAAAGTGAAAAGTTGTGGTCCCAACACTGACCCCTGTGGAACTCCATAGTCACCGGCCGCCATCCTAAGAAGGACCCCCTTATCCCCACTCTCTGCCTCCTGCCGGACAGCCAATCTTCTATCCATGCTAGTGCCTTGCCTCCAACACCATGGGCTCTTATCTTACTGAGCAGCCTCCTGTGCGGCACCTTGTCAAAGGCCTTCTGGAAGTCCAAGTAGATAACATCTATTGGCTCTCCTTTGTCTAACCTACTCACTACCTATTCAAAGAATTCTAACAGATTTGTCAGGCATGACCTCCCCTTGATGAAACCATGCTGACTTTGCCCAATTTTACCATGCACTTCCAATTATTCTGAAATAATACAACCCTTTTCTTCAGAATTGCTGGCTTTTAACTTCTTTCATCTGGGAACTACATAAATATTTTAAATCTTTTATTAAGATAATGATAGACGCACTGACTCTACCAAGAGGTCCAGAGTTCGGTCATCCATTGTTCAGTGCTTACACTTCTAACTCCCACCTTGTAAGATAAACATAAATCACCTTTTAAATGTAATTAATACAACCTTGTTTGAGTTGCATTCACTTTTAGGTATTTTTTAGCTAGGTTCTTAAACAGGTTTTTTCGGCTATTTTGCATTTTAACACTTGAATCCCCAACCTAAAGTTTTTTTAATTCTTGCATTGAATGTGGGCGTCGCTGGCCAGGCCAGCATTTATTGCCCATCCCTAATTGTCCTTGAGAAGGTGGTGGTGTGCTACCTTCTTGAACCGCTGCAGTGTATATGTTGTAGGAACACCCACAGTGTTGCTAAGAAGGGAGTTCCAGGAGTTTAATCCAGCAACAGTGGAGGAATGGCGATATAGTTCCAAGTCAGCATGGTGTGTGACTTTGAGGGGGAATTTGAAGGTGGCGTTGTGCCATACATCTGCTGCCCTTGTCCTTCTAGGTGGTACACGTGATGGGTTTGGAAGGTGCTGTCAAAGGAACCTTAATGAGTTAATGCAGTGCATCTTGTAGATTGTACACACTGCTGCCACTGTGTGTTGGTGGTGGAGGGAGTGAATGTTTAAGGTGGTGGATGGTGTGCCAATCAAGCAGGCTGCTTTGTCCTCGATGGTGTCAAATTTCTTGAATGTTGTTGGAGCTGCGCCAGGCATATGGAGACTATTGACTTGTGCCTTGCAGGTGGTGGACAGGCTTTGGGGAGTCAGGAGGTGAGTTACTCTCCACAGAATTCCAAGCTCTTGTAGCCACAGTATTTATATGGCGGGAGGACTTTCTGGACTGTGTTCAGGAGAACTTCCTTGATCACTTATGTTTTCAGCCAACTAGAAAGGAGGCATTGCTGGATCTGGTGTTGGGAAATGAGGTGGATCAAGTGGACCAAATGGGTGAACATTTGATAAGAGTGATCATCATAACGTAAGGTTTAGATTAATAATGGAGAAGAGAAAGGAATAATCTAATAAAGAACTTCTAAATTGGAAGAGTGCTAATTTCAATGTGATGAGAAGGGATCTTTCCAGGGTAAAATGGAACCAGAGACTGGCAGGAAAAATTGAAATGAACAATGGGTGATCTTTTAAGCAAGAGATGCTTCAGGTGCAGGCTAGATACATTCCAACAAGGGCAAAAGGTAAGAAAGCCAAAAACAGAGCTCTTTGGATGATAAAGGAGATAGAGGTTATGATGAAACAAAAAAGGAAGGTGTATGACACATGTCAAGTGAGTTCTTCAAGTGAAAACCAGGTCATATACAATAGGTTGAGAGGGGAGTTGAAGAGGAAAATAAGACTGGCAAAGAGAGCATACGAGAATAGAATGGCAGTCAACATAAAAGGGAACCCAAAAATCTTTATCAGCATGTAAATAATAAGCAGGTTGTAAGAGGTGGAGTTGGTCCTTTTAGGGACAAAAAGAATGATATATGCTTAGAGGTACAGGGCAAGGCTAGAATACTTAATGAGTTCTTTGTATTGGTTTATACTAAGGAAGAGGATTCTGACAAAAAATGTCGGTAGAAACGGAGTTAGTAGAGTCAGTGGATAGTCTGAAAATTGAAAGGGAGGTGGTACTGGAAAGGCCGGCTATACTTAAGGTAGATAAGACACCTGGTCCAGATGCATCCTAGGTTGCTAAAGGAAGTGGAAGTGGAGTTAGTGGAAGAACGTGCCTTAATCTTTCAGTCGTCCCTAGGTATAGGGGAGGTGCCAGAGGATTGGAGAGTGGCGAATGTGACAAGGGTGCAAGAACAGTCCTAGCAACTACAGGCTTCAGTTAGTCTAATATCAGTGCTGGGTAAGGTTCTGGAATCCATAATCAAGGAAAAAATCAACAGCTACTTGGAGAGGTATGAGTTAATTGAGGGGAGCCAGTATGGATTTGTAAAAGGCAGACAGTGCTTGACTAATTCGATCTTTTGATGAAGTAACAGAGAAGTTTGAAGAAGGGAGTCTGGTAGATGTTGCCTATGTGGATTTACAGAAAGTGTTTGACAAGGTGCCACATAAAAGGTTGGTTAACCTTTGCTGAACCTATATAAACTCTGATTAGGCCCCAACTAGAGTATTGCATCCAGTTCTGGTCACCATACTTCAGGAAAGATGTGAAGGCACTTGAGAGGATGCAGAAGAATTTGCCAGAATGGTCCCAGAGCTAAGAGGGTTTAGTTATAAAGTTGGGTTAGAAAGCCTGGGGTTGTTCTCTTTGGAGCAAAGGTGATTGTGGTAATTTGGTAGAGGTGTACAAGATTCTGACAGCCTTAGATAAGGTAGCCCAGGAAAGATTCCTTCCATTAGCTGATGGCACGAAGGTTAGCATATACAGATTTAATATTTTGGAAAAGAGATGCATGGAAGTGTGAGGAAGAACTGTTTTATGCAGCAAGTGCTAATTACCTGGAACTTACTGCCCACCAGGTTAGTAGAAGCAGAAACAATCTGATTTCAAAAGGAAATTGGCCGGGCACTTGAAGGAAATAAACTTAGAGGGGCTCCAGGGTCCGAGTGGGGGAATGGGACTGATTGGATTGCTCCACGGGAGTCAGTATGGACTCAATGGTTCACTACATTTATATTTCAATGAGATCACCTCACATTCTTTTAAACTCCAATGAGTATAGGCCCAAGCTACTCAACCATCCCTTATAAGTCAAACCCTTCATCCAGGATCAACCTAGTGAATCATCTCTGGACTGCCAATGCAGGTATATCCCTCCTTAAATAAGGAAACCAAAACTTTAGTACTTCATGCTCTGTATAGTTGTAGCAAGAGTTCCCTAATTTTATACTCCATCTCCCTTGCAATAAAGGCAAACATTTAATTTGCTTTTCTAATTCTAACGTTTTGTGTTTAATGTTCAAGGACAACCAGATCCCTCTGTATTGCAGCATTCTATAGTCTCTCTTCATTTAAATAATATTTTGTTCTTCTATTTTTCCTTCCAAAGTGGAAATATCACATTTTCCCACACTATACTCCATCTGTGAAATTTTTGCCCACTCACTTAACCCATCTATTTTCTTTTGCAGATTCTTTGTGTTTTCCTCACAGTTTGCTTTCCCACCTATCTTTGTAACAGCAGCAAATCTGGCTACAATTCAATCAGTTCCCTTGTTTAGGTCATTAATATAGGTTGAAATAGTTGAGGCCTGGGAATTTATCCATGTGACACCACTCTAGTTACAGTTTGCTCACCGGAAAATGGCTCATTTATCCCACATCTGTTTTCTGAGAGTTGGCCAATCCTCTAGACATGCTCATACATTACCCCCAATGCCATGAACTCTTATCTTGCACAGTATATTAAACTTGTACAGCCAGTTGGTGGAGGAGATCAGAAATCAACCTTTACTCAGTTTTAGATTTATTCACAAAGTGAGACATTCCAAATGTATAGCTCCTAACTCTACAACCCACCACCAATCCTGCGTCAAGCAGTGTCTCTTTATACTCTTCTGAGCAATCAAATGATCAACACCATAAAGGGGCACTATAACAAAAATCAAAACTGTAAGGAAAACTTATTTAAATTAATGTAATACTTTGTGGGGAGATGGTGCACTCTGGATCCTGCGATGCCCACTGGTTGTAGAAGGCCTCAAGGGTACTGATGGACACTGTGTTTTCCCTCTCCAAGGACATCTGGGCACGGACGTAAGCAGGAAATAACGGCAGACAGTCAGGTCAAATGACCCCCTCAGCTGCCCACTGCCTCCTGTTCATGGCCACCTTGCAGTGTCTCTTTATTCGCGCACAATTAATTATCCAATGAATGCCCCCACCTATAGCCACTTAACCTTAATTGGTACAAGTAACAGATTACTTTATTCTTTAAACAAAGCTTCCATAATATTCACAAACAATATTTCAAAACAAATCCGCTTTGTCAAGAAAGGTTTTCTTCTGCTTCATTTGAAAATGTCATTGAACTTTCACTTAATGTGTGATAGACAACACTTTCACAACAGAAAGCAAAGACAACACGGTCCTTATTTTGAAGAAATCCAAATTCATCTGCCCAAGAAGGCTGAAATGAATGAACATCTAGCTTTGCTTTCTTAGGAGCTGACATTTTGTCAACTGTACCGCTCAATTTACAGTGAAAAAAATCACAACAGATGGCATGCACAATGTGGAACTCAGTGTGCTATTTTGCATTATGTGATACTGATGCAAGCAGCAAATCAGGACACAAGACCATCAGACGTAGGAGCAAAAGTAGGCCATTTGGCCCATCAAATCTGCTCTGCCATTCAATGAGATCATGGCAGATCTGCTAATCCTCAACTCCACTTTCCTGCCTTTTCTCCATAACCCTTGATTCCCTTACTGATTAAAAATCTGTCTATCTCAGCCTTGAATATACTTGACAACCCAGCCTCTACAGTCCTCTGCGGTAAAGAATTCCACAAATTAACAACCCTCTGAGAGAAGAAATTCCATTTCATCTCTGTCTTAAATGGGTGACCCCTCATTCTGAGATTATGCCCTCTGGTCCTAGATTCTCCCAAAAGGGGAAGCAACCTCTCAGCATCTACCCTGTCGAGCCCCCTAAGATTCTTTTATGTTTCAATAAGGTCGCCTCTCATTCTTCTAAACTCCAATGAGTACAGGCCCAACCTACTCAACCTCTCCTCATAAGAAAATCCCTCCATACCCAGGATCAACCTAGTGAACCTTCTCTGGACTGCCTCCAATGTTAGTACATCTTTCCTTAGCTAAGGGGGACCAAAACTGTTCGCAGTATCCTAGGTGTGGTCTAAATAGTGCCTTGTATAGTTTTAGCAAGACTTCCCTATTTTTATACTCCATTTCCCCAGCATTCCATTTGCCTTTCCTATTTCCTGCTGAACTTGTATTTTGGGATTCATGAACAAGGACCCCTAAATCCCTCTGTGCTGCAGCTTTCTTCGGTCTTTCTCCATTTAAGTAATATTCAGCTCCTCTTTTCTTTCTGCCAAAGTGCATAATCTCACGTTTTCCCACATTATATTCCATCTGCCAAATTTTTGCCCACTCGCTTAAACTGTCTATATCGTTCTGTAGACTCTTTGTGTCATCCTCACCACTTGCCTTCCCACCTATTTTTGTATCATCCGCAAACTTGGCGGTAGTACATTCATTTCCCTTATCCAAGTCATTAATATATATCGTAAATCATTGTGGCCCCAGCACTGATCCCTGTGGCACTTCACTAGTTACAGGTTGTCATCCTGAAAATGCTCCACCCCCCCGTCCCCGTATCCCAACTCTCTGTCTTCTATTAGTTAGCCAATCTTCTATCCATGCTAATATATTACCCCCAACACTAGGGGCTCTTATCTTATTAAGTAGCCTTATGTGTGGTACCTTGTCAAACGCCTTTTGGAAATCCAAATATCTTATATCTACTGGTTCCCCTTTATCTATCCTGCTTGTTACTTCCTCAGAGAATTCCATTAAATTTGTCAGGCATGATTTCCCCTTCATGAAACCATGCTGAATCTGCTTGATTATATTACACATTTCTAAATGCTCTGCTATTACATCCTTTTTAATAGACTCTAACATTTTCCCAATCACGGATGTTAAGCTAACTGGCCTATAGTTACCTGTTTTTTGTCTCCCTTTTTGATTGAGGGAGACATTGGCAGTTTTCCAATCCTCTGGGACTTTTCCAGAACCTAAGGATTCTTGGAAGTTACTTACTACCAGTGCATCCACTATCTCTGCAGCTATTTTCTTTAATATCCTAGGATGCAACCCATCAGGTCCAGGTGACTTATCGACTTTTAACCTCATTAGTTTCGCTAGTACTTTTTCTCTAGTGATAGTTATTGTATTTATTCCCTCCACCCACCCCCACTTTTGCCCACTGATTATTTAGTATTTCTCATATGCTATTAGTTGGTGTCTTCTACCATGAAGACTGATGCAATATATTTATTACAACTCCTCTGCCATTTTCTGGTTCCCCATTGTTATTTCCCCAGCCTCGTTCTCTAAGGGACCTATGTTGACTTTAGCTTCTCGCTTCCTTTTTATATATCTAAAGAAGCCCTTATTGTCCATTTTCACATTACTTGCCAATTTGCCCTCAAAGTTTATTTTCCCCATTTTTTTTTTTTGGTCATCTTCTGTTGGTTTTTAAAACTTTCCCAATCCTCTGGCTTACGACTAATTTTTGCCACATTGTATGTTTTTTTTTCAATTTGATATTGTCCTTAACTTTATTGGTTAACCATGGTTGGTTTATCCCCTTCCTTGAATCCTTCTTCCTCACTGGGACATATCTTTCTTGACAGTCATCAACCGTCTTTTCTGCTAAACTGCTTTCCCAGTCCACTCCAGCCAACTCTGCCCCCATTCCATCGTAATTACCCTTATTTAAGTTTAGCATAGTTGTTTCCCAACTAAGTTTCTCATTCTCAAACTGTATGCTAAATTCCACCATGTTATGGTCACTGTTTCCTAGGGGATCTTTTACTCTGAGATTTATTAAACCTGCCTCATTACACATTACCAGATCCAAAATAGCCTAATCCCTGGTTGGATCCACAACATATTATTCTAGGAAACTGTCCTGAATACACAATGAATTCTTGCTTGTGGATACCTCTGTCAATTTGATTTTCCCAATCTACATGAAGATTAAAGTTACTCACGATTAATATACTGCCTTTTTTACATGCCTTCATTATCTCCTGATTTATTTTCTGTCCTATAGTACAGCTACTTGTTAGGAGGCCTACAGACTGCTCCCACCAATGTCTTCTTCCCCTTGTTATTTCTTACCTCTACCCATATGTCTTCCGATCCAGGATCATTCCTTGCTATCGTACTTATTCCATCTCGTACTAACAAAGCTACCCCACCACCCTTTCCTTCCTGCCTGCCCTTTTGAAAAGTCATATACCTGAATATTTAGTTCCCAGCTTTGATTTCCTTGTAACCATGTCTCCGTAATGGCTGTAAGATCATACCTATTAACCTCTATTTGAGCCGATAATTAATTTATTTTGTTCCGAATACTACATGCATTTAAGAGCCATTTGTACCTTTTTACCATTTTTCCCCCTTTGACCCTATTTGCTGCTGTTTTTTTATGTTCGTACACTCTGTCCCTTCCTGACACACTCTGGATAGCTGCCCTGCAATGCTGCCATTTTGCTTTGTAAGCCTATGTACCCCCTCTCCACCAGAACCCTTCCCCCCTCTATTTAGTTTAAAGCCCTGTCTACAGCCCTAGTTATTCGATTCTCCAGGATACTGGACCCAGCTTGGTTCAAGTGAAGCCCATCCTACCGGAACAGCTCCCTTCTACCTCAGTACTGGAGCCAGTGCCCATTGAACTAAAACCCATTCCTCCCACACCAATCTTTGAGCCACGCATTTAACTCCTTGATTTCATTTACCCTATGGCAGTTTGCACATGGCTCAGGTAGTAATCCCAAGATTATTACCTTCGAGGTTCTGCATTTTAATTTAGTTCCTAATTGTTCAAATTCTTACCTCCGAGGTTCTGCTTTTTAATTTAGTTCCTAATTGTTCAAATTCTTTCAGCAGAACCTCCTTTCTACTTACTCCTATCCATGTTGTTGGTACCAACATGGCTGATGACAACTGGATCCCTCCCCTCCCACTCCGAGTTCCATTCCAGCCCTGAAGAGATGTCCTCAACCCTGGCAACACAGCCTTTGGGACTCATGATCACGGCTGCAGAGAACAGTATCTATCCCCCTAATTATGCTGTTCCCCTACCACTACTATGTTCCTATTTCCCCCCCACCACTTGAATGGCTCCCTGTACACGGTGCCATGGTCAGTTTGCTCATCCTTCCTGCAGTCCCTGCTCTCGTCCGCACAGCTTTCAAGAGCCTCGTGACTGTTGGACAGTTGCAGGGGCTGAGGCTCCTCGAAGGCTACCCCCTGTGTCCCCATACCTGCCGTCACACCCTCCGGTCCCCGATCACAGGCCAAATTTTGAATTACCTAACCTGTGGGGTGTGACTGCTTCCTGGAGCAAAGTGTCCAGGTAACTTTCCCCCTCCCTGATTTTTTAAAAAATTCTTTCATGGGATGTGGGCATTTGGTGCCCATCCCTAATTGCCTTTTAACCGAGTGGCTTGCAAGACCATTTCAGAGGACAATTAAGAGTCAACCACATTGCTGTGGATCTGGAATCACATGTAGGCCAGACCAGGACAGCAGATTTCCTACCCTAAAGGACATTAGTGAACTAGATGGGTTTTTTTTACAATAATCAATAATAATTTCATGATCACTGTTACTGAACTAACTTTATATTCTAGATTTATTAACTGAATTCAAATTCAACCTATTCAAATAGTGGGATTTGAACCCATATCCCCAGAGCATTAGCCTGGGCCACTGGATTACCAGTCCAGCAACATTACCACTACACCATTGTCTCCCTTGAAATATCCCAGTAATAAATAAAACACAAGCATTTACTATTTAAATACATCTTTTATCAATGTAACATACCTTCTTAGGATAAATATATGACAAAATATTAGATTTAGAACTTTTTATGCCATTAACTGGACTAGCAGCATGAGTGTCACTCAAAATCATCTCGCATGCCACCTTTGGAACACATGCTGCAGGTTGCCGACCCCTGGTCTAAACCAAAGTATTTAAAAGCCCCTGAAGCTTGACTTCTGATCTTTAATAACACATTTCCCAAATTCCACAGTACCATCCCATAAGAAATCATCAACATGCACCACAAAGATGCTGTAAGTTTCCCTATTTGATGCCAATAAAACACTGCAGGATCTGCTTTTAGTTCCTGCACTAAAAGGAACTAAAAAAAGATCACACCCTCGAGGCACTATTCAGGCCATAAACACACTTGTTTAATTTCCATAGTTTCCCTTCTGCATCACTTGCCCCTTTAGGCAGTTTCAGAAACAGTCACTCACTTTTCCAGAACCGCTTCATCCAATTCGGGGTCATGGGAAGTCTTAGCCTATCCTGACAGGCAATGGGCACTAGGCGGGGTACACCCAGGACGAGATGCCAGTCCATCACAGATCGCGCACACACACACACACACGCGGTCAATTTACCATAGCCAATCCACCTAACCAGCACATCTTTGGCTGGCGGAAGGAAACCAGAGCACCCGGTGGAAACCCACGCAGACACGGGAAGAACATGCAAACTCCACACAGACAGACACCAGTGGTCTGGATCAAACCCAGGGTCCTGGAGCTGCGCCACTGGCATGCCCAGGTTTCACTCCCCTGAAAACGTTACCCTGTAGAAATGCAACTTTTATGTCAATTGATCTACAATCCCATGAATATGTGGCCAAAAGAACTAAAAAAAAATATTTTCATGGTTATGTTTCCAGGTGTGGAGGGTCCACTTTAACATCTGTATTGCTCTTCAAAACCCCTGAGCTACTAGCCTTTCTTTAGCCTTAAAGTCCCAAATGAATTGACGTTTTCCATACAATTCTTCTTTGTGATAAGGCTGGTTGTCCCCTATCTAGTGTTTAAGAATAAATTCCAAATTCCTTACATCTACCTATTTCCTTTTGTTCTGCTTGTTTATTAGTTTACCCTCTAGATTGTTGGCAGCCACCAAAACTTCACAGTCATGAGGACTTCTGCTTAGTCTAATCTTGAAACTTGAGTATTGCTGAAAAGAGAGACATGTCGGAGCTTTTCATCTTGTACTCAAAGGGACATCGCTTTTGTGTTTCTTGGGCAGCCCATACATATGCAGACATAGCTAACTGTGAGGACGAACCCTGTCATATATATCACACGGTAGCTCATCGCTCTTACCTAAGTCTAGCAAGGGTTTTTTTAGTTTACTTTCAGGCAAGGCTGTCCAGCCATGTTGAGTGACAGGTCCATTGGATACAAATTTGAACCTGTCATTAAGCATGGCATGCATTTTGTTGATACAGTCATGCTTGTTAAGGATGACTATTCCCATTCTGATGTTGGTCTTAAGGCCTCACAACTCTGTGAGACGTTTGCATTGCATGTGAAAGTCAGACAGGTTGTTCGGAATCCCGCAATATGCATTCACTAGATCAGCTAGGTGCACTTTCAAGGATTCAGCGTCTTCAGTGGACGCTGGTTTGTGGTGGGATAGTTGGGAGTAGACGAGTTCGAACTCGGCAAATACTCCTTCGTGTTTGATTTGGGATGAAGACACACCAAAATTGAAACCATGTGCAAGAACAAACACAAGACACACAAAAGTGATGTCCCTCTCCGCCCTATCTTACCTATGACTGCTTCAGCACAACATGAATTGGCCAAATGGTTGGGCAAGTTTTGAGCAAGTTTTCCAAATACACATTGAAGGACTCTTTCACATTTGCGAAGGCCATACAAGACTTGCATATCAATAGCAATGCTGTGTTCATGTACTCATTTGACATTGCTAGCCTATTCACCAATGTTTCACTTAAGGAAGCCATAGATATTTGCGCTGCAGCATTATATCATGGCAATCTAGACCTGCCACCATTGTGTGAATCAGTATTCATTGAACTTATGAACTCGGCAACTCACGGAGTTGAGTTCAGTTTTAATGATACCATGCATGCCCAAATAGATGGTGTTGCCATAGGATCCCCTCTAGGCCCAGTTCTTCCAAATATCCTTGTTGGGTTCCATGAGAAATATGTCTTCAATGGATAACACCTAACCTCCCTCCCTTCGCATATTTCCAATATGTGGATGATACGTTTGCTATTTTTAAATCCTCAGCTGCATGTAGTAATTTCCTTACATGTCTCCATGGGCTCCATCCTGCACTCAAATTCACCTTTGAAATGGAGCAGTCAAATGAACTCCCCTTCCTTGATGTACTAGTCAAGAAATCTGCCAGGGAGTTCTCTACCGCAGTCTACCGCAAGCCTCCCTTCACTGGTCAGTATATGTTTTGGGACCCTTACAGTTCCACATGCTATAAGATTATCTTGTCAGCAACGTTGTAAATAGGGCCAGAGCCATTTGTTCACCATGCAAGCTTGATGCCAAAATAGGATGCACCAAAGGTATTCTGGAGGATAATGGCTACCCTGATCAGATAATTTCACGCTGTATATCACACAAACTAATGAACGGGCCTAAGGCTGTCACTTTCGGCCCTGAAGAGCAAGTTTTCTTAAAAATTCAAGCAACAGGTGAAGCTAGCTGTTTCACACTGCAATGCTGCAGTAGCAACATAAGTGGTATTCATCACTAACAGGATGCTGCCATCAAGCCAAAAAGACGTTCTGCCTATCACACAAATGAGTAATGTGGTATATGAATTTCAATGCCAGTGTGAGGCGTAGACTGTACGTCCCAAAGACTGGCGGATCATATCAAACAGCATGTCCCAGCCTCTGTTCACAATGGGCAAGGTACAGACTGTACCCAACCAGCCCTTGCTTGCAAAACTCAAAACACACGGTGGGATCTTCCAGTCCCACCCACCTCTGGGATCGTCCAGTCCCGCTGAAAGTTAATGGACTTTTGGCTGGGCGGCTGCATCGCTTGCCGGTCCCGCCACGGTAGGGCTGGAAAATCCCGGCCACGGTGTTCAACATTAGATGTGGTTCCGTGATTGGACAGCATTTGCTAAATAATCCTCAGTGTGCTAAGAATTACGCTGACAACCAATTTAAGAGTGTCAGTCAGGCTCATAGCGTGACGCATTTGCATGTACTGGAAACGGCATATATTAATACACAGGAACCTGTTTGCAGACAGAAAGAACATGTATATACATTGTGCCTCTTTCAGCTAAACAAAATAAGTGACAGCCATTTGCTGACTCATTCCTCATGCCTTGACCAATCAGGGTCTAGCTGCCTGGTTTAAATTTGAAACAATGCTTGGCAGTTAACCGTCAGTCACCATCTCTGATGCATTCTCCATGGCAATGCCTCTACCAATCAGAGTCGCTTGCCAATCAATCAGCACTACCTTCACATACAGTATAAATTGTTGTTTTCCCCTTATATTGGTATTCTTGTGAAGTGTCCTGATGAGTGTAAGATGAAAAGCTTCGCCATGTCTCTCTTCAGCAATACCAAACAACGAACTTGAGACTGTTCTATAGCCCTCATTTATTATGCAATCTATTCAAGCTGTGGTCTCTATTTTCACTTCGGTCTCTTTCGGGACTGCTGTAAGATCCCTCTCGTGTGGTCAGAGCCTCTCTCCGGTGCATAATCATTTTCTAATGCAAGAGTTGCTCTCGAGCCCACTATTAGAACTCATACTGCACTTTCTTACTTTCTTGTCTATTACCCTATCCATATGCGACACTCTCTGCCATTTCCTTGTTTACAATTATTACATCTTCAAACTCATCCACTTAGGGACCAACATTTAGTATAGCTGTTCTCTTCCTTTTTATGTACTTGTAGTAGCTATTACTGTTTTTGTTTATTTCTTTTTCTCAATCTATTTTATATTTCCAAAATTTTTCCAAATTCTGGCCTACCAGCATCACCACCACATTTTATTTTATTCTTACTTGGATGTGGGCATTGTTGCCCATTCCTTAAACTGAGTGAATTGCCAGGTCATTTCAGAGGATAATTCCAAGGGACAGACATTGCTGTGGATCTGAGTTCCAAGGACGTCAGACCTTCTTACCTTTAACTTTTTACAACAATGCTTTCATGGTCACCATTGCTGAAACTAGCTTTTCAATTCCAGATTTAAAATACACCAGCTGCCATGGTGGGATTTGAACCCATGTCCCCAAAGGATTAGCCTGGACCATTAACCAGTGACATTACCACTACACCACCATCATATGCCTTTTCTTTTAATTTGATACCATCCTTGATTACTTTCTTTCTTCACAGATGATTCATCTTTCTAGTGGCATCTTTCTTTCTCAATGGAATGTATCTTTGTCGCAAATTATCAAATGTCTCCTGAAATGCCTGCTACTGCTTATCTACTGTTTTACCATTTAATCTATTTTGCCAGTCCACTTTAGCCAACTTCATCTTCATACCTTTGTAAATGCCTTTAGTTTAAAATACTGGCTTGGATGTTCCAATTGTGACATAACTTCTGACTTTACAAAAGTTTTGATTGATAGGACTATAAATATGAACAAACAAATTAGGAGCAGAAGTAGGCCATTGGGTCCCTTGAGCCTGCTCTGCCATTTGATAAGACCATGGCTGATTTGATTGTGGTTTGGCATCTATGAAACGCTAAGAAAAAACTCTTGGGTGCATTTAGATTGAGATTGAAAATTGTTATATGGTAGTTGAATATTTTGAACAGTTTAATGTTTCATGTGCCTGAGAGTTGATGTTGCACTTTATTTTCTTATAGGATAATCCGGAATTTGATTTGCAGTTTGATAGAGTATACAAGTGGATCGCCGGTAATTCTGGAGAGAAAAATAACTTTATGTCCTGTCTCTTCAAGCTCAATCGTCGTTATCTACACAACAGAATTAAGTTTGTAAACGTCAGTTCTCACATTTTGGAAGGTAAAATCCACACAAGAATGGTTCTTTATTCTCTTACGAAAATGTAAAATGCATTTTACACATAATGTTTAAAATTTTATGGGGCTCCAGTGCCAATATGGGCAGTAAAATCAGTGATATGACTGCCTGCCAAATTTTCCACGGTGTGATTATTAGAAAGACAATAGGGATGCACTGGGATCACCCAAGGCTGGAAACTTGAGCACACAGCTCTCAGAATTTAATTTTTTTAAGTGTTTTATTTGCTCTCAGAACTTGCTCAACTGTCGCATGTTGCATCATGGTACTCAGCTCCAACACATCATAACTAGCGTCAGGCCTAGTCTGAGTGCACAATCAGTTCAACTGCCTAACATTGGGATTGGTTAGCTTGGTTGGCTTGGATTTGTGTCACCAATGGCATGGGCTAAATTCCCATACTGGCTAAGGTCATCCATGAAGGCCCTGTCTTCTCAGCTCGCCCCTCGTCTGAGGCGTGGTGACCCCCAGGTTAAACTCACCATCAGTCATCTATCTCTAATGAGAGAGCAGCCTGTAGTCCTCTGGGACTACGGTGACTTTCAGTAGTAGGGAAAATTCTATTATAAAGGATGTGACAGTTGGAAAATAAAGGTATGATTGGGCAGAGTCAACATGTATTTATGAAGGGAAATAATGTTTGACAAACCTGTTGGAGTTTTTTGAGGATGTAACTAGCAGAATAGATAAGGGGGAACCAGTGGATGTGGCGTGTTTGGATTTTCAGAAAGCTTTGATAAAGTCCCACACACGAGGAAGCGTTGCACTTCATTGTTCAGGTTTTTGATGGATGGAATCAGCCAAATTTGAAGTGGGCATCACTTGTCTCCTAGCAGCCATCCCATAAGTATGCTTGCAAGTTCAAAAGCATCATGGAGCTTGGACTACCGCAGAATGAAAACATTATGACCATGAAACCATTGCCAATTGTTGTAAAAACCCATCTGGTTCACTAATGTCCTTTAGGCAAGGAAATCTGCTGCCCTTACCTGGTCTGGCCTACATATGACTCTAGACCCACAGCAATGTGGTTGACTCTTAAATGCCCTCTGAACAAGGGCAATTAGGGATGGGAAATAAATGTGGTCCTAGCCAGCGATGCCCACATCCAATGAATAAAAATAAATAACCTTCTGAAAATCAGGTGACTGTGGGCACTGTTACAAAATTGAGACTTCTTATCTTCCTCTTGCCATTTCAAAAAATACATTTATGAAGTTTATGAAATTTTTTTAGTTGAACTACTAACAGATTAAGTTAAGTAATAACTTTATTTACCCACAGCTAACAAAATGCTTTATTTACACTGGCCAGTCATTACCTCTGCAGTGAGTACTAGCTTAGTTCTACAAGCTTAAAACCAGTTACACAGTAACTTTTGCCATTTCTGGTGAAAGGTCAGTGACCTGGAACATTTGGCTGAGTTTTAGATCCAGGGTCTTGATCCTGACACTGGACTGAATTCCAGGCAGGAACCCAGAGGTGACGATGACGTGGCCCTGGGGGAGATTTTCAAGTAAGCAACTTCACATTTCTCCGCATTGAACACCATCTGTCGTGCTTCAACCCATTGCACCATCCTTTCTGTTACCCAAAATCTATAATTATCCCCATCATGATCTATGATTTCATCAATTTTGTATCATCTGCAAATTTATAATACTGCTGCTTAAGCCCAAGTCTAGATCATTTATAAAACTTAAAAGAAAGTAATGGACCAAAACTAACCCTTGGGAACACTGCTGCAAATTATCTCCCAATCTGAAAAACATCCATCAGTTGTCACACATTTCCTTGTCACTGAGCCAGTGTTGTAACTGTACTGCCACTTTCTGCTTATTTCCACATACTTCTATCTTATTGAAAAGCCTTCTGTGTGGTATTTTGTCCAGTACCTTCCAAACTTCCATTTAGTATAGTACCTTGATCAGTGGCCTCTGTTGCGTCATCAAAGAATTCAATTGAGTTAATCAGAGACAATTTACCTTTAACAGGTAGCTCTCTTTGATTGACTCATGTCTTTCCAAACAAGAATTTATTTTGTGCCTGATAATGGTCTCCAATAACTTCCCCACTACCAATGTTAGCCTGACTGAAATGTAGCTTCCTGGTTTAAACCCTTCCCTTTTCTTGAAAGGCAGTGTAACATGGCAACCCTCCAGTCCTCTATCATTCCTGTATTAAGACCATAAGACATAGGAGCAGAAATTAGGCCATTCGGCCCATCAAGTCTGCTCCGCCATTCAATCATGGCTGATAGGTTTCTCAACCCCATTCTCTCGCCTTCTCCCCGTAACCTTTGATTCCCATACCAATCAAGAACCTATCTATCTCAGTCTTAAATACACTCAATGACCTGGCCTCCACAGCCTTCTGTGGCAATGAATTCCATAGATTCACCACTCTCTGGCTAAAGAAGTTTCCCCTCATCTCTGTTCTAAAAGGTCTTCCCTTTACTCTGAGGCTGTGCCCTCAGGTCCTAGTCTCTCCTACTAATGGAAACATCTTCCCCACGTGCACTCTATCCAGGCCTTTCAGTATTCTGTAAGTTTCAATCAGATCCCCCCCTCATCCTTCTAAACTCCATTGAGTATAGACCCAGAGTCCTCAAACGTTCCTCATATGTTAAGCCTTTCATTCCTGGGATCATTCTCGTGAACCTCCTCTGGACCCTCTTCAGGGCCAGCACATCCTTCCTGAGATACGGGGCCCAGAATTGCTCACAATATTCTAAATGTGGTCTGACCAGAGCCTTATAAAGCCTCAGCAGCACATCCCTGCTTTTATATTCTAGTCCTCTCGAAATAAATGCCAACATTGCATTTGCCTTCCTAACTACTGCGTCAACCTGCAAGTTAACCTTAAGAGAATCCTGGACTAGGACTCCCAAGTCCCTTTGCACTCCAGATTTCTGAATTCTCTCCCCATTTAGAAAATAGTCTATGCCTCTATTCTTTCTACCAAAGTGCAAGACCTCACACTTCCCCACGTTGTATTCCATCTGCCACTTCTTTGCCCATTCTCCTAACCTGTCCAAATCCTTCTGCAGCCTCCCTGCCTCCTCAATACTACCTGTCCCTCCACCTATCTTTGTATCATCTGCAAACTTAGCCAGGATGCTCTCAGTTCCTTCATCTAGATCATTAATGTATAAAGTGAAAAGTTGTGGTCCCAACACTGACCCCTGTGGAACTCCACTAGTCACCGGCCGCCATCCTGAGAAGGACCCCCTTATCCCCACTCTCTGCCTCCTGCCGGACAGCCAATCTTCTATCCATGCTAGTACTTTGCCTCCAACACCATGGGCTCTTATCTTACTGAGCAGCCTCCTGTGCGACACCTTGTCAAAGGCCATCTGGAAGTCCAAGTAGATAACATCCATTGGCTCTCCTTTGTCTAAACTACTCGTTACCTCCTCAAAGAATTCTAACAGATTTGTCAGGCATGACCTCCCCTTGATGAAACCATGCTGACTTTGCCCGATTTTACCATGCACTTCCAAGTATTCTGAAATCTCATCCTTAATAATGGACTCTAAAATCTTACCAACGACCGAGGTCAGGCTAATCGGCCTGTAATTTCCTGTCTTTTGCCCCACTCCCTTCTTAAACAGGGGGGTTACATTAGTGATTTTCCAGTCCTCTGGGACCCTCTCTGACTCCAGTGATTCCTGAAAGATCGCCACTAATGCCTCTCTCTTCAGCTATTTCCTTCAGAACTCTAGGGTGTAATCCATCTGGTCCAGGTGATTTATCCACCTTCAGACCTTTCAGTTTTCCTAGCACCTTCTCCTTGGTAATGGCCACCATACTCACCTTTGCCCCCCGACTCTCTTGAACTTTGGGGATGTCACTCGTGTCTTCCACTGTGAAGACTGACGCAAAGTACCTATTCAGTTCCTCCGCCATTTCTTTGTTCCCCACTACTACTTCTCCAGCATCATTTTCCAGTGGCCCAATGTCTACTTTTGCCTCTCTCTTACCTTTTTATATATGTAAAAAAACTCTTGCAATCTTCTTTTTATTACTGGCTAGTTTACCCTCATATTTAATCTTCTCCCTCCTTATTTCTTTTTTAGTTGCCCTCTGTTGGTCTTTGTAAGCTTCCCAATCCCCTGGTTTCCCACTGCTCTTCGCCGCATTGTATGCTTTCTCTTTAGCTTCCCTTGTTAGCCATGGTTGCCTCGTCCTCCCTTTAGTATGCTTCTTCTTCCTAGAGATGAATTTTTGCTGTGTCTCCCAAATTACTCCCAGGAACTCCTGCCATTGCTGTTCCACTGTCTTTCCTGCTAGGCTCATCTCCCAGTCAATTCTGGCCAGCTCCTCCCTCATGCCTCTGTAGTTGCCTTTATTCAACTGTAATACCGTTACATCTGATTCCAGCTTTTTCCTCTCAAATTGCAGGGTAAATTCTATCATATTATGGTCACTTCCTCCTAAGGGTTCCTTCACCTTAAGCTCCCTTATCAAATCTGCCTCATTACACATCACTAAATCTAGAATTGCCTGTTCCCTAGTGGGCTCCACCACAAGCTGCTCCAAAAAGCCATCTCGTAGACATTCCACAAATTCCATTTCTTGGGATCCACTACCAACCTGATTTTCCCAGTCTACCTGCATATTGAAATCCCCCATGATCACTGTAACCTTGCCTTTCTTACACGCCTTTTCTATCTCCTGGTGTATCTTGTGCCCCACATCCTGACTACTGTTCGGAGGCCTGTACATAACTCCCATTATGGTTTTTTTACCTTTGTGGTTCCTAAACTCTACCCACACAGATTCTACATCATCTGACCCTACATCATTTCTTGCTATCGATTTAATTTCATTTCTTACTAACAAAACAACCCCACCCCCTCTGCCAACCTGCCTATCTTTTCGAAAGGATGTATATCGTTGGATATTTATCTCCCAGTCCTGATCCCCTTGCAGCCATGTCTCCGTAATGCCCACCACATCATACCTGCCAATTTCAATCTGTGCCACAAGCTCATTTACCTTATTTCGTATACTGCGTGCATTCAGATACAACACCTTCAGTCCTGTATTTCCCATCCCCTTTCTCATTGTCATTCCTTTGACACATCCAGCAGCAACATCTCCTGAAGTGCCGTCATGGAATGGAACTGTTCTGGCCACATTTTTCCTTGCTTCCATTTATTTTCATAAAAAATGTCTTATTTGGCAAGGATGTTGATTAAAACACTTCTCCTTTTGAATGCAATCTCTTCTTCACAAGCTAGCAGTAGTTTTTTTATGAACTGCTTCTGATCAGATTTTGTGACAACTAGCCATTAGCTTGCCTGGCCGGACTCACTTTTCCATAAGCAGGGAGCTTTTTTAAATAAAGGTGACACAAAATGTTGTGAAGTTACTCTCCCTGATACCGGCACTGAACACCTGTACCACAGGTAAGCGTGGGCACTCTTTGAAAAAAATTGGAACCTATTACCTTCTACTATTTCAAAAAAATACACGAAGAAATTTATGCGTTTTTTGTAGATTAAGCTGAGTAATAACTTTATTTACCCACAGTTAACAAAATTTTTTATTTACAGTGTTCAGTCACTGTCTCTGCAATGAGTGTCAGCTTAGTTTTACAAGCTTAAAACCTATTCCACTGTAACTTTTGCCAAGTCATTGACGTGGAACATTGGGCTGAAGTTTAGTTCCAGGGTCCTGATCGCAACATTGGGCTGAATTCTAGGTCAGAAACCCAGAAGTGGTCATGGTGTGGTGCTGGATGACATTTTAGAAGAGGTGACCAATTAAGAGGCCACCTCTGGGAGCCCCATCCAATTAAGGGACGGCAGATAGGTTTCACAACAGGAGGGTCGTTGGAACCTCAAGATTCTGTATGGCTAATAATCCCGCAGTGTGACTGTAGGTGGGGGACCACGGCTGCTAGGCCATCATTGTGGAGTAAGAACCCTTCCAAGGAATTGCCTGCAGCCATAGCTGTGGTTCTCGCTGCCCAGCGGATTAATGCTGGGCTGCTGAGCAGGATGCCCCCTAGACCAAGCCCCCTCCACCCCTTTCAGCCTGTTAATATGGCAATCATCTTGTTAAAACCAATTGGTAGTTAAACAGGTGATGGGCATCAGTTATCCTAGCTGAATAGAATAAAAAGGTACAGCTGGAAAACTTTGTGGGGAAGTTAGTAGCACTGAGGAGTTGTCTTGGAAATAAATCAGCTTTAACCAAGAGACCTGCCTGGATTAATTCTTCCACCACAACCTCTTATTGTGAGTAACATGATAGCAGAGGATGAACTTTAAGCTTTGCTGATTGATTGCTGTGCATGAAGCTTTCTGTCTCAGTCCTCTGAGGGAAAAGAAGTGCACTGTTGCTAACAATTTAAGTTACGGAATGGCAGAAGGACGGTGCAAAATCGCAAGCTTCGACTATCCACCAATTTTTTCTGACTCTGAATCTTATCAGCAATAGAAGGCTGAAGTTGAAATGTGGACCCAGGTTACTGCTATACCCCGGAAGAAGCAAGGTATGGCTTTGGCGTTATCATTACCCAGCCAAAAGTAAGATAAGGAGTAAAGTATTTTCAGAGTGGAAAGTGGGTGATTTGGATCATGAAGAGGGATTGAACCGTCTGATACAATTTTTGGATAAGTTACACAAAAAGGATGAGTTATTGGAAGCGTATGAAGCTTGGCTGATCTTTGATAGGTTTAGGAAATCAGATGATCAGCCCATGGAAGAATATATCATGGATTTTGATAAATGGTACAGGAGACTACAGCGATTTGAACTTGAAATTCCAGAATCGGTATTTGCATTTAAACTACTGGACTGTGCTCGCATTTCCCATGTTGATAGTCTTTTAGTACTAACGGGGGTTCAGATCCAGGGGAAAGAATCTCTCTTAGATCAAATGGCTGCTGCCCTAAAAAAATTCCTGGGGAAACAGTTGTTCCCTGCCACATTTTTTAGCAAATGCGAACAACTATGCTGTAAAACAAAGGATAGATGATTCAATGGTGACCGAATTTTGCCGTCGACCAAATTTTAGATGAAGATTCCAATACAAAGATGGGGTTAATGACAAGAGGTCTGAAAATGGTTGTAACTCGAGCCAATTTGAGAGTCGGGACAAAAAATGTCAGGGATGGTGACCGTAGACATTTAAACCCAGAAAATGCATGGGGAATGGTTAATTGGTGTTCTCAGTGTGATTCCCAGTACCATTACACAATGAACTGCCCACAGCGAAGGAATCGTGTTTTTGAAGTGACCCACGAGATGGATTCATCTGAAACTGAAAATGATGGTGACTGCCATGATGGAATTATATTGATCAGAGTTTGAATCCGGTGATGAGTATCTTGATGGTAGATTCCTTCAACTGTGCAGTTCTGGACAGTGGTTGCACTTCTACCGTGTGCAGCATGGACTGGCTTAACTGCTATCTGGAGTCTCTCGATGCGCCAGACCAACAGAGGGTCAAGGAGTATGAAAGCTCTACCTGCTTCAGGTTCGGAGATGACAATACATTAACATCCTCCTAAAGGGTGGTCCTCCCTTGTAAGATAGCAGGGATCAATCTATTTATCAGTACTGATGTGGTTTCTAGCGAGATACCGCTATTATTGAATCGATCTGCGCTGAAGAAGGCTCAAGATGACGCTAGATATGAAGAATGATGGAGCAGTTGTGTTTGGGAAAAATGTGGATCTCCATTTTACTCGTTAGGCGATTACTGCTTGCCACTAAGGAAGCCAGAGATTTCTTATCAAAAAGTTCATGAAGTTTTGATAACTGCTGAGAATGAGAATTTGGTGGACAAAAAGATCATTTGGAAATTACATAGACGGTTTGCACATCCGGCGCTACAGAAACTGAAGACTCCGCTACGAGATGCGGGAGTGGTTGATAAAGGATATGATGATCTTATAGAACGAGTCACTGCTCAGTGTGAAATTTGCCTTAAAGATTGCAAGACACCACCGCGACCTGTTGTGAACTTGCCACTAGCCAGGGAGTTTAACGATGCAGTGGCAATGGACTTAAAAGTTTGGGACAAGGATAGGGGTATTTTATTTTTACTACACTTCATAGATATGGCAACCAGATTTAGTCTATCCACTGTGATACATAGTAAAGACAAAAGGACCATTAACGATAAGGTCATGGAGAAATGGGTAGGAACAGGATTAGGAACACCAATGAAATTCCTCACAGATAATGGTGGGGAATTCGCCAATGAGGAATTTTGAGATATGTGCGAAAATTTAAACATCATAGTTATGCACACTGCAGCTGAGAGCCCGTTCAGTAATGGTCTTTGTGAAAGAAACCATGCAGTAATAAATGACATGTTACATAAAATATTAGCTGATCAACCAGGTTGTAAACTGCAAACGGCGCTAGCATGGGCGGTGCATGCAAAGAACTCTCTGCAAATGGTTGGGGGGTACAGTCCATATCGGTTGGTGTATGAAAGAAATCTGAAGTTACCTTCGGTGTTATCAGATGCTCCCCCTGTTCTAGAAGGGACTAGCATTAGCTCCACTTTTTCTGCTCATCTGAATGCTTTGCATGCGGGCAGAAAAGCTTTCATTAAAGCTGAGGTTTCGGAGAAAATTCGGCGGGCCCTACGGCACCGCGTAAGACCATCAGGAATACAAAACAAAAACAGAACTACCTGGAAAAACTCAGCAGGTCTGGCAGCATCGGCGGAGAAGAAATCAGTTAACGTTTCGAGCCTTCATGGCCCTTCGGCAGAACTGGAGCCAGTTCTGCCGAAGGGCCATGAAGGCTCGAAACGTTAACTGATTTCTTCTCCGCCGATGCTGCCAGACCTGCTGAGTTTTTCCAGGTAATTCTTTTTGTTTTGGATTTCCAGCATCCGCAGTAGCTTTTAGCTTTTTGTTTTTATCAGGAATACAGTTTAGACAAGGAGACACGGTATATTATAAAAGGAAAGGCCAGAGAGTGGAAAGGACCTGGCAAGGTTATAAGGAATGATGGAAAAGTAGTAATTGTGCAATATGGTAATCAAACTGTTAGGGTACATTCTTCACTGTTAATTGGTGCTGACTATACCTTTACAGGTTCTGAACAGGACATAGAACGCGAGGAAGCACCATGCACTTCACATATACATACACTGGGTAGTTATGAGGAATAGATGACGGCAGATACAGGGTTGACTGACTATGAGCAAAGTAATACTGAGGTACAGGACAACACTATTCGTCCAAAAGGGCAATTACCCAAAGTAGGAACAAAGGTAACATACATGCCAGAATGGACCAGTGTGTGGAGGGATGCCACCATCATAGGGAGAGCAGGAAAGGCCACTGGTAAATACAAACATTGGCTAAATGTGCAGGATGAAGGACAGAAGACAAGACCTATCGATTGGCAAACCGAGGTAAAGATGTGGAAACCCAGAAGGTGCAGTATGAATTCTGACAGTGCACCAGAAAGTGGCCGTGGCCCTAGAAAAAGATCACGGACTTGCGAACGGAGTTCTGTTCGCATAGGAGGACGATCATATAGTAGCAATCCAGAAAGGGAGAGAAATGTGAGTAGCAGCCATAACTTAACAAGGAAGATTAGAGAGCAAGCTAGCAATCTCAATAGAAGTAGAAGTCCTTATGACAGAGAAATTCTAGTAGCTGTTAATAATTTGGAAAGTAAGCTGAAAAAGGAAGCCAAATGGAAAGAGTTAGAAAGTTGGAAAAAATTTCGGATATATTCTGAAATACCTGACAGTGGACATCCAGCTTTATCTCACAGATGGATCTGTACAGAAAAGGTATCCCCAGATGGCACATATAAGGCCAAAGCGAGATTAGTAGCCCGAGGCTTTGAAGAGACTAGGAGATCAAGATGTCAGAGTGGACTCGCCTATTGAGGGGAAAGTGAGTTTGAAGATTTTTTTTTTAGCTATTTTGGCATCCTATTCCTGGGAGTGCAAATTGATTGACATAAAGGCTGCGTTTTTACAGGGGGAGTAGTTTCAAAGGGAAGTTTTTTTGAAACCATCCGAAGAAGCCGGGGATGTAGAAGGAAAGCGATGGAAATTGAATAAGTGTGTTTATGGGTTGAATGATGCATCAAGAGTATGGTATTTTTCTGTGAGGTCTGTCTTGTTGAAAATAGGTTGCATTCGGTTAAAGACAGACCCCGCGATGTTCTACTGGTACCATAAGGAGAAACTAGCTGGGATCTTTATCATGCACGTTGATGATTTCCTGTGGGGAGGATCTGTAGAATTTGAACAATGGGTAATTGAGAAGATAAAGAAGGAATTCCAGGTCGGAAGTCAGGCTTCTGGGGCCTTTAAATACATAGGTTTAGGACTTTAAGCAGAGCAAGTTAGAAGTGACATTGAATCAACAATCTTATCTAGAAAATGTTAATTATATCCCAATAACTCGTGGTAGATCCTCACAAAAAGAGGATCCTGCTACCAAGGAAGAAACGGAACAGTTGAGAAGTTTGATTGGGCAGTTGAACTGGTTGTGCACTCAGTCTAGGCCTGATGCTAGTTATGATGTGTTGGAGCTGAGTACCATGATGAAACATGCGACAGTTGAGCAAATTCTGAGAGCAAATAAAACACTTAAATTAAATTCTGAGAGATGTGTGCTCAAGTTCCCAGCCTTGGGTGATCCAGAAGATATAAGGTTAGTCATTTTTAGTGCTGCTTCACATGCCAATCTTCCAGATGGGTACTCTAGCACAGCAGGGTTCATCATATTCTTGGTGGGAAGGAACGATAAATGTTGCCCACTGGCTTGGGAGACCAAGAAAATAAAAAGGGTAGTGAAAAGCACCTTAGCTGCTGAAACGTTAGCCTTAGTGGAGGCATTAGATATGGGGGTTTACTTGCCCAATATATCGACAGAAATATTATATAAGGGGCAATGTGGGAAAAATTTGCCCATAGAATGTTATGTTGATAACCAGTCTCTTTGGGACAACGTTCATTCCACGAAAAGTGTCACAGAAAAAAGGCTACGAATAGACCTAGCAAGCATAAAGGAGATGTTAAAAGAAAAGAGATGGCTAAGATAAAATGGGTTGACGCAAATCACCAACTATCAGACTGTTTTACAAAAAGAAGTGCCTGCTCTAAAAAATTATTAAATGTGTTGGAAGAGGGGTGTCTTATAATGATGCAATGAAAAAATTGTTTTAGTTTTATAATTGTGTGTGTATATATACGTGGTAAATGAAATTCGGAAATTATAGGCGTGGAAATGCGTGACGTTGGGCAGAATTTTCTGCCTGCCGGGCGGGCGGGGAGACGATCCCCGCCGGAGAAGCGGGCCCTGCTGCTATTTTACGTGGGCGGGCCAATTAAGACCTGCCCTGCGTGACATCTGGTGGGAAGCGCTTACTGTGCGGGCGGGGGCGGATTCTCCAAAAGCGAGAGTGCGCTCTTTTGCACATGCGCATTAAAGAGTGCACATCTGCCTGAGGCTAACTGCTGCCTCAGGGAGATCGCTTACACTTTTAAAAAGATTAAAAATAGAAAAAGAAATTCCCTAACTTGTCCCCCTCATGTGACAATGTCACATGAGATGGGACATGTTCATTAATTACAGTAAAACTTTATTAAACTTCCTAGAACCCTGCATGAAACCTCATCCTGCTGGTGGATGAGGTTTCATGTTTTTTCTATTTGCCGCCAGGGCTCCTGGCCTGCCCGCCAACCTTAAGGTTGGACAGGCAGGTCCTTTAATTGTTTAAATGATCCTGTCAATGGCCTCTATTGGCCATTGACTGGTCAGCGGGCCCACAGCTGATTTTGCTGAGCCCCCACCTTCCTGAAAATTTAAATGGGGTGGGGTGACGTCGGGGGTTCCGCCCGACGTCATCCCGTGTCATTTTATGGTGTCGGCGAGCGGGCCCTGCTCCCTGCTCACCGACGGCAAAATTCTGCCCATTATTTCCCTTTTATTTGCTTTAAAAAAAAAGTGTTCAAGTTTTTTTAAAAAGAGGGGAGTCTGTTAATATGGCAATCATCTTGTTAAAAACCAATTGGTAGTTAAACAGGTAATGGGCATTAATTATCCCAACTGAATAGAATAAAAAGGTACAGCTGGAACACTTTGTGGGGAAGCTAGCAGTACTGAGGAGTTGTCTTCGAAATAAACCAGCTTTAACCAAGAGACCTGCCTGGATTAATTCTTCCACCCCAACCTCTTATTGTGAGTAACACTGCCTGCCATCAGGAGGCCACAGCCAGGCATGGGCTCCAATCATATAAGGGGTGGGGGGCCATTTTCCAACTGGAAAACCTGGACAGTATGTCAAGTGTCCTCAGCTTAGTTGACTACCCACCACTGGCGAGTGGAAAACCTTCCCCCGCCCTCCTGGAAGCCGTGTCCATGGAAATAGGCTGGAGGTAGGAACTTGTCTGCAGACTGGCATGTTGGTCAGTTGCAAGAAATTGCTGGCAGATCTGCCTCTGCCTCGAAATGAAGGCTCAGCCCATTAACGCTATTTCCTTTTCTACAAATGTTGCCTGACCTGCTGAGTATTTCCATTATTTTCTGTTCTTTTATATTAGTTTTACAATAGTTGACGTGTGGTACAGGATAAGAAGCACAGTATGTCTATTTTGACTTTTCGTTGACCAATTGGTGGAATGCATTGGTTGGCAGCTGAAACTCAGTAAAATGGCACCCATGAGGCTCTGGCCTCATTCACATAGGCTGGGTGAGTTGCAGGGTGCCAAGTGGGCATCCCACGCAATTCACAAAAATGTGGCACAGGAAGCTGCTAGGAAGACAAATTGTGGTGGGAGGGTGGGTTTGTCATCATCGTGGAGGTTTGGGATCCCAGGGCAGCAGCAGCCCAGATTATTTTTGTCAGCCATGAAGGTGCATTCCTGCTCCTTCAAGACCCACAAAAATAGTTTGAATTACCTCTGCTGAACCTCATTTGTTCCATCACACCCAAAACTGGTTGAAGCCTGTGCTAAGCATTCTATGACCAATTCCTATCTAAATTGATAGTCATAGGATCCAAAAGAGGCCAATTGCCTGAAACAGATGGAGGCTTTTCACACCCTGTGATAGGCTTCTTTTATAAATGGCACCAGCTACGTCACTCAAAAGGCTAACAACCCTATATTAAGGCTGTTTACACCAGGCGCTAGCATTGAAAATTAACTCCAGTGTTTCTACTTTAAAGTCGCTTCATCTAGGTCCTTAACAGAGAAAATATTTTAACCTCCCTCACAAATGGTGTATTTGCAAGAACTGATAAAACAATAAAGACACTGATACATTTGATTTGAGGTGGTCAATTTGAAAGTAATTTTTTTAACATATTATTATCCTGTAAGATGCTCCATTGTTATTACATTAAAAGATGTATTAAATTACAGTGCCTATTTTCTTTTTAATCAGAATATATGTGAAAGTAGTTTGAACCACCCTGCCACTAGAGTTTTTCATTGTTTTTCTTTTCATCCTCAAGTTTTCTTTGTTCACCCCTCCTCCTCTGAAGCCACTGACTTATGCTGGTACCTCACCCAGGGGACAATTCATCATGTTTATCACCTAACAGTGTGACTGAAAATTTTTCATGTGGTGATTATCACAGGGAAACTTGATCATTTTTAAGTAAAGATCCTCATGTGCTATTGAGTTATACCAAATTCTCAGAAAATATTCCCATTAGCACAATATTTTGTTCATCATTTTGTCAAGGCCCAAGGACTAAAAATTGGCTTACATACAAGTAAGTATATGTTGGCGTAGTGAGGAAAACTATTCAAAGTCACAATAAAGAAGGAAGTAGTAGAGAAATTGGATAGGATTAAAATAGATAAAGAGAAGGTACTAAAAAGGTTGGGAGCACTCAAAGTAGAAAAGTTACCTGTCAGGGTGGGATGCATGCTAAATTGGTAAGGGAAGTAAGGATCGAAATTGTGGCTTTGGCCACAACAAGCTGGCAAATCTAATGTGTAGTACTTAAGCAAAAGTTTTTTGAAAGTACATAAACACACCAACTGCAAAACCTTCAGTTTTGTTGTGGAATGGTGCCTGTAATAGTATCCTCACCACTGACATTAGGCTGACTGGTCTATAGTTGCTGAGCTTATCCTCTCTTTAAGCAGATTACACCTGCTTAAAAACCTCCAGTTTTTTTGGCACCACTCCTATATATATCAAAGAAGAATTAGAAGCTAAGGTGAAAGACATCAGTTAGGTAGAGAGATTGGAGAAACTGGGTTTTCTTCTCCTTAGGGTAGAGAAGGCTAAGGGGAAATTTGATAGACGTGTTCAAAACATGAAGAGTTTAATAGGGTTAAAAAGAATCTATCCCCAGTGTCAGAGGCTCAATACCCTTTGCAAAAGAAGCAGAAACAACGTGGGGGCGTGGGGGGTTAAAATTGAGATGTTATGATTAGGAATGTATTGCCTGAAAGGTTGGTGGCAACAGATTCAATAATTAATTTCAAATGGAAAATAGCTAAATTCTTGAAGTGGAAAAAATTGCATGGCTGTAGGAAAAGGGCAGGGAAATGAATGAACTTCCAAAGAGCTTGCATAGGCATGGTAGGCTGAATGGCCTCTTTCTGTGCTGTATCAATTACCTGTATTTGTTGTAATTAAAAATTATGATGTCTTGTGATAGTGGTTGTTAGCATGTTCTTCATCTCATTTCGGAACAATACTTTGAAAGATCACGCGATGAGACATTCTGCTAAATGATTCTGACAGTCTGCTCATGATACCATCGACAGGATCCACCATCTCTTTTTCCTGCAGAGCCTTGAGGACATTACATGTGGACCACTGTCTGATGGACTTGTGGTCAAAGTTGTTTTTCTGCATAAACTTTTCCACTAGGGACAGGTGGTATGGCATGGTCCAACTGCAGGAATGTGGCCAGATCCATCCTTCGCAACACCAGGGACAGGTAGAACCTCAGCACATGGTGACACCTGGTGTTTGCATACCAAGGGTCTAAGCACAGTTTGATAGAGTTGCACACAAAGGTGTGGCCATCAGGATGAGGATGATGTTGGGTACGTTTTTCCCCCCTTTTATCTAGAGGTTTACACTTCATGTCTCTGCGGACACAGACCATTTTTGATCTCCAGATAAAATAGAATATGGCTCGGGTGACTGCAGTTGTGCAGGAGTAGGGTGGGGGCCAGTCGTGCCATGTGAGGCAACAGCAAGAGTATCTCACACCAGATGACCAGGTTCTTAACAACAATGGAGGGGGAACATTGTTCCCAAATGCCCAGTTTTTGTTTTACCATGCTCCTTCCAGTTTTTAGCACATGCCTGGCCCCTCCAAACCACATCCACAACACCTTCAGGTAGTCTGACCTGACAGTGAAGGGGACAAAGAATTGGTTGGTGTAGCTCCCAAGAAACTTGGACTTGTTCTTGCCGCAATTTACTTTGGCTCCCAAGGCCAGTTCAAACTGGTCCCAGATGTTCTTCATTCTGTGAATTGGCAGCCGATCTGAGCAGAAGACAGCAATGTTGTCCATGTACAGGGACACTTTGACCTAGCTGCCTGGGATTGTCACCCCTCTTTTGCACAGATTTTTCTTGATGGTCTTCCAGTGCAAAGAGCTGTTGACAACCAAGGGCAGAATCTTGCCCTTGTTGGACGGGCTTGGTGGGAGTGGGCAGGGGTGATCGGGAAGCCGACCGCCACCCGCGATTGAGGCCGAAAAGGCAATTTCACGCTGGCGGGCCAATTAAAGCCCGCCCAGCATGAAACGTGAGTGGCAACACTCAGCGCTGCCTATGTAGATGGGGCAGGGGAAAGAGTGTGAGCGGGGCGAGCGCAAACTTTGCACATGGGTGCAAGTGTGCGCTTCATAATCTCCCTGAGGCACAGAGCTGCCTCAGGGAGATGAAGCTTTTCTCAAAAAAGACAAATAATGTAATAAAACACGTCCCCTCATGTGGCTCTGTCACGTGTTATTAATTAAATTTTACATTTTATTTTATTTTTATTTGCTTTAGGAAACCTCATCCCATCTGTGGATGAGGTTTTCTAAAAAGTGCGAAGGCTACTTGGCCTTTTCGCCTGCCCGCCAACCATAAGGTTGGACGGGCTGCAAAAAATGTCAGTCAATAACCTTGTTAATGGCCTTAACAGGCCTTTTAATTGTTGGCAGGCGTGCAAAATATCACGCGACTGCACGTCAACGTTGGGACGCTTGCCTGATGTCAACGCACGTCATTTTACACTCAAGCAGGCCGGGACTGCGCCCGCCCACCGAGCTAAAGATTTTGCCCCCAAGTGTTACAGACTGGCACATTTCAAATTCCGAATTACATGCTCAGGGACACGCTAACGTTTGGGGCAGTTGCTGCAAAGGCACTGTCTAAGGCCCTCCCGCTGTAGTACACTGAGGGATTGGAAACTGTCAAACCCCTCAGGCTGTACTGATATATGAAATGTATGTAATTGTAGGTGTTGAGGCACCTAGAATGTATTGAAAGAAACTGAATTGGTTTGCACTTTATGTAAATTCACTTTGAATTGTCATGCCATGTGCTGTTATAAATTTTATGAAGAAAATACTTTTGGGGGGAAAAAAATCTTAACGGGACTGCACAGTGCAACAAATGGACTGTGCACAGCTTAGGTAAATTCTAGGGAACATTGGTTTGAATGATGAAACTTTTGGTTCCAGAACAAAATGGGAAGATATAAAATTTTATTGTATTCCAGAGAGCCTGCGTCCTCCAATGGAACAGCGAGCAAGAGGACCAGTTGAAGAGGAAGAAGAGATTGGTGTTTATCAAGAATTATCATCAAAAGAGGCATTTGATATTGAGAAATTAATGGAACAGTTTGATGAGTCTATTGCCAATTCAGAAGCTTTTGCAGAGAAAATGAGCAAAGATCTCCATGTGTTAGATGAGGTAATTCTTTAGAAACTTGTATGCACTTTATTACTTGAAACATAGAACAGTCACAAATAACTGTCATTTTCAATAATTCTACAATACCTGATCTAAAGTAAGATGTGGGCATATGATCCAGGAAATTAGTTACTGAAATTAATGAGCAAAATTTTTAATGGATTTGTATGGTATTCCTCAGTTTGCTATTTTAAAACAAATGTTATTTTATTTTGAATGAGTTATAACCCCCGCTTATACAATGGGTAGAAAAGTGTGAGCTGAACATATTAACCATTTATCTATTGATATTACTGGCAACATACTATAATGAATATTGTGCACTGTAATTAGGGTTTGAAGTACAATGTAATTAGGTATAATTGTTGTTTATAAATACCTAATTCATGGTTCATAGTAATATTTTAGAGGGAATTTTTAGTTCTGGGAAGATTAAAGTTAACTGTAGAAAATGGGGTAAATGCAACTAAAGCAGCTTAAAGACTATCACACTTAAAAGGTGAGGGCCATGTTGACCTAAGGGGTTAACAGCTAGAAAAGTAAGATCATAACACAGCAGGTGAGCTTACTAAGCTGAAGAATTGAAGATGAGGTGCCTACACTGCTTGCAAAGAAATGCAGCCCAGAGAGTTGGAATTCTTTGGGAGTTAAAGCTACGATAAATTTAAAAGCATTCAGTGAGCCCTGGAAGGCTACTTTGTCATGGAAATGGATAGAGCTTAAGAAAGTTCTAGGGTTTCAACATAGCTGTGTGTTTGCCGGGGCAGTGAGTGTTCTGCGCTGGGGAAAAGGCCATCCAAAAAGGTGCTGCTGTTAGCAGTCTCCAGACAGCAAAACTGTTGCTGTTGGCTGGCTGTGTGCAGTTAGGACTCAGGAGAAGCCCTGGGAAACTGAGACTGTGGCAGAAGGTCACTGGCTCTGTGCTAGAAAGTGTTAGGACTCAGAAGAAGCCCTGGGAGCCATTTGTAGCTTGGCGTAGCTGGGGAGATTGGAGTGAAACCCAGGGGCTGTTAAAGAGCTGAAATTGTGCCAGTAAATAGAGCCTGGAGTGCATACTCGGAAATCCAGGGGAACGGAATCTCGGGAGACAAGATTGAAACCCTGGGAGGTGTGCAGTCGTTGAGGCAGTCTTAGTTAGAGCACCTTTGAGGGATTTCAGAGGTTTGATCTTCAAAAATGAAAAGTTTGGAGTCCCTCATGAGGGAGACAGAATTTCAACAAGATTGGTTGACTCATGGTGTTTCCTAACATGTGGGTGGGGTTGCTGTCTTGGTCACATTTGCTATTTATTGTACAATGTGGTGTGTTCGACCACAGTTTGTCTGTTAATTCACATTTACCTCATATTAACCCTGAACGTTAGAGTACAAGAAAGATAATGTAAATCACAGAATCTCACAGTGCAGAAGAGGCCCTTCAGCCCATCGAGTCTACACCAACACGTGAGAAACACCTGACCTACCTACCTAATCCCATTTACCAACACTTGGCCCATAGCCTTGAATGTTATGACGTGCCAAGTGCTCATCCAGGTACTTTTTAAAGGATGTGAGGCAACCCGCCTCCACCACCCTCCCAGGCAGTGCATTCCAGACCGTCACCACCCTCTGGGTAAAAAAAGTTTTTTCTCTTATCCCCCCTAAACCTCCTGCCCCTCACCTTGAACTTATGTCCATTTGTGACTGACCCTTCAACTAAGGGGAACAGCTGCTCCCTATTCACTCTGTCCATGCCCCTCATAATCTTGTACACCTCGATCAGGTCGCCCCTCAGTCTTCTCTGCCCCAACGAAAACAACCCAAGTCAATCCAACCTCTCTTCATAACTTAAATGTTTCATCCCTGGCAACATCCTGGTGAATCTCCTGCACCCCCTCCAGTGCAATCACATCCTTCCTATAATGTGGCGACCAGAACTGCACACAGTACTCCAGCTGTGGCCTCACCAAGGTTCTATACAACTCCAACATGACCTCCCTACTTTTGTAATCTATGCCTCGATTGATAAAGGCAAGTGTCCCATATGCCTTTTTCACCACCCCACCAACATGCCCCTCTGCCTTCAGAGATCTATGGACACACACGCCAAGGTCCCTTTGTTCCTCAGAACTTCCTAGTGTCATGCTGTTCATTGAATACTTCCTTGTCAAATTACTCCTTCCAAAGTGTATCACCTCACACTTTTCAGGGTTAAACTCCATCTGTCACTTATCTACCCATTTGACCATCCAGTCTATATCTTTCTGTAGCCCAAGACACTCAACTAGAAATTGTTTTAACTTCTTGACCTTGTATAGTAAAGTTTATTTTTATGTGTTCAAAAGAATGTTGTGGCTTTATTCTCTTAGCAAGTGTCTTGAATCTCAAACTTTGTCTACCTTAAACAAAACGTTATTGGTCCCTAGCAGGATCTTACCAAAAACTTGGGGGTCTGGTCTCAGATCATAACAATATAGATATAGAAAGTTGCATAAAACGCAACCTTCTTCTGAAGTAATGAGATTTCCTTCGTGTATTAAATAACCATGCTGTGTAACCTTAGGAAGGCAAAATATATGGTTACAATTACAATGTTGTATATTTCTGAATTAAGAATGCTGATATGTTTATATTTTTGGGCAGTTCAATAGAAAACAGAATTATAAAATTATTTTAATACAGTTGATGAAATGATAATGCAAAAATACGCTTAATCCTAAAGAGCTACATTTTTTACATTAGGGGCAGAATTTATGTTCACTTGTCAGTACGTTTGTAGTTGGGGCGGTGGGGAGGGGTTGCTGGCCATAAAATTTGTCATATCAACATACAAAATAGGAGCAGGAGTAGGCCACTTGGCCCCTCGAGCCTATTCCGCCATTCAAAAGATCAGTGCTGAACTGTTTGTAACCTCAACTCCACATTCCCCCTACCCCCGATAACCTTTTACTCCCATGCTTATCAAGAATCTATCTACCTCTGCCTTAAAAATATTCAAAGACCCTGCTTTCACTGCCTTTTGAGGAAGGAAGTTCTAAAGACTCACAACTGTCTGAGAGAAAAAAATTCTCCTCATAAGACAACCTGCCCATTCCAGGTATTGGTATATAAACCTTTTCTGAACTGCTTCCAACATACTTACATCCTTCCTTAAATTCAGAGACCAATACCGTACACAGTACTTCAGATGTGGCCTCACCAATGTCCTGTATAACTGAAGCATAACCTCCCTATTTTTGTATTCAATTCCCTTCATAATAAACAATAACATTAGCTTTCAATTTTGCTGTACTTCCACACTAACCCTTTCATTTCATGCACAAGGACAGCCAGATCCCTCTGCATCTCAGACCTTTGAAATCTCTCACCATTTAGATATGCTTTTTCATTCTTCCTCCCAAAATGGATAATTTCACATTTTTCCACATCATACTCCATTTGCCAGGTCTTTGCCCACTCGTTTTATCTATCTATATCCTTTTGTAGCCTCCTTATGTCCTTTTCACAGCCTATCTTCGTGTGTCATCAGCACATTTAGCAACCATACCTTCGATCCCTTCATCTAAGTCATTTATATAAATTGTAAAAAATTGCCCAAGCAATGATCCTTGTGGCACACTACTCATTACATCTTGCCAACCAGAAAATGACCCATTTATGCCTATTCTCTGTTTTCTGTTAGATAGCTAATCTTCTATCCATGCCAATATGTTACCCCCTACACCATGAGCTTTTATATTCCGCAATAACCTTTGATGTGGCACCTTATCACATGCCTCTGGCAACCTAAGTTTAGTACATCCACTTGTTCCCCTTTATCCACAACACATGTTACTACTTTAAAGAGCTGCAATACATTGGTTAAACATGATTTCCCTCTCTCAAAACCATGTTGACTCTGCCTGATTACCTTGAATTTTTCTAAGTGTCCTGCTTTAATGTCTTTAATAATAGCTTCTAACATTTTCCCTATGACGGATGTTAAACTAGTAGATAGTCTATGTAAACCAATTGGCACCCTGTGGTCAGACACACCACACACTGAAACCTAGTGACAGATGCCCCCTCAACCAGAGGCTATGGATCCCTCCTCAACTCCCCCCAGATGCTTGTCACACAGTGAGCCAATCAGTCTCACTGAACTCCGTCTTTCACACGAGAGTTTCCAATCACCACTCTCGAAGAACTCGCTTTGGAATCTTCTCCCAAACCAACGCTTTCTCACCAATGCCCTCTGCAAGGTTTCACCTCTAGGGTTTCAAACTCTCCTTCAGATGTTCCTCTTCCCTGGATCACCTCATGAATTTAAGCTTTCTTCCACACAGTCTCTCTCACCGATTCAGGTGTCAACAGTATCACTGCTTCACATGCCCAAAGCAAAGTGTTACAGACTTTCAGCCGTCTCTTTGGACCTTCTTATCCCTTGTAAACTGGTCTCGCTTTAAATCTGCTTTCTGCAGCTTTTGTCTCTTTATATCTGAGGCTTGGATTCTTTATCTCTGCTCCTCACTCTTAACTTCACTTAACAGGACCTTTTCCAGGTTCTTGTCCTTCTTTTGACTAGAAGGTCTACTTGGGACTTTCCCCTATTCCACTCTCTGGATTCTTGGGGTTTTTCTTTAGCTTGGGATTTGCTATCTGTCCCCTTTGCTCTAACCTTTCCTGGCAGCTACTTTCAAAACCATATGAACTCAAACAGTTTCCAAAGTCAAGCTGCTGTTTCTAGCTTTTCTGTGTGTCTGTGAGCGGGACCGGCCTCTTTGGGCCCCTGTTGCCAGGCAACAGCCCAATTCTTCTACTCCTGTTTGTTTAACCTAGCTGCAACAGTCCTAAAAACCTCATTAGAAGAGCAAGCACCTTTTAAAGTGAAACTAAAACTCAATTTGACCTTTCTTAATACACATACAGAAATACAAATCAAACTTAAACATTAAAGCTAAAACTCATTCCTAACACCCACAAATACAAATATAACTTACTTTAACTGCCTCTATTTCCTAACGCTAAGATGAAATCCATCAGGACCCTGGGACATGACAGACCGCAGCTCCAATAATTTGCTCAGTACCACTTCCCTAGTGATTGTAATTACATTAGTTCCTCCCTCCCTTCCATTTCCTGATTTACAGCTATTTCTGGGATGTTACTTGTATCCTCTATAGTGAAGACCATTGCAAAATACCTGTTCAATTAACCTGCCTTCTCTTTATTTTCCACTATTAATTCTCCACTTGTTGGAGCATTAAATGGCTGCGGGGCAGCCAGTATCAGGGGATGTGTTCTCCATGGAGTCCTCAGATGGCAGGAAGGCAAACCCTGCCATCCTAAAATTCCTGGCCAAGGTTCTTCTACAATATGGATTGTTCTAGTATTTTAGTTACTGAAGGCCTGTGACCTACTTCTACTCATTTTTACATGGGAGGATTAAAAAAAATTATGGAATAAGTAAAATATATTAAACCACATGTTGTGAATATGTTTCACGTAATAATTTTGAAGGCAGCTTCAGAGTTCTAGTTGTAAGCAAGATTATTGAGTTGACATTCCAAATTCAACCACCAACTCTCAGTTTACTATAATTGCTTAGCATTGTTCGCTGAAATGGAGACTAGAATAACCAATACAGAAACTTACTATGTTAAGTGTTTTGGTTTTTCTCGATTGCAAGAAAGTATTTTTGCACACATATGCTTTTCAAGTGCTTGTTGTCAGCGAAGGAGTAATACCAAAATGTAAAGATATAGAACATTGGCAGTTTTGAGTTTCTCCAACATTGAAAAGAAGCCTAACACTGTGTATATTTGAAAACTTTACCCGTATTGCTATTTCTTATTTTTAAAATGGACAAAGACAATTAAGATGGTTCACCCTCTGGCTGGGAGTTATCCTCAGCACCCTCCAGAACAAAACAATTCTCCTCTCAATTTCGGGAATGTCACACTTTGTTAGACAACCTGGGACTGGACAGACCAATTTCAGAGAGCTACAGGAAAGCTATTTGCATTTGATAAGCCAGTCTTGCTGTTGGAGTCAGTAGGCCTACTGAGACAAATGCCAGACCCTCAATATAAATGGCACCCCTTTCGACCCATAATGGCTGAGAAATTATCAGTCCTGAAAACAACGCTAATTCCAGACACTGAATAAACATCCCTTTTGAAGTCATTGTGGAGGAGGAAGGTCACAGGACCTAAAACTCTGGCCCTTGGAACAGTTTAATATATTTCTGGGTTGCAGGCGGCAGTTTGCTGTTTTACCATCAGACTGGCAAGACACAAGGAAGCCAGCTTTGTCCATACAGGACAACCTGACTCTGCTGGAAGATTTCGTACCATCGCCTACAGAACCAACTCAATCTGTGTGTGCCTACTTCATCTTGTGACATCAACACCACCTGAAAAGTGAATCTTACCACACCAAGCTCCAGCTGGCCAAACTCTAAATGCTAACATGAAAAAATTTCTTTTTTTGGTCTCTGACTTTGGGACTTTAGAACTCACATGAACCAATTTTCATTTTTCTGTGATGCTTGTACTGTAAACCTCCTTTTCTCTAGCCTCCATTACTGTGTGAATGCAGAGTGGGACATTGCAGGCACTCATTTCGCGGACTTTGTGTGAAATAAACTAACCTTCTGAGTTAAGCCTAACTCTAGTTTGTTGTAGATTATTACTAAAATTGGATCATACAAATTGAGGAGTTGGGAAAACATATGCCACTGCTTATCCTTTAAGACAAACCAATTCAAAACACTTCTGTTTACGGACAAGTGGTATAAGGAAAACAGTGCTGTTTAAACTGACCCCCTCTCTTGTCCGTAACACTATGTACTTGAAGCTCCATTTAAAACTAGAGAGGGTGCTGCATGTGTACTAGGATGACTTATTCTAATAGTTCTTGTGAATTTCTAGCAGTTACATGTTACTTGATTTTAAAATTGTCCCATGATCATTGGAGATGTTCAAAAATAGAAAAAAGAATTTAATGCTGCAACTACACATCAGTTTATTCACTATGAAATTGGGAAGGCATGTGAAATCATTGCTGCTTTTCAGTTAAATGCAACACTTTTTGTCACCAATAATATATAATTCATAGAACAAAGAATAATTCGCCAATTTTTAAAATTATAATATATGTGTACATGTTCATATTGTTAAGACAGCGGATTAACGGTACCAATTCCCAATTGGCAGTTTGAACTTTTTAAGTAAGACCTGTGTTTTTTTCAAAAAGAAATACAAGTAAAGACACTGAGCAAGAGATGGCTGATAATATAAAGTGACCACTTTCTGGAAAATCCCTATGTGGATTATATTTAACTGACTGGTCCTGAGAGGACATGGAATGACACACCTGAAAGGTGCCATGGCCTTCTTCAAACAGATACTTGGAAGGGAGATAGGAAAAATGCAAAAGACTGAATTTTAATCTCTGGTGGTTGTGGAGACAAAAGACTGATTTGCACGTCTCAGCAGACATCCAAAATCCACCTCCTGTTGATTTATATTTCAGAATGTGTAAATGGTCTGAGATGAAAAGAACATGAACTCTGAGTGCAAGTCATAGTTTTTTCCCTTCCAGAATACACAGAGAAAAATCAGTTTAAAAAGCTGGTGTACTGGTATGTGACTGTGTGATAGCAAGCAGAAGAACAAATCAGTCACCCCCCCCTTGCAGCTTGCAGGTGAAAGATCTCTCTCTCTCTCGATTTCTCTCTCTCTCTCTCTCTGTCTCTGTTGCTGGAGGCAAAGCTCAGCAGAAGCCACGATCGTAAATGAAATAGGACAGCCTTTCAGCCACTCTGCAGAGCAAAGTGTCTCCAAACTAACTGCGAAATGGCCAAAGTCAGCTATACTGGAATCACCCAACTTAATGGCCACAACATACCACTATCCACGCCTTACGGACAAGCTGATGGCTGACTTGTATTTTTTTACTTTTATTTGGACTCTTAACTTCTCGTTTCTGATCTGTGTGTATGTGTGTTACATTTTTATTATTTTTCTCGGGTTGTAGTAACTAACAAACTTATTCTTTCTTTGACTCAAAAAAGCCTGGTTAAATTGGCTCCTTCAAAAAAATAAATACACTGTGACTGGGAAAAGATATCCATGGCAGGGAAGGAGTCCCTTTAAAATTAAATTAACCTTGATGTGACCAACCGAGGGAGTTGAATAAAGAAGGAGAGCCAGCTCATTCCTCCTCAACCAGGAGTATAACAAAATTGGGGTCCTGTTTGGGAAGTTAACAAATTGGGGAACCTCGCCTGGGGACCAGTCGTAGCAATATATAATGTTTCCAGTCACAGGGCACATTATAGGATTGTGTAGGTGCTAGTGATTGTATTGTGTTTATCCTATAGGCAAACATACGATCGATCATTGTGTCTGAGAAGCAAGTAACTGAAATGATGGAACTAATTGATGTGGGTCTCGTTGAAGTGAAAAACATTGAGCAGACCCTTCAAACCTACGAAGAGCTGCTGCAGAGTGTTAAAGAACAGATGGATCATATTCATCAAAGCAATTATCAATTACAAGTCATTGATTGTAACCAACAAAAACTTTTAGAGGAAGTAATTTTTCTTGTGGTAAGCAAGCTATGTTAGGTTAAAGGTGGGAGGACTGGTAAATAAGTTGATAATTTAAAAATAACTTGGTATATCTGTATATGTGTATGTCGATTTTTCCCACGCCCCACTGTTGCCAGTAAAAATTATTGATTCTAGTTACAGATGTGTATATGTGCATCTCAGGCCAATAAATAGCTCAGTCTTCAAAAGGTGTTGTCAGAATATAAAGAACAAGAGCCATGGCTCTATCATAAAGATAAAATAGCAACCCATGTGAAATTAAAGACCAGGTTTTTCATTTCTACATTCATTTATTCCACTTCAAAATTCTTTATTCCTCTCATTGAAGTATCCCTTTGCCATGTTCTGTCAGAGCAGGTTAAAATAATCAATCCTTCTCTACTATCAAAATACTTTGCAAGGGAATGTTGTTTAAATTTTAATTGGCCAGCCAGCGTAAAATCACGGTTGGGGGCCGATCATGAGCGGCGGCCTGTTCCCCAGCCACCCCTGGGCCTGCCAATTTCGCTCGCACACTGACCTAAAAATCCTGCCCAGAGTGTTGAAAGATGTGGCTAGAGAGATAGTGGATGCATTGGTGGTCATCTTTCAAAATTCTATAGATTTTGAAATGGTTCCTACAGATTGGGAAGGTAGCAAATGTACCTCTACTATTTAAGAAAAGAGGGAGAGAAAAAATAGGGAACTGCAGGCCTGTTAGCCTGACATCAGTAGTAGGGAAAATGCTAGAATCTATTATAGAAAATGTAATACACTTAGCAAACTGAACGCTTAGAAAATAATGGTAAAATTGAGCAAAGTCAATATGGATTTATGAAAGGGTAATCATGTTTGACAAACCTGTTGGAGTTTTTTTGAGGATGTAACTAGCAGAATAGATAAGGGGAACCAGTGAATTTGGATTTTCAGAAGGCTTCCGATAAGGTCCTACATAAGAGTAGTAAACAAAATTAGAGCATGTGGGTTTACGGGTAATATACTGGAATGAATTGAGAATTGGTTAACGGACAAAAAACAGAGAATAGGGATAAATGGATCATTCTCAGGTTGGTAGGCTGTGACCAGTGGAGTACCGCAATGATCAATCCTTGGGTCCCAGCTATCCACAATCTACATCAGTGATTTGGATGTGGGGACCAAAAGTAATATTTCCAAGTTTGCTGATGAGACAAAACTAGATGGTAATGTGAGTTGTGAGGAGGATGCAAGGAGGTTTCAAGGGGATTTAGATAGGCTGAGTGAGAAAAAACATGGCAGATGGAATATAATGTGAAAAAATCCACTTTGCTAAGAAAAACAGAAATGCAAAGTATTTTTTTAAATGAGTTATTTTTCACTACTTGACAGTGATTTCCAACTTCTTGGAAGGCACTTCACCAGTCTAACACTTCACTCACCTTAAGTTGCACATTCCTGCTGTTCGCCTTCAACATAGCATGGGAGCAGCTAATGCAGCTCCACCTCCGACCTCTAATGAGGAACAAAAGAAGTAGCAACAACACCAGGAGCAGCACCAGCAGCAACATTAACCAAGCTTCTCCTCAGCCATGTGTCACTGCACAGGTTAGACGGCACGGGCACAGAGATCTGGTTTGAAAGAGGTGAAGCTCCCAACAGGATGTCTTCAGAGAGAAGATCAGTTCTCTCGACATGGGGGAGTACTCGTACCTCAGGAGCCTCATGTGTTTAAAGAAGGTTATTGCTGACAGCTGTAGCCTCCTGGAACAAGTCCCCTCCCCAGCTGACCAGGTGGACCCACATAGCTCATGGCCATCAAAGTGGCTGTCACTGGAGGGCCACACCCCATCCTAGTTCTCTGCCTCTTACTGAAGTTCTGTGCTGTCTTCAAGGAAAGAAAGCAGAGTTATGAGAATTAGAAATGGATTGTCTGGAGAGGAGGGAATATTTGTGGAGAGTGACTGTGTGGCATGAAGGTGAGTGAGAGTATTGGCTATCCTGATGAGGATGTGAGGAGTTGCCTGGAGAGAGAGGAATAAGTGGAACTGCAAGGTGTGTTGTTTTGAGGAATGCTGTGTAGGAGAATGTTGGGAAAGACAGTATATGGGGCTTGAGATCTGAAGTTGTTATGCCATTCAAGTTTCCCACTGTCCTGAGGTCCTTGGTCCTCTTGATGCACTGTCTGCAGGTTGGAGGGATCATACTTGCACTGCTGACTTCCTTGGACTCTTACATCCACATCTGCTTAGTTGGAGAGCCTGGCTTCTTCCATCTTGGCAAGCATTATCTCACTTCAGTCCCTCAGATTCTGCAACAAGAGCTCCAGTTAAGAGTGAGACCCCAGCATGGGAAGCAGCCTTCCTGAGTCTCCATTCCATTCTTATGGTTGCTGCAGCCTCAAGAACCCATGTTCAAGTCAACTATTCAGACTCACACCAGAGTCCCTTTAATTAGAAATCCTTCCTTTGATAGATTTGGCATGTCATCCCGCATATCCTCTATGATTTGTCAGGGAACCTAGAAGTGGGATGTTAATGCTATGGCTCAGTTAAACAGCCATAGCAAAGCCTGTTTCTTTGACAGATGGGTGCCTGACCTCACCATTGTGTATGGATCAGTTACATTGAACCTCCACCCTTTATACAAAGAGTATTTAAGTTGAAGATCGAAGAAAACAGTACCAAATTAAGATTTTTAACAATCCAAAATCCCCCACACTATTCGGGGAATAGCTCAATTTAAGAGGAGGATGAAGAGCATAAACCTTCTCTCTGCCTGGATTGCTAGCAAGAATGCTTTTCCTGGTTCTCTGATGTATTAGGAAATAGCACAATCCTTCCTTAGTCCCTTCTAATGTTATTATTCAATGACCGTTTGATGTAGACTTAAGCATACATTGGTCAATTTAGAGCAGTGTAATATTGTTTATAATTTCTCAGAGCATTTATACTGGTTGTTTTTTAGTGTTACCAAATCTAATGTAAACATCCTGATTGATTCTTTAAAATAATTATTCTTATTCCAATAGCACGAGCTGGACCTTGCTAAAGAACATCAGCATGCATTAAGAAATGGTAATCTGTCCACACCTGAGAGTTTACAGGCTTGCATTGCTGCTGTTGAAGCTCTGAATAATTGCATGAATGTTAGGTTACTTCCAGGTATGGTTATATTTTCTCTCCCCTGTTGCTTTCCTTTTTTATTGGCTCATAACCCAAATAGATGTTTGAGCTAATGTATGTTTAAGTGGTATTAACACTACTCAGACTGCTTTGTACCACTTTCAATAAAATCAGATACCTTGTTGAGGCAGAATGGTGCACCTCAACTTTGCTCATAGCTGGATAACTTCTCAAGATATTTGAAGAAAATATTATAGCTAACTGCTCTTCAAAATAAGCCCCTTGTCACTTTGTGTTAATGTGTATTTTAAAACCAGCTTGGGAGAACTGGGGGATGCAGTGAGCCAGACACTGACCTTTCAGATCTGGGAATTAGTTTCAAATCAAATCCTGTGAAGTGCTTTGAAATGTCTTGAAGTTGTGGAAGGTGTATATAAATGAAACTCCTTTCTTTCCTCTTCCTCAATACCTTGCTCAGTAGCTTTCCTTTGCACCAGAACTGGGAATGCTTGATGGTCTGGGTGTCAGTTAGAAAAGGTATTCCATTCCCTGGCACAAAGAGCCTTCATCTTGATGAGCACAAATTACACAAAAAGCTCCATCGTTAATTTTTTTTAAAAATGAACATTAGGCCTGGAGAGTCCAGGCTGCAGTCCTTCATTTGTGCAATGCTGCATGATCTTAGCCAGGGCAACAATGGATATGCTACATTTGTCTTATGCGCCAGTTGACTAAGGCGAGGTGAAACTAACTAAGTCCATAGTCCTGATTGATATTCACAGCTGAAAAGTGTGAATGTGTTGCTGTTGAGTGTAAACACAGTTGGACTCAACTGTGATGCATCACATAGTTAAATAATTTGCTGATGCTCATCAACTAAGTATTAAGTTTTGCTGGGAGTAGATATTTCAAATCAGAAAGGATATGACATACCTTTCACAGTTAATGTAAAAATATTTTGGTGGGCTTTTGTAAGTCTGTCAAGGTGAACAATGATTCTGTTGGGGACTGGAATAGTTGGCCATACCAAACACTGCTGAATAAATCTGGGTTAGATGTAGTATTTTCAGTTATTGCAGCATTTTTCTTTTCACATAAATGGGATTTCTGGCATTAGTTGCCGTTTGTGATATACTATACATCTGCAGCATTTGCTTTATGGTCTGTGGTTACAATTTTGTTTGGCTATGAAACAACTGCAAACAGTAATGTGGTCTAGTGCAGGAAGTTTCCACATTTTACTTATTTTCATATTTAGTGTCTTCCCATATTCACAGATAGAAATAAAGATAGTCCAGCTGAGCTCAGAAGTGCAGACTAATCATCAGTAGACCTCCCCTGAATTCTTCTCACTGGGACAGAACTCCAACAGTGACATTTCAGTGGTGGTGGAAATAAAACTAGATTTTACCTGGCCTTTTCTCTGTTAGCACCACCACGGAAAGGAAAAATGAGGTGGGCTTATATTACTGTTAACTCACAAACTTCCTCCTTCATTTTTTTGGAGCCCCAAGGTGGGAAAATCATACCCGCACTGGTATTAATAGCTTAACGTGTTGCTGGTCACTATCAGTGGACACACATCACAAGTGATATTGTCATGACAACTTTTCAGAGTAGAATACAAGCTGTAGAACAACACAGTAAAAGCTGATGTAACCCTAAACTGTATAATAATTCCCTGACTCTAAACCCTAAATAGTTAATAACAAGCACACTGAATACTGATTCATCACAATGATTCATTTTTATACTTTCACTGGCACAGTAAGAAAAGGAATTTCCCATTTAGCAATAGCTGCCATTTGAAGATTTTCATTAGGCAGTTGTTGCAGGATTGTAATATTCCAGGTAAACAATGCTGCAAGCTTTTGTTTAACATTAGAAAAGTTGTGCCAGGCATTCATTTTTAATCCACTGTTTAAGACAAAAAAAAGCCTAGGTTTGTGAAATAACTGAAATAGTATTACCAATCATATAGTTATTAGCAGCAATTCAAACTACCTTTAAAACTCTGGTTTTATTAGGCCATCGGAAACTGCAAAGTGTGGTAGAACAATTAATAAAGTTTGAAAACTTGCGGCAGCTATTTGAAAGTCGATTCATACGGCATATTAACGCTATGTTTGTATTACAGGTAAGTTCAATGCTAAGTAATGTAGCTTGCTGTTTTTTGTGGTAAAATCTGGTAACAAAGACTTTGTAAAGCTTACAGTGTTATAAACAGTAGCTTCAAGAGTATAATAATTTCCAGTTGTTGATATTTATTTGGGGGAGAGTTCATCAGATACTCCTGAAACCAGAAACCCGAGCAAAATAAATCAAATGCATTGAGCATATTGTCTGTTTTGTTGGCTGTATCAGTCTGGAATATCAGCTTGATCTAACATTTCTTTACCAGAGTTGATTAGATGCAGATATGGAGGTAAGCTCATCACAAATTGACTGTATCTAGAAACCATTTGCTTTCTCTTCTGTTAATGAAATGTTTCTCATTTCTTCTTGCTGAATGAGTCCTAACACAAGTAATCTGCAACTAAATCTTCTACATCAAACGTCCAGCTGACATTAAAAAAGACTGAGTATCTGCCTGTATTTTTTATCGTTTGGAATTGCTGAGATTAGATAGTCATTGTTAGTTCACTCCCTAGTTATAGCATTGATTCAAGCAGACGAATTGGCCGAAAATAGATCAGTTCATTATGACATTGGGTGGAATCGTTCCAGATTTGCACTAAATGCGGTAGCAGGGGTGAAAAACAATGTTTTACCCGGCAGTTGCAATGGCAGATTTTTGTGCCATATCGTCCCCCTCCTGGCGCGTCCCAGCTCATTAAAAATGCATTCATGGGAAACACGCTGGATCGCTGGTAAGTGGACTTGGATTTGCCCGCCTCGCCATGACCTCAGCTCTTCCGTGCTCCGGGCACCATATTTAAAGTGCACCAGGGCGCAGCCTACTTCATGTCTACAGACCAGGATTGCTCCAGGCGACAGATGGCCCTGAAAGCAAAGGTGACGGCAGCCCTCTCTCTGCAGCGCCTGCTGGACGCAGTGGAAGGCCACCGCAAACTCCTCTACACCCTCTGTGACTGCAGGATGTCCACCAGAGTCGCCAATCCAGCCTGGGAGGTAGTGGCAGCAATGATCAGTGCCAACAGAGTACAGAGGAGGTCAGCCATCCAGTGCAGGAAGAGGATGAAAGCTCTCATCTACTCTGCCAGGGTAAGTCAACCACCTCATCACTCTCAACACTTACTCCCAAACCCATCAAATATCCACAGTAATCTCACACCTCAAGGGACAACACCACTAACTCTCAGACACATCCCCAGATCTCCATCAGACTCATATCCTCTGGAGCTTGCGGCCCCATCCAGTCCATGTCTCCGTTCGCCACACAAATATTCCACACACTGGCATGTGTCCTGTTCACACTCACTCCACCTGTTTTCTTGCAGGAGAAGCTGGCACACAATAGGCGCGAGAGGTCCTGGACCGGGGGTGGAGTGACCGATATTAGGCCCCTCACTCACTTTGAGGAGCATGCCATCGTGTTGACTGGTGAGGACATGGACCTTGCCTGCGGTGATGGTGTGTTCGATGGTGAACACCCACGTGAGGATCCTGCACCAGATCATCCCTCTCTTAATGCAACTGTGTGCTCTCTCTCCTGTTTTTGACTCTGCCATGCACTAATTATCTTTACTTTGGTTCACAGGGAGCTCTGCCAAGTGACCGATGCCTTCAGCCAGCCAGTCCCTTAGCTCCATCCAGGTCCTTGCCTCCAGTGGTGATGACACCTCCTCCATTGAAGAGCTGGAAATAAGCAGCCTGGAAACCAGTCACAGCACTTACCCACACCCTGCACCAGTGCAGAGAAACACACCTTGGTGGGACCTAGATCTAGAGCAGGCTCAGGTTAACAATCTGGTGGTCACCGCACAGACAAGTGTCCGCAGCAGGAGGAGGCAAGTTCAGCTGAGCTCCCTGGCGCACAGGGCTTCTGGGGAAGAGGCATCTGTGACGTCCAAGTCAGATGACAAGCCTCTGGTTTTGAGCTTCCAACTCATCGTGGAGAGTCATTAGAAGGTGGGGAAACATCACGCAGAACCTGTTGCAAATTGGCACGCGAGTCGGAGGAGTGCGTCCGCCTGCTCTCTGATGAAGTGGTACCCATATTTGTGCACATGGAGGTCTCCATGGAAAGTATGGCGAATGCCATGATGACCCCGGTCTAGCAGAATGCGGAGATGCTCACAGACCTGCACTCCATCATGGTAGCCGTGGGTGAGTCCCTGCCGTGGCTAGCGAGAGGGAAACGGGGCACCACAATGTCCCTCCAGGTGCTCCTTCCCCTCAAGGAGTCAGGCCAGGGCCTCGAGCACCCAAAGGGAGGAGGAGCGGCAGCTGGACAACCTTGGGTCATCCACTCAGGAATCTCAGAGGCTATCCGATCCCTCCGAGTCCCCTTTGCCTGTGAACCCCCCCTCAACCTCATCCTCTGTCACCACAGAGGGAGCAGCTCGCCTGCAGGAGAACAGCCAATGCAAGCCAGGGCTCTTAAGGCCTCAGCTCTCCTGAGGACACACGCCAAAGTCATCATAGGCAACAGGGCCGACCATTGCACAGGCTGTCTCCACCCCTGCTCCGGATGTCAGGGCAGCACCTAGAAGAAGTGGTAGACCTTGTAAAGTTAAGAAATTCTGATCACAAATGGCTACATGGCTGAACACATTTTGTCACTTTATACTCTGAAAATATATTCAACTTCACTGAATAATGTGTAATGTTGTCTTCAGCTTCATTTACAGGCTTCGTGAGTCCTCCCCCTGCAGTTCAACTGCACGCTGCCTCCCCATGAGTGATTCTGGAGGGAGAAGCATGTGTATGTGACAGGGCCTTTAGAGCCTTGTGCAAGCATTCTCCCACACACGCAGAGCCTTCATGCATCACATTCAACTCACTGTCCCGAGCATTTTCAATGCTGCCTGGTGGAGCTCTCTTTCAGTTGTCCATCTGAGCTGACCTGCATATCTGCCAAAGATTGCACTCTCATGCAGCACCTGTGCCCATCCAACACACGGCTCAGCTCACTTTCGATTTGCACATCATGGTATTCATTAAGTTTTTGATTAGCCGCCCTCCCCCAGTTACCCATGTCCTTTCCCCCATCACAGTCCACTCCCCTGGCATCAACTTCCACCTCCCCAGCATTACCCTACAGCTAAAACCTTGTCATTCCAGAATGTCCAGGTGAGTGTGCACATTCCCTACCTTCCTGAAAATCCCGCCCCCATTCACATTGATCTCTCTGACCTCCTTTCCACCCCCAGGGTCTGTGTTTGCCTCCATGTCCCCAGCAACTACCCTCACGCCCCTTCTACTGGCACCGAAGCAGCCTCACCCTCCCACCCTACCGGTTCCCCCCACCCCTCTCTCTCACCATTCCATCCTACCATGCCACTCTGTGTTTGCTTCCCAGGAGGCAGTCATTGACTTCCCCTTGCACATTCACCTGTTCATTCCACCCTCCCCTTACTCCTTCCTCCACCCTTACCCCCTCCCCCCTTTGAACTCCCTCCCCCCAGACACCGTCCGCCCTCTGCACTCCCTCCTTTCCCCGGACGCCTTCCCCACTCCGAACTCCATCCTTTCTTGGACACCTTCCTCCCTCCGAACACCCTCCCTCGCACCTTCCTCCCCCCTTTACACCTACTTTCCCATGCACCGTTCTCCCTCCCAACCTCGCCCACACTGACACCTTCGCGCGCCACCCCTTGCAGCTTACCTGTCTGACACCTTTGCCCCGATTCCAGCTTCCTCTCCCACTCACACCTTGATCTTCCCTCACCCCCACCACTTTGCCTATCATCCATACCAGTCCATGGTAAAGTCTGTGAAGATCCAAAGAAGGCCCGAAGCACCAACGGAGACTGTGGAATTTGATCCCATGGGTGAAGTCAGTGAAATTCTGAAGCCTCAGTGAAGTCAAAGGTGCTGCGTGGATACTTCCCACCTTCCGAGAGCTGCTTCGCAGCGGAGCCATGTGCATAAGGATCTGCCCAGCATGCTATGCACGTGTTCCTCCAGGGTCCGGCAACTGTAGGGCTCCAGCATCTTCTACTCCCCGGATGTCTGCAATCTCAGCAAGGCCCTAAAGATAAATCCCGATTTATGCATGCCATGCTTGTCCAGACGTATTCTGGGCCGGCATGTTTTCCCGCCAGCATAACGGTAAATTGGGTGTGGGGGGACAATTCCAGTCTGGCTTTACTTTGCATCCCATTAGCAGGATGCAAATAGAGTTCACACCAGCCTGCAACGGGATTCGTGACCCGCCATGGCGAACACCATGGGATGATCCCGCTGTGATTGCACGCCAGCATGAAACTGATTTCTGTCCCTCCTGCCAAATTATCCTCCCGCCCACCGTGATACCTGCCGCCAGCTGGAGCGGAAAGTTCCGGCCATTATTAGCAACAATATTTGTTAGTCTCTGCAGATTTTTTACATTCTTGCACCAAAGTACTAAACATGATAGACTAAGACCTGTTTTCTTTTCATTAAATATTTCCATCAATTTTCTCCCCTTCTGAAGAGTTTGACTCTTTGTTGGCAGATGGTTCCACTGAATGTTGATTACTCTCCAGCTGTCAACTAAATTGGGCATTATTCGTGATAGCCGAGTTATTCTGGGGTATAATCCATGTATGCTGGCAGCCAGTATTAATGGCTGAACCTTGTGAATGTCTATTCGTGAACAACTTCAAACACCGATTCCACATATCACTCATGAACAGGAATCGTGGATGACATTTTTTCTTTCCCTTCGAGATGCTGTGCCACATTAAGTTGTTGTATCCCTTTTGCTAACTTGGCTGAGACCAACTAACTTGGTATGCATCAGAAATTGAAGCTGGGATCTCTTGATCTAGATGGTTTATTTACTGATGAAACCAAATGTCACTGCTTTGATATTTCTTTCTTTTGGTATTTTCATTTATGCAGTCTAATAGTTTGGTTTGAAATACTCATAAATTGAGGGATGGGGTTAACTGAGTGATTTAATTTATGTTGTTAAATGTTCTGTAGCCTTAAAAATGTTATTTCTATTGTGTTTAAGGGAAATGAGCAAAGCATTAGCTTGATGCAACAATCTGGAGAGCTAATCTTCCCCAACCATAAGCTTTATCAGGATGAATTATTGCCATATAGCCCTCTAATGGCTTGGATAAAAAACAACAGCCCTGCTATTTTTGCTGATTTATCTAAGGTATGTTTCTTGGCTGTCAGAAAGTGGCCTGCAAGGTTTATAGACTGGAAATTTCTGTTGGCAGTACTGATGCACGATTTCTTAACTTGGTTATTTGATGTTTTGACATTAACTTCTTTGTAATAAATTGGGTAATGCCTCTGTTAAAATCGAAGAGACATAAGAAAACATTTGGCCATATAAGCTTACCAGAAAACATTAGGGGCAGAATTTTACATCCCATGGGTGGGCGCGCGTCTGACCCGATCGGGCGTAAAATAGCACACATTGACGTCGGTGAGCATCCCGTCGACATCGTACACACACTCGATATTTCGCTCGGCAGTGGGTGCCAGAGTCACGCGCGCCATTAATTAACAGGCCACTTAAGGCCATTAACAGTCCAGTTAACGGCGATTTTTCATTGCCAGTGCAATTTCGTGCTTGTCGCACAGGCAGACGGCCCGCCAACATTTTCAAAAACCTCATCCAAGGGCAGGATAAAAAGGGTCAGTAGCATTGCCAGAATGAGTGGTGAGGAGTTTGGTAGATAATTTGCTGCTGGTGACTTATTGGTACTTGGCAGCTTCATCTCTGTTCGAGGCTTCACTCTTAGCATTTCCAGGCTTCGTTTCAGGATTCCTTGGCATCTGCAAGGCCCCAGGAGGATTCAGACTGTGTGGATCCTTACAGGTATCAGACAGCTTTCCGTTACCCTGGTAATGGGGGTTGTGGTCTCCGCTGGTGGTACCACCTCTGAGGAGGAATCGAGGGGCAGAAGGGAAAGGAGGCCAAATGTCCCATTGTAGTTTCCAGGGGAGGGGCTTGTGAGAGGAGAGGCACAGGCACAAGTAGCGCAGGGCCAATAGGAAGTCCAAGGCAGAGGGGGCCGCAGAGGATACCACAATCCTGCCAGGGTTTACAGGCAGTGATGCAGCTACCTCAATATGTCTGAGGTGCAATGCCAAAGGAGGCTCCGCCTCTCAAGAGAGACTGTGACCTCCATTTGTCAGATGATTGGGCCTGAGATCAGCTCTGACTTTGTGGGGAGCACCCCATGCCAGTGGCTCTGAAAGTCACAGCAGCCCTCAACTTCTATGCCTCCGGCTTTTTCCAGGGTTCAGTGGGGGATCTGTGTGGAGTCTCCCAATCAGCCGTCCACAGTTGCGTCAAGTTAGTGACAGAAGTTCTCTGTTCAGGTGGATACTGACCTTTATTCTTTACCACATGGACGAGGCCAACTAGGCTGAGCAAGCCAGAGGCTTTGCAATGATTGCTGGGTTCCCCCGTGTCCAGTGTGCCATCGACTGCACACATGTGGCCATCAAGGCGCCAGCGAGTCAGCTGGATGCCTTCGTCAACAGGAAGGGATTCCACTCCATGAACGTGCAGATAGTGTGTGATCACAGGATGCAGATTCTACAAGCCTGTGCAAGGTACCCTGGCAGCTCCCATGATGCTTACATCCTCAGACACTCCCAGGTGCCGAGGCTCTTCAGTGCCCCAGCCCGACTGGGTGGATGGCTGCTGGGTGACAAGGGCTATCCGTTGAAGAGGTGGCTCATGACACCTCTCCGCCACCCAAGAACAGAGGTAGAGAAACGTTACAATAAGAGTCATGCCTCCACAAGGGCGGTGGTAGAGAGGACCATAGGTGTTAGAGTCATAGAGGTCTACAGCGCAGAAAAAGGCCCTTCGGCCCATCAAGTCTGTGCCGGTCAAACAAGTACCTGACTATCCTAATCTCATTTTCCAGCACCAGACCCATAGCCTTGTATGCCATGGCATAGCAAGTACACATCCAAATACTTCTTAAATGTTATAAGGGTTTTTGCCTCTACCACCCTTTCAGGCAGTGAGCTCCAGATTCCCACCACCCTCTGGGTGAAAAAATTCTTCCTCACATCCCCTCTAAACCTCCTGCCCCTTATCTTAAATCTATACCCCTTGGTTATTGATCCTTCCATCAAGGGGAAAATTTCCTTCCTGTCTTCCCTATCTATGCTTCTTTATACACCTTTATATAACTTTATACACCTCAGTCATGTCCCCCCCTTAATCTCCTCTGCTCCAGGGAAAATAACCCCAGTCTATCCAACCTCTCCTCATAACTAAAGCTCCCCAGCCCAGGCAACATCCTGGTAAATCTCCTCTGCACTCTCTCTAGTGCAATCACATCCTTCCTATAAAGTGGATTCCAGAACTGCACGTAATACTCTAGCTGTGGCCTAACCAGCATTTTTTAGTTCCAGCATAACCTCCCTGCTCTTATATTCTATGCCTCAGCAAATAAAGGCAAGTATCCCATATGCCTTCTTAACCACCTTATTTACTGTCCCACTACCTTAGGGGACCGGCGGACATGCACACCAAGGTCCTTCTGATCCTCGGTACTTCCTAGGGTCCTACCATTCATCATGTATTCCCATGCCTTGTTTGCCCTGCCCAAGTGCATCACCTCACACTTATCTGGATTAAATTCCATTTGCCACTGATCAGCCCACCTGACCAGCCCGTCTATATCCTCCTGTAATCTAAAGCTATCCTCCTCACTATTAACCACCCCACCAATTTTCGTGTCATCCGCGAACTTACTGATCAACCCTCCTACGTTCAAGTCTAAATCGTTTACATATATCACAAGTAGCAAGGGTCCCAACACAGATCGCTGTGGAACCCCACTGGACACAGGCATCCAGTCATAAAAACACCCCTCAACCACCACCCTCTGCTTCCTGCCACTCAGCCAATTCTGGATCCAATTTGCCAAATTGGCTTGGATCCCATGGGCTCTTACCTTCGTTATCAGTCTCCCATGCGGGATCTCAGCAAAAGCCTTACTGAAGTCCAAGTAGACTACGTCAAATGCATTGCCCTCATCTACACACCTGGTCACATCTTAAAAAAATTCAATCAAATTGGTCGGACATGACCTCCCCTTAACAAAACCATGCTGACTGTCCTTGATTAATCCCTGCCTCTCCAAGTGTAGGTTAATTCTGTCCCTCAGAATTGCTTCCAATAGTTTCCCCACCACTGAGGTTAGAGTGACTGGCCTGTAGTTCCCTGGTTTATCCCTTCCTCCCTTCTTGAATAATGGTACCACATTGAACATAAGAACTAGGAGCAGGAGTTGGCAATTCAGCCCCTCAAGCCTGCCCCGCCATTCAATATGATCATGGCTGATCTCATTTCGGCCTCAACTCCAATTTCCTGCCCTCTCCCCATAACCTTTCAACACGTTACTCATTAAAAATCTATCTCCTCCTTAAATTTATTCAGTGTCCCGTCGTCCACTGCACTCTGAGTAGTGAATTCCACAGATTCACGACCCTTTGAGAAAATTCCTGCTCATCTCTGATTTAAATCTACCACCCCTTAGCCTAAAACTATGGCCTCTCATTCTTGAATGCCCCACAAGGGGAAACATCTGCTCCACGTCTACTTTGTCTATCCCCTCTGGCATCTTATATACCTCAATTAGATCTCCCTTCATCTTCTAAACTCTAGCGAATATAGGCCTAAACTCCTCATAAGACAAGCCCCGCATCTCTGGAATCAATCTAGTGAATCTCCTCTGAACCGCCTCCAATGCAACTCTATCCTTCCTCAAGTAAGGGGACTAAAACTGTGCACAGTACTCCAGGAGCGGTCTCATCAATGCCTTGTATAGTTGCAACAACACTTCCCTATTTTTATACTCTATTCCTTTAGCAATAAATGCCAAAATTCCACTTGCCTTTCTTATTACCTGCTGTACGTGCATACTAGCTTTCAGCAATTCATTCATTAGGACACCCAGATCCCTCTGCACTGAAGCATTCTGAAGTTTCTCTCCATTTAAATAATAAGTCGCCTTTTTATTCTTCCGACCAAAATGGATACTTATCCACCTTAAACTCCATCTGCCAAATTTTGGCCCATTCACCTAACCTGTCCATATCCATTTGTAAATTTCTTATTTCTTCATTGCAACTTACTGTCCCACCTATTTTGGTGTCATCTGCAAATTTAGCTATAGTACCTTCTATCCCTGAATCCAAGTCATTAATATAGATTGTAAATAGTTGGGGCCCAAGGACCGAACCCTGTGGCACCCCACTAGTTACAGCTTGCCATCCAGAAAAAGACCCATTTATCCTGACTCTCTGCTTTCTGTTGGTTGGCCAATCCTCTATCCAAGCTAATATATTACCCCTAACTCCGTGTGATCTTATCTTGTGTATTCATCTTTTGTGCGGCACCTTATCAAAGGCCTTCTGGAAGTCCAGATATATTACATCTACAGGATCCCCATTATCCACTTTGCTTGTCACATCTTCAAAGAACTCTAGCAAATTAGTCAAACACGATTTACTCTTCATAAAACCATGCTGACTCTGATGGATTGCATTTTGACTTTCCAAATGCCCCATTACTACTTCCTGAATATTGGATTCTTACAATTTCCCAATGATAGACGTTAAACTAACTGTTCTATAGTTTCCTACTTTCTGCCTCCCCCGCCCCCCCACCCCCCTTTTTTTGAATAAGGGTGTTATATTAGCATTTTTCCAATCCTCTGGAACCTTTCCAGAATCCAGGGAATTTTGGGATATTATAGCTAATGCATTCCCTATCTCCACTGCCACTTCCTTTTAAGACCCTGGGATGTAGGCCATCAGGTCCTGGGGACTTGTCACCCTTTAATCCCAGTAGTTTGCTCAGTACTTTTTCTCTCGTGATGGTGATTGTTGTACTTTTCCTCTAGTGATGATGATAGGCTGTCCTCCAGTCCTCTGGCACCACTCCTGTGGCCAGAGAGGTATTGAAAATTATTGCCAGTGCTCCTGCTATTTCCTGCCTTGCTTCACTCAACAGCCTGGGATACATTTCATCCGGGCCTGGAGATTTATCTACTTTTAAGCCTGCCAGATCACTTAGAACCTCCTCCCTTTCTATGCTAATTTTATTTAATTATATCACAGAAATTCTGCCTGATTTCCATACCCACATCGTCCCTCACTTGTGAACACCGACACAAAGTATTCATTTAGAACCCTACCTACATCTTCCGGCTTCACACACAAATTACCACTATGGTCCTTAATGGGCCCTAATCTTTCCCTAGTTATCCTCTTACTCTTAATGTACTTGTAATATAGCTTTGGATTTTCCTTTATTTTACCTGCCAATGTTTTTTCTTGGCACCTTTTTGCTCTCCTAATTTCCTTTTTAAGTTCCCCCCTACACATTGTATACTCCTCAAGGGCTTCTGCTGTTTTGAGTCCTCGGTATCTGCCATAAGCCTTCTCAAGATGCGCTTCCGATGCCAGGATTGTTCGGGAGTGCACTACAATACCCCCCAGAATGGGTGTCACTGATAGTGGTTGCACGCTGCACTCTCCACAATCTGGCACTGACAAGGGGGGAACCCACTGGAGGAAGAGGATCTTGACAGCTGCACAGGCCGCAGATGATGAGTCCAGTAGTGAGTCAGAAGAGGAGCACCGGGAGGAGAACGCTGAGGGCATGGAGGTAGACCTCGGTAAATTCCAGGAAGGCAGGGATACCAGGGACGCATTGATCCAACACTCCTCCAGCTAGGCTACCAAAAATCAGCTTCAACCACATGCTAGGGCTGCAGCCTCCATCCCAGACGCCAAAAGGACCCTTTCATTTGAACACAACACAAAGAACACTCCGTGCCTGTGCAATAAAGTTCAGAGCCACTTATGTCCAGCATTACATACTGACATACCCTGCACCAATAAAATAAAAAGGTGAAGCATACTCAGTCCATGATGATATGTGAAGTGCCCTCACCAATGTGCACCAAGATACTAATCACTGAGCTAATGCCCACCGAGGTGTTGGTATCTGCGCTGGTGCCCGCTTCAGAGAGCAGGTGTGACGCAGCTGTAACAGAGGTTCGATGGTCCTCCGGCATCAGGGGTGGCCCTTCAGAGCGAACGCCTGCTGGCAAATCTAAACGTGAGAACAAGGGCATGTCATTAGTTAAAGTCATCAGGTTGTCACTGTGCAAGCCAGGTACCCTGGTGAGACAATGGAGATCTGCATCACGATGCCATCATCTTTCAATGACCAATGGGGACTCCAGGTTTGAGGATCGCATCAATGAAGACACTACACTAGAATGGTTGCACAATCCGAAACACTCACTTCTGTGCACTACATTCTTACCTTTGTCTGGCACCCTGCCTCTCCACACCCAGTTGCACATGGAGCTTGAGCTCCAGGGTGTCTTGCTCTAACCTGCTGAGCAGCAGGAGGTTGGGCTGCCCTCCACCTGTACATGCCCTCTGTGCCTGGTTATGGCTTGTCTTCCCCTGAAAGAACAGAGGAGCATTGATTAGTCCACTCTACCTTCAGCACCATTGCAGCCTGGCCAACTCCAGCTGAGGAACACCTCACAGGGCACACCCGAGTCATGGCCCTCGAGCTGCAAGGTACTCAGTTCAAGCAGCCAGGGTCATCCCCTTGGCCAGCTCTAGCATCATTGACAGTTGGCACTCAGACTCTAGCACCCCTGAAGTCCGTGGGGGGACAACCTTAACACTACTGCACACTGACCCATGCCAACATGGTACTCACCCTTCCTGAGTGCAGCAAGTCATTGAAGTGCTTCCAGCACTGCACCCATGTGTACCGCACCACATCTTGGCTGCTCACCATTGCTGCCACCTCTTCCTTTGCCCTCTTGGTGAGGTGCGGTGGCTGCCTCCTCCCATGCTCCAGGAGGATGGCAAAGCACTCGTCGGAAAAGTGGAGGGGCCGAGTGCCCACCCAACCTGCCCTCCTACCTGCCGTGTCCAGCTGCACTTGACTCCATTGGGAATGCTGAACACACATCCTTCCGGGGCTGCCTGGGCAGTTTTAGATAGAGTACCAGAAAAGATACAGAAAGAAAAAAATACATTTTTAAAAATCTCCAACAATTATTAAAATCTGAAAGAACGAGCCTTCACGTTTCTTAAAGTGAGTATCTGAAAGGTTATTTGGCAGTGATTAAAACTATGATGCCTTTAAATACACTTTTAAACCGGCCACCGGGTCGCCATTGGACCTGGCAACCAACAGGCCACCACCCGCCCTTTCCCAGACAGTGCCGAGCCGCGTTTCACGCTGGGAGGGCCTTAATTAGCCTGCCAGTGTGAAATCGCGATAGGGGGCTGACCGCAGGTGGTGGACTGTTTCCCGGCCGCTCCCAGGCCTGCCCACCATGCCTCAAAATCCTGCTCGATGGCCTGTCCATTCCAGTGTATTTAAAGGCATCATAGTTTTAATCACTGCCAAATAACCTTTCAGATACTCAGAGTTAACTTTAAGAAACGTGAAGGCTCGTTCTTTCAGATTTTAATAATTGTTGGAGATTTTTAAAAATGTATTTTTTTCTTTCTGTATCTTTTCTGGTACTCTATCCAAACTTTCTTTCTCTCTATTTCACTATTCGTACTTCATTTCACATTAAATTAATTATTCTAACAGGCACTTTCTGGTTCAGACTCTACATTGCTCATTAACGATTCTTTAGTCTGATTGATTAAGGAGATACACAGGTTCTTGCCCTTTACACAGGTGCCAGATAGATTTTCTCCATGATTGGCTGACAGGAACTTCCAGTACAAAAGCCCATAAGATTGCTATGGACAGATAAAAGTGTAACAAAACGCTGATTGCAAAATCCTGTGAAATAAGTGTTCATCCACTAATCTTGCAAACAGTAATTGCTAGCCCATATATTTAAATTGATTTCATTTATTTATTTCCTTAAATTTGCAGCTATTAATATGTAAACCACTATTGAAAATTATTTATATATTTCCTGATGGAAGAAGATAGGGAGCCTACATGAACTGGCTCCTATAAAACCCAGATTTATAAAGAAAGCAGATTATGCATTACCAATGGGGCTTTTTTCAAAGTTAATGACCATTCCAGTGCTTGAAACTGCCTTTTCCAAAACACAGCATGATTACATGTGCTTTCCCTGTTGCTGCTCAAGCTCAGAATGATTACTTTATTAGATTACAAATCATCTTGTAGGACAATACTATAATTCAGAATAAGTTCAATTTCAGAAGAAATTAACAATTCAGAGCAGTTCAGGAAATTTAGTTTATACACCATTAGTTGTCTAATGGTCAACAAGTGACATTCCTCTGGAAAAGGGAATGTAAGATAAATGATATCTCCTTTGAGCTGTTTTGAGGAATAGCCTTTAGGAGGTGAGGAACACAATATCATGAGCAGCAGTAGGGGGCTAGGGGAGCCAGTCATACCCGTTCAATAAAGGGTGACAGAGTAGCCCTGAAGAATGAGTGGAGTCTGCAGCCATTGCAAGTCAGCGGAAAGCAAGGCAAAGTAAAGGTCATTCAGAGAAAAACCCAGAGCAGGATGGAAATCAGCAGCAGCAGATCTACTCTGAAGTGAAATTTCCTGTCAGAGGAGCAGGAACAGACCTGGCACGAGAATACAATTTCTATAGGAAATAGCAGTGATGGTGTAGGCCACTGTAAGGTCCAGACACCAGTGGAGGAATGGACTTTAACACGGGAGATGGTGGATTTCCACGTAAGGCCTACACAACTGAAAAAAAAGCTGAAAGATAAACACTGCATTGAAGTACAGTCAGAAGCTTAGCAAGTAACAGCAACAGTTGTGGGCTGTTGGCTAAAAAAGGTTGTCTTAAAACTTGAAGTGACTGAGTAGCAGAGCAAAGTCATGATTGTCTATTCTTACAGGGAGCAAAGTAATCCAGGAGTTTGGAAAGTAAGTTTGAGCAATGATTGTCCACAGATGTAATTGCAATTTAAAAAGCTCAATTAAGAAGCCGCCAGCACCTGAGCCACCTTACCAGTTTAGGTGGGAGACTGGCAACAACTGTTCATTCCACTGGATGGAAAGGACATGGGTCATCAACATTGCCTTTGAAATTGCTTGCATAATTTATATCTACAGATCCATACTGTGACTTAAATAAAATACAAGGAAAAATGTGTGAAACACTATAAAATTACATTGAAATTGCTCCTGATAAATGTTATAATCTCCCTTCTCTCAATTTTTATTCACTGTGTTGCTTTTAATCAGGTATATGCAGAAAACATTAGAAAACTTTATGACAAACAAACCAAAGAATTTTTTGATCTGGTGAAGTTTAGACTGACTGGAATAAAAGAAGGCATGAGATTCAGTAAGTATTCTTAAAGTGACAAGCTACAAAACTGAAAACTCATTGTTAAATAACAGCACAATAAAGCGTACAGAAAATACTTAGCATAGCTTTGCTCACGGGTAATCTGGGCTCTGAAACACAATTGTAATGTTTGGCTGCCAGTTTAGCCTATCCCTTTAAAGCCATTTCTCTGAAGTAGGCAAATTCAGGTAATTGTGCCTGGTTATAAACTGCTCATGTTGTTCACAAGCCAAATGTAATTGTTTTTAAATTACAGTTTCCAGGCAGTGACTATTTTCTCTTTTTTATAAAACAATAGTTTTGCATCTGAAGCAAAATGTCATTCCTTGCCTTCAGAAAAGTTTGATAGATGTGTGTTAGACACAAGGGCCAGGATTTTCCAGTCGTCAGTCGGGCTCGGCGGGCAGGCCCGGGAGCAGTCGGGAAGCCAACCGCCACCCACGATTTCACACTGGCTGGCCAATTAACAGCCAGCCAGCGTGAATTGCACGCTGCAGTGCTCAGCACTGCCGAGGTGGGGGGGGTGGAGGAGGGCAAGCGCAGAAGTTTGCGTATGCGCGTGGGTGTGCGCAGTAAAAGCTCCCTGAAGCACAGAGCTGCCTCAGGGAGCTGAAGATTTTTAAAATAAAAAATAAAGATATCAAAAATAAAAAATAAAGATATTAAAAATGACTCTGTCACATGAGCAGGGACATGTTAGAGATGAGCGCAAAAAGTTTTTTTTGGATGAAACCTCATGCTGCCCGCAAATGCAAAGGCCGCTTGGCCTTTTTGCCCACCCACCAACCAAACTGGTGTGCTGCCAACTCCTGCGTGTGCCCACCGACCGGGACATTCACCCGACGTCATTGCATGTCATTTTACACTCATTCAGGTCGGATGCATGCCCACCCGACGAGTGCAATATTCTGCACAAGAATCTGCATTATATAAAGCAGATTTTACTACGGGTCTGAGGTTACATTGTTGAAGGCATTTAAAACACAAAAACAAACCAGAGTAATAGTTATGAAAAGGTGAAGAGATTGTAGAATTGGAGGGGTAAATAAGTAGATAGCTTATCCATCTCAGCTTCCTCCTGAGGTCAACACCATTATAGACACCAGTCTTCAGACAATTTGATTCACTCTGCATGATATCCAGAAAAGGCTGAAGGCACTGGATGTAGCAAAGAAAGACTGTGGGCTAGATTTTCGTTCCTGAGGCAGGTAGCTTGAGTTGGGAAACTTTCTGCTCACCGCACCCTCCTTGAGAAAAAGTGCCCTGAATGGCACTTTTTTCACTCCAGGGGCGATATGTGCGCAGCGGGGGTGGGGTGGTGAGGGATGAAGTCAGGCCCATCGCCCCGATCACAGATTGGAGGCAGTCACAGAGGCTGCCAGGTGCTGAAGTGGGCTGTTCAAAGGGCCCACCTTTGTTTGCTTTCTGGGACTTTGCCCCAGTTGTTTACTTAAAGATTAGGCCTGCCAGCCCTCACCCTTCAACACGCCCCCCCCCCCCCACACCCCCATGGCCCTTTATGTCAACTTATCTATTATCCACCATGGGCAGAGGTGGTGGCATAGTGGTATTCTCACTGGACTAGTAATCCAGAGAGCCAGGGTAATGCTCTGGGGACCGGGGTTCGAAACCCACCATGGCAGATGGTAGAATTTGAATTCAATAAAATGTGAAATTAAAAGTCTAATGTGACCATGAAACTATTGCTGATTGCTGTACATCTGCAGTATGCCCTTTAGGGAAGGAAATCTTCTGTCCTTACCTGGTCTGGCCTACATGTGACTCCAGACCCACAGCAATGTGGTTGACTCTGAACAAGGGAAATTAGGGATGGGTAATAAATGCTGGCCTAGCCAGTGATGCCCACATCTCACAACCTAACAGCTGTACTAAGATGAATAAAATTCTAAATATCTATTAAAGACATCACTATATAAAAACGACACTCATTCATTAAAGCCCATTCAATACATTTAAATCCCCTTATAGAAACAAACTTTTGTATAGATAATCCCACAGCTAAACCTTTCATAACCTCTTTGAGCTGCCAATCAAACTGTGAACTTACAGTCCCCCATTGTGATAACGATAGATTGAGGTAAGTAGTCATGCATTAATAATGTTATGATGATAGCACTCAGAGTTATGTCAACAAACAGCTATTAAATTTGCAAGTTTTTCTCAACTCTCAGACACAGGCTGGCATTTCTTTTCAATTTGTAAGGGGGTGGGGATTTAAATGATTTGACAGCTTGACAGTTTTGTATATCTTTTTCGCCCTTTCCAAATATTTACATTTCCACCATAAAGTTGTTTAACATATACTGCGGATCGAGGCCATTCCTGGAGCAAAAATTGGGTCTGCTTGCACTGTGCACTGAGTTTAAATGGCCAAGGTGATTCATAATTCGTGTCTATGCGCCTCATGCTTCACTCCGTTTCCCCTATCAGTGAAAATGGGATCTGCTGGAAAGGAGGGGGGGGACTTCCGGATCTGGGTACTGTCCACCATTTTTAAAGGTGTGCACAGTCTCCACAACCCTGTGAAAATCTGGACTGATGTACCCCAACAAGACCCCAGCTCTACTACTTGTGCTCCAGAACTAGCGGCATCATTAGATAAACTGTTCCAGTACAGCTACAACACGGAAATCTAACTGACAATGTGGCAAATGGCCCAGGTGTATCCTGTCCCCAGAGAGCAGGAGAAATCCAATTGGGCCAACCACCGTCCCATCTCTAGTCCCAGTCTGCTCTCAGTCATCAGCAAAGTGACGGAAGGTGTCATCGACAAGGCTATCAAGTGATAACACTTACTTATCAACATCCTGCTCACTGATGCTCAATTTGTGTTCTTCCAGGACCACTTGACCCCAAACCTTGTTACAGCCTTGGTCCAAACATGGATAAAAGAACTGAATTCCAAAGGTGAGGTGAGAGTAACTGCCTTTGACATCAAGGCAGCATTTGACTGAGTGTGGCATCAAGGAACCTCAGTAAAAATGAAGTCAATGGGAATCAAGGGAAAACTCCCCACTGGCTGGAGTCTAACCTAGTACAAGGTTATGACTGTTGGAGGCCAATCAACTAACTCCCAGGACATCATTGCAGGAGTTCCTCGAGGTAAATTTAACCACCTTCAACTGTGGTTCATCAGCGACCTTTCCTCTATCATAGGGTCAACGCTATATCTCAACGGCATACTCCTGCTCTCTCCCCATACTCCTTGACACCTTTAGAGTCTAGAAATCTATCTATTTCCTTCTTAAATATGTTCAGGGCTTGACCTCCACAGCCCTCTGTGGTAGAGAATTCCACAGGTTCACCACCCTCTGATTGAAGAAATTTCTCCTCTTCTCAGTCCTTAATGGCCTACCCGGTATCCTGAGATTGTGACCCCTTGTTCTAGACCCCCAGCCAGAGGAAACATCATCCCTGCATCCAGTCTGTCCAGCCCTGTCAGAATTTTATACATTTCAATGAGATCTCCTTTCATTCTTCAAAACTCCAGTGAATACTGGCCTAGTTGGCCCAATCTCTCCTCATACGACAATCCTGCCATCCCAGAAATCAGTCTGGTGAGCCTTCGCTGTACTCTATCTAAGCATATCCTTCCTTTGGTAAGGAGATCAAAACTGTACACAATACTCCAGACATGGTCTCACCAAGGCTCTGTACAGCTGCAGTAAGACATCCTTGCTCTTGTACTCAAGTTCTCTTGCAATGAAGGCCAACTTAACTGCCTTCTTAACTGCTTGCTGCACCTACAAGCTTGCTATCAGTGTTTGGTGGATAAGGACACCTAGGTCCCTTTGTACATTTCCCAATCTATCACCATTTAAATAATACTCTGCCATTCTGTTTTTCCTACCGAAGTGGATAACTTCACAATTATCTACGTTATACTACATCTGCCATGTATTTTCCCACTCACTCAACTTGTTTAAATCACCTTGAAGCCTCTTAACATCCTCCTCTCCACTCACATTCCCACCGAGTTTATTGTTATCAGCAAACTTGGAAATATTACATTTGGTTCCCTCATCCAAATCATTGATATATATTGTGAATAGCTGTGGCCCAAGCACTGATCCCTGTGGTAACCCACTAGTCACCGCCTGCCATTCTGAAAAAGACCCATTTATTCCTACTCTGTTTCCTGTCTGCTAACCAATTCTCAATCCATGCCGATATATTACCCCAATCCCATGTGCTTTAATTTTGCGCACTAACTGCTGATGTGGGATTTTATCAAAACCTTTCTGAAAATCCAAATGCACCACATCCACTACTTCCTCAAAAAACACTAGTAGGTTTGTCAAACATGATTTCCATTTCATAAATCCATGTTGACTTTCCCTCCTAACAGCACCGTAGATGTACCAAGGTCACACAAACTGTAGCTGTTCAAGAATGCAGCTCACCACCATCTCCTCAAGGACAATAGGGATGAGCAATAACTACTGGCCATGTCAGAGCCACCCGCAAGCCACAAACGAATAAAAAGAAAAATTACCCCCTCAAAATATTTAATTATAGGAATATGGGACCAGGAGTAGGCTGTTCAGCACCTCAAGCCTGATCTGTCAATCAGTGAGATCATGGTTGATCTATGACCAAAATGCACATATCCGCCTTTGCTCCCATTTCTCTTAATACCTTTGGTTCACAGAAACCTCTCAACTTCAGAATTAATGTTAGCAATTGACAGAGCATCAGTTGATATATTTGGAACAGAATTTCAAACTTCTACCATCCTTTGCATATGGAAGTGTCACCCAATTTGACACTCTAATATTTAGGTTGGGTACTTCAGTCCGAGACAATCAGTGGAAATTGTTTCTCGCTATCTATCCTATCAGTTCTCCGTAATATCTTGAAATCTTTGATCAAATCGCCCTTTAAACTTTTTTTTTCCTGATTACACGCCTGTGAATCACCTGGGGGAATGCTTACTATGTTAAAGACACTATATAAGTGTTATTTTGTTAAGATGACATGGGGAAACATTATAGAACTTCTATTCGCAGTTATGCCTGCACAGCTTATCAAGAGATAAATGCATGTAGTATGTGGAGGATGCTTATTTGAAAGATAATGAATCCACATAGTGCAGAATCTATATTTTACCATAAACAATTGTACCAAACTGCTACAAAATTAAAAATGAATGAAATGGTTGGGTAACACGGCGTCAACCAACTCACCAGATGTAACAATGGCACACCCAGTCTTGCAGAGTCCTCCTTACTTACATCTGGGAGCTTGTGCCAAAATTGGGAGAGCTGTTCCGGAATATTCAAACAACAGCCTGACATAGTCATACTCACTCCTTAGAGACAATGTGCCAGACACCAACATCACCATTCCTAGGTATGTCCTGTCAGTAGGACGGACTGACCAGAGGTGGCGGCACAATGATATACAGTCGGAAGGGATTTGCCCTGGCAGTCTTCCACATTGACTCCTGATCTCGTAAAGTTTCAAAGCATCAGTTCAAAGATCGGCAGGGAAACCTCCAGCTGATTACCACTTACGCTACCTGCCTCCCCCCAACCCCTCAGCTGATGAATCAGTACTCCTACATGTTGAACACCAATTGGAAGAAGCATTGAGGGTAATAAGGACACAGAATGTACACTCAGTGGGGGACTTCAATGTCCATGACAAAGAGTGCCTCGGTAGCACCACTACTGACTGAGCTGACTGAGTCCTGAAAGACATAGCTGCGAGACTGGACCCACGGCAAATTGTGAGGGAGCTATCAAGAGGGGAGAGTATATTTGACCTAGTCATCACCAATTTACCTACCACAGATGCATCTGTCCATGATGGTATTGCTAGGAACAAAGTCCTTGTGGAGACGAAATCCTGTCTTCAAATTGAGGATACCCTCCATCGTGACTTCGAACAGATCTAGCAACTTAGAAATGGGCCATCAGCAAAATTTTATTCAACCACAATCTGTAACCTCATGGGCTGGCATATCCCACACTCTGGTTCTTTGAAGAGTGCAGGAGCAGCACCAGGGGCAGCACTAGGCATACCTAAAAATGTGGTGTCAACCTGGTGAAGCTACAACAAAGGACTGCTTGTATTCCAAACAGCAGAAGCAGCATGCAATAAACAGAGCTAAGCAATCCCACAACCAATGGATCAGATTTAAACTCTGCAGTGCTGCCACATCCTGTTATGAATGGTGGTGGACAATTAAACTGGAGAAGGAGGCTGCACAAATATCCCCATCCTCAATGGTAGGGGAGCCCAGCACATCAGTGCAAAAGACCGGGCTGACAGATTTGCAGCGATCCTCAGTCAGAAGTGCTGAGTGAATGATCCATCTCTGCCTCCTCCTGAGGTCGCCAGTAACACAGGTGCCAGACTTCAACCAATTCAATCCACTTCACATGATACCAAGAAACAGCTGAAGGCAGTGGATACTGCAAAGGCCATGGGCCTTGACAACATTCCGGTAATTGTCCTGAAGACGTGTTCCAGAACCAGCCATGCCCCTTGCCAGGTTATTCTAGTACAGCTACAACATTGGCCTGATATTGTGGAAAATTGCCCTGATATGTCCTATGCACAAAAGCAAGCAGGACAAATCCAACCTAGCTATTTACTCTCGATCATCAGCAAAATGATGGAAGGTATCATCTACAGTGCTATCAAGTGGCACTTACACAGCAATAACTTGGCTGCTGATGCTCAGTTTGGGTTCCTGACCTTGGTTGAATCGTTGTCATTTACTTGTGTGGTTTCTAGCTGGATGAGGTTTCTCTTACTCTGATGAGTGACTTTGACATAGTTTGTATTAAGTTTTTCTTAAAACTATTTATTTACAACTATTTACATCCAAGACTGCATGGTAAGTATGTTATTCTCTGGACACAGACTGTTCTGTGTCTTGCTCCCTTGGAGTCTCTTGGTCATCTACCCCGATGTTATGCTTACATCATCATTAACATCATTGTCTAATTAACATATGTATTAACCCTTTACATCTCACCCCAAGTATAATCTCGAAAATTGATTAAACTGTTTACAGTTTCCATCCAACTCCTACCTCCGCCGCCCACCCCTCCAACCCTTCCAAGTCACTTTTGCCAAAGGCGTCAATCCCGACAGTGTCCTCTGCTCTCTTGGAGGACATGTAGGATTTATGTGTTCCCTTACCTTTTCCTTGGAAGGCAAACACATTGGTGGCAAACCTGACAGCTGGTTCCAGGGCTGTAACTTTTACAATGACCTGAAGGTAAAGGCATTGAAAACCAATCAAGGAAGTACTGATTGAAGAGAGAGCCTTCCAGGGCTCAAACGATCACAACTCCTTGAAAAGGAAGATAACTGAAATTCTCTCTCTTATCTTCTGCATTGTACACAGGGGAAAGTCGAAAGCACTGACTTGAGAAAATGAAGCACTTTCAGCTCCTATGAAGAACTTCACAGCTGTATCATTCAATGCTACTGTGATAACTAGAGTATTCAATACCTGAGTCATGAGCAACATGGTAGACAACTTGAAGAACAAAGAACATACTGAATATACTGCTGGATATGAGGAAAGGAGGACTTCTCTACTACTCTTAGGCTAGGGATTTCACTTTCTGTAGGCAGTGGTGTCATTTCCACGCTTGCTTCAGCAGGAGGCTGCTCCGCTGCAGACAATGGGGTTCAGGGTCAGCAGGAGAAAGTAGGATTGCACTGTCATCAACAATGGAATAAACTTCAGGACAGGGATCTGTAGGAAGTTCCTGCATAATACTCTGCAAATTTGCTTGAAAGTTCCTCATCAGAGTTGGCATTGTTGCTACAAGAGCCTCAGTAGTAATAGGAAAGACAGTTAGTAGAAAGTTGCTTTGTAGCCAACACTTTTGTATGATGTGGTGGCAATTTCCTTAGATGCGATATAGCATTTATACACTCCTGCACTGCAATATGTTCACTTACTTTTGTTGCACCATTTCTAACCTGTGAGTCCTTCTCTGTGGCTTGGTAGTGCTATGTGACTGCTAATGGCTGAGTTTTTGTTCTTTTCAGTGGTTAGATTTCTCCAACTCTTGCTTAATTTCAATAAGTTCAAGCTCCATTTGATTTTCAACTTTTAAGTTTCTCCAAGGTACGCTTCAGCTGTAGAAGCTCTGTAGTTTGGACCTCTGCTTCTTTACTGAAAGGAAGCTTGCGTGTGTCCATGGCTTGCTGATGAGATCGAAGTGAAAGCTCAAGCTTACATTTGTACAAAGTAATGAGCTCTGAACTTTCACTATTGGTTTGATCCAGTTTGGAGTTAAGTGTCTCATTCTCCTTAGGTAGCTCTTTGCTGGCTGCTTGCAATTGTTGATGCATGTCATCAGTGGGCTCAGTGAAATAAGTAGACAAATTCACCTCTTTATTGCCTTCTTCAATAAAAGGATGATTCTCCTCAAAAGAGACAACAAAGACTACATGATCATTGGTAGTGGAGTCAAGAGTGTAGTAAAATCGAGGAGCTCTGCTTCCGACAGATCATCTGCCTCTGCGTCAACTTCATTCTCTTCAACTCTGTCCCGAAAGAGCAAACCAAGGTCTAGAAACTCATCTAGCAGATGGTCACCATCATTGTTGGTGCACCCTGTATCCACTTCTTCTGGCCTGTCTCCAAAGAGAAGTGAAAGATTTGTGATGATCTTCTGTGGCTCAATGGAAGGTGTTGCTTCAATAAAGACTGGCTTACTGCGTAATAAGTCAAATTCAATTTCTGTTGCAATTTTGAGCTGCTCAGTCCTCAGAACAACTTTGGAAATTCATTCCTGAATGTTGCTCCGCTGTCATCTAGTATTACCTCATCAACCTTTTGTAGAAGATCAAGTCCTGCACACACTGCCCTCCTGAGCAGAAAAATTTGCTGACTCTGCAACGTCTAAGGGTTGTGGTAATACGCTTTGAGGTCTGTGCCTCCTAGCCCCTGTAACTTTACTTTTGATGTCTGGATCTTGATATCATTAAATCAGTCCAATTTGTCTGATAAGACTTTGATCCCCAGCCCCAGTGTCCAATTTAAATTCTTGTTACAAACAGGAGGGGGATTAATTTAAACAGCCCTGATTTCTCCCCTCACTACCCATCCATAAACAGAAAGGTGTTTTTGGTTTCTGAATTCTCCCTTTATTTTCCCCAACCCTTCAGTTTGGATTTATTAATAACCCTACAGCAAACTTGAGATAGGGTAAAATAAGAGGATTGGTTTATTTTACACATACACACACACATAAAATGCGGGAAGGAGTTTCGCAATATCTGCCCTTTTTTGCACTCATACAATAAAAGGGGGATAAGGGAAAGAAAGGGGTACAGGTCAGGACCACGATAAAAATTAGAGTTATGGTTTCACGTGAGTCTAGAACCAAAAGTCCAATGGTGTATTCCTTCAGGGGTTAGCAGGCTGAAAATGTTGCAGGGTGATCTGATGGAAGAGGTGAATTTGTCTTATAGGCCCAGATACAGGAATTCTGAAGTTCCAGTAGTCCAGTGTAGATTAGGGCCAGGCAATTTACCTAGACAGAGCTCTTTTTACTGCTAATTGTTAAGTGATAAAATGGTATACTACCTGTGTTCAGCTCCACATGGCAATATTATAGGTTCCAGCAGCTGCGGTGGGGGGGTGGGGGAGGTCGTGTGACATCCCTCCCACTTCCTCTCCTGGGTTTTGGTAAAGCCTTTGTCCATTTTAAATATAAAATAATAATTTTATAAATTAGCCAGGTTGACGTAGACATACATATATATTCCTTCCTGTCTTCTGGATGGGACATTCTGTTTTGTTTCCTTTGACTACCAGCTCTACAGACCAGAGCTGTTTATTGGGATCTTTTATTTCTCTGAGGAAATCGCCCAGTGAGTTGCTGTATTTCCAATTTCCTGGACTTTAAAATTATTGGAAGCCTGCTCCAGCTTTCTTCCTTTAAATTGTGCTTTAGATCTGCAGAATTCTTTAAAATGTCCAGTGTTGCTGCAGAGAAAGCATTTGGCTCCCCCTGCTGGACATTTTCCACAGTGATGCTGCTTTTTGGCACCACATCTGGAACATTTTTAAATAGTTGGAAGCGTTCTTCCAACCCCTTCAACGATTATGGTGGGCTTTTTCACCGATTTTCGGTGGGAGGGGTTCCCGACTTTGTGCCTAAATACTGGACCCCTCCCAAGCTGCGACATCTCCCCGAAATACACCCCAATTCTGCCTTTGCAGCTCCGCCTGCCTTGCAAACTGTTCAGCCTTCTCTAACATTAAATCCTCTGTGGCTTGCAAGATGTCCGATAGTGCGTCGTCGAGCATGCTGACTACAATGCGGTTATGGATTAACTCGTATTTTAAAGCTCCATAGCCACAGCTACTGGCTAGTCTGCATAAGTCATTAATAAATGAATTGATGGATTCACCCAGCCTCTGGCTCCTTTGCTTGAATCTCGCCCGTTCGATGTCCAGATTTTTCTTGGGGCTATAATAATTATCATAATTAGTAATTATCAAAATGGGTCAAAATCCTGGAACTCCCTTCCTAACAGCACTGTGAGTGTACCTACACCACATGGACTACAGCGGTTCAAGAATGCAGCTCAACACCACCTTCTCAAGGGCATCTAGGGATGGGCAATAAATGCTGGCCCAGCCAGCGAAGCCCAAATCCCATGAATGAATTTTTTTTTTTAATGCCTTCAGAACCTCCTTTTAGGATGCCGAGGTTTCCTCAACTCTTTGTCTCACTATGGCATCGTCAGCTATGTCCCCAGCTGAGTACAAAAGATCTGGTGTTTTTGTGCCTTCTCCGGCAAGCCCGAAGTTGTTCGGTACCTTTCAAACTGGCCCATCGTTGTCCTTGCTGTGGGCTCTTGATGTGTTTGAAGGACTGTGGAAGGGATAGTGGCTGTTCAGTGGCTGTAGATATCATGAGTGGCTCGCTTGTCCCCTACCAAGGTGCATCTTATTTTTCTCGTTCTTTGTGAAGCCGATCTGTTCCTAGGTCTTCACCTGTGGGTTACCAATCTCTATTATCAGTTTTCTTAAACTGCAGCCTCCAGCACTTCCACCATGTTTGGCTTGTTGCCCTTTACTTGTGTTGTCTTTTAGCTGGATGAGGTAATTTTTACTCTATGAGTGACCTGCACATAGTTTTAAGAAACTATTCTTAAAATAATACAGACCATTTGTTTACAACTATTTACGTCCAAGACCTCATGGTAAGTACGTTGTTCTGTGGACACAGACTGTTCTGTAACTTGCTCCCTTGGAGTCTCTTGATCATCTGCTCTGATGTCATGATTACATCACCATGAACATCATTATCTAATTAACATAACCATTAACCCTTTACTCTGCAGGCTTCTACAGACTTCATTACAGCCTTAGTCCTAATGTGGACAAAAGAGCTGAACTTGAGGTGAGGCGTAATGAGAGTGACTGTCCTTAACGTCAAAGCAGCATTTGATCGAGTATGGCATCAAGAGCCCCAGCAAAACTTAAGCCAATGGAAATTGGGGGGGGGGGGGGGGGGGGGGGTGGCGTGTGGCGGGGTGGGGGGGGGGAACCTCTTCACTGATTGGAGTCATACCTAGCACAAAGTAAGATGGTTGTGATTGTTGGAGGTCAATCATCTCACTCCAGGGATATTGCTGCAGGAGTTCCTCAGGGTAGTGCCCTAGGCCCAAACATCTTCAAATGCTTCATCAATGACATTCCCTTCATTATAAGGTCAGAAGTGGAGATATTCACTGGTGATTGCACAATGTTCAGCACCATTCATGACTCCTCAGATACTGAAGCAGTCCATGTCCAAATGCAGCAAGACCTGGATAACATTCAGTCATGGGCTGATTTTGTGTGGTGAATGTTAGTTGCCACTTAAGTGCCAGGCAATGACCATCTCCAAGAAGAGAAAATCCAACCATCTCTTCTTGACATCCAATGGCATTAACATCTCTGAATCCTCCGCTATCAACATCCTGGGGGTTACCATTGGCCAGAACTGGACTAGCCACATAAACACTGTGACTCCAAGAGTAGGTCAATCTGGGAATTCTGTGGTGAGAAACTCACCTCCTGACTCCACAAAGCCTGTCCACCATCTACAAGGCATAAGTTAGGAGTGTGATGGAATACTGTCCACTTGGACGAGTGTAGCTCCAACAACACTTAAGAACCACAACACCATCCAGGAGAAAGCAGCCGGCTTGATTGGTGCCCTATATACCAGCTTCAACATTCATTCCCTCCACCACCGATGCACAGTGGAAGCAGTGAGTACCATTACAAGATGCGCTACAGCAACTCACCAAGAATCCTTCAGCAGCACCTTCCAAACCTGCAACCTCTATCATCTAGTAGGCAAGGCAACAGGTGTTTGGGAACACTGCCACTTGCAGGTTCCACCTAAGCCACACACCATCCTAAATTGGAACTATATTGACATTCTTTTAATGTCATTGGGTAAAATCCTGGAGCTCCCTTCCTAACAGCACTACACTGCACGGACTGCAGCAGTTCAAGAGGGTGGCTCACCACCACCTTCTCAAGAGCAATTAATGATGGGCAACAAATGCTGGCCTAGCCAGCAACTCCCACATCCTGCAAAAGAACAATTTTTTTTTAAATTAGGCTGTATGCTGACACTGCAAAGCATACAGTATCTGTGCCTGTGATGTCATTTTCAGCAATGTCCCAGGCAGCTGCCTGCATCAAAGATAGTGCAGACCAGACTCAGCCAGAAAGGAAGACTTCTCATCACCCCCTCCTGAACCCTTGCAGCCTTCCGCTCACTGCCCCTCTCCCGAGTCCTTACCACAGTTGGCAAGTGGAGTTTTTTTTATTCATTGGATGTGGGCATCACTGGCTAGGCCAGCATTTATTGCCCATCCCTAATTGCCCTTGTTCAGAGGGCATTTTAAGAGACAAACACATTGCTGAGGGCCTGGAGTCACAAGACCAGGTAAGGATGGTAGATTTCCTTCCCTAAAGGGCATTAGCGAAAAAGATGGGTTTTTACAGCAATCGGAAATGGTTTCATGGTCATATCAGACTTTTATTTCCAGATTTTTATTTAATTCAGATTTCACCATCTGCCATGGTGGGAATCAAACCCAGGTCCCCAGAGCATTAACCTAGGTCTCTGGAATACTAGTCCAGTGACAATACCACTGTGCCACCACCTCTCCCCAGAGGTAAGGGTTCATGAGGGGGGTGGCAAGCAGAAGCAGCAGGGTTCAGGAGTGGAAGGGTGAGTGGGAAGTACCAAGGGCTCAGGAGAGGGGCGGTGAGCATGAGTCAGCAAGTGGGGCAGTGAGGGGCGTGGCAAGGGCTCTGAAGAGGGGTGGCAAGGACTCAGGAGAGGAGGCAGCAAGCAGGCAACAAGTGCAGAGGGTAGCTAGCAGAAGCATGCAACTGGTGCACAACAATGACATCAGTTTAAGCGGTAGAAACCCCGCGTGCGCCAGCAGACAGTGGGTGTCAAGTAGGCATGCACAACTGTTCCTGTTTGACAGCAGGAGTTAGAGTGAAACATTTAATGTGTGTGTACCTAATTTTGTTTTGTTTTGTGTGCCATGATTTTCAGGAATTCAGGAAAGTTTTGAAAAGCTGACTGCTTCTACATCCAATCTGCAGAAAACACTTTTCAGAAATTCTTTATATGAGCATTTAGGATCAGAAACTGACCTTGCAGATCGTGGAATGATGGACAAGGTGCAGCAACTATCTCTGTCCTTATCTGGATAATTATTTCATTTAGTAATATTTCTATACAATCAGTGAAGGTAATTTTTAAATATTGATAAAACAAAATAATGCATTGGTACAAAGAATGCTGGGCAGTCTTGTGGCACAGTGGGTAGTGTCCCTGCCTCTGAGCCAGAAGCTCCTGATTTGAGTCTCACCTCAGGACTTGATGGCCAAAGAAGGTACATTCCTAACATGGCCAAACAGGTTAATTATCAACCTGTAAATCCTTCCAATACATGCAAGAACGGGAGGGATTTCTGGTCAACCATGTGATGGAAAGAAAATTGGAGCCTCTACCATCACTATTCATAGCTCAGGACTACAACATGCATGTGACAAGTACATGTTGCCACGGCAGCTTGGACCCCCCAAGTGATCTGTAACACACACTACAGAAAGAATGTTGAAATATGTCAGTAGTTTCTTTTTAATCTCATGAAAAGCTATTTGTGAAATAGCATTGATAACCAAATGGTTGCTTGAATTTTTGCTGATAGCCGCAAACGCACTGATGTATTTATTAGTTATCTTTTTATAATCTACAATGAAAAATGGCAATATAATTTAAGAAATCCTAAAACAACAACATTTGCAACTTATAGTGTTAGATTTTATGTGTATGTAATATATACTAGTAGATCTCGTGATAAGTCAGTGAGTATGCTGTTTTATTACATAACTTCAACAATAATTACTTGGTTGCTATGCTCCTCCCTGTGTCCCCCAACGCTACTGCTATCTCCCCAGTTGGAGATTTCTTCTTTGTCATTTTTGTTTTCCCTTAGTTGCCCTGATTAAGCACTCACCTCTTATCATTGGTGCTAGAATTGCTTCATTCCTTGGGATAAATTGGAGGAAGAGGAACAGGAACAGCAACCTCAACAACCAGGACAAGCAACAAGTGGACCAGTTAGAAAACAGCAGGTGACAGGATCTCTTAGAACGTGATACCCAGCCCATGGAATCCATAGGTCAAGAGTCGAGTTCCTGGACATCTCCGAAGAATACTACATCAGGACACTGTGTTTCATCAAGCAGGCTGTTGCTCATCTATGCAGGCTCCTGCAGCAGCACCTGCTGCCTTCTGGACCAGGAGGCCATATTTTACCCATGAATGTCAAAATCACCACCATTACACTTTTTTATCTCCAGGATCCTTCCAGGCTGCTAAGGGGACATCACCTATATCTTTTAGTCTAAAGTACACAGCTGCCTCAGATGGGTCATCAATGCTTACCTTCCCAAAGCAAACCAGTATATTATCTTCCCAATAGATACCAAGATCCAGAATGAGAGAGCTCTGTGATTTTCAGAAGTGGCTGGCTTCCCTCATGTCCGTGGAATAATAGACACCTTTTGTTGCTCTCGGGGCACAAGAAGGTGATTCAGGAGCTTTTGTGAACAGGACTTACACTATTAACATGCAACGTATGTGATCACCTCAGAAGGAAAATACAAGTGTGTGCCAATTCCATTAACTACTGTCTCACCCCATCCTCCAGTGAGATGTTTAATTGTCCACCACCGTTCACGACAGGATGTGGTAGGACTGCAGAGCTTAGGTCTGACCCGTTGGTTGTGGAATCTCTTAGCTCTGTTTATCACTTGCTGCATGTGCTGTTTGGCACGCAAGTAGCCCTGTGTTGTAGCTTCACCAGGTTGACACCTCATTTTTAGGTATGCCTGGTGCTGCTCCTGGTATGTCTTCCTGCATGCTTCATTGAACCAGGGTTGATCCCCTGGCTTGATGGCAATGGTAGAGTGGGGGATATGCCAGGCCATGAAGTTACAGATTATGCTTGAGTACTATTCTGCCGCTGCTGATGGCCCACAGCGCCTCATGGCTACCCAGTCTTGGGTTGCTAGATCTATTTGAAATCTGTCCCATTTTAGCACGGTGGTAGTGCCACACAACACAATGCAGGGCATCCTCAATATGAAGATAGGACTTCATCGCCACAAATACTGTGCGGTGGTCACTCCTACCAATACTGTCATGGACAGATGCATCTGCAGCAGGCAGGTTGGTGAGAATGAGGTCAAGTATGTTTTTACCTCTTGTTGATTCCCTCACTACCTGCTGCAGACCCAGTTTAGCAGCTATGTCCTTTAGGACTTGGCCAGCTCGGTCAGTGGTGGTGCTGCCAAGCCACTCTTGGTGGTGGACATTGAAGTCCCTCACCCAGAGTACATTCTTTACCCTTCCACCTCCAGTGCTTCCTCCAAGTAGTGTTCAACATGGAGGAATACTGATTCAACAGCTGAGGGGGTGGTCATACTTGGTAATCATCAGGAGGTTTCCTTGCCCATGTTTTACCTGATGCCATGAGCTGTTGAGGACTCCCAAGGCAGCTCCCTGCCAACTGTATACAACTGTGCCGCCGCAATGTATTCCCCCTGCTTGTTCCTTCAGCTGCTCCTCCCCAGGAAGGCGGGTCTGACTGAGGGTGGCAATGTAGGTTTGGAGTCTTGATAGTTCACATGAGATGATTGCAGTTCTTATTTCCAGATGGCTGCTCTTGAGGTTATCCAGCAGTGTTCTAACATTTCACGTTGCAACATGTATAATTCTCTTGACCACAAAGATGGTGATCCTGCAGGGTGGGGTTGCCTAGCCAGGAGAAAGCGGGTGAGCAGATGGTATCCTGAAGTGGACTACTCAGTCATAAATGCTGCAGCTCAAAGACTCCTGTGTCCCAACACAGGTTCCCAGAGACCTTCATGCATCTGTCGGCTGCGTGCAGATCCTTGACTAGGGATTCTCAGCTTTATGCCCTGTCCCCATCGCCAATTCTCCATCGTCCCAGAACGTGAAAAATAGAGCTTGGTAGAAGCCTATGCATGTCTTTAAGGTGGGGACCTTGGGGCACTGTCATTGTCCACACAATCTTGAGGTGTTAGTGGTCCAATTTTGGTGATGTGTCTAATTATGATGACTGAGACCACATTGCAACTGCAACCTTCTTCTGCCTTCATAGTCAGTGAGATGCACAGTCTTCCTTCACCTGCTCTGCCATTGAGGATTTTATGGACTGCGCTTTGTCACCTCCCCACAACCTTGCGGCAATGGATGGCCCTACTAGGAGTAAGGAGCTTCTAAAGCCATTGCTTAAGGGCTCATCAGAGCACACAAGCCTCTCCACCGTATCAAGGTGGCGATCCATGGGGGGTGTGGAGAAATTTGACCCAGATGAACACAGCTGCTGTGGCACACAAGTCCTGGAATGGTACTTGATTCTGGGCCCTTCCAGACCAGAAGGCAGTGCACTACCGACTGAGCCACTCGGGTTCCATTGGTACACTGAAGCAAAAGATCACTTTTGAGGTTCCCTATTCTATGGTGCAGACAAAGTGGGCTGCATCATTGTTGTCTTTGCATTTTACACAACCTGCAACGCAAAGATGATGATAGTGTGAGGGGACACAACAGCGAGAATTGGCCTCATCAGATGCAGAAAGATTGAGTGAAAGCAAGAAGCAAGAATGAAGCAGAGGAAGGAGGGACAGCACAAAAGTTAAAGCCAATGAAGCCAGAGAGCAGTTGATAAATCAAACGTACAAATTAGGAGCAGGAGTAGGCTATTCGGCCCCAGACCTGTGCTTTTTGTGGCTTGCCCTTTTCTGAAAAGCGACAAAAGCCTCTTAGCATTAAGGATCCTTGTTACCAACACCAACCCCCCCCCCCCCCCCACCCCCCCAACCCCCACCCCTTGTCACTCATTTGATTCTGTAATAAGGAATATTAAACACAAAGTTCAAATCAGTAGTGCTGGCAGTGGTACTAAAGCCTGTTGCCACCTTCATGGTGCAAGTTGCTTTGCCACCTGCTCCCAATGCAACCTGCATGGTGTAGCACTTTAAGGAGGGCACTCGCACAGGTATCCCCTGTGAGCTATGGAAAGAGCTGAATGAATGCTGTTATGATATCACATAGTCCTACCAGATGATGTGATGCCCATTGGCCAAATTTGGACCACACAGGTGCATTCAGTGAATTTGAAAGTCACTTACAAATTGTGTAAGGTTGTGGGGAGGTGACAAAGTGCAGTCCATAAAATCCTCAACGGCAGAACAGGTGAAGGAAGACTGTGCATCTCACTGACTATGAAGGCGGAAGAAGGTTGCATTGGCAATGTGGTCCCAGTCATCATAATTAGACACATCACCAAGGATTCAGCTGCAAGATGGGCCCTAAAATAGCATTATTTAAATGCCAGGGACCCAATTTACAGGTAAGGTAATTTTGAAGAGGATCTGATGTTGCAAAGTGTCTGAAAGTATGCCAAAGTGTTTTAGGAAGTATTATGATGAGTTTCTGCGTTTGGTACAGCGTGTTGCCGCACCTTCACAGGGATGGCAGAGGAGTAGGTGACTTGTCCACACAAAGGCTGCAGTTGCAGTGCCTCTGATTCTGTACCATAACAAGGAGTTGGAGCAGAAGCTGTGGAGGGGACATGTTCTGCCAAGTACCCAGGGGAGGTGGTGGCATTGTGATATTGTCACTGGATTAGTAATCCAGAGACCCAGGGTAATTGTTTGGGGATCCGGGCTCAAATCCCACCATGGCAGATGGTGAAATTTGAAGTCAATAAAAGAAAATCTGGAATTAAAAGTCTAATGATGACCATGACTACGGTTGTCATAAAACCCATCTGGTTCACTAATACCCTTTAGGGAAGGAAATCTGCCTACATGTGACTCCAGACCCACAGCAATGTGGTTGACTCTGAAATGGCTGGCAAGTTGTATCAAACCTCTGAAAGGAATGAAACCGTTTAGACCACCTGGCATCGACCTGGGCACCGGGAAGGACAGTGCCAAACACAGCCCTGCCAACCCTGCAAAGTCCCCCTTGCTAACATCTGGGGGCAACAGATCAGAACTAAGTTCTGCAGCCCTACAACATCCAGTCGCAAATGATGGTGGACAATTAAGCAGCTCACTGGAGGAGGAGGTTCCACAAATATCCCATTCTCAATGATGGTGAAACCAGCACATCAGGGCAAAAGATAAGGCTGCAGCAATCTTTAGCCAGAAATGCCGAGTGAATGATCCATCTCGGCCTCCTTCGGAAGTCCCCAGCATCACAGATGCCAGTCTTCAGCCAATTCAGTTCACTCCACGTGATATCAAAAAACAGCTGAAGGCACTGGATATGGCAAAGGCTATGGGCCCTGACAGCATTTCAACAATAGTACTGAAGACTTGTGCTCCAAAACTTGCCACACCCCTAGCCAAACTGTTCCAGTACAGCTACAACCTGGCATCTAATATGGAAAATTGCTCAGGTATGTCCTGTACACAAAAAGCAGGACAAATCCAACCCGGCCAATTACTGCCCAATCAGTCTACTCTCAATCATCAGTGAAGTGATGGAAGGGGTTATCAACAATGCTATCAAGCAGCACTTGCTTCGCAATAAACTGCTCACTGACGCTCAGTTTGGATTCCGCCAGGGCCACTTAGCTCCTGACCTCATTACAGCCTTGGTTCAAACACGGACAAAAGAGCTGAACTCCAGAGGTGAGATGAGGTGAGGTCAAAGTGCCTTTGACATCAAGGTAGCATTTGACCGAGAGTCGCATCAAGGAGTCCTAGCAAAACTGGATATAATGGGAATCAGGGGGTAAACTCTCTGCAGGTTGGAGTCATAACTAGCACAAAGGAAGATAGTTGTGGTTGTTGGAGGTTAATCGCCTCAAGTTTCAGAACACCATTGCAAGAGTTCCTCAGGGTAGTGTCCTAGGCTCAAACATTTTCAGCTGCTTCATCAATGACCTTCCTTCCATCATAAGGTCAACAGTGGGAATGTTCGCTGATGATTGCACAATGTTCAGCACCATTCACAACTCGTCAGATACTGAAGCAGTCCATGTCCAAATGCAGAGAGACCTGGACAATATCCACTTGGGCTGACAAGTGGCAACTAACATTCATGCCACACAAGTGCCAGGCACTGACCATCTCCAACAAGAGAGAAACTAACCATCACCCCTTGACATTCAATGGCATTACCATTGCTGAATCCTCCACTTTCAACATCCTCGGGGTTATTATTGATGAGAAACTGAACTGGACGAGCCATATAAATACTGTGGCCACAAGAGCAGATCAGAGGTTAGGAATCCTGTGGCAAATAACTCATCACCTGACCCCCCCACTCCCTTGCCAAGCCTGTCCACCATCTCCAAGGCACAAGTCAGGAATGTGATGGAATACTCTCCACTTGCCTGGATGAGTGCAGCTTCAACAACACTCAGGAAGCTTGACACCATCCAGGACAAAGCATCTTGATTGGCACCGCATCTACATTCACTCTCTCTACCACCAACAATGGCAGCAGTGTGTACCATCTATAAGATGCACTGCAGGAACTCACAAAGCCTCCTTAGACAGCACCTTCCATCTGTAAGGACAAGGGCAGCAAACACATGGGAACACCGCCACCTGGATGTTGTCCTCCAAGCCACTCACCATCCTGACTTGGAAATTATATCGCCATTCCTTCACTGTCACTGGGTCAAAATAAAGGAACTCCCTCTCTAACAGCACTATGGATGTACCTACACCACAAGGACTGCAGCAGTTCAAGAAGGCAGCTCACCACCCCTTCTCAAGGGCAATTAGGGATGGGCAATAAATGCTGGCCTGGCCAGCAATGCCCATATCCCATGAATGAATTTTAAAAAACATGTGCCAAGTTGGAACCAGACTTCACCATGTTCCTTGATGTTGACAGGCGATTGTCTGGCAGGCAAGCCAATGCACCCAAAATGTCGATGTGCATGCCCTTCAGCATTCCACTGTATGCTGCCCCATCAAAGCACTCATGTGAGTACCCTGCAGCACAGACTTACACAACTTCAACTGAAAAGCCAGAAATCTGTTATTAGTTTGAGCGCCATTGTGAGTTCATCACCATAAAACTCCGACCTTCATTTTTCTTCTTCAGTGAACTGAAAGAGAATTTCCAGGTCTGCAATGGTTTTGACAACCTCCTTGGAGAAACAGAGTTATATTGACTTTCGGAACTTTAAGTAACTAAGTGCAGGTTACACCTTTGAAAGTCATCTTTTCATGTGTGCGTGTGAGAGAGAGAGAGAGAATAAGTAGTGGGTGTTTGTTGCATACATTTTTGGGTGTTGTGAGAAATAAACATTTATAAATTTATCCTTTCTTCTGATTTAAACTTACCAGAAAGCCTCTTTTGTGTCTGTTCCTAAAGGTCACAGTACTCAAAGTGTTAAAACACTTTTTCTCTAAAAATGCATCTTGTTGCTGTCATTCAGGAGGTGGTAAAAGGGAGAAATTATCCTACATCTCTCCCCTGTCCATTACAATAGTCATGATGTAAAGGGCATAGAGAGGGCAAAGAGTTTCGGAAGTGCATCAGGAGAACTTTATTGATAATTTTGAGAAAAGATGCATTGCTGGTTCTGGGGAATGAGGTGGATCAAGTGGATTAAGTATCATCGGGGGAGCATTTAAGGGAGAGTGATCATGGTAGTATCATAAGGATTAGATTATTTATGAAAAATACAAGAAGCAAACTAAAGGTACTTAAATTGGAGGAGGGTCAATTTCAGTAGGATGAAAACAGATCTGCCCCAGGTAAATTGGAATCAAAGATTTGCAGGCAAAACAATAAAGGAACAATGGGCTGCCTTTAGAGAAGGAGATGGTTCCGGTACAATCGAGGCACATTCCCTCAGGAGAGAAAGATACGGCAGCCAAAGCCAGAGTTGCCCCAATACTGATCCATTCTCAGGATTCACTGCTAACTCAAAGCTGCTTTCAGAACTATATGTGTTTATACTGTCAGCACATACAATATAAACACATGATTGAAAATTGACTTTAGGCTGACAATGGCCCTAAAAGGCCATTTGGAATTTATGAGTAAGTTGACATTTTTTTTGCAAATACATTACATTTTCAGGTTACATGTTGTAGTATTCAACATTTATAGAGTCAGAAGGCCAAACATAAAATAATAGCTGGTGAAAAAATACTCATATATTAGAACAATTTGATGTGGCTCATCTTTACCTTCTATTTAATTGGTAGGTTCCATTAATTTGCTGATCAGGAACGGCTGTGTTAATAAACCTGGTAGATTTATTTCATTAGAAGTTTAGCTTTTTCTGCTCACATTTGATTGTCATGGCTGCCGACCTGTTCAGGGGCAAAACTTTTAGCTTGGCGGGTGGGTGCGCACCCGACCCGCTCGAGTGTGAAATGATGCGTGTTGACGTTGGGCTAATGTCCCGACATCAACGCGCAGTCACGCGATATTTCGGTCTGCGGGCACGCGCCAGAGTCAGCAGCACGCCTGCCGACAATTAAAAGACCTGTTAAGGCCATTAAATTATCAATTAAGTTAAGTTTTTCGCTGCCTGTCCAACCTTATGGTTGGCGGGCAGGCAAAAAGGCCAAGTAGCCTTTGCACTTTTTAGGAAACCTCATCCACGGGTGGGATGAGGTTTCCTAAAGCAAATAAAAATAAAATTAAAATTTTAAAACTTAATTTATAACATGTCCCTGCTCATGTGACAGAGTCGCAAGAGGGAACATGTTTTATGACATTTTTAATTTCTTTATTTTTTTTTATAATTCTTCATCTCCCTGAGGCAGCTCTGTGCCTCAGGGAGATTGTCAAGCGTGCACTTGTGCGCATGCGCGAAGTTCATGCTCACCCCGCTCGCCCTCCTCCCCCCACCCACACAGGCATTTCACACTGGGCCCACCAATTGGCCCACCAGCGTGAAATCGCTTTCCAGCCCCGATCACGGGCAACGGTCGGCTTCCCAACTACCCCCACCGAGCCCGCCCAACAAGGGCAAGATTCTGCCCCAACTGTTAATTTGCCATTGTTTTATAATTGCAGAATTTGAGATAATCAATTCAAAATCTGATTGACAAATCACATATGTGTGTACCATTTACGTACACAGTGACCTTAACTTTTATTTTCTAGTACTCTCTCCATACTTTTTTTTATAAATAATTCATAATCTTATGCCATCTTTACCAAATAAAAAACTGCATATACATCTGTTCACAGCACTAATCTGTATTACACTGTCTTTAAATGTTATCATTCTTTTCTCTCTATTTGCGGCTTGGTGTGTAATTATTAAGGCAAAGGACGAACAGGACAGAGAATGGAGCATTTCTACATTTTGTACGCAGGTATGGCTCAATCCCAGTGAACAAGCTAAGTTTTATTTTATTGGTATGTTTCTTCAGTACTTTTTGAATGAGTTATGTGTAGGTTAACTTTTGACTAAAGGCATACAGTCCTATAGCATACTGATATGATATCAGTAGGCTACAAATAAGGAATAAGCCAACTTCGGCATGTGTGGGGAGCACAATAGTGGTGAGGATAGAAATTACCAGTGAAATTAAAGGAAAGTGACACAATGAAGGTACACAAAATCTGAATGAGTTTAGAATGGCATCGAAAGTTATGACAAGGCTGAAGGTGCACAGATGACAGCCAAAAATGAAGGGAAAGGAAATCCAATGTGCAGACTTTAGGCCACAGCTGACTCTGTCATTGATTGTGCCAATCATTTTTTTATTGATATTTGGTCTTTGAACCTTTTTTATTTAAGTGTAGCAGTACACATCTTTGTATCCAGAGCTGGATACAGCCAGCATTTTCTGTCCTTTTATTTGGCTTGTTTAAGGCGCTCAACAAAAAATTATTTGCACACGATTGTGACCGAGGCGAGCATGACTACAAACTCATAGCCTATCTTCACAACAGATGACTCAGCTCTGCAAATTAGCTCTTTGACTTGGATTTTGTAACTTTTCCCCATAGGTAGGTACTACCATGTTTGAAAATATGGTTGGTGATATTTTGCCAGGTCCAGCCAATCAGGCTGTACTGGCTGACCATTGCCCTTGCAGGACTTATATCCTACAGTACTATATACAACACAACGTTCTTTGATCAATGCTTCTGATTAAGCATCCAACATAATGGCTATCCAGGCCAAAATGTGCATTTTTAACATCAGGCTTGCTGTCACAAATTACATTCAAAGCTGGAGCTGATTGCTGTTGTCTGCAGCTTGGGGTACCCTTTAGTTATAGCTACACATGTGCAGGTGGACAGAGAGCACCACTTGTGCAGCCTAACCTGCCTGAAACCATTCTGGGCCTCATAAGGGGGATTCCCATTGGGAAAAGTATTGGAAGTAGTAATCATGTAAAACAAACGCCAGAAGAAAAAATAAAGATAATGGGCATGAAATGGATTCAATGCTAAAATACTCTTTGGAGCCTTTCAATTTATCTTCCAAGTTTATGTATCTCCTTTGATGCTAATCCCGTGAACTTTTGGTCTGCATTACTGACTGTAGAGAAGAGATACTGATTTATAAGCCTAAAAATATAGGGCAAAATTTAATCTGGGCAACGGGGGTGTAGAGTCTCCTTTGGAGAAGGCCCATCTTATGAAGTACCAGTCTGGTACTTAAGTGGCCAGTGAGGGGCCTTCCCCAGGACCAAGGCCCCCGAGGGCAGAAATCTTACCTCTCCGAGAGCTGCCAGCCAATCAGAAGCCAGTAGTTCTTCATTGCAGACAGTGCCACAGGGGAGCAATGGTAGCTGCCGGCAATGCACCCACCAGAGCCCCAGGCCTTCAGGAACCCCTCACACCAACCCGCCCTCGCTCCTCTGCCCCTCTCCACTCTTCCAGATGCCGGGTCCCAGCAGAGGGATGAGACCTTTAAGTGGGCATTTATTGCCCATATAAGGGCCTCAATTGGCAGCAGGGTGGGAATTCTGTCTACGAGCCTACCTGCCCCAGACTTAATCAGGCCATTTTGATGTATGTGGGGCCATGGGGTGGGTAGAGTATGAGGACTAGAGGGCCTAACAGCTTCTAAACTGTGGGACAAATTCAGAGGTCAGTAGCAGATCTTTCTTAACCAGTTATCTATTAAATTATAATATCATTTCCGTGAAAATATGTGGCTTCATTGTGTTTAATGTTATCACTGTTGGTTTTCCCTCTCTTTAAAGATCATAGATCAGGTATTAGCAGAACTGGAACCCATATGCATTGCAGAGGAGGAATTTATCACTAAATTCTTTATGTTGACAGAGGACACGTGCAGTGAAACACCACAGGTTTTGTACTAATGTTCTAAATATTTATAAATTTCTAAATGGTTTTATAAATATATTTCCTTTAATTTCTACATATATTTCCTTTAATTATTTTAAACTACGTAGTGCTTTCAGAATTTCACATATCCTCAACAAAAACCTAATAAAATCTTTACATTGAAAAAATATGGATTTTACTTACTGAACAGTTAAAGTAGTAGTGGTGGCATTTGATATTGTGATTGCAATTTAACATTCTACATTAACCTATACTAAATTTTTATTGTATTAGAGGTGGCCAACATCCTTTTTGGTGTTGAAATTTGTCAGCAAACTTAATTTAAAAATCAGTGACATCGAGATATTGCTTTCTCCTGATCAGTAACCACATCTGAAAGAGATTCTGAATGCCACTAATCTATAAGCTGCTTATTGAATGTTTCATCATTGACATTACCCGAACAGACCTAGAGCTTCAAACCCAAAATGGTACATCATTAAATTCAATCTTTTTTTTTTCTAGTTGCTGGGGAGTAGAAGTGATCTCGTTCTTTCAGTTAACCAAGACTCAGCAGAGAGAGTACGGATTTATCGGAGTGCTGCAGAGTGCGTAATAAATATTGTATTGTAGTGCTTTACTCGGGATTATCATTTCTCAGCAGGACAAATGAACTAGCATTTTTTGTATCCCTTATATTCTTTGGCTATTCATTAGGTGGTTGATATCAGAGATGTCAAAGAATCAGTTATCCTCTAGATCTTATATATAGATGCAGTAAGCTTAAATGTATTATAATTTATTTATTCTACTCAATTATTTGATTTTGATAATCATGTTTTAAAGCAATGAATAACTGTTGCTAGCAAATATTTTTACTACATCATCTTCATAGTCACCTAAATAATAAGATAACTTGCAGATAATAAGCTATTTAATGTCAGTCCTAATAGTAAAGGGAACTCTGGTCTAAGCAACTCATATTTGCACATTGAACACAATTTTCATGTGAAACAATTCAGTTCTTTATGTAATCAGCACAAGAAAATAATTGTTTCAATGTGGATGTTTTCCACTTGTACACTAATTGAGGTAGTCTAATTAATAACAACCTCTATCAAATAGTGTTGACTTACTTGCAAAAAGGTAAGGTATTGGCTAGGTGCTCATCTTGCCAATCTTTACCCACCCAACTCATTCCTTCCAGTGCTGACCCTGTGAACTCTGCCAGCATAATAGCTTTCACCACCTTTATCCACACCTCCCTGTAGAATGTCAGTTCACTTGTGAACAAGGCCCTTGTCATCCATGAGCTTATTGTGCTTGTTTGCATCAATATCATGGCCTTGACAGAAATCTGGCTCAGGGATGACGATACCTGAACCCAAATGGAACCTCTCCACCTGGCTATACCACTTGTCCTGCCATGACTATCACTGTAACGGTGTGGCCCTTATCAACACATCCTGCCTATTCCCCTGCTCCACTGGGACTTTCTTCTCCTTTGAACCTCTCACCTTGTTACACTTCTCTCACTTCTTATGTAAAATCTTCATTCTCTACTGCCACCCAAGTTCCATAAAAATGTTCTCACCAAAATGTTTTCACTGCTTTCCATCCTCAGCCTCTACAAATAGTGACTTCTCATCCTTGGTGATTTTATCCTCTATCTCAACTCATTATGCTCTCCCTCCTGTTATTACATTGCCCTCTTATTCTCCCTTAATCTCTCCCTGCATGTAAACTTCCTAACCCATATTGACAGCCACCTCTTGAACTTGCGACCTCACACACTCATCGTATCAATCACAGATAAATCACTTCCTTGTATCACTCTTCACCCACTTACCCCTTGTCTTCCTAACTCTACTTCCTTCCACGTCCTCACCCCCACGTTTCTCACACTGGCCATCTCCCACTACAATTTTCATCTCTATTCCCTTAAGACCAAAGGATGGACACTTGACTGGAATTAGATACAATTCATTGCCAACTCTTGCTGGACCATTTTAAGCACTATTGGATATTACTTTAATCTGCTAAAACTGCACATTATTCCATGGTCATCCTGGAATGCAAAGATAACTCCAGCTTTCTTTTTTACTATGAACCATTGCATTGAACCCCTCTCTCCTGTCTCCACCAGTCTTACCTCCAACAATAAGTGTGAGGAACTCATGAATTCCCTTGTCACCAATATTGAGGCCATCTGATCAGCTGTCACTCCCCTTCCTTCCCCTTTCCCATTGGGCTAGACCTTCTCTATAGTTCCCCCCTGCCCTACCTCTGAGCTTGCATCATTCTTGGTGCTGGATTTGGAGGTAGGCGGGAGTTAAAAAATAGCCCACCAGCTTCCATGCTGCTTCCCCAGCTCTGTCCTGCCTCCAGGCTGTTTTTGCAGGGGTGGGGTCAGATCGCGCTACCTACCCAAACGCAATAGGTAGTTGATGAGGCATCATTACGAGCCTAATTGAGGCCAATTAAAGGAGGCCAACTGGAATTTTCCATTTGGCCTCCAAGGCTCCACAGTTGGCAGGAACCAGCTTAGATTCCTGGAGGTGGCTTCCCAGTAGCAAGCCTTGGGGGGCAACACTCCAGGCAGTCCTAGAAGTCCTCCTTGCCTGCCTGAGTGCAGGTGCAGCCCACAAGCCACCCCGTAGAGGAGTACATCTCCACCAACCCGCACCCCCCATCAGCACAGTGGTGGCATGGCTGCAAAAGCCATATTTTTAATAACCCAGATCTTGAGGTCCCAATAGTGGCAAATGCTGAGAGATTCACCACTATTGAGGATCGCAATGGTACCACAACTTCTGGGAGCACACTTATGCTCAAATCCAGAAGTTGCGATCTGCCTGAATAGGCTCCAGAGCAGCCCATGCTGATGATTCCACTGAGACCTGTCATTCAGGAACTTGAGCTGATTTCCCCTCTCCACTCTGACTCCTCAGTCTCTTAATTGTAAGAAACATCACTTGATTGAGGAGAGCTAGGGTGGGGGGGTCGAGAGGAGCCATAAAATTTAAATTTATAACATTGCCACCATCAAATAAATTCCAAAGAGCCAAGAAAGACTTACCTGTCTTTGAACTGAACATAGTGTTCAAGGAGCATGTCTTCAGTTCATGGCATCAAAAAGGGCCGTGGCTTTGCCAGCAATGCACAGTGCCGCTAGGCCTTTCCATTGACTCAGCCGTTGGACCAATGCTGCAAACCAGGAAAGCAAGTTCCTACTGCAGCCTACAACCAAGGTAGGGCTGTACTTCGTGCATTCAGTGGCAAACACTTCCACTTCGCCACTGATCACAAGATCCAGGACAAAATGATTTTAAAAAGTTGGAGAGAGGAAACCTCCAACTTGATGCACCCTCTCTGTTACTTACCTTCCATTACAGCCTCCTCCTCGCGAGCTGGAAGGTCTCGATTCAGTCCTCCAGCTTTGAGAGCCTGCCTGCTGTCCTTAACTGGATAGCAAACTTGTGTCCAAGCTAATTAAGTGGGTGCTCATGTGGAAATCCCAGTCAGCAACTGTTTCCATCCAGGGGCAGGTTTGGGACCCAGTAACAGTCCTAACTCCTGCTCCCAGAGGAAGAATCCAGTCCCTTAACCAAATTCCAACCAAATTGTCGACCATCCAACTTCCCTTCCTGGTCTCTATGTTAGCTGATATTGTTAACTAACCTCTCTCTTCTGGAACTTTTCCTTTCTCCTTCAAATCTGTTGTCATCATACTGTTCTCCTCAAAAAATAAGTCCTCAATCCACCTTGCAAGCCACTGCCCTATCTCTGACCTCCCTTTCCTCTCCAAAGTTTTTGAATGTTTTGTCACCTCCCAAATCTGCACCAATCTTTCCCAGAGCTCCATGTTTGAATCCCTCCAATTAGATCTCTGCCCCACCACAGTGCCAAAATGGCACTTATCAAAGTCACAAATGACATCCTATGTGACTGTGTCAAAGCTAAGTAATTGTTCCTCATCCATCTCACCCTATCAGAGGCCTTTAACACAGTTGACCACACCACCTTCCAACACCTCTCCATCATCAGCCAGATGAGTGGATAACACTCACTTGGTTTCATTCTTATTTATTTAATCGGAGCTAGAGTATCAAATGCAATGACTACTCTTCCTGCTCCTGTGTTATTACCTCTGGTGTCCTCCAAGGATTGATCCTTGGTCCCTTCTGTTTTTCATCTGCATACTGCTTCTTGGCAAAGTCATCTAGAAACACAGTGTTAGTTTTCACATGTACAGTGATGACAAACAGCTCTACCCCACCACCGCCTCTCTCAACTCTTTAACTGTTGCTCAATTATCAGACTGCTTGGCTGACATCCAGAGTAAAAGAGCACAAATTTTCTCCAATAAATATTGAGAAGACTGAAGCCATTTTCTTCAATCCCCACTGCTAACACCATTCCTTGGCTTAGAATCCATGCGTCTCCCTCACAACTGTCTTGAGACTGAACCAGACTGTTTGCAACCTTGGGCGGAACCGTCCCAGGTTTGCACTAAATGCGGTAGCGGCTGTGAAAAAAGTCGATTTACCTGCTAGCCCGCAATGGCAGGTTTTCACTCTGTATCATCCAATTCCTGGCGCGTCCCACCTCATTAATAATGCACTCTCAGGAAACACACCAGATTGGTGGGGCAGCCTCTTAATTGCCTGCCCCACCGCCACCTCAGGCCTTCAATAAACCGGACGCCATATTTAAAGGGCGGCCCTGCACGAAGCTAGCACTCTCTAAGGAATCAAAAGCTGCCGGAAAGTCATGGCTGCCAAAGGGAGGAAACATCCTGCCCCCAAATTTAGCAACGCCTCCCTCAGGTGCTGACTGGATGTAGTGGAGGCCTGCCTTGATGTCCTCTACTCCCACTCTGGGCGAAGAGCAGCAAGCAAGCAACCAATCCAGCATGGGAGGTGGTGGCAGCGGTGGTCAGTGCAAATGCCCTGCCAAAGAGGGACAGCCACCCAGTGCCGAAAGAGGGTGAATGATCTCCGCTCTGCCACGGTAAGTCACTATTCTCATCATTCTCAACTCGCACACTCACAAACGCATCACACATCCACAGGGAGCTCACTCACTGCCAGTTCAAAGGCATCACCATTCTCTCTCTCAGCTTCATCCTCATGTGTCCTTATCCCGTCCATTGCACCACTCACCATGCACACATGCCAGGCATTCTTATCTGGCCTTGTAGGTGTCCTGCTTACATTCTCTCCATCTGTATTCATGCAAGACAGCTGGCAGACAACATAAGAGAGAGGTTGCAGACTGGCAGAGGAATGCCCAACATCAAGGTCCTAACAGACATTGAAAATAGAGTCGTCCAGCTGGCCGGCAACGATCTGGACCATTCCTGTGCTTACGGTGAGGTCGGCGCTGCTCAACCAAGTGAGGATCCAGCAGTGCAACCTCCCTCAGACATCCATGCTCTGAGTGAGTTCCCCTGTTCAACAGTCACCTGCCATGCACTGATTATATCTCTTTGTTTTCGCAGGCACATCTGGGAAGCAGCCGAGGGGTTCCATGAGCCAGGTCCTCTACTCAAGCCCCAAAGATATCTCAGAAGAAGAATCTGATGACACCCTAATTGAAGACCCGTCACAGCGCTCACCCGCACCCTCCACCAGCAAAGAGACACACACCTCAATGGGACCTAGTTCTAGAGTAGTCTCAGGGTCACAGGGCTGAATCATCCCAGATTTGCACTAAGTGCATTAACAGGCGGGAACAAAGTTGTTTTACCTGACAGCCGCAATGGCGACTTTTCACACCGTATCATCCCATTCCCAACTCATTAATTGTGCAGCCACAGGAAACACGCCGTCTCGCTGGTGGGTGACTTCCAATTTGCCCGCCACACCATTACCTCACCGCTTCCTCAAGCAGGTCGCCATGTTTAAACTGCAGCTGCACGCACACTTCTCAATGCTTGCAGCCCAAAACTGCTCCGTGAAGACTTGGCCCCAAAAGCCAAGAGGAATGCGGCCCCCCCAATTCACTAAAACATCCCTGGGACGCCTTCTGGACTCTAACCCTGCTCTGGCTGCAGAAGGCCCATCAGTCTCACCACTCCAGCTTGGGAGGCAGTGGCAGAGGTGGTCAGCTGCACATAAGAGGTCAGCCACCCAGTGCAGAAAACTGAATGATCTTATCTGTGCCATCAGGGTAAATCGCACACTGACAAGGCCTTCACACATTCACTGGCATCTCACTCACTGCCAGCTCAAGGGACAGCACCACTCATTCTTTCACACACACCCTCACATCTCCATCTGGTCTCATCTCCTCTGGAGACTACCTCCTCAGTCCTCACCATCTTGAGGCCACTTGCACAGATCAACATGTGCCCTCACGCACACCCTGGGATACCCACCATCCCCAGTACAGCCCTCATCCTTCAGCCACTTCCCTTGCCTGAGGCCATTTCTCTCCCTTCCCCAAGCAAGCCCTAGCCCTGCAGCCATTGAAACACCACCTGAAGCTGGTGTGGTAGGCAGAGACCTGCCCATAAGTCCCCCTAAAAGTGATGTGGTGCTGCCTGCGAAACCTGGCGCTGATGACTGTGAGTGCTGCAGAAGCAAGGTCGGCAAACAAACCTCAGAGTCCTGAGTGAAGTGCAGCTCGTCAGGTGAACGCCGCTTGTGTACAGTTGTGAAGCACGTCGGTGTGATTGCCCAGATGATCCAACGTAGGGGTATGATTCCGCCGAGCAAGGCTTATAATGATGTACTAAAGTATTGAAATTAGGTTCCTAATGTGCGGCGGCACGATGGATGGAGCGGATGATCACAAGCTGGTTTCACGACAGCGTGAAACTGATTTTTATCCTTCTCGTCATATAGTTCCCCCCCCATTCCTGCTGTGGCACCTGACGCCAACAATCTGGTGAGCACGTTGCACTATCTGATCCACAGCAGGTGGAGGCAGGGACTTCCCAGGATTCCAGCACTCGGAGGACTGCTGGAGACCAGAAATCTGCTGACTCCGAGTTGGGTGAGGAGCCTCTGGACTCGGTCATACCTCAGTTGCTGGAGTTGCAAAGGCAAGCTTGGGGACGTCAGGAAAGGATGTTCGCTGCACTCCTCAGATTGCAAGATACAATGGAGGAGTCCGTCCGCCTTCAGTCTGGGGTGATAGCACTGGCATGCCAACATACCAAAGTCAACACTGGTAGGATGGCAGCCACCATGGAAACCTTGGTCCAGGACATTGGTCCTGCATTGCTGAGCGGGCTCAACTCCATCGCTGACGCCATAGTTGGCCTCCAACAGTGTGTACGCGAGAGGGGTACAGGGCAGCTGGATCTCACTCCAGCTTCTCCTTCTCCTCAAGGAGCCAACCAGGGGCCCTCGGGCACCCATAGGGAGGAGGACCAGCAGGTGCACATTCTGGGGCCATCCACCCAGGTGACTCCAGGAGTGTCCAGCCCGTCTAAATCCCCTCTTCCTGTGACCCCAGCAGCTCCAGCTCCAAAGGCTAAGGAGAGTGCCACTGCCACACAGCAGGACCCTGAAAGCAGGCTGGGAACCTCCAGGTCTTGACCTTCCAGAGGACGCCTGCCAAGGTCATCACAGACAGGGCGTAGCAGTGAGCAGGCTGCCTCCACCTCCGCTGTGGATGTCGGGGGAGCACCAAGACGTAGCGGCAGGGTTAGGAAGATTAAGATGTAACTCTTTTTGTTACAAAACAAACAAACTAAATTAACAAACCAAGGGACAAAGTAAAAGGCAGCCCCTTAAAGGGAAACTGCAAAAACAAAAGACAAAATGCAAAGGATACTTAACCAACATTAAATCAAAATGTGAGTAAATTAAGAAGATGTAACTCTTTCGAGTTATCAACAGATCGCATGTAACTCTTTCGAGTACATTCACAGTTCTTGGTTTCCGGGAGTGGGACATGAACCCACAACCTTCTGATTCAAAGGCGAGGGTGCTATGAACTGAGCCACAGCTGACACCTCGCTAAGAAGATATAACTCTTTTGAGTTATCAACAGTTCGCATGTAACTCTTTCGAGTACATTCACAGTTCTTGGTTTCCGGGAGTGGGACATGAACCCACAACCTTCTGATTCAAAGGCGAGGGTGCTATGAACTGAGCCACAGCTGACACCTCCTTTTTCAACAGTTCGCATGTAACTCTATCGAGTACATTCACAGTTCTTGGTTTCTGGGAGTGGGACATGAACCCACAACCCTCTGATTCAAAGGCGAGGGTGCTATGAACTGAGCCACAGCTGACACCTCAAAAACCCTACTGGGGGAAACTCTTTCGAGTTACCAACAGTCACAGATTGCAACTTCTTTCGAGTACAATCACAGTTCTTGGTTTTCCAGGAGTGGGACATGAACCCACAACCCTCTGATTCAAAGGCGAGGGTGCTATGAACTGAGCCACAGCTGACACCTCGCTAAGAAGATGTAACTCTTTCGAGTTATCAACAGTTCGCATGTAACTCTTTCGAGTACATTCACATTTCTTGGTTTCCAGGAGTGGGACATGAACCCACAACCCTCTGATTCAAAGGCGAGGGTGCTATGAACTGAGCCACAGCTGACACCTCGCTAAGAAGATGTAGTTGCACAGCCTGGGCATGGGTGTTAATCACTTCTACTTAATCTTCGCTATTGTAAATAAACTCCCTAGAATGGCTCCTTGTTATGTTAGGAAGATTAATATGTAACTCTTGTCACTCAGATGTGAAACCTTGGCTCCTGCACAAGGTAAAGGCAGGTGTCTCAGTCCAGAGCCTCTTCCCTGTGCAGTGTGTAACCTTCAAACCAAAGTGATGGTCCGGTTTCGCACTCACTAGACACATTAGTGATGCCTGCACCTCAATGGTGCATGTCATTTCTGCCAGAATTTTGTGGGCAGGCTTCACAGAGTTCCATAATTCTCTGTGTGTGTTCTCAGCACCTTTGAGGTGGGGCTGGCCCACCATCTCTTCAGCATCTGTGACCAGTGACGCTGTGCTCCTGAAGTGGGTCAGGTGCTGAAGGCTGACAAAGAATCAGATGCATTTAAAGTTTCACAGCTGCATCTCCATGATTTGACCCTGATCACAGAGCGTAAGCGAGCTGCCCTCAGCCCGACAGGAGTCAAACATTCACAGAGGCAATGTGATATATGGAATGTGTTCACTGCATGTCGTCCTCATCTTCCTGGAATCTAGTGACTGTTAGGGCCTCCACTGCGTCCCCATGACATGAGCCTGAGCACTGAGGGTATATGCGCTGCCATCAGCCACATAGGAGCCAAATGTTCATAGATGCAAGGTGAGGATGTCAGGACTGTCATCACTGCATCTTGTCATCATCCCCCATGAACCTTGCGGCTAAGAAGGCCTCCCGAGTGCATCTGCATCATCTGGCCAGTGCAGTAGCCTCATCGCCAGAATCCTCGCCTGTGAGGGCCTCATCACCATCATCCCCTTCGATGTCCCCCTCATTGGAGGGAATGTGCAACTCTTTCATCCCCTCCTCAGCTAGGTCCTTCCCCCGTTGTAGCGCCAGGTTGTGTAATGTGCACCAAGCTACAGTGATATGTGACACCTTTGGTGGACTGCACTGCAGTGTTCCACTGGACCTATCGAGGCACTGGAGCCTATCATTTTCAAAATGCCTATTGTTTGCTCCACCAAAATCTGGCATGAGCCTCATTATAATGTCACTCTGCTGCAGTCTGAGGCCGCCACACAAGCGTCATCAGCCACATCCTCTGTCCCCGAGGAGCCAACTCTGCAGCCTCTCTGGACCCTGGAAAATGTCAGGGATGCATTGTGGTGGTCGCACACCAGCTGAACATTCAGCGATTGGAAGCCCTTGTGGTTGACGTAGTTGACGGCTTGTTGCCACGGAGACCTAAACACCACGTGAATGCAGTCGATGGCTCCCTGCACCTGTGGAAAACCAGAGATCTGCACAAATCCCAGCACTCTTGCTTCCTGGCTTTCCTGATCCTGAGCGAAATGCACAAAGTTCTGTGCCTTCTTGAAGATGCCGTGCGTGATCTCCTGGATACTTTGTGCGTGGAGGCTTGCAAGATCTCACACAGGTCACCTGTAGAGCCTGGAAGGACCCACTGGCATAGAAATTGAGTGCGTTCACTGTTACAGCCACTGGAAGTGGATGCCACCATGTCCTCATGGCGCCAAATCCTGCAGCAGATGGCATATGTGACCGACCCGCTCCCTAGACATGTGTAGTCTCCGGCAACACTGGTTCTCATCTGTAGGAATAACCAGCGCTGTCTATAGACTCTGGGTCTAGTGAAGCGCCTACCAGCGACGGCGCTCTGTGGCTTCTTCAGCTGCGTGCACAGAAGGCCCTGCCGCCTCTTCATCCTAAGGGAGCTGCTCATCCCTTTGCCGAACCAGATGCCTCCACTGCACTCCTCCTCCTTCTCTGCTCTCTGTAAGCCATGAGGCATACTGCTAAATCACCATGATTCTGATCTTCTCTTCTTGCAAGATCAAACAGAAAGACTCGTGGATTAGGATATGTGCCCTAAGAACCCCTCTTGGTTAAGTCTGAAGGCCCCTTCATGCATGCAGGAGAGTGCTGGGCACCACTAGGATGGCCAGTGTGTAGTGCACTTCATGGCTGTCCGAAACCCCACCCACCTCTGCCCTATTCCACTTGACCAGTTGGCGGCAGCTTCATCCACTGGACTGCATGCTATGCTGTCAGCTCAGGCTCAGGCATTCTCCTAACCCACACTGCAAGGCTGCGCTGTTAGCTTGAACCATGATATAAACTGGTCGAAACCTTAATAAAAACATTGAAAGGGGCTGTGAGTGCTTCCATCAGTGACCACATAATGGCCACCTTTTGCAAGGAGATTCTACAACTTGCCCAAGTGTTCTGCTGCCATGTTATGCAAACATAAAAGGGAACCCCAAGGTCTTCTGTAGGCATGTAAATAATAAAAGGGTGGTAAAAAAAAGAGTGGGCCGAATGGGGACAAAAAAGGGGACTTGCATGTGGAGGCTAAAGAAATAATGGAGGTGTTGAATGAGTACATTGCATCTGTCTTTACAAAGGAAGCACTTGCTACCCAGGTTGAGGTGAGAGAGGAGGTAACTGGTACACTAGAAGAACTTCCAATTGAGAGAAAGGAAGTGTTGGAAAATAGATAAGATACCAGGACTGGATGAGATACATCGAAGGGTACTGAGGGAAGTGAGAGTGGAAATTGCAGAGGCACTAGTGATAATCTTGCAGTCTTCCTTAGACATAGGGGTGGTGCTAGAGGGCTGGAGAACTGCGAATGTTACACCCTTGTTCAAAAAAGGGTGCAAGGATAAAGCTGGCAACTACAGGCCAGTCAGTTTGATCTCAGTGGAAGGGAAACTTCTGGAAACTATAGTGCAGGATAAAATCAATAATCACTTAGACAAGTGCACAGAATTGTTATGGTGTAGAAAGAGGCTATTCGGCTCATTGTGTCTGCACTGGCTCTCTCAGCATTAAGGAGATAATTAAGGAAAGCCAGCATGGATTCATCAAGGGAAAATCATGTTTCACTAACTTGCTGTAGTTTTTTGAGGAGGTAAACAAGAAGGCTGATAAAGGAAATGCTGTTGATGTGGTGTATATGGATTTTCAATAGGCATTTGATACAGTGCCACACAAGAGACTTGTAAGAAAAATTCTAGGTCATGGAATAAAAGGAAAAGTAGGCACTTGGATAAATTGGCTAAGTGACAGGAAACAGAGTTGTGATAAATGGTTGTTTTTCAGATTGGAGGAAGGTTTGTAGTAGAGTTCCTCAGGAGTCAGTGTTGGGACCCTTGCTCTTCCTGATGTATATTCATGGTCTAGATTGTGGTGTGCAGGAGATGATTTCAAAACTTGCAGATGATGCGAAAATTGGAAATATTGTCAACTGTGATGGGGATAGTTTTGAACTTCAAAACGACATAGACATGTTGGTGGATTGGGTAGACAAGTAGCAGATGAAGTTCAATGCAGAGAAGTGTGAGGTGATTCATTTTGGAAGGAAAGATATTGTGAAACAGTATAAAATAAAGGGAGAGGCTCTAAAGGAGTTGCAGGAACAGAGGGACCTCGATGTATATGTACATAGGTCATTGAAGATGGCAGGGCATGTTGAGAGAGCAGTTAATAAAGCATGTAGTATCTTAGGCTTTATTAATAGGGGCATTGAGTACAAGAGTAAGAAGGTCATGTTGAACTTGTATAAGATGTTAGTTGGGCCTCATCTGGAGTACTGCGTCCAGCTCTGGGCACCATACTTGAGGAAGGGTGTGAAGGCATTGGAGAGAGTACAGAGGAGATTCACAAGAATGATTCTAGGGATGAAGAACTGTAGCTATGTGGATAGATTGGAGAGGTTGAGACTTTTCCTTGGAGAAGAGAAGGCTGAGAGGAGACTTGATAGAGTTATTCAAGATCCTGCAGGGTATGGACAGGGTAAATAGTGAGAAACTGTTCCCACTTGAGAATATCAAGAACTAGAGGGCACAGATTCAAAATAATGACAAAAAGAGTAAATGTGATATGAGGATTTTTTTTTCCACCCAGAGTGTGGTTAGAGTCTGGAACAAATTCCTAAAAGGAACCTGTTGGAGGCAGGTTTGATCGAGGTATTCAAAAGGGAATTGGATTGCTACCTGAAAAGAGAGAATGTACAAGGTTACTGGGATAAGGCAGGGGAGTGGGACTAGGTGGAATGCTGTTTCAGAGAGCCAATGCAGACTCAATGGGCTGAATGGCCTCCTGTACTGTGATACCACAATTGAATCTGCCTTCATCATCCTTTCAGGCAGTGCATTCCAAATCATAACCTTTCCCTGCGTAAAATTGTTTTTCTTATTTCACATTTGGTTCTTTGCCAATCACTTTTGTCTCCCTGTTCTCAGCCATTCCATCAATGGGAACAGTTTCTCTCTCATGATTTTGAACATAACTAAAACAGCAATTCAAAATGCTGATAATTCTCTGGTAGCTCTCATTGGGCAGAGTCCTGGTGGTCCTCTTTGATCACCCATTATTTGCCATTTACTGCTCAGTGTCTTTTCACTCTAATGTAAAGAGCTCAGTGTTCAGCCATGTGAGGAGGACTAAAATGCAAGTCGCTGGTAATATTCAAATGTGAAACACCATTGAAGTAGATATAACCACACCAATAGACTCACTGTAGTGTGTCTCCTCACCAGGAGAATCTAAGAAGAGATAATAGAAGTAATAAAAGTAAGAACCATGAGGAGGAAAATTAGGTGAAAAAGTTATTACTGTACATTCAATCATTGCTTCCCCTGTGTGTATCAGATTTAACCCTTCATAACCTAAGAGTTTGTCTCCTTTGCTCCCCCCATCCAACATCTGCCATCCCACGAGTTGTTAATTTCATGAAAATAATTAAAATTGATCAGAAATAATTTTCAAAATACTTGAATCAAAAAACTGTGATTTTAAGCTCCACCCCAAAGTCTTGAGCAAATAATCTAGGCTGAGGGGGTACTGCATTGTCAGAGATGCTGCCTTTGGAAAGAGATATTCTGAGGCTCATCTGCCCCCTCAGATTGACACAAAAGATCCCATTGCACTATTTAAGAATAACAGGAAAATACTCCCCGATGTCCTGACCAGCATTTATCCCTTGGCCAAGACCACCAAAAAAAAAAATTTATCTGGTCCTTTATCTCTGTTATTGGTGGAACCTTGCTGTATGCATTTTAGCTGCTAAATTTCCTTGCATTACACTTTAGAAGTACTTAATTGGCTACGAAGCATTTCGTAATTCTCTGAGCTTGTGAAAGACACTTTATAAGCACAAGTTCTTGATTTAGTCGGTCGGTTTAAAGATTTTCATGTTCTAAAATAGATTACAACTCACTTCCCCATCAATTTCTGTATTTTACTAATATGTAATTCTTGAAACCTGAGTAACTACAGATCATTATTACACTCCTGATATCTTTCCACTGTATTAACACTTTTCTTTCTTACACTGTGAAGGTGGGTACAATTTCTGATCAAAATATTTATGCTGCAGCTTTTGCTTATTTTATTTTCTACTAGGCAGGAAGATTCTGGTATAAGCAGTAAAAGAAAAATGATGAGTGAAATTTTCAGCACTCTTGAACTAGATCTAAAGGGGTTTGTGAACCTATGTGATAAGATCAACCCTTCCAACTCCTTGCATTTACTGGTAATAGTGAGCCAGCGAGCACTGATAGCTCAAGATTGTGATCCTTCTTCTTTTCTCAAATCTACATTTGGAAACATTCTGGTGCATGTTAAACGCAACTTCGACAAATGCATTGTAAGTCATTAACATTTTGTTTTTGATTTTTGTTTAATTTGTTTATATATAAGTGATCCAAAGACAGTAACTAACCCAACTAAAAAAGATATTCTGCGAAATCACTTTTCCACATCTTTCCTGCATATGATACAATTCAAATGTGCTTTATACTCCTATTATCATGTGTTAACACCCTGATACTGTGGAATACATCCCATTTACATTGTGAGGCTGATTCTACAGCATCAGCAACAAGCTATGCACAGAGGCATAGAGTTGACCAATTATTTGAAGGTCATGATTTACAGCCTGTTTGGAGGCCAGTGAACTTTTCTCGATGTTTGGGGAAAGACTGTAATGGCAAGTGATAAGACCCTGGTCTGTGTGGGTATTTTGAACACTCTAAATGCTTAAGCAGAAAAAAACACTGGTGGTCAATGATAATCTTTATATTTGTTATCACCGCTGCTTCTGAAGTATTTGGACAAAATCACATGTACACTTGGGCATTACTTGAGACAGTAGACTGCCTCAATTACCTTGCAGTGGTGTTGTCAAAGTCAGGGTTTTTCACCTACTGTAAAGTAGCTATTAGATGTTTGTTTATAATTATGAAATTTGACTTGACAAATAACCTGAAGTTTACAATTGCATGTATTCATTGCAGTGATCATTTAAACAAATCATTTTGTTGCATCTAAATTAATGTCTTAACTTGTATATTTAAAAAAACAATCACTTTCTTCAGGAAATATATGCCAGTTGATAGTGTCTTAGTCTGTAACAAAAAGCAAGTAATTAAAGGTGTAATTATGTCATAGATACCAATCAGCTGCCAAACCATGTTTATATTACCTAACTTGTTACAATCCCCATAGAGACCAATAACTTTAAACAAGAGATTTGGGGCAGAATTTTACATCCTGTGGGCGGGCGCACACCCGTCCAGATGGGATGTAAAATTGCGCGAGATGACATCGGGCGATCGTCCCGCCGTCATCATGCACTTGCGCGATATTTTGCTCGGCTGGTGCCCGCAAAAGTCGGAAGCATGCCCGCCAACAATTGGGCAATTAAGCCCATTAACGGCGTGATTGTCTGCGATTTTTTTTGTGACACGCCCAATCTTACGGTTGGCAGATGGGCAAATCGGGCAGGCGGCCTTTACCTTTTTCATCAAACCTCATCCAAGGGTGTGATGAAATTTCCAATAGGAAATAAAATAAAAATAAATATCTGGGGACAACATTTATATGAGGTAGCTTTTAGGTGCTTGATTGTGATGTATGGACATTTTTGTGTAGTTTTGTACAGCTTTATTTCATTATTTGCAGGCCTGCAGCTCCCTGAGGCAGCTGTCTGCCTTCAGGGAGCTCTCTCGCAGCGCTCACCCGCGCCTACAGTGATGTAGTCGCCCACCCTCTTCCTGCCTCCAGCGCTGAGCTTTTCAGCGTGCGTTTCACGCTGGCTGGCCATTACTTGGACAGCTAGCATGAAATCGCGGTCGGGGGTCCGTTTCCCAGGTGCTCCCAGGATGATGTACACTTGATCACCGAAAAATTCAGGCCTTGAATTCCCAGTGACCAACTTAAAGGAATTGCTCAACAAGATTTCAAGTTTTAAGATTTTAACGTAACAAACTAACTAAAAAATCAACATCAACTAAACAATATTTAGTAAGCAACTTTAACTTCTAACATAAACGAAAATGCCACACCACAGTAATACTTCCCTACCCGCTTTCCGCAGAATTGCAGTTTTTACAGGTACCAGACCAACATCACTCCTTTCTTTCAATGGATTTGCTTCTCCCTGTTTTGCTGAGTCATAATGTCAAGTGACCATCAAAAAGTGCTTCTCTAACTTTTTGGAGAAGTCCCAAACAGACTAACAATCCCAACTACCGATTACTTGCTTCGACGATTCTTTCCCCACCCACCACCCAGCCACGCAAAGACAAATCTTACATTGCCACAGGATGCATCACCTTAGCCAGAAACCATTTTCCCTTCTGCATGGGTGATCTTTGTGGAGTCTCCCAATTAGCTGTCCACAGTTGTGTCAAGCTAGTGACAAACACTCTGTTCAGGCGTGCATTGACTTTCATTCACCAACTCATGGATGAGGCCAGCCAGGCAGAGCAAGCCAGAGGCTTTGCAGTGATTTCTGGGATTCACCCGCATCCAAGGTGCAAGTGACTGCACACATGTGGCCATCAAGGCGCCAGTGGGTGAGCCGGGTGCCTTCATCAACAAGAAGGGATTCCACTCCATGAACGTGCAGATAGTGTGTGACCATAGGATGCAGATTCTGCAAGTCTGTGCAAGGTACCCATGCAGCTCCCATGATGCTTACATCCTCAGACACTCCCAGGTGCCGAGGCTCTTCAGTGCTCCAGACTGGCTGGTTGGATGGATGGCTGCTGGGTGACACGAGCTATCCCCTCAAAAGGTGGCTTTTGACGCCTCTCCGCCATCCAAGAACAGAGGCCAAGCAGCGGTACAATAGAAGCCATGCCTCCACAGGGCAGTGGTAGAGAGAACCATCGGTCTTCTCAAGGTGTGTTTCCAATGCCTGGACTATTCAGGAGGCACACTGCAATACACTCCAGATTGTGTGTCACTGATAGTGGTTGCATGCTGCACTCTCCACAATCTGGCGCTGGAAAGGGGGGACGCAGTGGAGGAAGATGATGTTGACACAGCTGCTCTGGCAGCAGACAATGAGTCCAAAAGTGAGTCTGAGGACGAACACAGTCAGGAGAACGCTGAGGGGATAGACACTGATCTGGGCAACCCCCAGGGAGGCAGGGACACCTGGGAGGCTTTGATCCAATGCTTCTTCAGCTAGCCTACCAAAGATGAACCGCCACCACATGCCAGGGCTGCAGGCTCCATACTTGATACCTGATAGTGCATGTTGTTCACCAAGCAAATGTTCCTGTGTGCCATTTCAATAAAACTCAATAACAAACAAATCACTCATAACACCATGAGTTACCCTTCACCTGCAGAAGTAACGAAGCACCCAGAGGCTTGTTGAACACAAACACATTTACTGGTGTGGTGCCTAAAACAAATTAAATGGAAACCATCACACCTACTTATAAAAATCTTAAAAGTGGGGCACAAAAATATCACCAGTGATAAGCCCGTGTTGTGCCTAAGCTGCTTTGCGTTTGCGTTTACAGGTGCTATGTCTAGGTGCTCCCCCCTTGCTGGCACTGGCATTGGAGACAGCCTGCTCACTCTGCTGTCCTGTTGGTTGGCGTGGGTCCTCTGGCCATGGAGCTTGTGCTGGCCCCGCCTGGGAGGAACAGCCAGTGGCACGGCTGACATCTCCCCAGTCGCCGCCGCCTCATCGGATGCCACGGTCAATGGCAGAGGGGCAGAGGAGCTGCAGCCCTCATCCGGAGCACCCTGAGAGGAGTCCGCAGAGATGGCAAGCAGCTCGTGCGCCAACATCAGGTCGCCTTAGACCTCCCTACTCACCATTGATGGATGGGCACCTGGCTGGGATACTGGGTGCCCAATCCATCTCCCACAATGACACTGACCACCTAAGGCCATTGCCAGTGTGAGCGCTTGCAGGTCCAAGCGCATCCCCAGGAATCGCTGACTCAGCTCGGGGAGCAGCCTCTCCATGAATGTCACCACACTCTCCATGGAGGAGGCAGTGCGCTCGGCCATGAGGGTCATTGCATTGCTCATGCTCCGCATGGACCCCTCCACAATGAACACCATGGCACGCATTCCCTTATGTATCTCCGCTAGATCCTCCCGCACACCCTGCTGGACTTGCAATATCTGCCACCTGAGGGACAACCCCAGAGGCACATCATCAGCCACCGACTGAGCACGCTCCTGGTCTCCAGCATTCCTCCAACTGCCGCCGCCCTGGGCTCTCTCTGCCTCCGCCTGCACCTCAAGCAAGTGTGAAGTGCCCTCACCGCTGTGCACCGAGATACTATCCGCCGATCTAAATCCCACTGAGGTGCTGGTATCTGCGCTGGTGCCTGCCTGGCTGAGAGGGTGCGATGCTGGTGCGTTTATATCCTCTGTGTCCCCTGGAGCGGACCTTCAGGCTCCTGACCCCAATGGTCTTCAGGTGAGGCTGAAAGGAAGAACAAGGACATGTCATTAGTTGAAGTCATTACACTGTTACTATGTATGCCTGGCACCCGGATCAGGGTTCCCTCATCTTTCCATTATCAATGGGGATTCCATGTTCGAGGCTCACATCAATATAGAGACAACAGAGACTGGTTGCTATGACAGACATTCTGACCTCAATGCACTGCACTCTTACCTCCCTGTGGCACCCCAACCTCACTGCGGTCAGTTAACCTAGGCGCCTGGCACCTCAAGCTCCAGTGCCTCCTGCTCGTATCTAGACAGGATTAAAAGGTGGGGCGCTCCTCCACCAGTCCGCAACCTTTCAGCATTATTGTGGGATGTCTTCTCCTGAAATGAGAGAGGAGCATTGATTAGTCCACCGTGTACCTGCGTTGCCATTGCAGCCTGGCCAACCCCACCTGACGAATATCTCGCAGGGCTCAGCCGATTCGTGACCCTGGAGCCACAAAACATTCATTCTAAGCAGCCAGGGCTCAAACCCTTGCCCAGATGCTATCTCATTGAAATTTGCCACTCTCATTCCAAGAACTCTGATGTCCGGGGGTGGGGGGCCAGGGGAGCTGCTCCTAACTGCTGTGCCAAGTGACCCATGCCAACAAGGTACTCACCCTCCCTGGTCGCAAGAGGTCATTAAAGCGCTTGCGGCACTGCACCCATGTGCCCCTCACCACATCATGGGAGCTGACCCAGGATGCCATGTCCTCCCAGGCATTTTTGGTGAGGTGGGGTGGGGTCTTCCTCCTCCTGTCCTTTGGGACGAGGATATCCCAGCGTGCTGCCACCTCCTCCGGGAGGACAGCGAGGCACTCGTCAGAAAACCGTAACTGCCCCACTGGCCTGCCTTCCCGCCTGCCGTGTTCAGCAAAGACGTTCTGCATGACAACAGTCCTCCGAGTTAATGGCAACCTTCGCATGGCTGCCTGTGCCATTTTTGAATAGGCCACCAGGTCGCTATTGGACCCAGCGGACATTGAGCTCCCACCCGCCTCTTCACGCTGATGCCGGAGTTGCACATTACACTGGGCGGGTCTTAATTGGCCCACCCGTGTAAAATGGCGGTGTGGACCTAATCACAGGTGGCATTTGTGTTCCTGACTGCCCGCTCCCGCCGAGCCCGACACAGGAAAAATTCAGGCTTATAAGATAGTTATGTTTTGGGACTGTCTTTCAATTTAATGTAAAATGAAGGAGGTCGTGTGACCTGTTCTGAAGTCTGCCTGACAGTAAGCTTGGTGGTTTGATTGTTAGAAATCCAAGGAAGGCTTAGATTGTTTTACTGGGAAAGAGGTGCAAATTCTTTATGCTTGGAGACATTTGCAGCAGGCTGTCTGTTAACAGTAAAGACTGAGGCCGCAATTTTCCAGCCCCTCATGCCAGCAAGGTCTTCCAGTCCCACCGATGTAAACAGAGATTTCATTGACACGCCAGCCTCGCCATGTGGGGGCTGGATAATTCCAGCCTGAGTCTCTAACATCCCAGAAAATTGTTGAGAATGTTGAATTGTAAACAGTTGTGCTTTAAACTGTTTATTTACTTTCAAGATGAAAGAGTCAGGCTCTCTAGGATAACTAATTAGCATTTCTACCTAGCTTCAAGGCCCATGTGATTTACACTGCCATGGAGAAGGATGCAGAGGAAGCCTTTGTAAAGATCAGGTTACAGTCTTTCCTAGAATATTATTGAATATCACAGACAGTGTTTTGAGTCTTCCTGGATTCAGGAGGGAGCAGCTAGAGGCCAAAAAATGTCTTTATGGTTCGCCGCACAGGAATGCGGCTGGAGCCTTGTGCTTGGATTGAAAGGACCAAATTGTGGGGAGTTAAAAGGAAGCTGGAAGTCACCTAACGTGGGCTGGAGAGAGAGAGTCGCTGAGAAAAGAAAATCTCACTGTGAAAGACAGTTTGCAAGTTACCAGGCTGGGAAAAGAAAAGAACAGGAATAAATGCTCAAAAGTTAAGAATTACTTTGGATTGATTCTGGAAAAATTAAATGTCAACGTAAAGGACAGCAAAAAGTATACTTGTCAAGTGTGGTATTTTTTCAGTTGGGCTAAGAATAAGAAGGGGGTACTTTATTCTGTCGTTTAAAGTAAAAGTTACTTCCAAAGATAGTGTTTAATGAATAGTGTTTTAGTTATTTGTTACAGTAAACATCTAAAAATGTGAAATCTTGATTTGTCATTCTTTCAGGTATTAACTAGAAGTTCAAATTTCTTTCTAAAAATTATCAGTCCCCTCTACAGGGATCATAACAACATTTAACTTCAAAATCCATGCCATTCATGTAAGTTAATACCAGCAATGGCCCCAATGCTAAGCCCTAGAGCACCCTGCACACTACTTCCAATACACCCACCCCCCTCACCACAACAATAGTCCTTCATCTAGTACTCATTTCCTACTATATGAGTGCACTGCTGTCCATGTTCCATGCCTAATGATGAATAAAAAAGTGATTGATGCAGCAAAAAAGAATATAGCCCTCAGTGGTTCCTAAAAACCCAGACTTCTTAAATAACAATCCTAATTGTACAATTTTCTTGCCCTGCTAAAAATCAGGCTCAGATATGATAACAATGATGTCCCCTCATCATTTGCAACATACATACATCTGTGTGTTTGTTCCATCAAATTGAGGAGAAAATCTCCCTCCTCCCCATCATCTCTATTCACTGCCAAAAAAAAGGGAATTTATCAGTAGAAATTGATAAAAATTGAATCCCTATTTACTTTTCTCACTCCTGATCCCTAGGTTAAAATTCAGCCTAAACTGATTGAAAGTATTTTAATGATTTTAAGGGTCCTGCATGAAAAGATTATAACCAGGTCTGAAATGCAATTTAGCACCAAGCTGTCAGAGCAGCTGCAGGAATTGTTAGTGTAAGAAACATTCAATACTGGTACAATAGAATGTGTTCTTATGAAGTTGACATTAAGATATGTTGTAGAAAGGCACCAAACTTATGGAAAATTGTTTTTACAGTATGTAATTATGAGTCTTCCACAGCTCCAAAAATTAGATTTTCTTTTATTTTAATTCAGTCTGCTTTGTGCAAGCAAATAGAAGAAGCTAAGGTCCCAAAGAAGACTAAGATTGGCATTCTACCATTTGTTATTGGATTTGAGGAATTCGTAACTGTTGCCGAAGCTATCTTTAAGAATGCTGAGAGAAGAGGTGATCTGGATAAAGCTTACAATAAAGTAATTGCAGCAGTCTTCGCCAGTGGTAAGTAATCATCTTCCAGGAGGAGCTACAAGGACGGGATTGCTGTTGTACAGCCTTGCTATATGAGACACGGGTAATGACAGGTTGAGTGCAGGATCACCGAATCCATCATATTGGCAATATCCCCTAATGAACTTCAAACACTGGATTGCTTGGTCCAACACTCACTCTGTTATTGGAGGGACATGGAACTCATGAGCGTGTTTCTATATACCATAAAGAGGATGTAAATTGTTACAATCTCTAGTCTCACTCATGACATTATGCCCACTGCCTTTGTTATTGTGAATAATTTATTAGCTATCACTATAATACCCATTTGCTTATAAAGAATGAACCAAACTTATGATTCTGTGTAACTCTAATATGAAGTTGGAGATAAGATAGAGAATACTAAATTATTGTAAGATATCAATATCATTGTACAAATGAAAAAAAGGCATTTTGAATACCAAAATAACGTAAACATTTGCAGTTTTCTTAGAAGCCATCATGTTTGCACTCTTGGTGAAAATGGGATTTTGTTGATCCAAAATTGAGATGCTTCTATTTTTGTAACCCAACGGATTGTGCATGATATTACAATACGAGCCTCACCTTCCTCATTTGCTAAACAGTAAAAGAGTTACCATAAAGCAAACTTCGGTGAGGTTTACAAACTTCATCAATGAAAGCAGCTTTCAAGGAGAAATTAGGTTATAGACAAGTGGACCAGTTGGTATGGAAAGAGTTATGATCATCATTTCCATATGGATAAAGATAAGTGATAATAAAGGACCAACTTTGCTAATAGGGATAGTCTACAGTATGTTATACTCCCAAAAGCCAGTTAGTCAAGGATAGAAATGGAGCCAACCTTTACACGCATTGCATTTACAGTTAGACATTACAAGCATCCACCTCCTAACCCAACAACCAGTTTCAGCAATAAAAACAAAATGCTGGAAATACTCAAGCAGGTCTGACAGCTTTTGTGGAGAGAGAAACAGAGTAAACAGGCAGAATTTACTGCCCCTCCCTGTCCACCCACATTGAGTTTGGAGGCAGGGGGCATTTAATCAGATGAAAGGGTGTAGGTGGGGACCCACTGCCTTCCCACCTCCACCTGATTAAGTCTCAGGCAAGGAGGCTCATGGATGGCTTCCCCACCCAGATGATAATTGAGGCCCTTAAGTGTGCCTCTGATCTTGGGCCTCAGGTGGATGCATTACTGGCAGCAGCCACCACTCCTAGTGGCACTGACAGGCACTGGGGAGCTGCCAGCCTCTGGGAGAGTGACGAAGGGCCTCTTCCATGATTAAGTGGGCCCAGCCACCATGTTTCCTGCCACGACAGACTGCACTATATCCAACCCAATGAATGATATTGGCAAAAAATTATTAGAACAGCAATGGGAAACATTTAAAAAGGTGCTCAACAGGGTCCCACTACCAGCGGCCAGGAATCCCGTGTCACCCCATCTGCCCTTTGATTTAATTGAAAGTGGTTTTCCATCAGCAGGAGACTGACATGGGGCCTCTTCCACGATTAAGTAGCCCTAGCCACCATGTTTTCCACTACGGCAGAATGCATTAAATCCAGCCCTTGGTGTCAGAAGACTGGTGGATAGCTAATCTTACACCTATGTAAAAGAAGGGAGATAGAACGTGCCAGGAAATGATAAACCAGTTGCCTTAATATCAGTGGTGAGAAAAGTAATCGAAATAATGAAACAAGGGAATTCCTATAAAAGGAGAAAATGGAACAACATCTGGCAACCAAAAATACAATAATGAATAGTCAACACATATTTCAAAAGGGAAAGTCTTGCTTGACTAACCTTGTTGAATTTTTTGAAGAGATAAAAGAGGGAATGGAGAAAGGAAATACAATTGAAGTAGTTTATCTAGATTTTCAAAATAGCTTCAATAAGATACCACATAATAGACGAACGAGTTCGGTCAGAGAATGCAGAATCGGGGGACAAGTAGCACAATGGATAACTAGCTGGCTTCATGACAGAAAGCAGAGTGTAAGGGCAAAGGGTAGTTATTCAGAAGGTGGAAATTGATGTTCCACAAGGATCAGTGCTGAGACCACCGTTGTTCACAATTTATATTAATGATTTAGACTTCGAAATCAAAAACACAACTTCTGAATTTGCAGATGACACCAGACTGCAGGGATAGTCAATACTGAGAACTGCAACAGATTACAAAAATATATAACAAACTTGCAGAATGACATATAATTGGCAAATGAACGACCATATAGATAAATGTGAGGTATTACATTTCAGCAAGAAAACTAAGGAGGTTGCACATTAGAAAATTAGAATATAATTTGGGTAGAGAAGCAAAGAGATCTGGAAGTATAATACACAGATCACCAAGCAGAAATACAGGTTAACAAGGCGATAAAAATCAAACCAAGCAGTAGGATTTCTTTCTAGATGGATTTGAAAAGTAAGGAAATTATGCTAAGCCTGTACAGAATTTTGGTTAATCCACATCTGGAGAACTATGTACAATTCTGATCGCTATGTTATTAGAAAGATAGAGAGGCACTGGAGAGGGTACAAAAATAGATTTATAAGGATGAAACCAGAAATGTGGGGATGTATCTATCAGGAGAGGATGAATAGTTTGGGCCTCTTTTCTCTAGAAAAGAGAAGGCTGAGGGGTGACGTGATGAAAGGTTTTGAGAGAGGAAGGAGAGAATGTATCCACTTGTGGGGAAGAGCAAAACTAGAGGCCATCAATATAAGATAGTCACCAAGAAATCAAACAGGGAATTCAGAAGAAAGTTCCTTACCCAGAGAGCGGTGAGAATGTGAAACTTGCTACCACAGGGAATGATTAAAGCAAATGATTAAGAGGAGGCTAGATAAATATGAAGGAGGAGGAAATGGAGGATTATACAGATAGAGTTAGATGAGGAAAGATGGTAAGAGGCTTGAGTAGAGTATAAACTTCATATCCTATGTAATTAACAAGAAAACAAATCTTGAATAACATACATACAACTTTTATTTTATGTGCAGTGATAGATTGATGATTCATTTGATCATTCATACTCATCAGAATAAAGCTGCTTCTCACCTTTCAATGCATGGAATCTGCTATCTAGAAACTGCATCAAAAGAATCCAACCATTTGAATCTGTCCTCTTGTCATTTTTATCTAAGAGTACTTTTCTGTTGTTCTCAGATTTTTACCAAAAGAAATAACCTTCATCTACTGTTTAATTGTTCTTCCATTTCAAGTTGAAAATATTGCCTCAATGAACCTGAAGACCCCACCCGATGTGGTTATAATGGAGAATTTTCATCATATTTACTGCTTCCTTTCCGAATTGAAAATCCACAGTCTTGAAGATAGAAAAAAGGAAGCCGTCCAACAATATTCAGAACACCGTGATCTCTATGTTACTAAATACCTGGGGCAGCCTTTGGAGAAACTAAATGTTTGTACCTTGCCATTATATCTCTCTATAAGGAATTTGAAGAAATTTAACTGATATTGGCAGGTTAAAATTACATTGTTGGTCTGCGTTAGTGATAAAAAGATCAGGCCTTATCTCCACATTATTATCCAAGTTTAAGGGACAATTGATGTCAAACTAAGATGGTAACTTGAATCTTTAAGATAGGTCTTACTATCAGGCATGAATCTGACCAGAAATAGCAGTATGCAGAATTCACACCAGCTATATGTACTCAACACCGACCCTGATTGGCAGTCGCAGGATCAAGCTTCATAAAATGCATGTGAATTCCAGATGTAAGGATGTCTCTGATCGAGAGTTTATCTGTGAGTGAAGATGGGGAGGGGTTGGGGCTTAAAGGGGCAGATATTATGCAGCTTGTATTGAACTGTTAGGCAACATTTAAGGAGGGTAATGTGTTGGGAAGAAGTGCAGCTAAATTTTCTAATTAAGCTGTTCAAGTCTTCCAAGAAGAAATTAAACTGAAAAAGGACCCCCTTTGGTATGGATAGACACAGGTCACCAAAGAAAACTGCCTGGAGTAAATGGAAGGAAGTTGCTACATTCAACACCCTTAATACCATCATTCTGTGCAGGTATACCACATCTACAGGTTCCCCTTTATCCATGTTGCTTGTTACTTGCTCAAAGAACTCCAATTAATTAGTCAAACACGATTTCTCTATCACAAAACTAAGTAGACTCTGCCTAATTTTATTAATGTTTTCTAAGTGCCCTGCTATAACTTCCTGAATAATGAATTCTAACATTTTCCCTGTGACAGATGTTAGGCTAACTGCCCTGTAGTTTCCTGCTTTATGTCACCCTCCCTCCTTGAATAGAGGAGTTATATTCGCTATTTTCCAATCTGATGGAATCTTTCCATAATCTAGGGAATTTTGGAAAATTACAACCAATGCATGTAATATCTCAGCAGCCACTTATTTTAGACCTTAGGATGCAGGCCATCAGACCCACGGCACTTGTCAGCCTTTAGTTCTAATAGTTTTCTCAGTACCCTTTCCCTGGTGATTGTATTTGTTTTAAGTTCCTCCCTCCCTTTCAGCTCTTGGTTTATAATTATTTCTGGGATGTTATTTCTTTCTTCTACAGTGAAGACAGACACAAAAAATCTGTTCAGTGCTTCTGTCATTTCCCATTATTAATTCCCCAGACTCACTCATTAGAGGAGCAACGCTCATTTTAGCTACTCTTTTCCTTTTTAAATGTTTACAGAAATTCTTACTATCTGTTTTTGTATTTCTAGCTAGCTTTCTCTCATACTCTAATTTCTATCTCATTATTTTTTTGTTAGTTATTATTTGCTGGTTTTTAAATTCTGCCCAATCTCCTGACCTACCACTAATCTTTACAGAATTGTACGCTTTTTCTTTCAACTTGAACTTCCATAGTTAGCCACAGATAGTGCATCCTTCTCCTAGCATCTTTCTCTCACCATTTAGATAATAAGCTTTTTTATTCTTCCTGTCAAAATGAATGATTTCACATTTGCCCACGTTATACTCCATTTGCCAGATCTTTGCCTACTCATTTAACCTATTATGTTACTTTGTAGCCTCCTTTCATCCTCTTCACAATTTACTTTCCTACATATCTTTGTGTCAGCAAATTTAGCCACCATTCCTTTGGTCCCATTATCCAAGTCATTTATATAAATTGTAAAAAGTTGAGGCCCCAGCACTGATCCCTGTGGCGCACCACTGGTCACATCCTGCCAACCAGGAAAAGACCCATTTATGCCAATTCTCTGCTTTCTGTTAGCTAACCAATCTTCTATCCATGCCAATATGTTACCCCCTACACCATGAGCTTTTCTTTTCTGCAATAAGCATTGAATTTTCTGCAATAACCTGTCTCATTGCACATTACCAGATCTAGAATAGCCTGCTCTTTTGATTGGCTTTAGAACCTGCTGCTGTAAGAAATTGTTCCAAAAACACTCTATGAACTCATCTTCCAGTATATTTTGCCAATCTGATTCGTCCAATCTATATGTAGGTTAAAATCCCCGTGATTATTGCAGTACCTTTCTTAAAAAGACTCATTATTTCTTCCTGTATACTCCATCCTACATTGTAGTTATTGTTAGGGGATCAATAAACTACTCCCACAAGTGACTTCTTTCCTTTGCTAATTCTTATCTCTACCCAAACTGATTCTACATCTTGATCTTTAGAATTAAGATCATTAGAACTACCCTACCACTTTTTCCTAGCTTCCTGTCCTTCTGAAATGTCAAGTGCTCTTCAGTATTCAGGTTAGAGTCTTTGTCATCCGGCAGCCATGTCTCTGTAATGGCTATCACATCATACATATTTATTTCTATCTGAGCTGACAATTAATCCATTTTGTTACGAATGCCACGTGCATTCAAATACAGAGCCTTTAGTTCTGTCTTTTTACTGTTTTTGTGAACTCTTGCCTTATCTCTGTCCCTTCCTGCCCTGCTCTGGTTATCATTACCCATGTTGCTACTCTATACTATTGCCATGTCCTTTCCCTTTAATTTACCACATTTTCTCTCATTTGACAACAACGCCCCCCCTCCCCACTATTTAGTTTAAAGCCTTCTCTACTGCCCTAGTTATACAACTCACCAGAACACCGGTCCCAGCACAGTTCGGTTGAAGACTCTCCTATCGGTACAGCTCCCACTTTCCCCAGTGCTGGTGTCAGTCCCCCATGAATTGAAACCCATTTCTCCCACAGCAGTCTTTGAGCCACACATTTTTAATGTAGCTGCTCCTAGCTGTTCATAATCCCTAACCAAAACCTCTCTCCTAGTCCTATTTATTTTGTTGGTACTCACGTGAATCACGACCACTGGACCCTCCCACTCCCACTGCAAGTTCCTCTCCAGCCCTGAGCAGATGCCCCGAACCCTGGCAACAGGCATGCAACACAGCCTTCTGGACTCATGCTCTCAGTTGTAGAGAACTGTGTCTGCTCCCCTGATTAGACTGTTGTCTACTACCACTATTCCTATTTACTATCCCTACTTGAATGGCTTCTTGCACCACGGTGCCATGATCAGTTTGCTCATCCAACCTGCAGCCCCTGTTCTCATCATACAAGCTGCAAGAATTTGAACCTGTTGGACAATTACAAGGACTGAGGACCCTCCAACTGTACCTTCTCGACCCCCTTACCTACCTTATTCACAGTCAGACCCCACTGTCCCTGACCGCTGAGCAAATCAGAAGACCCTAGCCTAAGGAGTGTGACTGTCCCTCAACTCCATTTACTCGCCTTTATTCCATATCCCTTGATGACTTCCCTGACAAAATCTATTGATCTCACTTTTGAACATTTTGATTGACATAACTGTGCCTGTCATGGAGTTCAGCTACAAGTCTGGTTGCAGCATGTGGCATAATTTGTTGACAGCTTCCCAGTTAAATTGAAGCCTCTACTCGCACTGTTGCTTGGATACAAGGAGATGTATGCACCTCTGCCTCTATATTCTGGTGTGCGATATTGGAGGATGGATCCCAATTTTGTAGTGGCAGGTTGATGCCTCTGAAACAAAGAAAAAATATTTTAATTGTTTGTAAGCTGCTCACAACTTTACCTGTAACATGATTTTTTTTTAAATCAAGGATTACGCATACTTTCTTGAAATATTTGCTGAATTTTTTCAAATAATAATTCTTTCAACTGATTAGTTGAGCATGGAATTGTTTGTACAAAAAACTTTAATTGATCATGGACCTGATATTTTTAATTTACAGATCTTTTTTGATGGGGTCAAGGCTCGTATTGCACAGGGTGTCAAAGAGGATGAAGTTAGCTATCAACTGGCATTCAGCAAACAGGAGCTGAGGAAGGTGATTGAGAAATACCAAGGCAAAGAGGTGAAGAAGGCTCTGGAAAACCTCTACAAAAAAGTTGTCAAGCATCTAAGTGAAGAAGGAAACCTTTTACAGGTAAATGGAAATTAAGTGGAAAATCAAAACTTAAATCATGCAAGAGAGCCCAGTAATGAAATGAGTAGGGTGACTCTTTAGTGAATGGGTCAATTCATACAACTGCTATTAAAAATGGATGGCATGATATTTGCACCCATAACTTTGGCTTCTGTAGCACTGTTTCCAGCAAATGCCCTCACAGTGAGGCACGATGCCCCTCAACTAGCTTCCGGCACAGCCTGCTTGATACTCCATGCTGAGAAGGGTGTCATGTGGGTGTACCTTTTGTACGCCAAAAGCATCTCACCCGTTACTCAGTCCCTATTGTCACTCATCCCTACCGTCTGTTGTGAGGCTCAAGTTACAAATTTGGACCATACAGGTCCATTGTATGTACTCATTTGTCACTCACCAAAGAATAAGTATTCATCTGCAAGAGCGGCCCAGCAGCGGTGTTATTTAAAGGCCCAGGCACCCAGCTTTTAAATAAGAAAATTTAAAATATGTTATGATCCAGTAGAAACCAATAACTTTTAAAAAAGGGATTAAGAGAAAAGACATGAATGATAGGAGGAGCCGGTGACGTAGTGATAATTTCACTGCACTAGCAACCCAGAGGCCCAGGCTAATGCTCTCATAACACGGGTTCAAATGCCACCAAAGCAGCTGGTGGAATTTAAATTAGTTTAATAAACCTGGAATTAAAAAGCTATTCTCAGTAATGGTGACTATGAAATCATTGTCTTTAAAAACCCATCTGGTTCACTAATGTAAGGGAAATCTACTATCCTTACCTGGCCAACATGTGACTCCAGACCTCCAGCAATGTACTTGACTCTTAACTGCCCTCTGAAGTGGCCTAGAGAGCCACTCAGCTGCATCAAAGTGCTACAGAAAAGTCAAAAAGGAATGAAACCGGACAGTCTATTTGGAATCGACTGAGGTGCCAAAAACGACAGCAGCATACCCAGCCCTGTTGACCCTGCAAAGTCTTCCTTACTAACATATGGGGGCTTGTGCCAAAATTGGGAAAGCTGTACCACAGACTAGCCAAGTAATAGTCTCACATAGTCATAATTGCAGAACAATACCTTACAGACAATATCCCAGACACCACCTTCACCATTCCACCAGAGGTGGTGGCCCAGTGGTGTACAGTTGTGAGGGTGTTACCCTGGGAGTCCTCAACACTGATTCCGGCCTGACCCCATGAAGTCTTATGGCATCAGGTCAAACATCAGCAAGGAAACCACCTGCTAATTGCCACCTGCTGCCCCCCAGCTGATGAGTCAGTACTCCTGCAAGTTGAACACCACTTGGAGGAAGCACCAAGGGTACAGAATGTACCCTGGGTGGGGAGGTTTCAATGTCCATCACCAAGAGTGGCTCATTAGCACCATTATTGACTGAGTTGACCGAGCCCTAAAGGACAAAACTGCTAGACCGGTCTGCAGCAGGTGGTGAGAGAGCCAACAAGAGGGAAAAACCTACTTGACCTCATCCTCGCCGATCTACCTGTTGCAGATGCATCTGTCCATGACAGTATTGATAGGAGTGACCACCACACAGTCCTATTGGAGACAAAGTCACTTCTTCAAATTCAGGATACCCTGCATTGTGTTTTTCAACCGTGCTAAATGGGATAGATTTCGAACAGACATAGCAACTCAAAAATAGGCATCCATGAGGCACTGTGGGCCATCAGCAAGAGCAGAATTGTATTCAACCACAACCTATAACTTCATGACCTGGCATCTCCCCCGACTCACATTACCATCAAACTGGGATATCAGCCCTGGTTCAATAATGTGTGCAAGAGGGCATGCCAGGAGCAGCACCAGGCATACCTAAAAATGAGGTGCAAACCCAGTGAAGCTACAAAAAATGACTACATGCATGTCGAACAGCGTAAGCAGCATGAGATAGACAAAGCTAAGCAACCTCACAACCAAGGGATCAGATCTAAGCTCTGCAGTCCTGCCACAGCCAGTCGTGAATGGTGGTGGATAATTAAACAACTAACTAGAGGAGGAGGCTCCACAAATATCCTAATCCTCAATGATGGAGAAGCCCAGCACAGCAATGCAAAAGACGAGGCTGAAGCATTTGCAACCATCTTCAGCCAGAAGTGCCAAGTGGATGATTTATCTCGGCCTCTTCCTGAGATGCTCAACAGATGCCAATCTTCAGCCAGTTTGATTCAGTCCACATGATATCAAGAAATGGTTGAAGGCACTGGATACTGCAAAGGCTATGGGCCCTGACAACATTCCAGCAATTGTACTGAAGACATGCTTCAGAACTAGCTGTGCCGTAGTCATGCTGTTCCAGTACAGCTACAATACTGGCACCTACCCGGAAAGATGGAAAATTGCCCAAGTATGTCACATCCACAAAAAGCAGGACAAATCCAACCTGGCCAATTACCGCCCATCCGCCTACTCTCGATCATCAGCAGAGTGATGGAAGGTGCCGTCAACAGTGCTCTCAAGTGACACTTAGCCAGCAATAATCTACTCACTGATGCTCAATTTGCGTTCTGCCAACTTCAACTTTATGATACAATGATCACTTTCCCCCAAATGCTCCCTTACTGATGCATGATCCACTTGCCCCACCTCATTCCCAAGAACCAGGTCCAGCAATCCTCCTTTCTCATTGTACTGAAAACATACTGCTGTAAAGAATTCTCCTGCACACCCCGGAACTCTTCCCCACCTGTGCCCTTTACACAACTACTATCCCAGTCCATATTTGAGTAATTAAAGTCACCAATTATTGATACACTATCATCCTTGCACGTCTCTGTAATTTCCTTGCAAATTTGTTCCTCTACATTTTTCACTTTAGTTGGTGACCTATAGACTACACTGAGGAATGTAATTGCACCCTTTTTTATCCCTTAGCTCTAGCCAAATAGATTCTATCCTTGACCCTTCTGGGACATCCTCTCTCACTCCAGCACTGCAATGTTCTTCTTAATACCGCCATTCCCCCCCACCTCTTTCCTCCCTTTCCTATCTTTCCTGAACACCTTCAGAATCCAGAAATATTTAATACCCAGTCCTGCCATTCTTTGAGCCAGGTCTCTCTTATTGCCACAACATCTTATTCCCTTGTGGCTATATGCGTCGGCAACCCATTAATCTTATTTACCACATTCTGCACATTCACATACGTGCACTGTATGCCCTAATTTAGACTTTATCACCTTCCCTCTTATGCTGAACCCACCTGATGCCTCACTATTTCCTATTTTAGTGCTATCTGTCTCTCCCAGTATTCTTCTCACCTTGGTATCCCTTTCTAGTATTATCTCCTGATTCCCATACCACTGCCAAGTTAGTTTAAACGATCCCCAATGGCAACAGCAAATCACCCCTCAAGGTAATTGGTCCTGGCTCTTTTTAGGTACAACCCATCTGGCCTGTACATCCCATCTTCTCCAGAACTGATCCCACTGTCCCAAGAATCTAAAGCTCTCCCTTCCACACCACCTCTCCAGTCACGCATTTATCTGCTCTATCCTCCTAGCTCTATACTCACTCGCATGTGGGACCAGGATTAATCTGGATATTACTATTTTGTTAATTATTGTTAACTTCCTACCTAGCTCCATAAATTCTGACTGCAGGACCACATCCCTCTTTCTACTTATGTCATTGGTACCAATATGGATCATGACCACTGGCTGTTAACTTTTTCCCCTCAGGGTGCTCTGTAGCCGTTCAGTGACATCCTTGACCCTGGCACCAGGGAGGCAACATACCATCCTGGATTCCTGTCTGCAGCCGCAGAAATGTCTGTCTGTTCCCCTAAATATCCAATTTTGTATCACTATTGCTCTTCCAATCTTCCATAGGCCCCTCTGTACAGCTGAGCCAGCTGTGGTGCCATGGACAAAGATCACCTGTTTTCAGTCTGCTTAATATTGTACACTCTTTTGTGTTATCTAAACATTAGCTTTCATCTCAGATGTTAAATTCTCCATAACTAAGTATGAGGGTACAATCATATGGACATACAAACTATTTTCAAAGAAGACATTTGACATTTTGAAAATGTCATTGCAGTGATTTGAGTATTACAATGATGCAAATTTTAAGACTCGGGTCAAGTAAGTTGCATTAACTTCATATAATATCTTAAGTTCTGCTACCACTTAGCTCAAGGAAAATCCAACAATGCATGGTTACCATAAAGTAATGAACAACAATCTGTAAATGTTTACATGTTTGATTTGCACCAAATTCTTCTAACCATTAGGAAAGAAAATAATCGGAATTTGATTTGCTTAAGTACCCTGTTCCCTACTAATAAATATAAAGGTACATAAACTTTCAAATCAGTAAAGACAGAATAAGGGATAATGAACAATTGTACAAAACACTGGGGTAACAATTTCACTTTGGGTGCAGTCAGCAATCTGGGTACAAATTCCACCCAAAATTGCACCTTTTTAGAGAAGTGTTTTGTTTCTCCTAAAGGTGTTGCTCAAGCTCATTTCCATATCGGTGAGCACAATATCTCCCATGACTTATGAAATCGGGTACTGTTTTAGAGTGTAATTATTTTTTAAAAATCTTTAAAAGCATTCCTTGATGCTTGTAGTGTGTAACTTGTTGCAGTTTGTGATGAAACCATTTTTAGCTGTTTTCATCAAAAAAGCATCTAAATCAGTGGCTAGTCGACCACCTGTGAGTAATCAGATTTAAAATAAATGAAAACTATTTTACATAAGTATACAGAACTATTTGCTAGTTATAATGGAATATAATAGTTAACTCCCTTAATAATTTTTTTAAATATTTATATTTAAAAGTATATCTGTTATTGTCCTTGCACCCAAAAGAGCCTGCTTAAATTTCCCACCTGCTCAATGGCCTACAAATGAACGCAATTAGTGAAAACTCCCAATGGTGAGTGATTCAATCTGGAGGCGTGGCCACATTTGTGGACAAGGCGAGCTTCCATCACAATGCTTTTTAAACTAGCACAAAAGATTGTGCTTAAAATTTTGTGGTCTTTTGCATTAGTTTTGCTAATTTTAGGTGAAATGCGCCAAAAATAGTGCATCTGAGCAGAAGTTTTCAGCTAATTTTCTCTCTATCCCTTTTTACTTTATTTTTCTTACAGCAGAATAAATTGTATTTATGAATATTCAACAGTATGTGTTGCCACTGCTTATTCAATGAAACCACAGTATAATATGATTGTGAAGTGGCTCCAGAAAAGACAATGCCTAAATGCATAACTTACTAATTTCACAGGTAGTGTGGTATACTATGCAAGGAGAGTTTGTTCGCCAGTACAAGGAGTTTGAAGAAATGATTGCTCGATGTTATCCTGGCTCTGGCATAACCATGAATTTCAGTATAGAGGATATTCTGCTGTATTTCTTAGATATAACAAAGGCAATCTAACAACCAACTGTTTAATATTTTATGCAGCTCCTATTCAAACATGAAATGGGCTAAATGGTCATAATAGAATTGGAACCTTTATACAGTTAAGTTGTGAAAAATTTCAAGTTATCTCAAACCCAAAGTTGTGATTTTATGTAACTAAACCAGACACCACCATAACGTAATCATTTTTAATTATTAAAGGAACACCTTGCTTGAGGATTTTGTTTAGCTTATCACTTCAAAATCAACCCGTACAATTCTATGAAGCATGTGGTAACTAAGAGCACATGGTTCTGAAATTATACAATTGAATACTGACACTTGTCTGAAATTTCTTTCCCCAGTTTAGAACTTGGGTGAAGGATAGAACTGGAGCCTAGTCTTTATGCAGCTACAAGCTTTCATGTCATGTATCTTCAAACCAAAGGTCATTTTTCAGCCTGCTACTATATATATGGGGAGAATGTCTCCCCCTTTGTGGAGGTTGTGTGGTTTAAGTTTTAAAAACCTAAATAAAAAAAAGAAAAAATTTTAAGACATGTCCCCTCATGTGATAGTGTCGCATGAGCTGGGACATGTCAATGAATTTCTCTAAAAATTTTTATTCAATTTATAAACACTCCATGAAACCTCATCCCACCCATGGATGAGGTTCCATGAAAAATGCGAAGGCCGCCTGGGCTCTTTGCCAGCCCGCCAACCTAAGGTTGGACGGGCAGCTCAGTTTATTAGTTTAATTTGTTTCTAAATGGCCTTAATAGGCCTTTGACAGTTCGTCAGGCGCTCAGTCGAGTCAGCTGCGCGCCTATCAAACTGAAAATCTAAATGACACGCTGTGACATCGGGACGCACGCCCGATGTCACCCCACGTCATTTTATGCCTCAGCGAGCAGGCCCCGCCCCTGCTCACCAAGCCAAAAATTCTGGCCTATGAGTATCAATAACTTCCCACAGTCAATGCCGAACACAGAGGTTCCCAAACTGTGCATCGTGGCCCCCAATGGGGTTGCAAGTTGAGCAGTTGGGGTCACGGGCTTTGAAGCAGCACTGGTGGCTGTGGAGTGGAGACTCAGGTTTGACCACCATGAGATTGGCTGCAATACCCCTTTAAATGTGCATGATTTTTTTTTGCCAGCAGAGGCTCAATCACTGCCACTAACAGAGCCTTCAAATTGGTAGGTATCTGAGTTTTTTTTTGTGCCTGTACTCCTGCTGACACGCCCACCCGCCCACATTAACACCCCCACCCCCCTCCTCCCAACAACTCTCTCTCCCGCACCCTCTCCCCAGTCAGCAACTCTCTCCCACACCCCCCCTTCCCTGGTCAACAACTCTTTCCCCCTGATTTTGACTCTGGGGTCAGGCCAAGTGTGAAGCATTAAAATAAGGTCACAAACTTCCCAAAAAGTTTGGGAAGCATTGGCCTAGCATCTGAATACAAGTAAACACCCAATTAATAGAAACATAGAAACTAGAGCAGGAATAGGCCATTCAGCCCTTTGAGCCTGCTCTGACATTCAGTATGATCAAGGCTTATCCACTATCTCAACGCCAAATTCCTGCTTTCTCTCCATACCCCTTGATGCCCCTAATATCCAAAAATTTATCAATTTCTTTCTTGAATATACTCAGTGACCCGGCCTCCACAGCCTTCTGTGGTAGAGAATGCCACAGGTTGCCCATCCTCTGATTGAAGACGTTTTTCCTCATCTCAGTCCTAAATGGCCTGCCCTGTATCCTGAGACTATGGCCCGTGGATCTAGACTCCCCAAACAGGGGAAGCATCCTCCCTGCATCCAGTCTGTCTAGCCCTGTTAGAATTTTATACGTTTCAATTAGATCCCCTCTCATTCTTCTAAACTCTAGTGAATACAGGTCCAGTTGAACCAATGCCTCCTCACATGACGGTCCTGCCATCCCCAGTATCAGCCGAGTGAACCTTCACTGCACTCCCTCTATGGCAAGTATATCTACTCTTAGGTAGGGAGACCAAAACTGTACGCAATACTCGAGGTGTGGTCTCACCAAGGCCCTGTATATCTGCAGTAAGACATCCCTACTTCTGAACTCAAATCCTCTTGCAATGAAGGCCAACATACCATTTGCCTTCCTAATTGCTTGCTGCACCTGCCTATTTACTTTCATTGACTGATGTACAAAGACACCCAGATCCCTTTGTACATTCACATTTCCCAATATATCACCATTTAAATGATAGTTTGCCTTTCTGTTTTTCACACCGAAACATATAACTTCACATTTATCCATGTTATACTGCAGCTGCCATGTGTTTGCCCACACACACAACTTGTCTAAATCACCCTGAAGCCTCCTTGCTTCCTCCTCACAATTCACAACCCCACCCAGTTTTGTGTCGTCAGCAAACTTGGAAATATTGTATTTGATTCCCTCATCCAAGTCATTTATATATATATATATATATATGTGAATAGCTAGGGCCCAAGCACTGATCCCTGCGGTACATCACTAGTCACCACCTACCACCCAGAGAAAGACCCATTTTTTTCCCACTCTGTTTCCCAATTCTCAATCCATGCCAATATATTACCCCCAATCCCATGTGCTTTAATTTTGCCCACTAGCCTCTTATGTGGGACCTTATCAAAAGCCTTCTTGAAACTCAAATACACCACATACCTCTTCACTCACCGATGCATAAAATGACGTGCAATTATGTCGGGCGTGCGTCATTCAGATATTCAGCTCGGCGGGTACGTACCAGAGTCGGCTGTGTGCCTGCCGAACTGTCAAAGGCCTATTAAGGCCATTTAAATATCAATTAAAATACTTAACTGAGCTGCCTGTCCAACGTTAAGGTTGGCGGGCAGGCAAAGAGCCCAGGCGGCTTCGCATTTATCATGAAACCTCATCCACGGGCAGGATGAGGTTTCATGAAGGTTTTTAAAGTTAAATAAAATTTTTAAATACAATTCATTAAAATGTCCCAGCTCATGTGATACTGTCACATGAGGGGACATGTCTCAACATTTTTTTTTTGCCTTTATTAAAATTTTTAAAAATCAAACTGATTTCCCCGAGGCAGCTCTTTGCCTCAGGGAGATTTCTGTGCTGAACATAGGCCCCAACTCAGCCTTCTTCCCCCGCCCCCATAGCTTCTGGGTGCACGTCACGCTGGCCCGGCCTTAATTGGCCCACCCACATAAAATGGTTGCGGGCATCGATCGGTTGCACCCACGCCCGCTCCGCTCGGCCCGCCTGACGGGGAGAAAATTCCCCCCCACGTCTTTTATAATAGCCTCTAGCATTTTCCCCACTACTGATGTTAGGCTAACTGGTCTGTAATTCTCTGTTTTTTCTCTCCCTCGTATTTTAAGTAGTGGGGTTACGTTTGCCACCTTCCGATTTGTAGGAACTGCTCCAGAGTCTATAGAATTTTGGAAGATGACCACCAATGCATCCATTATTTCCAGGGCCACTTTCTTTAGTATTCTGGGATGCAGATTATCAGGCCTTGGGGATTTTTCAGCCTTTAACCCCATTAATTTCTCTAGCACCATTTTTTTACTAATACTGATTTTCTTTAATTCCTCCCTCTCACTAGACCCTTGGTTCCCTAACATTTCTGGGAAATTATTTGTGTCCTCTTTTGTGAAGACAGAACCAAAACATGTGTTCAATTCTTCTGTCATTTCTTTGTTCCCTATTATAATTTCCCCCCTTTCTGACTGTAAGGGACCTCTGTTTGTATTTGCTAATCTTTTTCTCTTCATATATTTATAGAAGCTTTTAGTCAGTTTTTATGTTTCCTGCAAGTTTACACTCATACTCCATTTTCCCCTTCTTGATCAATTTTTTTGTCCACGTTTGCTGAATGCTCCCAATCCTCAGGCTTGCTGCTTTTTCTGGCAATTTTATATGCCTTCTCTTTGGATCTAATACTATTCCTAATTTCTTTTGTAAGCCATGGTTGAGCCACCTTTCCTGTTTTATTTTTGCGACAAACAGGAATGAATAATTGTTGTAATTCATGCGTACATTCCTTAAATATTAGCCATTGCCTATCCACTGTCAACCCTTTTAGTAAGGTTCCCCAATCCATCATTGCCAACTCGCGCCTCATACCCTCATAATCCCCTTTATTGAGATTCAGGACCCTAGTTTCGGATCCAGCTTCTTCACTATCCATCCTAATGAACAATTCTATCATTTTATGGTCGCTCTTCCCCAAGGGACCCCGCATAACAATATACAATTAACTTTTTCAGCAGAGACATTACCCCATTTAAAATCAGTGTTGTTTGCTTAAATATAATGAGATTCAAATTTTTCAGGGTTTTACTGGTCTCCCACAAGGGACACCAGTGGAACTACCACCCCCAGGGAATGGAGGACACTGTGCTATTCCAGGTCATTGTTACTTCTGGAAGTCCCTTAATGGCCCAGTATGGGGTTCCACCCATAATTTGAGCATCCATGCTGGAGGAAGCAGGCCCAAGAGTGGCATAATGTTGGGGAGTTCCTACGAATATACGAAATAGGAGCAGAAGTAGGTCATTCAGCCCCTCGAGCCTGCCACGCCATTCAATAAGATCATGGCTAATCTGTTTGTGGTTTGAATTCCACATTCCCATTTACCCCCAATAACTTTTGATTCCCTTACCTAACAAGAATCTATCTACCTCTGCCTTAAAAATATTCAATGGCCCCACCTCCACCACCTTCTGAGGCAGAGTGTTCCAAAGTTGCACAACCCTCTGAAAGAAAAAAATTCTCCTAATCTCTGTCCTAATTTTAAAATAGTGCCCCCTAGTTCTGGACTCACCCACCGGAAGAAACATCCTTTACACGTCCACCTTGTCAATACTGTTCAAGATCTTATGTACTTAATCAAGTCACTCCTCACTTTTCTAAACTCCGGTAGACAACTACAGCCTGCAGGGAACCCAGCATAAAATCCAAGACTGATACACCAAGGGCGAAAACAGCAACACAAATCACTGCCAAGGGAGATGTGGAATGTAAGCGGGTTGGTGCCTAGACCTCAAAAATAAGAGCAGCTTCCTTTCAAAGAAGTGTCCCACATTTTGACACTTTGGATATGAAGGATGGCATCTTCCTTTTCTCAGCTTACACTATGAACCCTCTGATGATGGAGGTACCCCTCAGATACCAAAGGCCAATCTTTTCTCCATCGAACCGAAACACTTTGGGTACATCCCAGCATTTGAGTCAGCCCAATACATTTTTTGACCCCAGTATTCAGAAATACATTTCAAATAGAAAAAACCTGCTGTATTATCAAAATTCAGAACCACAGTATTTACAGTCTGAAAGATGTTTTCCTGCAGTTGTAGCAATCTACTATGTATTTGTTAAATAAAACTATTTGTTACAGTTAAAGAGTTTAGTGGTTCATCTATGTGTTGCATAAGAAATTTCCAGTGTCTGAAGTTAATAGAGTCTTAGAAAAAAATGGAAATTGTAGTGATATATATGCCATTTGTGGTTTTTCATTGCAGGATGTCCTATAATATATTTTGAATTGTAAACCCCCAGATATTATGACCTAGAAATTTCTGGACCTGGAATACACAATGGGTATAGGCCAGACAGCGGGTTTTGAATTTGGAATGGGACCTGGTTTCTATCAGAACTTCTCCCAACTTATAAAAGTGCTTGCATCCACACCTTCAATTGACCTGACCAACATCAACAACTTTCCCCTATTTAGTATAGGAAAACATCCCAAGGGGCTGCACAGAGGCATTAGAAAAATGGATATGATTAGGAGGAGTAACCAAAAGCTTCACCAAATCTGAGTGGATAGTTTCAATCATGGTGAGAAAGAAATCCAATGGATTTGTCTCGGAAGGTGATGTTGGAGGAGACGGGAGAGGGGTTAAAGGAGGCAGTTGATTGTAGTGGAGAGGATCCTGGCAGTTTGCTGGCTAGGAAGATCTTTGAGTTGTGGTGGTTTTGGCAAGAGAGAAAGAGATCTAGTCAAGATCTGATTTTGGTGATGGATAGCTCAGCAAGTTGTGTGTCAGTGACACATAAGTTTACACCCCTTGGATCTAAGGGCCAAAGAAAGAAATGCTACCAGGCGACTAACTGAGATGAAAGAAGATAGAAGTTTTGCTGAGAGCAATAGCATGAAATGTGAAGGTAAGAGTAGTTGAACAAATCAAGGTTTCAGGTAAGGTAGGGGGCAGAAACTAAAGTCTGACTGTATTGTCACCATAGCAGTTTGGATAGGACAGGTACTGAAATGTATAATCAGGTGGGGAGTCTTTCCAGGAGTGGTATCAAACATGAGCTAAGTTTTAACCAAGGCCACAATGTATAGACAGTCATCCACATTAGGGTGGTTGATGGGAAGAATACGTGATGCACGTGCATTAGCATGCTATGTCAACATCCTGGCGGAAGTGCAACAAGGGTAGAAGAGAGCAGGAAAGACTGAAGGTAATGAGAGGATAAGGCACATAAAGAAAGGAAGAGAAACAGAGAGGAAGAGTAAGGGATAGAAACAAAGGGAGGAAGACGGGGTATAGATTGAGATAATCTAACTACATGATCCAAAGCAAGGTAGTGAAAAAATTTTTGAATTGCTGCTCTATTTCGTTATAGCCAGGCTCTGTATGTAATATGTTATTGTTGTAGTAATCACTATCATTCAGTCATGAGCAATGGATAACGAGGAGCAGGATGTGATTGAGATGCAACCAATGAGGTGAGTGGGGCAGCTAACAAACAAAATCAACTGCTATGAGAGTCCTACCTTCCAAAGCAAAACCTATTAAAAGTTAACATATCTCATGCAAGTATGCACTAAACTTCAAAGGCATGATTTTCCTGACTCCCCCTAGAAAGACTATTTTCGGGGTCACTTTTACTCCTTTATAAGAGTTCTGATGCTAAACTAATGATTCCCACTGCTGCCATGGTACCTTCTTTCCTCTGGCTGTACGGGCTCTCAGAGATTTGCTGGATCCTAATCAGGTCAGGAATATGGGACATCCTGAAACTGGGAGTTCCTTCTCTGTCCCTTTCTATGTTTTTAGATCTTTTTTGGTGGCAGCTAGATGGCTGGAGTCACACTGAATTACACCAGAACAGCTGCGGATTTTTTGCATGCTCCGAGAACAAGGCCGACATTTTGAATTGAGCTTAAGACGTTCTCCAGACAATTCTCTGAGAACCATATTTGAAATTGGTTCTCACCATAAACATTTATTATTTAGATTATTGAAATTTAAAAATAAAAATAGTACAACTTGACTTAGATGCTCAACCTGTAGAAACTTAGGATCATAAGATATAGAAGCAGAAGTAGGCCATTCAGCCCACCAAGTCTGCTCCGCCATTCAATGAGATCATGGCTAATCTGATAATCCTCAACTCCACTTTCTGGCCTTTTCCCCATAACACTTGATTCCCTTACTAATTAAAAATCTGTCTATCTCAGCCTTGAATATACTTAACAACCGAGCCTCTACAGCCCTCTGCAGCAATTAGTTTCACAGATTCACTATCCTCTGAGAGAAGAAATTCCTCCTCCCCTCTGTCTTTTAAATGGGCGACTCCCTTACTCTGAGATTATGCCCTCTGGTCCTAGACTCTATCACAAGGGGAAACAACCTCTCAGCATCTACCCTGTCAAGCCTCCTAAGAATCTTATGTTTCAATAAGGTCGCCTGTCATTCTTCTAAACCCCAATGAGTACAGGCCCAACCTACACAACCTCTCCTCATAATAAAATCCCTCTATACCTGAGATCAACCTAGTAAACCTTTTCTGGACTGCCTCCAATATCTTTCCTTAGATAAGTGGACCGAAACTGTTCACAGTATTCTAGGTGTGGTCTAACTAGTGCCTTGTTTAGTTTTAGCAAGACTTCCCTATTTTTATATTCCATTCCCTTTGAAATAAAGGCCAACATTCCATTTTCCATCCCCATTATCTGCTGAACTTATATGGTTAGCTTTTTGTGATTCATGCACGAGGACCCCCAAATCCCTCTGTGCCACAGCTTTTTTTTTTTGCAAAAATATACTTTATTCACAAAATCTCTTCAACATTTCAAACCATTTCAAAATCACCATCACAAAAATACAATCAGGTTCAACTTTTACAACGTGTATCACGAAATGCATCAATACAATAAATGAATATTACAATCATTTGCAGACATTCATTTTGAGCTGTACAGCCCGAGGGGATTTAAACAGTTCCCAGTCCCTCGGTGCACTGTGGCAGAAAGGTCTTAGGCAGCGACGCTTCCCCATTGCGCCTTTGTGGCGGCTGCCCCAAGCTTTAGTGCATCCCTCAGCACGTAGTCCTGGACTTTGGAATGTGCCAGTCTGCAACACTCGATCGGGGACAACTCTTTGCGCTGAAAGACCAACAAGTTTCAGGCAGACCAAAGACCTCAGTAGACTCTGGGGACATGGGTCCATGAATCTGAATTCAGTTAAAACCTGGAACTAAAAGTCTGATGATGACCATGAAACAGTGTTGATCATCGTAAAATGGATAGCAGATTGGCGAATTAATAGAAGACAGAGAGTTAGGATAAGGGGGGCATTTTCAGGATGACGACCTGTAACAAGTGGAATGCCACAGGGATCAGTGCTGGGGCCACAATTATTTACAATACATATTAATGAGTTGGATGAGGGAAGTGAATGTACTATCGCCAAGTTTGCGGATGACACAAAAATAGGTGGGAAGGCAAATGGTGAGGATGACACAGAGTCTACAGAGAGATATAGACAGGTTAAGTGAGTGGGCAAAAAATTGGCAAATGGAATATAATGTGGGAAAGTGTGATGTTATGCACTTTGGCGGGAAGAATAGAGGAGATGAATAATATTTAAATGGAGAAAGACTGCAGATAGCTGTGGCACAGGGGGATTTGGGGGTCCTCATGCATGAATCACAAAAAGCTAGCATGCAAGTTCAGGTAATAGGGAAGGCAAATAGAATGTTGGCCTTTATTTCAAAGGGAATGGTGTATAAAAATAGGGAAGTCTTGCTAAAACTATACCAGGCACTAGTTAGACCACACCTAGAAGACTAAGAACAGTATTGGTCCCCTTATCTAAGGAAAGATATACTGGCATTGGAGGCAGTCCAGAAAAGGTTCACTAAGTTGATACCGGGTATGGAGGGATTTTCTTATGAGGACAGGTTGAGTAGGTTGGGCCTGTACTCATTGAAGGTTAGAAGAATGAGAGGCGACCTTATTGAAACATATAAGATTCTTAGGGGGCTTGACAGGGCAGATGCTGAGAGGCTGTTTCCATTTCCAGGAGAGTCTAGGACCAGAGGGCATAATCTCAGAGTAAGGGGGTCACCCATTTAAGACAGAGATGAGGAATTTCTTCTCTCAAAGGGTGGTGAATCTGTAGAATTCTTTACTGCAGAGGGCTGTAGAGTTGGACTGGGTAGTTAAGTATATTCAAGGTTGAGATGGTCAGATTTTTAATCAGTAAGGGAATCAAGGGCTCTGGGGAAAAGGCAGGAAAGTGGAGTTGAGGATTTTCAGATCAGCCATGATCTCATTGAATGGCGGAGCAGACTCGATGGGCCGATTGGCCTACTTCTGCCCCTACATCTTATGATCTTAATGTACTCTGGGTGGGGGACCTTAATGACCATCACAAAGAGAAGCTCGGCAGCTGGCAGACTGAGCTAGCCATTTCCTAAAGAACATAGCTGCTAGACGGGCCTGCAGCAGGTGGTGAGGGACCAACAAGAGGGAAAACGCTCTTGACCGCATCCTCACCAAGCTGCTTGTCGCAGATGCATCTGTCCATGACAGCATTGGACGGAGTGACCACTACACAGTCCTTGTAGAGATGAAGTCCCATCTTCACATTGAGGATACCCTCCGTCGTGTGGCATGACAACCATGCTAAATGGGAAAGATTTCAAACAGATCTAGAAACTCAAGACTGGGCAGCCATGAGGCGCTGTGGGCCATCAGCTGCAGGAGAACTGTGCTCAACCACAATCTGTAACGTCATAGCCCAGTATATCCCCCACTCTACCATTACCACCAAGCCAGGTGATAAACCCTGGTTCAATGAAGATTGCAGGAGAGTATGCCCGGAACAGAACTAGGCATACCTAAAAATGAGGTGTCAACTTGCATGCCAAACAGCATAAGCAGCAAGTGATAGAACAAAGCAATTCCACAGCCAATGGATCATATCTAAGCTCTGCAGTCCTGCCACATCCATGGACAGATGCATTCTGCGTGAATGGTGGTGGACAATTAAACATCTCGCTCCACAAATATCACCATCCTCAATGACGGGGCAGCCTAGCACATCAGTGCAGAAGATAAGGCTGAAACATTTGCAAGAATCTTCAGCCAGGAGTGGAGTGGATGATCCATCTCGGTCATATCCGGAAGTCCCCAGCACCACAGATGCCAGTCTTCAGCCAATCTGATTCACTCCATGTGATATCAAGAAACAGCTGAAGGCACTGGATAGGGAAAAGGCTGTGGATCCTGACAATATTTCAGCAATAATACTGAACCAGAACTTGCCACTCCCCTAGCCAAGCTGTTCCAGTACAGCTATAACACTGGTATCTACCTGGCAATGTGGAAAACTGCCCAGGTATGTCCTATACACAACGAGCAGGATACAATCAACCCATCCAATAACCACCCCATCAGTCTACTCTCGATCATCGGTAAAGCGATGGAAGAGGTCATCAACAGTGTTATCAAGCGGCACTTGCTTAGTTTGGCGGGTGCGCACCAGAGTTGGCTGAGCGCCCACCAAACTTTCAAAGGCCTAATAAGGCTATTTAAAAATTAATTAAAATAATTAACGAAGCTGCCCGTCCAACCTTAAGGTTGGCGGGCAGACGAAGAGCCCAGGCAGCCTTCGCATTTATCATGAAACCTCACCCACGGGCGGGGTGAGGTTTCATGAAGGATTTATAAATCAATTAAATTTTTTCATTAAAATTCATTGACATGTCCTAGCTCATGTGACACTGTCACATGAGGGGACATGTCTGAAAATATTTTTTCTCTTTATTTAAATTTTCCAAAATGAAATTAAACTCCCTGAGGCAGCTCTGTGCCTTGGAGATTTCTGTGCTCTTTCGCGCACATGCGCGAAAGAACACAGGCCCCGACTCACTCCCCTCCCCCCATCCGCACTTCCGGGTGCGCGCCACGCTGGGTGGGCCTTAATTGGCCTGCCCATGTAAAATGGTGGCGGGCAGCCAATCGTGTGTGGCGATCAGCTGCGCACCTACCCATGCCCGCTCCCGCTCAGCCCCCACCTTACACAAAGGAAGATGGTTGTGGTTGTTGGAGGACAATCATCCCAGTTTCAAGACATCACTGCAGGAGTTCCTTAGGGTAGTGTCCTAGGCAGAACCATCTTCAGCTGCTTCATCAATGACCTCCCTTCCATCATAAGGTCAGAAGTGGGGATGTTTGCTGATGGTGGCACAATGTTCACTATTCACAACTCCTCAGATACTGAAGCAGCCCATGTCCAAATGCAGCAAGATCTGGACAGTATCCAGACTTGAGCTGACAAGTGGCAACTAACATTCACAACAAACAAGTGTCAACCAATGACCACCTCCAACAAGAGAGAATCTAACCATCGCCCCTTGACACTCATGGCATTACCATCGCTGCATCTCCCACTATCAATGTCCTGGGGGTTACCATTGATGAGAAACTGAATTAGACTAACCATATAAATGCTGTGGCTACAAGAGCAGGTCAGAGGTTAGGAATCCTGCGAAGAGAAACTCACCTCCTGACTCCCCAAAGCCTGTCCACCATCTACAAGGTATAAGTCAGGAATGTGATGGCATACTCTCCACTTGCCTAGATGAGTGCAGCTCCAACAACACTCAAGAAGCTTGACACTGTCCAGGACAAAGTAGCCCGCTTGATTGGCATCCCATTCACAAACATTCACTCCCTCTACCACAGGCGCACAGTGGCAGGAGTATCTTCTGCAAGCCTCCTTGTATAGCATCTTCCAAACTCACGACCGCTACCATCTAGAAAGACAAGGGCAGCAGACGTATGGGAAAACCACCGCCTGGAAGTTCCCCTCCAAGCCACTCACCATCCTGGCTTGGAACTATATCGCCGTTCCTTTACTGTTGCTGGGTGAAAATCCTGGAACTCCCTCCCTAACAGCACTGCGGGTGTACCTACACCACATGGACTGCAGCAGTTCAAGAAGGCAGCTCACCATCACCTTCTCAAAGGCAGTTAGGGATGGGCAATAAATGCTGGCTCAGCCAGCGACACTCAGATCCCATGAACAAATAATATAAAATTACCTGTAAAATAGCATCCTGGAGTTCTACAACACAGGACAATGGGCTCAGTTACAGGACAATCCATTAAAATAAGGAACAGTTGGTCATCCTGTTTGTAATAGGCTCTACTTATAGCAGCTGCATCTCTTTTACCTGCATCAAAAGAAAACTCAAAAGCAATGGTAATATAAGTGACTCACACCCTAAACAGGTGGATGGTAAACGCAAATATGTCCTATAGAAACATAGGCATACAGAAAAATAATTATTTTGGCAACTATGGTATGCAAGGAGAACATTTTTCTAATCTACCTTCCGTAAGTAAAGCAATGTTATTTATTTGACCTCCAGGAGCTGATAAAAAAAATCATTTGCTTCACTGTCATTGAGCATACCTTTCATAAATTTGTTGAAATACTCTTTCAGTTGCAATATGCACTTCATGCCCAAGCACACCATATAGTATCTGTCCCCATGCAGCAATATAACATCTAACACCACATGAGAAATGCAAAGAAGGCCTGTTTTTAAATATCTTGTTTCGCTGTTGGTCCTTGACCTAGCTATGACTTCACACGTGGTGAGTTTTTGAACTCGGCTATACCAAGCACATGCTCATTTCAGACTAAAGTTGAATTCTTTTTCTCAAAGCTAGTTTAGAGCCACAGTTTCAGAGTCCTTCGAGCAAATCCCTCCCTGCAGGAATATAATTTGTAAACATCGACCTCTAAAGAAGGGAATGAAAGAAGCTGTAAAATAACTTTTAAAACTAACACCTTCTATAAAATATAAATTACTGTATTGCAAAAAGGTTAAGCATATTGCACTTAAAATAATAGCATAAAAATTCCAGTGGGTGTCAATGGGCCTCCAGAAATACGGGAATGGGGACTCCTGCCCCCTGTTTTTTTTTCCCATCCTGGGGGCAGTGTTATTGCAGATAAAGGGAAAGTCCCACCCCTATTGGACGTTATTGTGGCATTCAGTAAATAATGGAAACGCAACGGGCATTTTCAAATCTCTTCAATCCTGGGATCAGAAATTTTAGACTAAGTTTTTCAGTCTCTGACTCAGTTTTGGTTATTACAATAGAATAAACTGAAAGCAGTTTTATAAAACTGAAGGCAAGAATGTAACAAACAATGGTTAAAAATTGTATTTAGTTCGGGATACCACTCATTTTCTAATAAAATACTTAATTTCTGAAAATGCTGAAAACTTGTTTTTCTAATAATGCAGAACATTGCATAGCCAGTAGGTGGCAAGAGAGTTACATTGAGTCTACTTCTGATAGTTGAAGTCATTGTTATAATAAATATTTAATTTGCCCAGTATTCAAAATAAATTATATAATTAACATAGAAAAGTAGGAATCTAATTCAAAAATAATTGAATTGGATCATTTGAACTAAGTGACTGTATTTCTGAAATGTCAATTAGTTTAATGTGAAAAAATTCTGCTTCATTTGTCAAAATTCGGAGCAACAGCACTTATCTCTATAAAACTCTTGTAACAAACAAGGAAAATGTGAGCAAAGACCATAAAGAATGGATGAAACACCAGTTAGAAGCAAGTGAACGCATACAAATGAATAGGAGTCATACAAACAGAAGAAAGAGCAGAGTGCTATTGTCCTTGACATAGGAAAATAGGTACAGGAGTAGGCCATTCAGCCCATCGATTCTGCTCCACCATTCAGTGCAATCATGGCTGATCATCCGCTTCAATGCCTTTTTACAATACCATCCCCATATCCCTTTATGTCATTGGTGTTTAGAAATCTGTCAATCTCTGCTTCAAACATACTAATTGACTGAGCTGCCACAGCTCTCTGGGGTAGAGAATTCCAAAGATTCACAACCCTCTGAATAAAATGGTTTCTCCTCGTCTCAGTCCTAAGTGGCTCCCCCCTTATTTTGAAATTGTGGCCCCTGGTTCTACACTCCCCAACCAGGGAAAACATCTTACCTGCATCTACCTTATCTATCCCTTTAAGTATTTTGCAGGTTTCAATGAGATCATCTCACTCTTCAAAACTCTAGAGAATATTGGCCTAGTTTCCCTAAGCTCTCTTCATAGGACAATCCTGCCATCCTGGGAAAAAGTCTGGTGAACCTTCATTATACTCCATCTATGACAATAATATCCTTCCTAAGGTGAGGACCAAAACTGCACACAGTACTCCAGGTACAATCTAACCGAGATTCTATACAATTAAAGCAAGACTTCGCTACTGCTGTACTCAAATCCTCTTGCAATAAAGGCTAACATACCATTAGCCTTCCTAATTGCTTGCTGCACCTGCATGTTAGTCTTCAGTGACTTATTGATGAGCACCCCCAGGTCCCTTTGCACATCTACACTCTCTAATTCCTTACCATTTAAGAAATACTCTGCTCATCTGTTCCCCCTACCAAAGCAGATAACTTCACATTTTTCCACACTATATTCCATCTGCTATGTCCTTGCCCATTCACTAAGCCTGTCCAAATCCTCTTGAAGCCGCTTTGCATCTTCCTCACAACACACATTCCCACCTAGCTTTGTGTCATCCGTGAACTTGGAAATATTACATTTGGTCCCCACATCCAAATCATTGATATATATTGTAAACAGATGGAGCCCAAGTATTGATCTTTGCGATACCCCACTAATCGCAGCCTGTCAACACACGAATGACCCATTTATTCCTATGCTGTTTCCTGCCTGTTAGCCAATCCTTAATCAATGCCAGTATATTACCTCCTATCCCATGTGCTTTAGCTTTGTTAACCAACATCCTTTGGGGGACTTTGTCAAAAGCCTTCTGAAAATGGAAATGTACGATGTCCACCAACTCCCCTTTATCAATTCTGTTGGTAACATCCTCAAACAACTCCAACAGGTTGGTCAAACGTGATTTCCCATTCACAAATCCATGTTGACTATGCCCAATCAGATCATTATTATCCAAGTGTCCATTTATCACATTCTTTGGAATAGATTCTAGCATTTTCCCTACTACTGATGTAAGGCTAACAGATCTGTAATTCCCTGTTTTCTCTCTTTCTCTCTCCCTTCTTGAATAGTGGGGTGACATTTGCTACCTTTCAATCTGCAGGAACAATTCAGAATCTATAGAATTTTGAAAGATCACCAATGCATCTGCTTTCTCCATAGCTACCTCTTTCAATGCTCTGGGATGTAGAATATCAGGTACACAACCTCCTAACCAATGGTAATTTCCTCAATTCCTCATTCTCTCTAGTCCCTTGGATCTCTAATTATGGGAGATTTCTTCTATCTTCCTCATGCTGGGACCTGGCCTTCCCTGGATATTTCTGCGAGTTATTGTAATGAAAGGACAACTTCTTCCTGCTTCAGGAGGGAACCACCAGGCCAGGAGTTATCACAGAAGAACGATAGGCTGGTAAACTCGTAGATCTATGAATAATGGAGCATCTAACAGCATAAGTGCAACCCACCTTGTAATAAAGCAGATGCGAGGTCTGTAATATAACCTGGACCTTTGAAGCCAACAGCAACTATTTTTCTTGGATTCCTTACAGGAGGTCAATTGGGGAAGTGGGTGAAGGGGGCACAAAATTGATCTTTCTAGAGGGAGGGAGCCCTGGCATCTCTTCAACACACCTCTACCATTTCTGGCCTCCTGAGGCAAACAGGCACTACAACTCATTGTTAAGACAGCTACCCACTTTATGCAAATAGTGCCCTTCCACACCCTGCAAACTTTGGCAAAGTCAATGCCAGAAGTCATAAGCATATACATCCAGGCGATTATGCCAAGCTGTCAGGTTTTCTAGGCCGTTATTTCCAACGTCTGTATGATGATGACATCATCTTTTACTGTTGATTCAAGCAAAAGAGTATTCACATGGTGGGTGCATGTGTGTACTACTCCAGGCAGTGTGCTGATTTACCAGTAATGGAGAATTAAATCTTCCACTAAAGGTTGAGATTTTTCTCATTTAGTTCCTGATTACCATGCAAGTCAATGCCATTATGGATAGGGTGGCCAGACAGAACAAGTGTGGAAAACTAACCAGGGCCTGTGCGGTTTCAACTGATAAACTGTAGCAATATCCCTGCATATACCTAAAAAGTACTAGATCCTGGTGTTGCCAACATGTCTCTAAGCTCTTTGGACTTGGGTAATTGTAGTGTGGCCAAAAACACTTACTGTCAAACAGTGTTAATGAGAGAGGGACACTGCGTAGGACTGGAACAAAGAACGCTCTACGTTTCCCCACAAAATGCAGGCATAGGTAGGACTTCTGTGGGTTCTCATAGCAACACTTTTATTTAAAGGAAGTGAGTGGAACCAAAGGAGAAGATGTTCAATGTGAGGACAAGTTCTCTGAGGCAGAGGATGGTGGCAGTGGACAGGGACTTGTTGGGCCTCTGTTCAAAGAAGAAGTGGAGAGCCCTTGGACCACCTTGGTGGAAAATGAAGGTGTAAAGAGATTGGATATCCAGGTTGAAAACAAGATGGTTGGGAGAAGAAAATTTGGGGATTGGGTTATAGGCTTGGAGAAGATTGCAGATATCAGGAGGGGCGGTCCCAAGAAGAGTTTTAAACATGAATGCTGGGACCACTGGCATTCACAATTTATATTAACAATTTAGACTCTGGAATAAAGAACACAATTTTTTAATTTGCAGACAATGCCAAATTTGGAGGGATAGTCAACACTGAGGAGCTGAGGAGGACGCAACAAATTGCAAGAAGACATTAAGAGACTTAAGAATGGGAATATAATTAGCAAATGAATTTTATTACAAATATTAAGAAAAGTAAGGTCACATTTTATTTGGAAAATACGAAGCTACATGGGTTAGAGGAGCAAAGAGATCTTGTAGTACAGATAGACAAGTCACTAAAAGTTTTGACCTAGCTCAATAAGACCATAATAAAAGCAAGCCAAGCACCAGAGTTTATTCCTAGAAGTACAGAGTTGTGAAGAAGTTATGCTAAACTTGTAACAAACCTTGTTTAGACCGCACTTGGAGAACTGCATACAGCTCTGGTCAAAACATTATAAAAATAGTACATTGGAGAGAGTTCCAAAAAGATTTACAAGGATGATACCAGAACTACGAGGTCGTACCTATCAAGGAAGATGATCAACCTGGGTCTCTTTCTTATCTTGAAAAGAGAAGGCTGAGGGCTGACCTAATAAAGGTCTTTTAAATGACAGAAAATTTTCAGAGTGAACACAGCAGAAGTCTGTGCTTTCGCTGGGGACAAGCAAAACTAGAGAGTATCAATATAAGATATATTGACATCAAATAGGAAATTTAGAAGAAACTTCTTTACCCAGAGAGTGGAAAGAATGTGATATTCACTACGATGAGGATTGGTTGAGACGAATAGTAAAGATACAAATATGGGAAAGTAATAGAGGGTTATGCTGATTGACTTCTATGAAGAAGGATGGGAGGAGGCTCGCATTGAACATAAACGCCAGTATGGATGAGTTGGGCCAGCCTATTTTTCTATGTAATTCTAAATTTGATGCATTGGAAAATCAGCCAATGTAAGTCAGCCAGAACAGCTGATGGGGTCTGAAGGACATGATACAAGGTAGAATATGGGCAGCTGAGTATTGGGCACACTGAACTTTTCAAAGGGTGAAAGATGGAGGTCAGCAAGGAAAGTGTTTAAGTGGTTAGAGAACCAAAGTGGAGGGACAAAATTTCTGGAAGGCTTTGCAAATGTTCAAAAGGAATCCCGACTGATTGACAGGCTCTATTAAGAATGGAAGAGCAGAAATGCAGAGAAAGCAAACCCAAGGTGTATATACAAATCTACAGGCAAGCAACCCAACAAAGTCCAACACTTGACCCCATGTTTGAAGGCTATTGAAGTGGAGGCTATTCTGGAAAAGATAGCTGTGAAAACAATGGTCCTCTCAGCTACCTCATGACAACTTTTCTACAGATCAGCATAGCAACATGCCTACAAAGAGGTAAGCCAAGTTTCAGGCTGCAGGTTACTGTTACTGATCCCTGGATGTGAAGCTCTAATCCATAAGAAAGCTATATTTGTAAGTACAGCTCTTTATCTGACACTTTGCAGATCCAGACCTTGCATTGACACTTTCCTGCAGTCATTGCCAGTTGGGTATCCCAGGGCCTCCAGACATGGTTAGCAGCATCTCGACATGTGTTTCTTGTGAGCAAGCCTCTGCATTAGAAGCATACATTTGGAAAATGAACAAGTAATCAACACCCACCGACAAATAATTAAATCACATTGTTTAATACAATCTTACCAAAACAACCAAACATTTGAATTACAATGATTGAAAATTGTAATTAATTAGGGCCTCAGCACATTTTATAATCAAATATTTAATGTCTGAAAATGCTGAACATTTGGTTCTCTCATAATGCAGGAGTATGGAGTGCAAGAGGAGACAGGCACCTATGCTGGATTGAGATGGAGATTCTGAGTAGCGAATTAAGTTCACATGAGAATTCGGTGCACGGAGAAGGAGGTGTGGCACACATAGGGCTGAATTTTCCACCCGTCGGGGGGGAAGTTAATGGGCGGGTGCGAACCGGCGCGCTTCCAATTGGTGCCCCCGATCGGAGGCGCAGCGCCATTTTACGTTGGCGGGCCAATTAAGGCCTGCCCAGCATGACGTCCGCACAGAAGTGCTATGCGCTCCCTGTGCGGGTGGGGGGAGAATCCCAAAATCGAGAGTGTGCTCTTTCACACATGCGCACGAAAGAGTGCACTCATCTTCCTGAGGCTAAATGCAGCCTCAGGGAGATTGGCTCTAAATATGAAAAATAGAAAAATAAAATTTCCCTTACATGTCCCCTCATGTGACAATGTCACATGAGTTGGAACATGTCCATAATTTGTACAAAATCTTTATTAAAATTTTAAAGCCTACATGAAACCTCATCCCACCCGTGGATGAGGTTTCATGTTTTTTCTAGTTCCTGCTGGGGCTCCTGGCCTGCCCGCCAACCTTAAGGTTGGACGGGCAGGTCCTTTAATTACATAATTGACCCTGTCAATGGCCTCAATAGGCTGATTTTGCTGCGCTCCCGCCTTCCTGAAAATTTAAATCGGGCGCGGTGACGTCAGGAGTTCCCCCCGACATCACTGCGCGTCATTTTACGTGTTGGCGAGCAGACCCCGCCCCTGCTCGCCGACTCAAAATTCTGCCCGTAGGAATTATTCTAAATTAATTAAGTGAGTAATTAAATTAAATTAACTAAATAACATAAGTAACAATGGCATGACAGATGTTATGTTGCAGCTGTGGAATGTGGATGCTTTTGGACGCCAAGGCGATCCAGGACAAACAGGTCTGCAGGAAATGTAAGCAGCTTGAGGAATTCCAGATCAGGATTATTGATCTGGAAGCCGAACTACAGACACTGTGCATATAAGGGATGAAGAGAAATACCTGGACACTTTGTTCAAGAAGACGGTCACACCTCTTAGAATAGGGTCATCTGTTTTGGTCAGAAGTGAGGGACAGGAGGATGTGACCGTGAGTGAGGCATGTATTGGGACCGAACTGACAGTCATGGTGGAGCCTCAGGCTTTTTAATTGTCAAATGGGCTTGAGGTGCTCACAACCTGTGTGAACGAAAGCAAGGTCTACAAGGTGGATGAGCAGGCTGGCCATGGCACCAAGGTACAGGAAGCCTTTCAAGCAGAAAGGGCAAACAGGAATGTAGTGGTAGTAGGGGACAGTGTAGTGCGGGGGGTTAATACTGTTCTCTGCAGCAAAGAGCAAGCATTCAGACAGCTGTGTTGCCTGCCCAGTGCCAGGGTTCAGGACGTCTGCTCAGGGCTATAGAGGAACTTGCAGTGGGAGGGGAAGGATCCAGTGGTCATGGTCCATGTAGGTACCAGTGACATAGGCAGGACAAGGAAAGAGGTTCTGCATAGTCAGTATGAAAAGCTAGGCACCAAATTAAAAGCAAAACCTCAAAAGTCATAACTTCTGGATTATTATCTGAGCCACATGGAAATAGGCATAGGGCAAATAAGATTAGAGAGATGAATGCGTGGCTCAATGACTGGTGTGGGAGATGTGGGTTCCGGTTCGTGGGGCACTGACACCAGTACTGGGGAAAGTGGGGCCTGTACCGCTGGGACGGTCTACACCTGAACCATGCTGGGACATGTGTTCTTGCAAATCACATAATTAGGGATGTAGTGAGGGCTTTAAACTAAACAAGGGGGGGTCAGGGATCAAGCTTGGGTAGATGTGACACATCAGAGGTAAATTCAAGGCAAGAGACTATCATAGTAACATGGGAAATGATGGTCATAGAATAGCAGGAAGGGACAGAGAGATAAAACCTAAGAATACACCGATAGTCAAGACTGGATGTTACAAAGATAATAAAAATACAAAACTAAATGCTCTGTAGCTGAATGCACGTAGCATTCATAACAAAGTAAGTGAAATGATAGCACTCATTGAAGTAATTAAATATGATCTGATAATCATTTAGGAGACATAACTGCAGGATGACAAGGATTGGGTCCTGAATATTGAAGGGTACATGATATTCACGAAGAATAGGAAACTAGGTAAAGGTGGAGGGAGTAGCAATATTGATTAAGGATGGCATGGTGCAGTAGTTAGTGATTACCTTGCTTCAGGAGATCAGGATGTAGAATCAGTTTGGGCAGAGAGGAGGAATGATAGGGGAAAGAACTCATTAGTGGGAGTGGCCTACAAGCCCCCTAACAGTAACCACAATGCAGGACAAAGTATACGAGAAGAAATATTGGGTACTTGCGATAAAGGAATGTCAATAATCATGGGTGATTTTAATCTACATATAAACTGGAAAAATCAGATTGGCAGTGGTAGCCAATCTGAGGGGTCCATAGAATGCTTTTGCAATAGCTTTTTAGAGCAACATGTCCTGGAACCAACCAGAGAGCAGGTTATATTAGATTTGGTATTGTGTAATGTGACAGGATTCATTAATGACCTCAGAGTGAAGGCACCCCTGGGTAGCAGTGACTACAATATGATTAAATTTTACATCCAGTTTGAAAGAGAGAAGAATAGGTCTAAGACCAGTATTTTAAACTTAAATAAGGGTAACCATTTGAGCATGAAAGCTGAGCTAGCTGAAGTGAACTGGGATACTAGGCTAAAAGCAAAAAACTGCGGATGCTGGAAATCCAAAACAAAAACAAAAATACCTGGAAAAACTCAGCAGGTCTGGCAGCATCTGCGGAGAGGAGCATAGTTAACGTTTCGAGTCCGAATGACCCTTCAACAGAACTGTGTTGAAGGATCATTTGGACTCGAAATGTTAACTGTGCTCCTCTCCGCAGATGCTGCCAGACTTGCTGAGTTTTTCCAGGTATTTTTGTTTTTGTGTTTGGGATACTAGGCTAGTGGATAGATCAATAGAGAAACAGTGGCAGATATTTAAGGAGATATTTCATAATACTCAGAATAAGTATATTCCTACTATATAGAAAAATTATAAAGGGAGGACCAACCATCCATGGTTAACTAAAGTTGTGGAAAGCATTAAACTAAAGGAAAAAGCATATAACTGCACAAAGATGAATGGCAGGTCAGATGATTGGTCAAAATATAAAGAACGGCAGGGAATGACTAGAAGGTTAATCAGGAGAAAGAAATTATAGTATGAGAAGAAGCTAACTAGAAATGTAAAAATGAATAGCAAGAAAAAAGAAAGAGTAAGTAAAACGAGTGTTGATCTTCTAGAGAGTGACAATGGGGAGTTAATAGTAGATGATAAGGAAATGGCGGATGAAATATAGTGGATACAAAAAACATTCCAGTAACAGCTGTAAATCAGGAGGTGGAAGGGAGAGGGGAACTTGGTGAAATTACAATCATTAGGGAAGCAGTGCTGAGCAAACTGATGGTGCTATGGGCTGACAAGTCTTTGGCTCCTGCTTCATCCTAGTGTCTTAAAAGAGGTGGCTGATGAGGTAATGGATGCATTGGTGTTAATTTGCCAAAATTCACCAGATTCTGGAAAGATTCCATCAGACTGGAAAGTAGCAAATATAACCCCTCTATTCAAGAAGGAAGGGAGGCAGAAAACTGGAAACTATAGGCCAGTTAGCTTGACATCTGTCATGGAGAAGGTGTTAGAATCGATCATTAAGGAGGTTATAGCTGGGCATTTAGAGAAACTCAAAGTAATTGGGAAGACTCAGCATGGTTTTGTGAAAGGGAAATCATGTTTAATCAATTTATTGGAGTTCTTTGAAGGAGTAACATGATCTGCGGATAAAGGGGAGCCTGTAGATGTGCTGTACTTGGAGTTCCAGAAGGCATTTGATAAGGTGATTGGTTAAGATAAAGGTTATTGTGGAAAATAAAAGCTCATGGTGTAAGGGGTGTAAGGGGTAACATATTAGCATGGATAGAAGATTGGCTAGCTGGCAGACAACAGAAAGTTTGCATAAATGGGTCTTTTTCTGATTGGCAGGATATGATGAGTGGAGTCGCGCAAGGGCCTGTGCTGGGGCCATAACTTTTGACAATTTATATCAAAGGCTTAGATGAGGGGAGTTTTTTTTATTCATTCATGGGATGTGGGTGGCGTTGGCTAGGCTATCATTTATTGCCCATCCCTAATTGCCCTTGTTCAGAGGGCATTTAAGAGACAACCACATTGCTGTGAGTCTGGAGTCACATGTAGGCCAGACCAGGTAAGGACGGCAGATTTCCTTCCCTAAAGGACATTAGTGAACCAGATGGGTATGGGAGTGAAGCCATGGTAGCTAATTTTGCAATTGACACTAAGATAGGTAGGGAAGTATGTTGTGAAGAGGACATAAGGATGGATATAAATAGGTTGAGTCAGTGGGCAAAAATCTGGCAGATGGAGTATAATGTGGAGAAATGTGAAGTTGTTCACTTTGGCAGGAAGAATAAGACAGAGTATTACTGAAATGGAGAATGGTTGCAGAATTCCAAAGTGCTGAGAGATCTTGTTGTTCTAGGAGTCACAAAAAGTTGTTATGCAGGTACAGCAAGTAATTAAGAGGGCTAATGGAATGCGATCCTATATTATGAAAGGAATTGAATATAAAAGTAAGGAAGTTATGCTTCAGTTGTACGGGGCATTGGTGAGACCACATCTCGAATACTGTGTGCGGTTTTGGACTCCTTATTTAAGGAAGGATGTAAATGCGTTGGACGCAGTTCAGAGGAGGTTTACTGGAATGAGCAGGTTGTCTTATGAGGAAAGGTTAGACAGACTGGGCTTGTTTCCACTGGAGTTTAGAAGAGTGAGGGGTGACTTGATTGAAATACATAAGATTCCAAACAGTGTTGACAAGGTGGATATGGAAAGGACATTTCTTCTTGTGGGTGAGACCAGAACTAGGGAGCACTGCTTTAAAATTAGGGGTTGCCCTCTTAGGACAGAGATGAGGAGAATTTTTTCTCTCAGAGGGTTGTGCATCTTTGGAACTCTCTGCCTCCGAAGGCGGTGGAGGTGGGGTCATTGAATATTAATAATAGAGGTAGATAGATTCTTGTTAGGCAAGGGAATCAAAGGTTATCAGGGGCAGATGGGAATGTGGAATTCAAACACAAACAGATCAGCCTTGATCTTATTGAATGGTGGAGTAGGCTCAAGGGGCCAAATGGCTTACTCTGCTCCTATTTCAATTCTTTGTTGGTTTGTTCGTATAACATTCCATGGCCAATAGGTGGCAGGCCAGTCACATTGAAGTCTTTTTTGTACTAAATATTTAATTCAGCCAGTAATTCAAATTAAATCGAATAAGTAACAAAGTTGGAATTAAGTACGGAAAGAATGGAATCAGATCATTTGAATTAAGTGACTAAACTAAAGGGAGGTGACTGTATTTTTAAAACATCAATGACTTCAATGTTAAAACAATTCTTCATTTGTTCAATTTCAATGTACAATTGCACAGCAATGGTACTTACATTTCTATAATGCTTCTTATATAACAAGTAATATCATGCTTTATAGAGCAGGAGAAAAATGTGGGCAATGACCAGGAAAGAGTAGACAAAACTAAAACTAGGGGGGAAAGTGAATGCAACCAAATGAATAGCATGTCATCCAGAAGAACTAGCACAGTGATGCTATCCTTGATATGCTGGCACCAAGCCTTTCCTTGGAGTTTCTGGGAGCATTGTGAGGGGTGGAGAACATCTTTACACCACAAAGAAGCCAGCTGGAAAGGGCTTGGCGGAGGAGTGGAACCGCTACATCTGGAATACTGTGTGCAACTTTGAACTCGATATTTGAGGAAGGATTGACTTTAATTGAAGACAGTGCAACGAAGGCTCACTAGATTTGTCCCTGGAATGAGAGGGGGTTTTTTTTAATTCATTCATGGGATGTGAGCATCGCTGGCTAGGCCAGCATTTATTTCCCATCCCGAATTGCCCTTGAGAAGGTGGTGGTGGGCTCCCTCTTGAACTGCTGCAGTCCCTGTGGTGTAGGTACACCCACAGTGCTGTTAGAGAGGGAGTTCCAGGATTTTCACCCAGCAACAGTAAAGGAACAGATATATTTCGAGTCAGGATGGTGAGGGGCTTGGAGAAGAACTTTCAGGTGGTGGTGTTCCCATGTACCTACTGTGCTTGTCCTTCTAGATGGTAGCAGTCGTGGCTTTGGGAGCTGCTGCCTAAGGACTCTTGGTGAGTTTCTGCAGTGCATCTCATAGATGGTACACACTGCTGCCACTGTTCGTCGGTGGTGGAAGGAGTGAATGTTTGTGGAAGGGATGGCACTCAAGTGTGCTGCTTTCTTCTGGATGGTGTCAAGCTTCTTGAGTGTTGTGGGAGCTGCACTCATCCAGGCAAGTGGATAGTATTCCATCACACTCCTGACTTGTGCCTTATATATAGAAACTAGGAGCAGGAGTAGGCCATTCGGCCCTTCGCGCCTGCTCCGCCATTCATTATGATCATTGCTGACCATCCAACTCAATAGCCTGTTCCCGCTTTCTCCCCATACCTTTTGCTGGACAGACTTTAGGGAGTCAGGAGGTGAGTTACTTGGCGCAGGATTCCTAGCCTCTGACCTGCTCTTGTAACCACAGTATTTATTTGGCTCTTTCAATTTAGTTTCTGGTCAATGGTAACTCCCAGAATGTTGATAGTGGGGTATTCAGCAATGGTAATGCCATTGAATGTCAAGGGGCGATAATTAGATTCTCTCTTGTTGGAGATGGTCATTGCCTGGCACTTGTGTGGCGCGAATGTTACTTGCCACTTGTCAGCCCAAGTCTGGATATTGTCCAGGTCTTGATGCATTTGGACATGGACTGTCCTATGATGAGAAGCTGAGTAAATTGGGTTTATATTTCTCTGGTGTTTAGAAGAACGAGAGGTGATCTCATTGAAAGATTCAAGATTCTGAAGGGGCTTGAAAGGGTAGACATTGAGAGGTTGTTTCCCCTGGCTGGCGAATCTAGAACAAGGGGACACAGTTTCAGGATAAGGGGGCAATCATTTAGAACTGTGATGAGGAGAAATTTCTTCACTCAGAGTTATGAACCTTTGGAATCCTGTACCCAAGAGGGTTCTGGATGCGTCATCATTGAATACATTTACAGCTAAGACAGACACAGTTTTGGTCTCTCAGGGAATCAAGAGATATGGGGAGCAGGCGAGAAAGCAGAGTTGAAGGCCAAGATCAGCCATGATCACATCAAATGGCAGAGCAGGCTTGACAGGCTGAATGGTCCTCTCCTGCTCCTATTTCTTACGTTCTTATGTTACCAGGCCAGGTGAAGAGTCCCTGGAAGAAGAATAGTAGACTAGTGGGCCAAATGGGGGCTAGGGATAATGAACCATCCAGTAGGAGCTCTAGGTCCCATCTTGGGTCCAGGCCTGTAATACAATCTGGAGCTTGAAGCTGTTAGCAACTTTTTTTATCAGACGGGCACTACAAATTTGCAACAAATTGTTCAAGCACCCATTTTATTTAAGTTAAGCGACCACCTCCCCCACAACTTCGACAAAGTCAGTGACAGAAGTCACAAGCAGATATATCCAAGCAATTATGCCGAGATGTTGACACCATAGACTTTCCCATCCATTATCTTCAGCAGCTACATGAAGATCACACAATCCTTAACTATTGGCTCAAACATATACATGTCCACAAGGTACGTGAGTGCATGTGTGTAGTATTCCAGGCTGTGTTATGATTGAACACGATTGGAGAAGTCGATGTTCCCCTGAAGTGGAGGAATTTTCCCATTCAGCTCAAGATTACCTTCCAAGTCAATGGATAGTGTGACCAGTCTGAACAAATTGCAAGAAATTTATCATTGCTTATATGGTCTTATTCCTGCATACACGTGTAGATTACTAAACCTTGGTTCCACCAACCTGTCCTTAAGCTATTTGGACTTGGATAAGTATAGTGTGGCCAAATAATAATTACTATAATGTTTATCACATCAGAACAGATTATCCTTATTCTTTACAAAAACAGAATTACCTGGAAAAACTCAGCAAGTCTGGCAGCATCGGCGGAGAAGAAAGGAGTCAACGTTTCGAGTCCTCATGACCCTTCAGCAGAACTGAGTATAGTTAGGAGAGGGGTGAAATATAAGCTGGTTTAAGGGGGGGGGGGGTGGGGAGAGAAGTTGAGGGGGGGGTGGTTGTAGGGACAAGCAAGCAGTGATAGGAGCAGATAATCAAAAGATGTCACAGACAAAAGGATCAAAGAGGTGTTGAAGGTGGTGATATTATCTAAGAAAATGTGCTAATTAAGAATGGTTGGCAGGACACTCAAGGTACAGCTCTAGTGGGGGTGGGGCGGAAAGACTGACAAGGTATTAGTTGTAGATTTTAAAATAATGGAAATAGGTGGGAAAAGAAAAATCTATATAAATTATTGAAAAAAACAAAAGGGAGGGGGAAGAAACGGGGTGGGGATGGTGGGAGGGAGTTTAAGATCTAAAGTTGTTGAATTCAATATTCAGCCCAGAAGGCTGTAAAGTGCCCAGTCGGAAGATGAGGTGCTGTTCCTCCAGTTTGCGTTGGACTTCACTGGAACAATGCAGCAAGCCAAGGACAGACATGTGGGCAAGAGAGCAGGCTGGAGTGTTAAAATGGCAAGCGACAGGGAGGTTTGGGTCTTTATCGCGGACAGACCGCAGGTGTTCTGCAAAGCGGTCGCCCAGTTTGCGTTTGGTCTCTCCAATGTAGAGGAGACCGCATTGGGAGCAACAAATGCAGTAGACTAAGTTAGGGGAAATGCAAGTGAAATGCTGCTTCACTTGAAAGGAGTGTTTGGGCCCTTGGACGGTGAAGAGAGAGGAAGTGAAGGGGCAGGTGTTGCATCTTCTGCGTGGGGATGGGGAGGTGCCATAGGTGGGGGTTGAGGAGTTGGGGGTGATGGAGGAGTGGACCAGGGTGTCCCGGAGGGAACGATCCCTACGGAATGCCGCCAGGTGGGGTAAAGGGAAGATGTGTTTGGTGGTGGCATCATGCTGGAGTTGGCGGAAATGGCGGAGGATGATCCTTTGAATGCGGAGGCTGGTGGGGTGATAAGTGAGGACAAGGGGGACCCTATCATGTTTCTGGGAGGGAGGAGAAGGCGTGAGGGCGGATGCGCGGGAGATGGGCCGGACACGGTTGAGGGCCCTGTCAACCACCGTGGGTGGAAAACCTCGGTTAAGGAAGAAGGAGGACATGTCAGAGGAACTGTTTTTGAAGGTAGCGTCATCAGAACAGATGCGACGGAGGCGAAGGAACTGAGAGAATGGGATGGAGTCCTTACAGGAAGCGGGGTGTGAGGAGCTGTAGTCGAGGTAGCTGTGGGAATCGGTAGGCTTGTAATGGATATTGGTGGACAGTCTATCATCAGAAATTGAGACAGAGAGGTCAAGGAAGGGAAGGGAAGTGTCAGAGATGGACCATGTGAAAATGATGGAGGGGTGGAGATTGAAAGCAAAATTAATAAATTTTTCCAGGTCCAGACGAGAGCATGAAGCCGCACCGAAGTAATCATCGATGTACCGGAGAAAGAGTTGTGGGAGGGGACCGGAGTAGGACTGGAACAAGGAATGTTCCACATACCCCATAAAGAGACAGGCATAGCTGGGGCCCATGCGGGTACCCATAGCCACACCTTTTATTTGGAGGAAGTGAGAGGAGTTAAAGGAGAAATTGTTCAGTGTGAGAACAAGTTCAGCCAGACGGAGGAGAGTAGTGGTGGATGGGGATTGTTCTGGCCTCTGTTCAAGGAAGAAGCTAAGGGCCCTCATTTTTCTTTTGTTTTTGTTTTTATTTTTGTTTTTGTTTTTATCCTTATTCTTTTCCTGATTGTGACATAGGATAGCCAACTCCTATTTTTTGTGTTCTTTTGAATCTAGGTCATAGACAATTTCAAATTGTGAAATGAGGACTTTTGAGTTAGCTGAAAGCTGCTGTGATGAAATATAAGAAAGACTTCCATTTATATATTGTCTTTTATGACCTCAGAACATCTCACTGCTGTCCTACTTATATTGTCCTCACAACATATCCCTTCATGCCACAAATCAAGCCTGCCTCAATTCCCAAATATCTGTGCAACAGATCATAAAAATAAGAGCACAACAAGGCAATTTTAAGATCATTGCTGATCTGAATGTGGCCTTAATTCTACCTTCTTTCCTGCTTCCTCCATAACCCTTGACTCCCTTGTAGATCATAAATCTGTCTAACTCAAACTTGAATATGATCAATGACCCAGCCTCCACTTCTGACTTGGGAAGCAAATTTCAAAGACTAATGACCCTCTGAGAGAAGAAATTCCTCATCTCTGTCTCAAATGGGAGACCCCTTATTTAGAAACTGTGCCACCAGTTCTAGATGTTCCTCACCAGGGGAAACATCTTCCCAGCCTCTACCCTGTCAAGCCGCCTCAGAATCTGTATGTTTCAGTAAGATCACCACTCCTTCTTTTAAACTCCAATGAGTATACAATCAACCTACACAACCGTTCCTCATAAGACAAATGTTTCATCCCAGGAAGCAGCCTAGTGAACCTTCTCTGAACTGCTTGCAATGAAACTTTATTCCTCCTTAAGTAAGGAGATCAGAACTGTACACAGTACTGTAGGTGCGATCTCACCAACACCCTGTACAGTTGTAGCAAGACTTTACTACTTTTATTCTGGACAACCCCATATTATACTCCATCTGCCAATATTTTGCCCAACCACTTGACCTATTGTCATACCAAGTACAGGCATGTCATATTATGGGAGGTCAGGCTCATGCTGAGCCCCAGGCTGATAACATACCTCTGGAGTCATCAGCAAGGCGACAGATGCTGGAAGTTCAGCATGAGGAGCATGAAGGAGATTCCAGAGGGTATGTGCACCCTGGCTCAGACAGTGGAGGAGCCCATGCTGGCCAGGAGTGATGCAATCTCCCTCTCATCTGCGCATGTGGTTTCCTCCACTGACATACTGGTGAGTCTCATGGAGAACCACATCCAGAAGACCTGATAGCGAATGTAGGAGATACGCACAGACCAGCATGCCATCAAGGGAGTAGCAGCAAGACAAGAGAAGGACAAGGTACCTGGAGTCTTTCCAGCTCCTTATCCATCTGAGGATAGCAGGGAGGTACAAGTGTGCCTTGTGAGGCAGGTGGAAGGGTGACTGCCTTTCACATCTGCAAGCTCCTCTCAGGGTATTCTGAATGTGGACAATGGTGCCTCAGCCTCTCTGCCAGTGACAACAGTGCCTCATGTAGCTGAAACAACAAGGAAGGCTCCTGCATCTGTACATGAGCCCCTCAGAACGCTGGGGCCTGCCAGGCCTCTGGCATCCGAAAGATAGCCATCAAAGTAATCCCAGGTCTTATGACAGTTGGGTCTTGTTTTGAAACTCCTGCGTGCTGTGTCATTGGGCGGAATCATCCGTGCTCACTGGCATCGGGCATGTTCAGTGGTGTGAGCGGACAATATGGCGAGAAGGCCAAGGATCGGTTTCATGACGTCGTGAAACCAGTTTGCAATCATCCACTCAGCCCATCGATGGTGGCCCACGTTTCCCGCCATCGGATGTTGGGAACGTCATTGTAATACATCAGCATATAATTTAGGCCAGCCTGCCAGAGTCATTCCCCCTCCAACCCCCACTGCTGGGTCGTCCGTCCATGTTGGCATGATTGCACGCTGACGTGTTTCACAACCACATATAAAAGGAATGCACTTGGCGGGCTGCACTTTGAGGGGAACTCGGAGGTGAGTGCACAGTAACATTGCAGAGCGCTGTCAAGGGACGCCTGTTGGACTTCAAGGTTGAGGCGCAATTGGGGGCGGCAAAGGCTGCCCTGCGGTTAAGACAACTTTGTCGGCGGGGGGGGTGGGGGGGCAAAGGCTGCCCCAGGATTGAAGTGACTTTGGCGGGGTGGGATGCAAAGACTGCCCTATGGTTGAAGCACGTGCGGGGTGGGGGAGCGGGTAGGCGAGGGAAGTGGCCACGCATTAGGGACACTTTGTATAAAAAGACCATTCCTCTGCAGAAGAGCCAAGCGAGCCGTTGCTGGTAGGAGCCGAGCTTGACCCAGGGTCTATAGATGCTGCCTTTCGTTCTTGCAAATGACCAAGAACCAGTGTTGCTGAAGTCTGCGCACGTCTCGGGAACTGGTCGGTCACATCTGCCAGCTACTGCAGGATTTGGCACCAAGTGGACATGGAGGGCATCCACTGCCAGTGGCCGTGAAAGTGACAGCAGCTCTCAATTTCTATGCCAGTGGCTCTTTTCTGGGCTCCACAGGTGACCTCTGTGGGATATCATAAGCCTTCACCTACAAAAGCATCCATGAGGTCACAGATGCCACCTTCATGAAGGCAACTTTGTGCATTTCACTCGGGACCAGTACAGCCAGGATACAAGAGCAATTGGATTTGCCCAGGTCTCGGGTTTCCCACAGGGTGCAGGGCGCCATCGACTGCATTCACGTGGCACTCAGATCTCCAGCACAACAAGAGGTCGACTATGTCAACTGCAAGGGATTGATTCACTGAATGTGCAGCTGGCATATGACCACCAAAAATGTATCCTGCAGGTCTGTGCACGGTTTCCAAGGAGTGTCCATGACTCCTACATTCTCAGTCAGTCACAGACCTTGACGTCTTCCAGGGTCTACAGAGGGTGCAGAGATGGCTGCTTGGGGACAAGGGCTACCCACAGAGGCCGTGACTGATGACACCCGTGTGGCAGCCTCAGGCTGCAGCAGAATGAAAGTATAACAAGGCTCATGCTGCAACTCGCAACTTGGTGGAGCAAACCATCGGGATGCTGAATATGAGGTTCTGGTTCCTGCACCAGTCTGGTAGAGCCCTGCAATATAGTCCACAAAAGGTGTCACGCATCGTCATCGCCTACTGCGCCCTTTACAACCTGGCACTGCAACGGGTAGGAGGAGCTGGCTGAGGAAAGGATGGAGGAGCTGGAGGTCTCCTCTGATGAGAGTGAGGAGGACTTTGAAGGTGACGATGATGGCGATGAGGCCCTCGCACTGGCCAGATGAGGCAGACATGCTCGGGAGGCCCTCATCGCTGATAGGTTTGTGGAGGATGATGACAACATGCAGTGAGGAGACATCGTAAGATCCTCACATTGCATCTGTGAACGTTCGACTCCAGCCTGGCTTATGGCAGTGCACATTCCCTCTGTGATAATGTTCCTGTCATGGAAACGCAGTGGAGGCCCTAATAGTTGCTCGATTGCAAGAGGATGATGAGGACATGCAGTGAGGACACTCCATAGATTTTCACATAGCCTCTGAGAATGTCTGACTCCTGTCTGACTGAGGGCAGCTCATTTGTGCTCTGTGATCAGAGTTGTATCATAGAGACACAGCCATGAAACTTTAAAAAGCATCTGATCCTTTGTCCGCCTTCAGCTGGCTGTTAGTTTCATTGGATGTGAAGTTTTATTCTATATGAAAGCTATATTTGTCTTTGCATTAAATGACACAATCCTTTAACTGCACTTTGCTGATCCAGACCTTACATTGACAATTTCCTGTGGTAATTGCCAGGAAGGTGTTCCAAGGCCTCCAGATATTCTTAGTGACATCTTGACAGATGCAGGCAATTCAATTAGACTAGCTGTTGAGCACTGTGATATCCTTTATGTAGCGCGACTGAAAGATGGACATACACATGAATGAATTTTTTTAAAGTCTCTGCAAAAGAAGCATGCATTTAGGAAAGTGAGCATTTAATCAACATTTTTTTGATTATTCATTCATGGAATGTGGGCATCGCTGGCTGGGCCAGCATTTATTGTCCATCCCTAGTTGCCCTTGAGGTGGTGGTGAGCTCCCTTCTTGAAGTTCATGTGATGTAGGTACACCCACAGTGCTGTTAGGGAGGGAGTTCCAGGATTTTGACCCAACGACAGTGAAGGAACGGTGATAAAGTTCCAAGTCAGGATGGTGAGTGGTTTGCTGTTCTTGTCCTTTTAGATGGTAGTAGTTGCGGGTTTGGAAGCTGCTGTCTAAGGAGCCTTGATGAGTTTCTGCAGTGCATCTTGTAGATGGAACACACTGCTACCACTGTGCATCGGTGGTGGAGGGAGTGAATGTTTGTGGATGGGGTGCCAATCAAACGGGCTGCTTTGTCCTGGATGGTGTCAAGCTTCTTGTGTGTTGTTGGAGCTAAACTAATCCAGGCAAGCGGAGAGTATTCCATCACACTTCTGACTTGTGCCTTGCCCCAGGATGTTGATAGTGGGGGATTCAGCGATGGTAATGCCATTGAATGGCAAGGGGCAACAGTTAAATTCTCTCTTGTTGGAGATGGTAATTACCTGGCACTTGTGTGGCACAAATGTTCCTTGCCACTTGTCAACCCAAGCCTGGATACTGTCCAAGTCTTGCTGCAGTTGAACATGGACTGCTTCAGTATCTGAGGAGTCGTGAATGGTGCTGAATATTGTGCAACCATCAGTGAACATCTCCACTTTTGACCTTATGATGGAAGGAAGGTCATTGATGAAGCAGCTGAAGGTAGTTGGGCTGAGGATACTTACCTGAAGAACTCCTGCAATGATGTCCTGCAGCTGAGATGACTGACCTCCAACAACCATAATCATCTTCCTTTATGCTAGGTATGACCCCAGCCAGCAGAGTTTTCCCCCTGATTCCCATTGACTCCAGTTTTGCCAGAGCTCTTTGATGGCACACCCAGTCAAATGATCCCTTGATGACAAGGCTAGTCATAAGCCAACAAATTAAATTGCATTGTTTATTGTAAAATTATCAAACTTAACAAACATTTAAAGTATTATGTTATTGGTTAATCAAAACAATTATAATAACGATGTATTGAGTTACATCAGAAATGTCTAATCTATGATGTGACACATTTGGAATAGAATGGATGCATTTACAATATAACTGTAGTGTCAGTTCAAATCAGCTTTGCTTTACACCCATGCTGTAGTTATGGTGTGAATGCAGCCTAAATCTTTAGTGAGGGCTTGGCTGGACGCCAGAATGAAGTGGAATGAAACTTCCTGAATGAAGAGGTCTTGCTCCTCTTCTGTTGGAGTCCATTCAGGACTTAACACTCTATTTTGTGCAAGTTTAATGTCAATCTGAAGCTGCAACTGCTTTACTCCAAAGCTAAACTTGTAAAATATATCCTGAGATCCAGCAGCATCACACTTTCTGAGGTAAAAACCATTACAAGTGCCCTATTACTTTGTGCTTCATGGCCATCCATGTAACCTAAGGTGTTCTGTTAAATAGTGTAAGTTTTAATTATGTAATTATCAGAGCATCGCATAATTTAGAACACAATTTTTCTAAGCATTTCTGTATACCTGCCTATTAAATAAATTATATATTTTACAGTCAATTGTTATCTTCACATATATCAAGTAGCAAATATCAAGGTTCAGGAAATTACAAGTGGAAAACACCAGGAGGCTGAAAGTCCTGCGGTGAAAGAGGGTACAACTTGAGAAGATTGTCCATATTTTTGGTGGAACCCAGAATCGCTGGTTTTATAAATTGCAATCAAAGGACAGCTGAGAATTCTACTTTTCCCCCGCCCAGGTTCACAGTTAGTTTTGGAGTTATATTCAGAGGTGTTCTAAATTCATAAGCTCTTTAGGCCAAAAAAAAGCCATGCCTGTTGAGAATAGACATGGGGGTCAACTTCAATTTTTGGGTGGCCAACTGGCAGGGCTTGCTGGCCTCCCACCCGTAACATTTGTAAAAAAATGGCCATGATTTTGAGGCTCCAATCTCATTCACTTTGAATTGGGAAGCTGAGGGGCAGTAAATTGGCGACTAGATGCAACTTGCCTGATACAGGCTGGCCAACATTGGCTAGGGCAGCTGGCAACAAGGTAAATTTGGATGTGGGAGGGGTTCCAAAGCTAGCAGCAGCCCAAATTAATTGAAATTATTTTTGCTTCGCTCAAGGAATTATCATCAAGTATACAGCTTTTTCTAAAAAAAGCAATCAGGGGCCTACATACATTATAGAACCTTGAAAAACCATAATAAAAGGGACCATGTGGTGATAGGCCTTTGTTGAAATTCCAGCTGATCATCAGCATTTAAGGGATGAGGCCATTACCTATCTCCCTCAGGAAATGTGGCATGTCCAGCACAGATTGGGAGAAAATGCACAAGAACTACCTGGGGAGAAATCTCAAGGAGTGGCATTGTTTCCTTCAAGCAGATAAGGACAAAAGGCAGGCTGGTAAGACTGGGCTGTCCCAACAAAATCAGACAATTTATTCCGCTTGCTCACACTGTGGAAAGCCATGCAGGTTTGCAGTTGGGCTCCACAGCCACATTAGAATGCACAACAGGTGACTACGCACGCAAGCAACAGCCATCCTCCAAAATGAAGAGAAACCGATGACAACCTTTCTCCCAGTTACCACCAATTTTGGGGAATTAAAATTAACCCCATGAATGGCATTATGGCCCTATGAAAGGCCCCAAAAGTGAAAGGGGTAATATCTCTCTAAAAGCAAATTACCTTGTGGCTACAGCCTCTTAGTTCCTTGCAGTGATGATTTTTTTTAACCAATTTGCTACATCTCACAGGGTACCACTCCATTTGTCCCACACCTCACCAGGACAAGTGCACATTGATGGGTGTGGGTTGCTGTCCTAAACATTAAAATGACACCTGCCACCCGCACCCTCCCCCCCGAAACCCCCACTCACTACTCCACCAATCCCGGAAATTTGGCCAGATGCCAAAGAGCTGACTAGTCAGTGGAGGGAAGTCTTGCCCAGTTGCAGCAATGGTCTGTAATACCAACAACCTCTGCCCCAAGGTTTCAGGAGTTTAAATCCTTATAATGCAGATTACACATCACCTATCAAATATGAAAACCTATGATCAACCTGCTAATTAACATTTAAACATTAGTGCAAAGAAGTCGATATTTTTCACTGCAAATAAGCAGTTAAAGTGGAACTGTCCCTCACTTCTTCAAGGTTCTCAACAGTGTTGATAATAGCTTCTATTTTGTCCTGCTCCAACACATATGAAGCATTATTTTTGAACTTGTTGAGCAGTGATTCTCTAGACAGTGGGTTTCTCCAGTGTCCATAGAAGGTGTCACATTTTCCCCTGAGCATATCGCTGTTCTTCAGGACCAGAACCACTTCTCCGTACATCTTCTCAAAACTGGCCACATTATCTTCAGGATGTTGAAGCTCCACTTTGTTAAGTAACTCATTGAGATCATCTCGTCGGAGTTTACTTTCCGTGAATGATTCAATGTTCACATCACCATCCAACAATGCAGAGCAGGCATTAAATTGGAAGGAATGGCGAGCCTCATGTTCTGACTCTGGGAATGGCCTGTTGATGTATCGGGAAATAGGGACACGCAGAATTATTCTGTCAATCATAGCAGGTGAAAAGGCACCATCATTATCAATCGCCAACTGCCTAACTGAGGCAGCAGCATCTACTACCCAATGCATGCCCAGATGAGCAGGGAAGCGCTTAAATGCAATATCTTGGTCCTCAAGCAGAAAACGTGTCTGCTCAAGTGGTGCAATCTTCTGAGGTTCGTAATCACCATAGAAAGCAGAAAATCCAAAGCAGCCAAGGGTCTTGTCTAGAATTTTCACATTTCCCTCCATCCCTTTAGAAGCCAGGAGAGCTGCCTCAAAGCCTAGCCGTGTGGCATTGCCAATATGGATGGGTTTTGCCTGAGTGGCTGCATTGGCCATTGGTGCCCCTGAGAGTGAAGCTGCAATAGCCAGGGCATTAACACATTGACTGGCATTCAGTGATAGGAATTTGGCTATGGCTGCAGCACTGCCCATTGTCCCAACCACACTGGGAGGGTGAAATCTGTTAAAATAAACAAAAAGATATTCAAGCTCCTGATCCTTTTGCTTATTTATTTGCATTACAGTAACACTTTAATCCAACAGAATTAACAGTTTTATTGTGATTAGTAGTTCTGCAAAGTGCTCTTTTACAGGTCAGATCCATTGCAAAAATTTCCAAGTAATCTCACTACCCACCAAGCATTTACATAAATGCTCTTAATGAATTGTAATAAAACCGATAATTTTTTGGGCTGTACCTAGATGTTAAAATGTATTCTCTAGGGTGTTGTATGTTCTTTTATTGCCTGGATTTGTGTTGTAAATAATAGAGGCTAGTAATGAGTAAATCAGACAGCAACTTCTAGCATCTGCATATGAGCAGTTGAACAGAGAAATTGGGAAGTTGCTGTCTGATTTGCTCTGCTCCTCCATAACCTTTGCTACTCCAGTACCTCACTGAAAGACTTGGCACCTCAAATACATGACGGTCATGAAGTTGTGTTACTTACCCACTAAACACACCAGAAATAGGTTAGGGTATATCCATTCCAATCTAAGTGATTTTTAGACAGCGTGGTATGTCTTAAGTCTGGGGGAGATGCTGGTGTCATGGTAATGTCACTGGATAAGTAATCCAGAGATCCAGGCTAATGCTCTGGGGGCATAGGTTCAAATCCTACCACACCAGCTGGTGGAATTTAAATTAAATTAATACATCTGGAATATAAAGCTAGTGTCCCATTTGGTTCACTAATGTCATTTAGGAAATCTGCCATCCTTACCTAGTCTGGCCTACATGTGTCTCCAGACCCACAGCAATGTGGTTGACTCATCACTGCCCTCAGTTCAAGGGAAATCAGGGATGGGCAACAAATGCTGACCTTGCCGGTGATGCCCACATCCCATGAAAGAATGTGAAAAAATGCTGTCAAACAATCTGACCTTTACAATGGTGAGTTTTATTCCTTCAATTTTTAATTTTTGTTGAAGATTTTTTTCCTTTTTCCTATTCTTTTATCATCTCTTAATCCCATCTTTGTTTCACTATTTTTATTTTATTTTCAGTAAATGATTTTACATCAAATTAAACATTCCAATTTACACTTTCTGGTTTGGACTCTGCATATCACTGTAGGGAGTTTTCAATTTGATTGGTTGAGGAGACATAAAGCTGCTTGTGCTATTGACACAGGCCTCAGGTCCCCTTATGGAGGGTGCTACAGTTTTAATTTCTAATCACCAGGTGCTCCAATGCAAAAATCCATAGAAAGTCTGTTTAAATTTAATGAATAGCTGACACTATTCGTTCGCTAGTAGCCGCAAAATCTGGCCCTCACTGATGCAACAATGTTTGGAGTTTAATGTCAGCACCTTACCTCTTAGGGATGTTGTTCGCCTCTTGGGAGAAACGCATTAACCTGCCCTGAATTTCAATGCCCACATTAAAGGCCAGCAGGAAGTCAAGACCACTGGGTTTGGAGTTTGAAGGCAACATCTGGGCAGCAGCTAGGAGAGCAGGCAGTACAGCTCCCGAGGGGTGAGTGGCAGGGTGCCAGGTATCATCGAAATCCATTGAGTGGGCCTGAAGGTGAAGAAGAAGCAACGCCCATATTAACTCAAACAAAAACAAAAACAAAAAATGCTGGAAAAACTCAGCAAGTCTGACAGCATCTGTAGAGAGAAAGGCAGAGGTAACGTTTCGAGTCCGTATGGCTCTTCTTCAGAGCCTCATATTAACTCTATGGAAACAGTAAGAAATGCCAGAAGAGGCCGTTGAGATGAGGAGAGTTTTATCATTTTTTTCTGGTATTTGTCTGGTTTGTGAAGCCCAACGGAAGTAGAGTATAAATATCTTACCGCGACTCCATTGGTGAAAGCAGCCAACGTGGGAGAAAGTTTTAATCCTCTGCGTCCATATACCGAGCTGATTGGATCTTGAGCAAACATTTGCTGTTGGAAAGAAGGGGAGCAGGTTAGAAAGTAAGGGATTGGACGGCTTAGTGTAGGAAATGGCCTATGGGGTGTCAGTTGGCTCAGGCAGTGATTATCATTGGTACAATATATGACGAGTAATCATTGGATTGAGCCGCGAATCGGTGTTCCACTGAAATCACTGAAAATCGAGAGGGATGTAAAACGAGTTGGAGATTCGCTATCCCTCGATTTACACACACTCCTTTAGATCTACCCCACAGACTTTGAGAGTCAGCTTAGAACGGTCTCCAAATTAATCGCTTTCACATTGCGGCGGCTGTTAATTGTGTTTAAAGCTGTACTTTAACTGCTTGATAGAAACTGGTGCAGATATTAATGTAGGAATCTCAATGCTACTGGGTCATTGTGTGGAGTACTCGTTCAGCACAGGGTGTTGCGGTGACTCTCTGCCTGAAACGAGTTCGTGTGTAAATTACCTGGCAGTAACTGAGGCAGATATCAAAAACATGGCTAGTGCTGCCCAGAATTCCGACTCCAATGTTATCCAGGATCATGCGTTTACTCCTGTGTAAAATCGTGTCTGAAAGATGATCCGCTTTGACTCTTGAGACAAATGAGCCAAAACTGCTTGTCACTGTCTGTTTCAAATCCGGTGCCTCGAAAGCTAGAGAAAACAATAGTGGTCATAAAAATGGTGCAAATGAGGGCTTCATTTGTTTAAAATACATTAAATTGATTCCGCCAATTTAAAGCGTTATACTTTATAAAACGAGAACAGATAAAAACCATGTTGGTAAGGGGTTAGACATTTCCCCGCCAGTGTGCGCGCTCTCATATGTTAAAGTTGAAATATAAAAACATATTTTTTTTCTTAGGTTTTATTACAGAATCCGAGATTTGGGCTGAAATTAGCTGACCCGTCTATCCAACAACAAACAGCAACTTCGGTCACTTCATTATCGATCTACAATTAATTCGCTCAGAATAGAATTGCTGTACGCTTTCCGCGATTGTAGATTGTAATACGTTGAACGGGTTTCGACGCAATTTTGTTTTAGTGCAGTCTTTGAGTTGAAACAAACAGGATTACTGGGACATCGCACAGTCCTTCCGACTTTCAGTGTCGCATATTGTACTGTGCACCTGACTCCAGAAAGGAAGCATACACGAGTGGATAAACCGCTGTCATTTTATTTTAACTTCATAGCAGACAGAAACCAGACAGGAAAATATTTACCTTCGCGGGAAATGTTATGGTACAGTCGCTTTCCAACTGTGAAGCAAGGCGGAATTTTCTGAAGAGGAACAATGAATCAGTATTAGCAATTAATCTTTAAAAATACATTTAAAACAACAAAGAATTACAAATGAGTGAGAGTTAAATTATTTTTTCAAAGTTATCAAAATATCTACCTGCAGTTTGGAAAACATTGTGGTGTTTTTCTCTCTGTAACAGCACTTGCGATCGGGTCAAATTTCACTGAGAGAGTTATCGAATACTGCTCTCTTGAGATGGACATTTATATAGCATCTTGAAATTAGAGAACCGAAAGCCCACGTCACTCACTCTCCCCGCTCTCCACCCCCATTCCTCATGGTCAGCTGTTATTGCCAAAGATTTGAATAATTGTACTTTCCTTGATTTCCCCATTCTTAGATCAGAAAAGGCTGATATAAAACGAGATGACCTTGAACTTGATTTGCAGTAATTCCCTCCTACTTCCCTATAACTACAAAAATAATTCGAGGGAAGGGGGAAGTCCTGCTGGGTACCTAAAGCCTTTTGCACACTTTCGTTTCTCTTTTGACTTAAGTAGGTGGTGTGTAAAATGGGTTGGCTATTCACAATCTTTGGTTTCGAATTTGACCAATTTCGCTCCGAATCCTTATAGTACTAAAACGTTTTAAAGGCATTTAACCACAGCTTCTGCCTCATATAGGGGGTAGGATTAGTAAATTTGCGGATGACACGAAGATTGGCCGGGTGGTTAACAGTGAGGTTGAGTGTCTTGGGCTACAGGAAGATATAGACAGGATGGTCAAATGGGCAGATATGTGGCAGATGGAATTTAACCCTGAAAAGTGTGAGGTGATACACTTTGGAAGGAGTAATTTGACAAGGAAGTATTCAATGAACGGCATGACACTAGGAAGTTCTGAGGAACAAAGGGACCTTGGCGTGTGTGTCCAGAGATCTCTGAAGGTGGAGGGGCATGTTAGTGGGGTGGTGAAAAATGCACATGGGACACTTGCCTTTAACAATCGAGGCATAGATTACAAAAGTAGGGAGGTCATGATGGAGTTGTATAGAACCTTGGTGAGGCCACAGCTGGAGTACTGTGTGCAGTTCTGGTCGCCACATTATAGGAAGGATGTGATTACACTGGAGGGGGTGCAGAGGAGATACACCAGGATGTTGCCTGGGATGAAACATTTAAGTTATGAAGAGAGGTTGGATAGACTTGGGTTGTTTTTGTTGGAGCAGAGAAGACTGAGGGGAGGCCTGATCGAGGTGTACAAGATTATGAGGGGCATGGACAGGGTAGAAAGGGAGCAGCTGTTCCCCTTAGTTGAAGGGTCAGTCACAAGGGGACATAAGTTCAAGGTGAGGGGCGGGAGGTTTGGGGGGGGGTGAGGAAAAACTTTTTTACCCAGAGGGTGGTGACAGTCTGGAATGTGCTGCCTGGGAGAGTGGTGGAGGCAGGTTGCCTCACATCCTTTAAAAAATACCTGGATGAGCCCTTGGCACATCATAACATTCAAGGCTATGGGCCAAGTGCTGGTAAATGGGATTAGGTAGGTAGGTCAGGTGTTTCTCACATGTCAGTGCAGACTCAATGGGCCGAAGGGCCTCTTCTGCACTCTGTGATTCTGTGTTATTATTATAACCCTCAATTGGAGAGTTTCTGAGACCTGGTGGAAATAGGGCCAATAAGCCTGGCTAATGACCTACTGCCCTGTTCCTTGTTGTCACTGTGACAATCCTGCCCTGCCTTCCACTGGCTAACGTGTGCACTCCCTGATTCAGATGAGGTGCTATAACAAACATAAGACACCGATTAATATCAGAGGAGAGTGATGTGCTGGGCAGACTGCGTTCAGTATCTGCTGGCAGTCCAGCCGAAGAGGATCCCAGTTATAAGTCTGTGTTTATTTTTGTGGGGCCAGGAGCAGTCGGAGTCCTCTGACTCATGCAAAACTACTACTGCAGGCCACTGTTGGCACAGGCTTGCACTCGTCAGCCTCACCTCTCCACTCCTCCTACCCAACCCTGGCATCCCAAATGACCAGCATTGCTGTGGCTCAAAGACACCAGCTGCTTCAAGATGCCCACTTGGCAAACACAGGTCACCAGTCAGATTGAAATGAGGGTCAAGTCATTAAATCACAGTGGCCTCTTTGCTCCTGATTGATGTCAGATTGGTGGGCATAGCTTGGCCATCCAGAAATCGAAATCCATCCAAAGTACCGCATGTCAATAAGAACATTCCTTTGCCTCAAATAGCTCAATCCATGATAAAAGCCAAATACTGCAGATGCTGGAAATCTGAAATAAAAACAGAAAATGCTGGAAAAACTCGGCAAGTCTGACAGCATCTGTGGAGAGAAAAGCAGATTTAACGTTTCTGTTTTTCTCTCCACAGATGCTGTCAGACCTGCTGAGTTTTTCCAGCATTTTTTGTTTTTATCTTAATCTATGAATTTGATTGAAGCTGCAAACCAAACCAGAGTAAATCTCAAACCAGTGAAAGCCAAAACATTGGGAGTCCAAAATGATGCCTTTTTTTCTGCTGGCCCGAGTAATAACAGAGCCCTGAAACAATGTTAGGTGACTGCACAAAAGTAATACCACCAACTCCAGAGGGTGGCAGTAGTGGTATGGTAAGGGCACAGGTTGGTTAAGTCAAACTACAATCCTGAGAAGGAACCTATTAAACAACCTCCCTAACCTCCCATCATCAATTAGCACTATATGAGAATAAGATGACCGTTTTTTGGATTAGCAAAGAGGCTGTTTGTTTGATATCCTCTTTGTTACTTGCTCATTCAAGACGCATAATGTCCTTTTGAACCCATTTAGACTATTTAACTAAATTGATTTCACTAATAACCAATCCCACAACAAAATCCTCAGTAGTTCTGTCAAGTGTGAGTTATTTTTGTGGATTGCGTTTCTCATTTAGAAATACCGAATAAGGACACTTTCACAATGTATTTGCAATACTGTATAAGGAAACCAGAGGAATTCTTACTGAGAATTTGTATTTTCTTATTATTCCAGAAAGACATATGGCATGCTTGCCTTCATCGGCAGGGATATTGAGTATAAAAGCTGGGAAGTCATGCTGCAGCTGTATAGAACCCTGGTTAGGCCACACTTGGAATATTGTGTGCAATTCTGGTCGCCACATTACAGGAAGGATATGGAGGCAATGGAGATGGTGCAGAGGAGGTTTACCAGGATGCTGCCTGGTCTGGAGGTTATTAGCTATGAGGAGAGGTTGGAGAAACTCGGATTGTTCTCACTAGAGCGACGGAGATTGAGGGGCGACTTGATAGAAGTTTACAAAATTTTGAGTGGCATAGACAGAGTAGATAATCAGAAGCTTTTTCCCAGGGTGGAAGAGTCAATTACTAGGGGACATAGATTTAAGGTGAGAGGAGAAAACTTTAGAGGAGATGTGTGGGGCAAGTTTTTACACAGAGGGTAGTGAGTGTCTGGAATTCGCTGCCAGAGGAGGTGGTTGAAGCAGGTACGATAGTGGTGTTTAAGGGGCAGCTTGACAAATACATGAATAGGATGGGAATAGAGGGATACGGACCCTGGAAGTGTGAAATGTTCTAGTTTGACAGGCAATATGATCGGTACAGGCTTGGAGGGCCGAAGGGCCTGTTCCTGTGCTGTACTTTTCTTTGTCCTTGTTCTTTGTTCTATTAGCATTTTTGGCCTTACTATTCTCTCTGATTTAAAGGGAAATCTCACATCTTCACCCTTCGCAAATTCAGCTCCAAGAAATTCAGGCCAGGATTTCCACGCCCGTTCGCAGCAGGTGTCATGGCGGGCGGGAGCATAAAACATCACAAGAAGGCCAAAAATCAGTTCTACGTCATCGTGAAACCAGTTTGCGATTGTCTGTTCCACCCATCAATGGAGGACTGCGTTTCATGCTGCGACACATCAGGAACATCATTTTAATCTGCAGGAATGTTGGGAATGTGCAGGGGAGTGGGACTAACTGTATTGTTTTTTGAATGAGCTGGTGCAGACTAGGTCGGCTGAGTGATCTTCTTTTGTGTTGTTCTATTTGATAATCCTATGGTTCTATGATTCCACTGCAAATGGTGGATGTGAGGGCTGGTTTTCAGATTCCTTTCTAATTGTTCTCTGCTAATCTGTGTGCTGGAGATTGTTTGCATAGCCATCGGCTTTATGTGGATTTTGTCAGTATGAACGTGAATGCATTTTACAGGGCAGAGGTATATTTACAGGCATCTTGAGTGTTGAAAATGAATATCTCCCTCAGGATCAGCAATTGTGAAAATTTAGAGCGTCACTAACTCCAGAAGAAGGTGCTTAATTTTGATGAAGAAAGAAAGACTTCCATTTCTATAGTGCATTTCAGGTCCGCAGTGCTTTACAGCCAATAAAGTACTTTTGAAGTGCAGTCACAGTGGTAATGTCAGAACTGCAGGAGTCAAATTGCATGCAGCAAGCTCCCACAAAGAGCAGTGAGATAATAATCAGATAAGCAATTTATGTGATGTTGATTGAGGGATGCATATTGGCCAGGATACCAGGAAGAACTCGTCTACTTTTCAACATAGTGTCATGGGATCTTTTACATCCATCTGAAACAGCAGGTGGGATCTCAGTTTAATGGCTTACCTAACCACTGGCATATTGGACAGTAATGCTCCCTCACTGCTACACCGTAATCTCAACTTCAATTTTTATGCTCAAGTCCTGATGGCGCAATTGTAAGTGATTTTTCGTGGCCCATTGAACCTTACGGGTGGCAGATGGGCCAATCAGCCAGGCAGCCTTTACATTTTTGATTAAACCTCATCCAAGGGTGGGATGAAATCTCCGTTAGGATATAAAATAAAAAGAAATATCTGGGAACAACATTTTTATGAGCTATGCTTTCAGGTCCTTGATTGTGCTGCATGGACAATTTGTTAGCATTTTTGTGCTTTCTTTTATTATTTGGAGGTCTGCAGCTCCCTGAGGCACCTGTCTGCCTTCAGGGAACTCAGTGGAAGTGCTCACCTGCACCCGCGGCGATGTCGGCACCCACCATCTTCCCGCCCCCAACCCTGCAGCACTGAGCTTTTCAGCATGTTTCATGCTGGCTGGCCGTTAATTGGCCAGCTAGCGTGAAATCACGGTCAGGGGCTGATCGTGATCGGGGGCCCATTTCCCAACTGCTCCCAGGCCCACCGATTGCATGTACACAACGAGCGCAAAATTCAGGCCCTGGTGTGGTACTTCAACCCACAATATTCTGACTCAGATGCCAGAGTGCTATGAACTCAGCCATGCTAGCACTTATAGTTTTAGGCTAAAGGGTGGTAGATTTAAATCAGAGATGAGGAGGAATTACTTTTCCCAAAGGGTCATGAATCTGTGGAATTCACTATCTCAGAGTGCAGTGGATGCCGGGACGCTGGTTAAATTTAAGGAGGAGATAGACAGATTTTTAATTAGTAATGGGTTGAAAGGTTATGGAGAGAGGGCAGGAAATTGGAGTTGAGGCCGAAATGAAATCAGCCATGATCGTATTGAAAGGCGGGGCAGGCTTGAAGGGCTGAATTGCCTACTCCTGCTCCTAGTTCTAATGTTCTTATGTTCTTATGAAGCTTAGCTGTGGTCTCCTTAAAGATGCATACTGTTTTTTAACTTCCTCTATTCACTTGGCAGAGAAATTTTAAAAAGAACACAAGTTACAATGAATACTCTGAGGTGTATTATCACTTAAAGGAAGAATTTCTTCAAAGTGAACGAACCACTGTTTAGTCTGTGATGGAACTTGAGAGGTTTTGGCCTCCATACCCAAAGCGGCTGAATTCCAAGCCATCCCAGCCTGAATCTGGGAAGCCCAGTAAGAGCAATCAACATTTGGGGCCTTGGTAAGTTGAAAACCACACAGTTCTAATGAATAACACATAGGGCAGAATTTTACGGCCCCGTTTCGGCGGGGACATGGCCGTAAAATGCGACGAGACATTCTAAACCTCATTGACTTCAGCAGGAACTTAAAATCCCGCTGCCATAAAATTCTGCCAACAGGAACAAGAAAGACGGAATTGTGAAACACTCACATTCCTCTGCTTCTTTCAGGTCTACACACTTAGCACACTCCACAAAGAATGATTTGCAAGGATGCTGCTGAGGAGATTATGAAACAACAGTGAAATCTTGACGTGATTATTTTCTGCATGATTTTCCAAAGGGCAATGCAAATCTTGATTGTTTCCTTCGGCTATTTCTGTTATGTGTTAATCATTGGTATGTACTCTTCACTTCCTGGGCTCCACCCTTCATCCTTCAATTATTAATATGTTTGGACTTACTGTTCTATCTGATTTTAACATGAAGTCTCACATCTTCACCCTTGGTAAAGTCAGCTTCAAAAAATTCAGCTTTGTGTTTCATGGTAAACACATTCCCTTGAAGTCTCCAAAAATGCCAACTCCGCCCCAAATTTAAATACTGCCCCCACTTCCCCTGTAGCCCCCCCAGTCGCTCTCAATATTGCTTCATAAGGGATATTCCTCTCTCTGTATCTTTCTTCTTTAGTAGATTTCAAACCATTTCAATGTGTTACATTTCTTTTTCTCTACTTATTCAGCTTTTACTCTACATTATTGCCAGTATTTGAGCTGTTGTTCTACTCTCTCACATTTTATCCGCATTTATTAATAAATCCTTGAAGGAGAAAAATTGCAGAATTATGGGGAATAGACAGGGGAGTGGGACTGACTGGATTGTTCTTCAAAAGAGCCAGTGTGGACTTGATAAGCTGAATGACCTCCTTCGGAGCTGTACTATTCTATAATCCTATGATTCTACATTTCTATGATTCTGTTGTGAATGATGGATGTGAGGTCTGGTTTCCAGATTCCTTTCTATTTGTTTTCTACCATTTGCTGACCTAAAGCTTGCTCCCATGGCACTTTAGACTTTTAGGTGGTCCGATTCTAATGCCAAACTCTGAATTCACATTTTGGGAACTCTTGGCTATGCTAGATTGAGCAGACAGCTGACAGAAAGATGAGAATTTTCAGTCATGCATAGATCTTGTTCAAGATCTGTAGTGTTATTTCTCCCTATGTCTGCTTGAACACTATTTCTTTCTGCAATTTTATGGACAAGTTTTTTTCTAGGGTGCACTAAAGGTATAGAGCTGAAAGAATTCCATCAAGGTAATGGTGGCCAGCCTAGTCACCAGGAAGATTGGATAGTTTTGCCTGAATCAAAAAAGACATCTAACTTGAAGCTTGGGGTCACACTTGCAGACTGAAGGGAGGTGTTCTGCAAAATAGTCATCCAGTCTATGTTTGGCCTCACCAATGTGGAGCAATGAATAAAGCATACTAAATTGAAAGAAGTACAAGTAAGTTGCTGAATCACCTGAAAGAAGTGTTTGGAGCCTTGGACAGTTGGAAGGGAGGAGATAAAAGGTGGAGTGTTGTGTCTCCTGTGCTTGCATGGCAAGGTAATATGGGAAGTGGAGGAAGTGTTGTGGGTGACTGAGGAGTGGAGCAGGGATTCATGGAGGGAACCATTCCTTTGGAATGCTGAAAGGGGAGGATAGCAGAAGATGTGTTTGGTGGTGGCATCATGCTGGAGGTTACAGAAATGGTGGAGGATGATCCATTGAATGCAGAGGCTGGTGGAATGGAAGGTGAGGATAAGGGAAACCTGTTATGGTTCTGCAAAGGAGGGAAAGGGCTGAAAACAAGAAATGGAATAAACAGTCAAGAATCCTGTTAGGATTCCAGTCAAGGACTCCTCAGGTGAGGAAAAAGAAAATCGTATCAGAAATGCTAGTATGAAAGGTGCTATTGCCAGAACAGATGTAGCAGAGACGGAAAAACTGGGAGAATGGAATAAAGTCCTTACAGGAAATAGGGTGAGAGAAAGTGTAGTCAACATAACTGTGGGGGTCATTGGGTTATGTTGGATATTGGACAACAGCCTATCTATAGAAATGGAGACAGACATTAAGGAAGGGAAGAGTATGAGATGGACTATGTGAAGGTAATGGAAAGGTGGGAACTGAAAGAAAATGTGATGACATTTTCCAGTCTGGATGAAAGCAGGAAATGGCATAAATGCAGCCACCAATGTACCCAAAGAGGAGGTGAGTGAGGGGACATGAATAGAAACATTTCCCTTGAGAAGGTAGGGATGGCTAGGACCCCTGAGAGATTCCAATAACAACATCTTTTATTTGGAGGAAGTGAGTGGAAGCAAAGGAGAAATTGTTCAATATGAGAACAAATTGAGCCAGCAAAGGGTTGGGCCTCCATTCATGGAAGAAGCGGACCACTCCTCAGGCCATGCAGGTGGGGGATGGATGTGTAGGCGGATTGGATGTCTGTGGTGAAAAGAAGGACCAGGAAACTGGAAACTGTTAAATGCAATGGAGTACAATCAAAGAGCTGCATATGTATGTGGCAAGAGTTGGACGAGGGAGAATAGATCGAGTTGAGGGAAGGAGAAATCATTTCTGTGGGACAAGAACATGTTGAAACAGTGGATTTACCAGCGCAGTCCTGTTTGTGTATCTTGGGAAGGAGGCAGAAGCGGGCTAAGAGTGGTTGGGAGCAAGCCATGGAGGAAAGATCACCAGAGGAAATGAAGTCAGCAATGGTCTTGGAACCGATGGCTTGATGTTTGGTGGTGGGGTCATGGTTCTCTTTTTGTAAAAATGGTTGGTTTTGGAGGCAGGGCTCCTCTTGGCATATCCAGAATTCATTCAACAATAGGGGCAGAATTTGTGCAGCTTATGTGGGGTATCTCTCCTTGGTAATCAGCCTCTTATTCTTCTAACTTCTCTTTCTACCTTGTTCCTCAAGGGCTTCTGAATCTGTCATTGCTGCACTTTACTGCTACTCCGTGTATCATCACTCACTGTATCGTAATCAAGGGTCCACAGTACAGTCTCTTACTAAATCATGCTGCTAAGGACCTCAAAACCTGCGTGACTTCTTAATCTTTCCCATGCCACTGGCAGAAGATTGATGGAAGCGAAGTAAGTGAAGAAAAGTAACTCGCCTAGTCTTTAGTATCTTAGGAGTCATCTGAAGTTCTGAAGTTCTAATAAGAATATAATGCGTATTGTGTAACATTATCTCCACCGTTCATTAACAAAACCGGA